>NC_080595.1:17715713-18315713 GCF_027887145.1 Ammospiza caudacuta | reverse complement strand
ATCCCCAGTGGACCCTTCAGAACCTGCAGTGGCAAGTGAGCAGCTTTTTATATGTACTTTCATATTTAGATCAGCTTTATGTCGATTACAACTACCATAACCCCTAATTGACATCATAATTTTTTTTCCTTCCATTTTAACACAAGCTCAAAGTTCACACAGAACCAGTTTTCTATGCTTAAACTCTATTCAATACTGGAGCTAGACATAGATTCATACATTTTAGTAAGTAGGGCTTTCCAGCTTCATTAACTGATGTACCATGACAAGTCCAGTCCACATGATATGTTTCTCCAGTGTTGCTAAATTCAGATCTGATCAGCTAATGGATAGTTTCATACACTCAGTGATGCAGAAGATTTTTTATTATTGAAGTAAAGCCAAACTAGAGTTGAATGCAATATTCAACAGATTTTGCTAGTTCATCAGTCTTCAAATGGATGGCCTGGAGTCACTTCACTGTCCCAGGAGACAGATCATCTAAGAGCTTTTCTTCTCTCTTATACTCTATCTCAAATAATGACTGATGGTTGCAAGCTCTGCCCATATGTGCTGTTCTCACACTCCTACTGCAGAAGCCATGGATGCGTGAAGTGCCCAAAACTCGTTAACACACTATTGCTCGTCATTCTTTTCCTGCCACTTGGAGGCTACCTTGTGAAGATAATGTATAGCTCCTGTGAGATGCGCTGCTCAAAACCTTCCCCTTCTCACTGAGCAGCCAGGCCAGAAAAGGCTTTTGATCACTATCACTTTGACTTTGTTTAAAATTTGAAAGGCTCTGTTCTCTATTGATTGATTTGTATAATAGCAGCAGGGATGAAATAAGTGTTGGAATCCATAAGTGTTGGAATCCTGCAGTAGTTCGAGCTTTTCAGCTGTTTCTTCAGCCTTTTAATTTGGTCACAGATTCTGCTTATGTTGCTAATGTAGTCAGGAGAATAGAAGGTTCCATTTTAAAGGATGTTAGTAATGAAACTTTACAACTTTGCAATATAGAACTAATCCATATTTTGTTTCTCACATTAGGGCGCATTCTTCACTTCCTGGATTTTAGTGGAAGGAAATGCAAGAGCGGATAAGCTGACAATGGTAATTTCTAACACATTGCCAAACATTTTTGAACAAGCAAAATTGAGTCATGCCTTTTTCCACCAAAATGCACAAGCGCTCATGCGAATGTTCCAAATCACTAAAAGTCAAGCTAAAGCTATCATTCATACTTGCCCTGACTGTCAATTGGTACAACCTCCTGTTTCTACAGGAGCAATCAACCCCCAAAGCTTACAAAACCTACAGTTGTGGCAAACAGATGTTACTAAATATTCTTCTTTTGGTAAATTTAAAAATATTAATGTTTCCATAGACACGTTCTCTGGTGCAGTTTTTGCTTCCCTTCACACAGGTGAAACTGGTAGTTATGCCTGTCATCATTTCCTGCAAGCTTTTGCTTCATTGGGTATACCCCAAGAAGTAAAAACTGACAATGGTCTCGCATACATATCTCAAAAATTGGCCACATTTTTAAATGAAGGGGGTGTTCGACACATTTTTGGCATTCCCCACTCTCCCACAAGCCAAGCAATCATTGAAAGAACACATCAAACCCTAAAACGCATATTAGATCAACAGAGAGGGGGAACGGAGATCACCCCACAGATGAGACTGAGCAAGGCTCTGTACGTTTTTAATTTTCTAAACAGTTCCAGTGAAGGTCCGTTTTGATTAATAATTTGGGGAAAGGGTATGCTTTTGTCTCCACAGGTGCTGGAATTAAATGGGTTCCTGCCAAAAACATCAAACCATATCGCACTTCAGAACCTGTTGTCGAGCCCAGAACCGAGGAAGCAAGTATGCAGACGTGAACCGAATCGAAGGATCCCGGGTCTCGCCTGACGCCTCTTGTGCCTGACATTCTTTGTGCATCGGTGGAACCCATGAACTCTGATTTTGTGCCAATGTTATTTATAAGTATGCTAATTGAATGCTGAATGTTTGTTTAACAAAGCTAATTTTTGGCTGAAAATTTAGGTTATTGTTTTTGTTTAGAAAGAATTCTGCCAAAACTTAGTTCTTGAAAGAGATGGGGCAGAATCAAATGGTATACTTGTTTTGCTTGATTTTAATTGTTTTTTGTCGTGCAGATTTGCCTGTGGATCAACCGAAAATGAATGTTTGGGTGACCTTAGCCAAGGCTGCCGGATCGGATACTATATATTTGTCTAATTCGGAACCAGAAAAGCCTTTTTCAACCTGTCTGGTTGGTGTGCCAGTGAAAGAGTTGCCTTTGGTCAAAAAACAATCTAATGGTAAACCAGGTTGGAATTGACAATGGAAACAGTCCTTCCTTCAGTTGGAACATTTGGTCCAAAAAACTTCTCAGGGCAGCATCTGAACCTCAAGAATTAGAAATCCTTGGTTCTTTGACCATGGATTTTTGTTTTACTTTCATGACTCGTGCCTGGCGAAAAGGTGATCCCCCAAAGTTCAGTGTTACTCCTCATTATTTTGCATATAAAAATTTGAGTTTTTGGTGTAATGTTTCAAACAGTTCGGATGTGGTTCCGGAAACGGATCAATATCCACGGCAATTGCCGAAAGGGTATTGGTTCATTTGTGGAGACAGAGCTTGGCAAGGCATTCCAGCCCACCTTGAAGGTGGCCCTTGTAGCATTGGTATGCTCACCATAATTGCCCCCACTGCCAAAGCAGTGATGAAAAAGAAACAAAGGAAAACAAGAGCTGTTCCTCATTATGATGAGAACTGTCAGAGTGATTTTATGCCTTGGAATGCCGCCAGAAGGGTTTCAGCAGGTATATTTTTACCCCAATTGGCTTCAGCTGTGGCATTGAGACAATTAGATTGAGTTGGATGTTGGCTGAGCAAACAAGCTAATGCCACATCCTCCGCAATCAGTGATATGTTGACCGATGTTGATAGTATTAGACATGCTAGTCTTCAAAACAGAGCAGCCATTGATTTTCTTTTACTGGCACAAGGACATGGTTGTGAGGAACTTGAAGGATTGTGCTGTATGAATTTGTCTGATAATTCTCAATCCATTCACAAAAGCATTCAAAAATTAAAGGATCTGACAGCCCAAATTAAAGAAGATGGAGGTTCCTGGTTGGATGATTTGTTTCAAAATTGGAGTTTTGCACCTTGGCTAAGGCAACTTTGCAAGATAGGTCTTTACATATTAGGTGTTTTAATACTGATATTGATAGTGGTACCTTGTATACTCTGTTGTGTTCGGCGAATGATGAACAAAACAGTCCGAGAAGTTTTTGTCATTCAAGCAGGAGAATTAGGAAGTAGAAGCACGGAGAGTGTACGAAATCTCACGAAAGTGGTAGATGAAGGTATTGACATGGACGAAGGTTTTGAATTAAGGCCTTGGAATCGACCAGAGTTTTTCGAACGATAACTTGTGACTGTTGCCAAACGCGATTCATATCTCTTTCAGGGATTGAGTCTTCGCAGCATTAAGTTGCTGTGTCGTAATATAGCAATGCTTCAGTTTAGTGAAAATAGGTCTTCAACAGATAATAAGCAGAAATTTTGCAATAGAGCTATGAAATGCAAGTAGCAAGCGACAAGAAAATGAAAGCTTCTGGGTCAAACAGAGAGGGGGAAATGTTGGAATCCATAAGGTTAGAGGATTTTTAAGAAATGGTTAAAAACAAGTATGTAGGCCTTAGACTGGAGTTTTGTTAGCATTGCAGAAAAGTTTCCCATGCAAGCAGAAAAGTTTTCCATGCAAGCAGAAAAGTTTCCCAAGCAGTAGACGTGACAAATAACAATAGGCTTCTGTAGAATTGGCTTTAGGATGGCAACAAGGTTATTTAATGTATATCTTTAGAAGGTTAGCATGAATAGAACTTTGTTCTTTTTCTCTTATGAACTAGTCTTTGTTTTAACTATCATTGCGTGTGCCTTGTGGGATTGGATAGAATGCTTGTCAATACGTGTTTTCTGTGTCTGATTGGCTGAATTCTAGTCTGAGATGATTTTATGTATTTCTGTACCAGCGCTGCTGGAGGAGACATTTTTTGTGTGGATCAGTGAGCTGTCATGTCTCTATTTTGTATTTTGAGACTGATGTGCTGGAAATAAAAGCAAAAATCTCTTCACTGGTCTGGTTACAATGTTATCCATATTTGGATATTTTGCCGCGGCCTAGTGGGTTCCTTTTTAAGACGTGGGTTCCTGACACAATTGGACTTATATCTTCCCGTCCCCCGCAATAAGGACTAGCTTTTCAATTTTCCTTTCTCACAGCTTCTTGCACCTCAGCAGGACTTCATGGGATGTGGACTACCTGCTCTCCATCCAGGTCCTCCCTGGAGTAGTATTGTAGGGAATGCTCTTTGCAGAGTGTCCAAGCTGCTGCCATCCCTGATGGCAGCAAGTCCCGGACATACTCTGCAAATGATGATTTTATACAGTCAAAGCTGGTCTAAAGAGCTGTTGAGGAAAACATTTTCTTGGTCCAGCAAACCCATAGGACTCTGTCTCTGAAAGCCACTTCCTACTGGTTGCTTACTCACTTGCTCCTGCTGACACAGCACTCCCCCCAAACATTTTCAAAGGCAATGAACAGTCCCTGCAACAACTCAAGTAGACAGCAGTAGCATTTTTCTCCTCTAACACCTAAAAAATCAACACATGGAAAAAAAGCTACTAATCCAGCCACTAATCTGCCAGAATCGGAGGTCAAACATAGATTTTTTCTTTTTTTGAGATCAGGCTAATGTCTAATAATGGATTGCATGAACTTGTTCATATTCTTTCTAGCTTGCATTATTGAGACGTAATGAATTAATAGGAATATTCCTACAAAGCAATTTGTTTTCCTTGAGATTTTTAATAGAGATATTGCTGTCAGTAAAATATATATTTTTTAATTTTTTTTTTTAACTTGATTTCAAGTGGCTTCACCAGTCCCCACAATTTTGAGACAACCTGTATTTGGCTGTTGCAGAACAGGACTTCCATCTGAGATCTAATATGATGCTCATGCTTTGCTTACAAGCTAATTAGAACTGCAGCAGACAATGCTTAAAATGACATTTTGTGTTGGTTTTGCACGACTTAATTTTTGATGAGGACCAAAGAAGCCAGCCACAAAAGTGATTTTCTGTGAGGAGCTGCTAAAAGCTTCCTTTGTGCCTGGCAAAACCGATCGCTGTCTGGCTCTGAGAATAGGCACACTGCTAAGCCAATTAGAAAAGCTGGTAATATTGTCACTCTAGAGATGGACACACAACATACACATACACTTGTCCAGTGACAACAATGGCTTCTTCTTTATTACAAGTTGTTCTCAGGTACCCCTAACAAAGTGTGATCTTAAGTCATTTGTTTCATCAAAACAGCTCATTATATTCACTGGACAAAGAAACAGCTTATTGTATTTTATTGGTACAAGGCAATTAACGCCAATAATTAATTGGCAAGAGTTTAGAACAAATTATTATTAAGGCATGTATGCTGCTCACTAAGGCACGTATCCTCTAACTGCAAGTATCCCTTATGTGTCTATTTTATCTGTTTCCATGCTAACAGTCTTGCTTTTCTTCCTTGCTATGGATAAACTTGTATTTTATCAATTTCTTCTGCTAACTCAGTTGTTTGGCCTGCAGGCCAGCTGCTAAGCCCGGCCATGTAATGTCTCTATGATAACATGTTTAAGAAAGGATAAAAACACGGGAATCCTCTTTCTTCCTGTCCTCCAAAGGGTGGTGAGGGGACCACCGGGCTCCTTCCCAGCGTGTCCAGGGGGCCTTCCTAGCGCAGCCGCTGGGGCCATGCCATGGCTCGCATGGTGCCAGCGGGGACCACATACTCAGCAGTGAGAGGCATGGCGAACAATTCTGTGATGTGGAGCACAGACAGGATCAACCTTTCAGCCTTCCAGAACTCTACAAAAACTTTTTAATTGATAGAACTTGTAAACAAACAACCTTAGAGACACCAATTCTCTCTTGAATCAGAGAAAAGGGAAAGGTGAAGACACGTGAAAAGAACAACATGGCAACAACTAAGGTCAGTGCAATAGAGGGAGGGGGAGGAGGAGGTGCTCCATGCATCTGAGTTGAGGTACTTCTGCAAGCCATGGTGGGGACTATAATTCAACAAACTATTTCCCTATAATTCATGGAGTGAATGGGGAGGGAACACAAAATTCAACTGCAGCCCGTGAGAAAAAGGTGGTTGTGTTGGAATGTGTGGATGCTGAGAAGCTGTGATCTGGTGAGAGACTTGAACAGAGAGAGAACCCTTGCTTCTAGAGACAGATGAAGAGGATCCTTGCGTTTATACTAAACCAGCTAATCCTTAAAAACTACCGTCCATGAACCAAATGGCCCACAAAAAAAGAGTTGTGGGAAGACTACTTCGCCTGTGGGAGGGACTCACATTGCAGCAGGTTGGGTGGAACTGCTACTCGTGAAAATTTAACCACATTAGAAAAGTTCACAGAGAACTGTCTCCCGTGAGAAAGACCCCATGGCATAGCAAAAGAGACTCCTCTCCCTAAGCAAACCAAAGAAAAATTTTTGGAAGTGACAAACTGACTTAAAACTCCACGTTTTATCTCCCTGTGCTGTCCAGTGAGAAGGAAAGAACAGCTGGGGGGGAGAAGGTATTCTAAAGGGGTTTATTTTAGTTCTCAAAATGCTACTTCTTTAAATTCTGTCTATAAATTTTTCTTTATATCTTTTAAGTTTTGATCCTGTTTTGCCTTTGGAGTTTTTTTCCTAATAATTATCTCACCCCACAAGCCTTTTAATTGTTCTTTCCCCCTCCTCTGCCCAACTATAGCAAAGGAGAATGAGTGAATAATTTTTCTCATGGGTACCTGGTTTCTAGCCAGTGTCAACCCCCGACACATTTATCATGATGTTTTGCTAAACAGCAGGTTTTCGCTCGGGCATGTAAATGTCAAGAAGTAGAGCTCCTAGCAACCAGTTTGCAAAGATATTTTCAACCTGAAAAGAAGGTTCATGGTGTGTTGGCAGATATATGTTTATTAGTGATCAGTAACTGACGCAGTAGCAGCCTTGGGTAGGTAGGATCTTCCTTACCTCTTTTTTTAGTTATTACCTTACAAAAATAATACTTGGCATGATAGGTATGCTCCAATCAGATGTTTTCTAGTTAGCTCAGATCTCTCAAACCAATCCAGAGTCCTTTTATGCAGGAAGGATGGTGGGCAGACAACCTTTCAAGATTAAATCCTTGTATCATAAGATGAGAGAAGCCCTGATAGTCATCCAGTCTGTTTTTCTCTGTAAAGGCAGCATTTGTGACATGTCCTGACAAGAGGGTTGTTTTTGAAAAAGTTTCCTTAGATAAAAATTCTGCCTTTCCTTAGAACATTCAGTTAGAAGAATAATTGTCCTTTTTGATAGAGAGACTCTTGGTTCTGCTTTTCTTTAGAGGTAACCTGATTTTTCATTGGTGTAGATTTAAGCCTCACCATTTTGTCTTTGCTTACTATGGGTGTGGAGAACATATAGGATTGCGAGAAATGTTCTTGTTGTCTAACACTGCAGCCTACTTCCAGCACAAACACAGCCAGAGGCCTGAGGAAGAGTTACTAAGTTCTCAATTTGATTCTTCCTCTCCTTGTGGCAATTTTGTTTTGTTTTGTTTTGTTTTGAATGCTTTTCCATTCCATTTTTTTCCGGCCAATTCCTCTTTAGACTGCACAATCATTGTATACTCTCCCAGTCTTGTCTTCTAGACTTCTGACCATTGCCCTGTTCTGTGCCTTTCTGTTCTGGTTTGAAGGCAAATCATTGGGAGGATTTAACTCTACACAAATATCTTCTGAAACATTCCAAATGAGAACTACAATTTAATAGGAAAATTACAGTAAAGTCAATAGCACAGAAACACCGGTTTAAACTGACAAAGTCACAATACGACCTGACACCCTGTTGGTCAGGTTGATGGCAGCAGTCCGATTAAATGGTAGCTACAGTCTCATTGGTATGATGAGTGTTGTTCTGTCCAAGTGGTGATCCTGTAGAAAAAGGTATGGTCCTTCTCTGGAGATCCAGTAGTGGTTACCGAAATTTTGTGCTCTGGGAATCCAATGGTAGGGCTGCTCTGATGTCCTAAGCTTCACATTATACACAGGTAGGGATGTCTGGTTCCTCCCCCAGGGTGGGGCATCTCACAATGGGATGATGTAATTCTGTGAATCCCTCTAACAGACCTTGATGGCCTTTTAGTGGATTTGGGCACCTCAAGGTGGCTGCTGCTTCCCTGGGGGGAGCTATCAGGGCTGAGTTGTGGAGAAGATAAAGAACACTGCCCCACCATTTTTAACAGCTCATGTAGATGGTAGTAGAATACTTTTGGTTACACCTTCCATTGTAACCTAAGACACTTTCTTAAACCATACTTACTGTACTGATCCTATTACATCAGTCCAGCCTTCAGCCATGCTGATTATGTATGATTATGTACCTTCCTTATGTCCCATTTATATCTCGTTGATCTCCTTAAAGCTCTGTGTTTTCTGGGAAGTGTGTTCTGTTACAGATGGCATAAACAGGATTTTTGGCTAAAATACATGATATAAAGAAGATCTGTGACTTGCTTTTGAAGATGCTTCCATTCTGTTTGAACTAAATGGGGACAAAGTCACTTGTTCTTCAGATGACTATATTTGAAACTTCTAACAATGGAGAATATTTATACATCTCCCTCTGCATCTGAGACCTGCTCTTTCATTGTTACTGAGGCTATTGCTATTGAGTCCTGAAAAGGCTTGTAGTTGTCTTAACTTGTGCTGAAAATGACCTATTCCTTTGGACCAGGCAAAAGGATTTCTTTAGCAACAAATTCCAGTCCATCTCTGCAAATTTGGAAGCGGTACTCTTCTTGCATGTAAAAAAAAGAGCTCGTGCTTCTCCATCCTGCTATCAATTAAGTGGGTGTGTTCCCCCACACAAGTGTCTCTATATGACAGTGCAGAGCAATGCATTTAATATGGTAGCAAAAATAGGAGAAGGTAATCTATAAAAAGCCCACATTCTCTTGACATTTTCATATACTTTGTTGTGGGAAACCATGCAGTATCATGAGTCCCTAGATGAGAAAATGATAGACTGGATATATCTCTATATCTCTATATCTATCTATCTATCTATCTATCCTTAAATGTTCAACCCTTGAATTTCCACAGTTTCATTGAGTATGTACTTGCTAGACTTCTGTGTCATAATAAATAGAACCTTGAAAGTGTGTTTTAGATACACTACAAGCAATTGAGGGCTACTGCTGAAAGTTACACTTGCTTGTGGACACTGACCAAATAGATGTTTGAAGGTGATATTCAAATGACTTCAAGATTCAAAGGAATATAAGTCTTGCTGAGTCTAAGGGAGCTTAAGTACATGTGTGGAACATTTCTCCAGAGGAGCTCTGCTGGTCTTTGCAGGCATACTGAGAAGCAACACAAGAAGTGTGTGCCCCCAGTGGTGCAGTGATGGAAGAATCAAGAGAGGTAGATAATAGACAAAAATGGGCTCAGTTGTGGATGTAGTGGTGTGCTCTGTCTTCATCATTGAGACTATGACATGCGAATGAGTCACTGAATGTTATTCAGGATTGGGGCAGTGTTTGACATCTCAAAGGACTGGTATCTCCCTGAATATCTGTGTGACTGAGAAAGCGTTGCCTCAGAGAGGACTCTAATGATGTGAAATAAGTTTTTAGTGGTTTGCTGTGCCTGTGCTGATTTAAAGTGGTATTTTTGTTTAGAGCAATGTACAGGTTGTCCAATCATATATTATCTTGGAGTGTTTTTAAGAGACTACATTTATGGAAAACCAAAACCAAACAAAACCCACAAATGTTGCTTCTTTTTCCATCTCCACTCCCCTCTTGCCCAACTGAAATCCATGGTCAGGAAATTGCCATTTATTTGGATCCCAGTCCTCGGCAAGTACTCTGTCCTGGCTTTTAAATCTGTCCCAGTAGCTGAGAGTTTGTCCCAGACATTATAAAGTCTATCAGCATGCCTTTCAATTCAAATCCTATTAGCTTTTATTTGCAGAGAGGTTGCCCTAACATGGCAAAGATCATGAGCTGTTTTTCAGATGCTGTTACTGCATAGCAGCTGAGTTGGCCAATAGATCTTGAATTTCCTTTTGGCATCTAGCCCAAGGGAACATACAATGAGCAATTTCCTCAAACATAGCATGGGTGGGAAATTCATCTTTTTCTTAGCTAGTCTTGCTACCGGATATAAGCAGGGCGCAGTATGATTTTTGGCTTTGATATTCTGAAACAGACATTAGAATAGAAAATCTTCCTCAGTATTGCACTGTCTGTACTTCCACGGGGGCATTTCAAATGATACAACTGCTTTCTTGTCCTACCATTTTCTTAGAAGTTTCTTTACTGTAGCTATCAGTAGGCTGTTTACTAAGTAATGTGTAGTCTACCAATCCTGTGCAAATATTTTATTCCTGGTAAGGAGAGAGAATTTAACAATCAAAATGAAACCACACAGGCAGGAATTATATTTTGAGTCTTCAGAATTAGCTTTTCTATTATTAACTCTTTAGTGTCTAATTCTGATCTTGATATACTCAAACCTCCAATGCTTATTTCACCAGTCACTAAATTTCAGTGGTTTTGATTTTGAAGAATTTCTCATTCTTCTCTTTCCCTATCTTTGCAGTTGCTAGATTGTTCAAATTATCTGTCACTTCAAAACCGTTTCTCACACTTTTTTCTTTCAATTGATGATTTCTTAAGTGAGGAAAAGCTGTATATGCATTACTTGTGATGCCTTGGATAGATTTTCAAAATTTCTCCTGAGCTAAAGATTTCTATATATCCTCTCACTCCATCTACATAATTGTATTTCATAGTCCCCATGGAAATTTTTGTGGTCTGTTGCCTGGGATTGTTGTATTGCCACACTCTGAGAGTTCAAATAGACAGCTTGCTTTACTCTAAGGGCTTTGCAACATAACTGCTACTGCTACTTAGCTGTGGTTTTCATTCATGTCCTTCATTCATTTCTTTCCCTTCAGTTTGGATCTTTGGGGCTAAAATTATTGACCAGATGAAACCTTCAACCTGTTTTGTATCAGGGACAGAAATTCAGGTCACTAGACAAAAAGTTAATTCCCACTTTGGTTTGTCTGATTTTTGTTTTCACAATCGACATGCGCTCCATACATCAGGCCTCAGTCCCTTTCAGTTGGTGTATTTTGCCTGTCCATAATGTACAGGACTTTTGGAATAAAGACACTTCAGTGTAGTCAGCTGTCCTCCTCCACCTCTCATCATTCTTCTTCCCTGGTAGATTCCCCTCTCTAGGCACAGTTGTCTAGGGTCTTTTGGCCACTTTCCTTGATCACTGATCCAGCTCTGAGTTAGGACAAATTCCATTATCTTTGCTTGGTTTGCATAAATGCCCTTTGCTCTTCTTGACAGTCAGTTTTGATCATTAAAGTCTCCCTCCTTGATGACTGCCTTTACTGTGCTCTTGTCATACATCTTAGTCCAGGTAGAAGATTTTAACTTTCTGACTTTCTGAATGGATTGTTGCTTTGCTGCCCTTTCTGCTAGATTAATTTTCGTCAACTTCAGCAAGAAGCTTCTGGGGCTTTTTTTGTTTGGTTGGATTTTAGGGGTTTTTTTCCTTCCCCTGGCCTGGACGCTTTTCACCAGCAAATTTTTTCAGCAGTATTTTTGTTGGGATTTTTTTTGGCTTCTTTTTCTCCTTGGTCTGGGGAGCCTGAGGGGCGGCTTTGGCAGCTCTGAACTCCACAAAGATCAAGCCAGCGAAAGAGGGGACATTAAACTCCACCAACTTTGCTGGCTGCAAGAAGATCCATGCCTGAAATCCAGCAGGTTCCCAGCTGCTTCGTGAACTCTATGCCCCTTGGCCACACAATGAGGTCGAGGTGGGGTGCTGTTGCAGCCTGAATAGTTGCTAGTAAAGCCCAGGGTAGGGAAATAAAAAGGGCTTTTGCATAGTACCCACAGATGTTTTATTCAGCCGTGCACTAAGATGTTCAGGTCCAAGGCACACACACACGGATGGTCCAGGTTTCTCTCTCCCTAGGGACCCGCCAGGAGTAAACCTGGTCTCAGGGCAGTACCAAGATGAGGTTAAATAAGGGAATACGGAGGGAATGACTCAGGGATATACGAACAGACAGGAATGGGGGAAGGAGCCAATGGGGTCTTAACAGCTTTTTGAGGGAAGTTTCTTGCGTCTCCCTAAGTTAGGGGATGCCCCCCAGGGCGTCCACAGGGTGGAAGGTTAAATTTTCTTTCTTTTTCCTGTGCTTTGTGGATATCTTGCTTTGTTAAAAAAACCCTTTTAATAAACTCTTTAACAAACAAGGGTTTTTTTCACTTTCATCCCTGGCATTTATTTCTCTCATTGACAGAAGAAAGTGGAGTTATTGAAGCCCTCTCTCTTTAGAGAAAAACACTCATTTTAAAGTGTTTTTCTCCTAGAATTTGTCTCCAAAGCGAGACAAGGAGCTTGACATCTACAAGGAATATGTTGGTGTTGTTCCTGCAGAAAGGGAAAACAGGTCCCACTATTTTTATTCCTTCTTGATCTTGATTCAGGAACAGAGGTCATGCTTACTTATCTAGTGTTTATTATCTTTTTATTGTCTTTTTCCATGTCTTACTTCACTTTTGGGAACTTATTAACGTCACTCTCTTGAAAGAGAGACTTAGGAAGCACTTTGCTGCTTCCTTCATCTTAGCTCATAAGTGCCTGGCTTAGAGGTCTTTCTATCCTTGGAGAAAATTTAAACATTCTGATGATGTCTACTAATCTTACTTTGACAAAGCCTTAATACAGAGAAAGATGAGCTTAGAAATTATCCCTTAGTCACCTTTAATTTGCATTCAGTGTCATTGTCACCATGCTAGAATCGATGTCTGACAAATGTAAGGATGAACACTAACTTGTTCAGCTTCACTGTACTGTCCCCTGCCTCTACTAGATGTTTCACATGGATTTTGATATAAAATTGCATTTTCATGTGATGCACTGACACATGACTCTTCAACTAATTAAAGTTGAAAAGAAGGGTGTTTATTGCTGTGCACTGGACACATGTGGAATCATTTCCAAATACAAGTGCAAGGAGTGACAGACTCTTGCTCTCTACTTATAGAGAGAAGGTTTTACATATCCAAGCAGTTTCTAAGGATGCATAATATATAATCATTACCTGTCCACTTCATATTATAATCAGTTGAATAACCATTACGGCTGCACAATTGTACTCCCTTAACTGGGTTGGTGTGATTTTGAAATAAGGGAGTGGGTGTATGGGAGGAAGAAAACTGTCTTCCTCATGGTGAACTCTTCACTCATGGCCAGTTGACAGGACTTTTTGATCTGCTGGTCACAGTCCAAGCCTCTCCTAACTGTTTGATTATTCTTAAGGCAAGGTATTTCTATGATCTCTGCTCCTTCACAATTGCTGCATCTATCCCTGTCACTCCTAGCTTCTCTTTCTTAATGTATTTGTTACTCTTTAACTAAGGTACTTGATTCTTGCCACCTATATTACTAGCTTAGTTTCTTAACTAATTTTAAAATCTTAACTAAAATATGCAATCTTCTACTAGCCCAATTATATTCCCACCTGGCCCCTCAACTCGTCTACAGTTTTCAATGATCCTAAATATATTTCCAGCTGACCCCTTGACTCACACGTGTATATTTTTAACCTCAGGCTGCTAACAGTTGACTTGGTCTTTTTTTTCCAGAAGTTGTAAATGCAAATCTTCTTGTTCATGGTAATTCCTGGTCCTCTGCTGAATTAAATAACTTTTTGAGTAATTTTATAGTGACTTGTAAAATTAAGTATCATCAAGCTTTATATCAATATACCTGTACTTGTAGCAACTCTAAATGGGTGGTCTCAACTTTTCAACAGTGTATTTCTTCTTAGGGAGGTATGTTTTTTGTTACTTTTTCCTTCTTCCTTCAGAGCAACTGACTTGATTCCTTGATATTTTATGTTATAAATGGTGTACATTTCCCAGTCCAGAGCTAAACTCACTTCTCTCTTTTATACTTCTCTGTAAATTTTTTGTGAGATTCTAGTTATTTTCATTATGGACTCTGGATGTTTTATATATTTTTTCAGAAGGGATGCCTAAGCTAACCAAGAACCAAAAGTGGGGCACACAATTGACTTGGATTCATTTCCTTCTTCCCATCATAATAGTCTGAGGTTTTATATCTTGCTTCACATTTACCTCTGTCCTTGTCAGTTTCATTCAAGTAGTTTGGTTGTCTTGCTTTGTTTTGTTCTTTTATTATTTTGGGAATGGCTCCAGATGTTTTAGAAGTTGTTAATGAATTAATATTCTCTTTCAAAAGAGAATATGAATTCAGAAAATAAGCCCAAAAAATCAAGCCCTTGTCTTTGGGTTAGTTATTTTAGTAGCTGTGGCGTACCTTCAGGACAGGGAATACTACCTCCCAGCAGGATCCTCATCACAAAGGAATGGGGAGTAATAAGAGGTTTTGTGCTGTTTACAGTTTCCTTTAAATTCAGCTACTATTTCAGCCAAAAATATAGAGTATTTGAAGTACTCTGCTGGTACTAATTCTCTGACCACTGAAGTAATTGTCTTTTTAAGCTCTTGTAATGCAAGTCAGCAAACTTACAGAGTTTGCTTTTATCGCCAAACAGGACTACCACATTGCACATAATTCTTTTCCTTATGATCTACAGAATTCTCTTGTCAAGAGCAGGATGTAGGTCTTTCAAGATTTATGCTACTAATATCATGGCAAGTCGAGTCTTTTATATTTCTCTCCCAGAATTTGTGGGGTTTACTTGGTGCTAGAAGACATAAGCCACAAAAATTTTCAGGAGTAGAAAATATGAGGCTTGGGAAGCCTTCAATCATTTCTCCAATGGCCCAAACTTTGGATGCTTAGCTCAGTCTTTTGCACATCTGCTTGAACTTACCCATCATCTTTGGATGTTGTCACAACATACAAAGAATACATTTACGGAAAATTTTCTAAAGGGGTATTGAAAAATTAGAGGATTCCATTAAGGTACTGATCAGTATTAAATCAATGACTAATGATTAAACTTTGTTATAAAACTAGGCAACAAGCAATAATTACTCATTATTTTGAATATGATATAGATTCTGGTAATGTGTAGCCTCCAGTGCTGGAGGGTACTGTTAACTTGAGATCAAAGCTGCCCTGAGGTAGCTGGAAACATGTCACCTTGCTAAGTATCTGTGGACAGGGTGAGCATTTTGTTTACATCATCATATCTCTTAATTATCCAAATTTTAGGTGAAATGGTTAAGAGATTAGGAGGGGAGAGTGTGTCTCTTTCAACACATCACTGAGTCAAAACCTACCCTTTCTGAGGTTTGGTGTTTTTCATTGAAAGATTTGGAAATCTTATTTGTTAGTACTATTATTTGTTAGTACTGCAAATGATTTTCATCTATTTGCTGCTTCATGCGCTTAAGGAAGAGGAGGCATACAAGAAGGTGGGAAGAAGAGACAGCTTCTAAATATGATGTTTTCTCATGGTATCCAAGAACTTTGGTCCAAGCCAGTACAAAACAGAAAGGTAGGGTAGAGGAGAAATAATAATAAGGAAACACCAATATCTCTCACTAAGGTGGGTTAGTATGTTTGATGGCAGTAATAGCTTAAGCTAAACAGTCAGGAATCTCATACGGATACTTATGAGCACAAAAAATTAGGTGAATAAATGTTTAGAGTGTATTCTTATGGTGCTCATTACTTTATTTTACACAAGCTAAATGCTCTACCTGGCACAAGATGTGTAAGTCTGTGGTAGGACTATTGCTGTCTTGGTTTGGATTGCTTAAAGCAATATTAAAAAATACTTGGGCTTTGTCTTAGTTTTACCTGATATTTCAAGCAGAAGTGCCAAAATGTATGGAGCATAAATACTAGGGTTGTAAATAGGCCATATAAAGCCTAGAAAAAGTGTTTTCTAGGGAGATGCCTGTGTGATGAGTTCTTTTCTAATTCAATGTCATAAGTTACAATTGCAAGATGTAACCAAGTGTATGTATCGCCATCTGTTAAAACCAAGTGGGGCAGCGTTCTTCATCTCTTTCATGACACATCCCTAAGTTCCCAAACTAAGGCAAGTCTAAGTTGGGTGGTATTAAAGGATCTTATCTACTATATGTATGCTGTAACACTTTTTTATTGCTCATATATATGATGCAAATTTGCAAATCAAACAATCACCCTATACCATCTCTGTCTGCCTGAGTTAGTTTAGTTCATCACTACCTGTTTCATATCTTGAGGAGTGTAATAATATTCATTATAGGAGTAAATTATGTTTCTTATGGACCTTTTGTTATGGCTTTCATTACAACCTATGACCTGCAACTTTTTTTGAGTTTTTTCCTTCCTCATTGGTGTGCAATTTATTTAACACTTTATTTTTGTAATCCTTTAATTTCACATTGTAAATATTGTTGTTCTTCAGCTACTTCATTAGCTGCATTCTGTTCAGCAGAATTATTTCCAATAAGTTTTTCTTATCTTATTTCTTGCTGTTTCAGGAACTGTTTCAGATAAGCTTGAGCTCCAAGGGGTGTTCATTCTCCTCCTCCTTCCTGATGCGTGTCTCCACTTCATTAAACCCACCTAGTAGTTGCCTTGAATATCATTACTTGCATTGATGTTTTTATAGTATTTGTCTTCTCTGTTCTTGGCATATGCCCATGAACTTTTTTTAGTAATGTTTTTCATAAGTCTGTGCTCTTGCTGTTTTTCTCCTACATGTGTATCTTGTTTGCTGAATTGGAAAACCTTGCCAAAGTACAAAGATCTGTGCTTTATGCACAGCAGTAGAAGAAACAGGTAATATCTGCTAGGAAAAAATAGTGTAACAAAAGAAAGTGAGCTTTGAAAAAAAGTTCTTTTGACTTTTCAGACAAATTTCAGTTTCCTGAAATCAACTGCTGAAAAAGGCAAAGTGAGTTATTTTTAAATGGATAGTTGTCATTCTTTTTGTCAAAAGCTTTGCTTTTCTGGGACATAAAGGAAGCATTTACCATGTAAGGTACTTGTGGGCATTGGTTTCTCCCAACGTGGTGCCCTATCTATAGGTGAATGGACAGGACACTTCATACTTGCAAGAAAGATTTGAAGTTTTGTGTAGTCTACCTGGGTGAAAAGAAGGGCATGGGGTTGTATTTTATAATCTGAGGTGAAGTGTTAACAGCTGCTGTCCTATCATACACTTGATATGTCCTTTCAGGTGTCTCCTTTCTGCCTGTTTCTATTGTTTCCTAGGACAGGGATCGAAGCCAAGGTCCCATTCAAGGCTGTGGGTAAGATCCTGGACTGATGAAACTGAGTGCATGGCAATGGAGACAACATCTCTATCTGACCTGAGGACAGAGATTAGGGGATTTGTCAGTGTTTGCCATTGAAACAGAATTATAAGATACATTAAACCCATGGTCTCTCATGTTTAATGCTGGAGATGGGTGATGATGCTGTAGTACACAGCCTAATTAAAAAGCAATTTGAGATTTTTTCCTCCTTTGCTATTTGATGACACTTTCAGAAGTTTACTATGACATTAACAAAAGGAAAGATTTTTCCTACAACCATAGCTCCTTAGTTGCAATTAAGATCCTACAATGGTTAGGGTTGGAAGGGAACCTAATCAGAGATGATCAAATTCCAATTTCTGGGTCCTCAATGAGAACTGATGGATGCTGTGACAACTTAAACCGATTGTTACTGTGGAAATGCTGTACTACTGGAGGACTTTCATTTTCAAATGAGCAATTCAAAAAATTGATGGGAAATAGGGCTTTGCAAAGCTTTTGTTGGGGTGCTACCCACACTGCTGAAGTGCCCTGCCTAGCCAGGACTTGTTTGAGCATATGGTGGGCATGCTCGATCACAGCTTGACCTGTGAGGGAGTGGGGAATGCCGGTCTTATGCTCCACCCCCACTGCTGGAGAAACTCGAGGAACTCTTTGGAGGCATAAGCTGGGCCACTGTCGGTCTTAATCTCCCGAGGAATCTCCAACACTGAAAAGGCTTGAACCAGGTGTTGTTTGGCATGCACAGCCCTTTCCCCTGCATGGGCAGAAGCATAAACCGCACCTGAGTATGTGTCTATGTGGACATGCACATATTTCAGGCAACCAAAACTGGGAATGTGCGTGATGTCTGTCTGCCACACTTTGCAGCTCCCAAGGCCTCGGGGGTTAACCCCAACACTCACTGATGGCACAACCTGGAGCTGGCAATTGGGACAGGTGGCCACAATGGCTTGAGCCTGACTCCATGTTAGTTGGAACTGATGGATCAGACCTGACACATTTTGATGGTATTGCTGATGACTTAGCTTTGCTTGTTGGAAGACATCTGGAAGGCGTGCCATTTCTGCTGGGACGGCAAGGGAGTCTGCCTTGCGATTATACCTTCTGCGATCTCGCCTGGCAAATCAGTATGTGACCTCACGTGCATGACATAGAATGGATGCTCCCGCTGCGAAACTAAATAACTTAGTTTTGAGAGAAACCTGAAGAGATGCTCGTTCTTGATGTCTTTGAGAACTGCCTGCTCTGCCCTGGACACTACTCCTGCCACGTAGGCTGAATTGGTAACCATATTAATTGGCTGCGAGAACTTCTCAAAGGTCTCACTACTGCAGGCTGTTCGGTGACTTGGGGCGACCCCTCTACAAACTCAACATCAGCTTCCCAATGCTGAGTCTGATGATTTCTCCAAGTCATGACCGACTTGTGGGATGCCATCAGTGAACACCGTAAGCGCCTTGTGTAATCTCCGACTTCTTTTCTCAGGAGCAATGAGGTGGAATTCCTCGTTAAACAGCTTGTGTGATGGGGCATGGACTGATACCTGTCCACTGTAGCTGTCCAGAGATAGCTGGAGACTGGCATTGCTCCGGAGCAGGTGCTCTTAACGTCTCTTTGGTCAACCTCTCCCGAGAATTCCTTCCGTCCTTAGAAAGTTTGACCAGGAGGTCAATACTCTGAAAGCCACAACCAGCCAGCTCACGCAATCCTACCCTGGCCTTCTGGATCAGCTGAGCTATCAGCTCCCGTGGCTGTGTGATGGCTTTGGATCGCTGGTGGGAGAGGAAAACCCACTCTATGATTAAGAGTGAATCCTTCTGCCCTTTGATCCACTGGAATATCAACCCGTGTAAGTGTGGTAACTTTTCCAAAACAATGAATTTGAAAGGCAGCTCGGGCTGATAATGATGAGCCTGCCTCTTGGCCAAGGCCTTCTGCACTTTTTGGATGGTGGTTTTTGTGTCTGGGGTCAGTTCCCTGGGAGAAGCTAGCTCTCTCTCCCCTTTCAATAAATTGAGAAGAGGAGCTAGGTCCTTGTTGGAGAGGCCTAGCCAAGGCCTGACCCAGTTCAAAGACCCACACAGGGAATGGAGACCTGCTAGGGTTTTGGGGTCTCTCTTGATTTCCAATTTCTGTGGCACAACAGTCCACACAGTGATCTCCAAGCCCAGGTATTTCCAAGGTGGCATCCTCTGAACCTTGTCTTCCTGCAGTTGGAATCCAGCAGAGGTTAAAACTTTAACCACTAGGTCAAGTGTGTCTTGGAGTATTATGTCATCAGGGGCACACACAAGCACATCATCCACGTAGTGTAGGATGATTGCCTCCTTTTTCTGGGCATGCACTAGGGAGAGCAATGAAGCCACTGGAAGATGGAAAGACAGCATTTAAGGCCTTGAGGCAATACTCTCCAGTGGGAGCACTTCACTGGGGCTTCTGATTGATGGTTGGAACTGAGAAGGCAAACTGTGGCGCATCTTCCGGGTGTAGGGGAATACAGAAGAAATGGTCCTTGATGTTCAGGGCAGCCAATTGCCAATTTTGGGGAAGCATCGTTGGGGAAGGCATCCCTGGTCAGAGTGACCCCATGTCGTCAATTACCTTGTTTATTTCTCTTAAATCATGGAGGAGCCATCACTTGTCCTTCCCTGGCTTTTTTATTACAAAGACTGGGGAATTCCAAGGGCTAGTTGTCTCTTCAATGCGTCCTTTAGCCAATTTAGCTCCTCGACAAGCTCCTCAAGTGCCTTCAGCTTTTCCTTACTGAGTGGCCACTGATTTACCCAGACTGGTATGTCATCCAGACATGTTAACTTGTGAGCAGGACACTCCACAGTGGCTGCTTCTGAAAATCCTGGGGTGTCTAAGGGATGACCAATTTGACCCCCCACTGGGACATGGGAGTTTCTCGCCCACAAGGGAACTTTGTAATCAGTGACAAATGGACGGACACTGGCCAATTTTCCATCGGGTCCTTTAATTTGCACAACGCTTTTTGATATCTTTGCCAATGTGACTCCTCCTACACCTTGGATTTTACCAGCCATGTGTTGTAAACCCCAAAGTGACAGCCACAACCTTTCAGGTATGATTGTCACCTCTGCCCCTGTGTCAAGCAACCCTTCCACATGGACATGGTCTGCTTCACACATTAGGTTGCATCCCATAATGGGTTTGTCCTCACCAACCACTTCTGCCCAGTAGACACAGGTGCCTTGTCATCTACTGAGATTTCTGATGGAACAGGAATGGTCAATGGGCGATGATTTGCCCTTGGCCAAATAGAAGGGTGGCTGTGGACAGTGCGCCAGGGGAATGAGGTATGAAGGTAAATGACATAAGGACATGTGCTGGGTTTTTGGTGTTTTTCTGTAATGGGAGTTTTCCTGTGAAAATAGCAGCACACTGACATTCAGATTCATAAATGTATGCTTTATGCTATAGAATCCACTGTAAAGAAAAAATAACAAACCAAACCAGGCAAAGATCTCCTCAAGTACATGTAATAATACCAGTTTCAAATAGATGCTACTGAAAAATGCATGGTGCGTGACTAACAGCCATTTCCAAATGTCATAGAATTCTTTGTCCCGAGAGGGACAGCACAATTTATATCAGATTAGCTCTAAATTCAATATGTTCTGCTCTGGTGATATATCCAGGGTCTGAGTTGAGAGAGAGAATGTATTGTGAGTCTGTAATTCAGTTTTCTACTCACAATCTTGCAAGATTGTTCATGATCTGGATAAATTGTTTAATGCAGTTTTTCATACTTTTCAACCCATATTTTTAGTAGGTCTTTTTTTTTGTTTGTAGATTAATTTACTTCAATAACGTGGGCACTAAATTTCATCTAAAATGTATTGACTTACCATTTTGTGGCATGTCAAGAAATGAGCCAGATCTAAAAAAAGAAGTGTGTAGCAGTTTGTTTGGGAGATCCATGGGGAGTCCCCATGGGGCCCCCTAAACTGTATGTTGGCTGGCAGCAGCAGGCAGGCAAGGAGATTCCACTCGGCTTCTGAGGGTGCTAATTAGATGAGGGTTTATTGGGGGTCCCACCACTGGGAGCAGCACAGTTTCTGAGGGAGAATGGGAGAATGAGGAGGGAAGGGGAGAGAGGGAGAGTCTAGGGAGAAAAGGAGCCAAGAACTTCTCATCTCCCTTGCACAGCTTAACAGGGAGATTCAAAGTGGGCGTGGATTAAGACTTGGGCCCATGAGATTACATGATACTTCAGGAGAGGATCACAGGTTTGGAATAAACTGTACATTTTTGAGGGGTGATTTTGCTGTTGGCAATTTGTATACAACTGTGAACAGGATGGGACACTGGAACTAGTGCTGTGATCTGTTTATTTCAAACATCAGTTTCAGTACATTGTTATGACAATGGCGACAAGAGATGTGAACAGCTCGCTGATTTAAATAGAATGCTAAGGAAACGTAACATTACAGCATAGCATAAAGCTATCTCAGTCTAAGTTTCAGCTAATCACACATAGAGCAAAAACATATTGACAATAATTCTATCTACTCATATGAAGCACACGTAACTGTAGTTAACACAATAGAGACTTATTCTTTAACACAATGGTTTAACCTTCTAAATGTATACTTCAAATATACTTTTTGCAACTTAGAAGGGCAAATCACATAGGCTCATTCTATTTCTCACGTCTGCGCTACAGCTTAGAAAACTTTTTCTGCTGCCTTAGCAATGTTCACAAATCTGCTGTCTGAGGCCTGTCTTTTTTACCATTTTCTCCAAATCTTCTAATTTTATGGATCCTAACAATTTCCCCTCTCTGTTGACTCGAAAAGAAACTTTCATATTCATGTCATTTACTACTTGCATTTCATAGTTCTACTGAAAAATTTTTGCTTACTATTTGTTGGAGGTCTATTCTTTCTGACTTTAAGCATTGCTATGTTACAGCACAGCAACTTAATGCTGTGAAGGCTTAGTCAGTGAAAGAGATATGAATTACGTCTGACAATAGTCATAAGTCATTGTTCAAAAAACTTTTGTCGGTTTTAGGGTCTTAACTCAAAATTGTCTTTTATTTCTACACCTTTGTCTACTATTTTCTTTTGCTGCTGCCTTAACAATGTTCACAAATCTGCTATCTGAAGCCTTTTTTACCATTTTCTCAAAATCTTCTAATTTTATAGATCCTAACAGGGTGAGACTTAGCATACCTTTTAAATAAAATGTAACACCACAATTCACCCTTTTTCGTTAGAAAGAAAAGATTAAGAGAAATATGACAATTAACAATTTAAAAAATGAAGCAGTAATTACACAGTTTCGCAGCATAAAAATAAACACAACTGCAGTGAGGATTATGTTTTAAACAGTCCATTTGACCTGTTTGTTTTTGTGGTAGGCAGCAAAGATAAAGTGAGCATTTAATTGTATTAAATGGGTTATGTGGGTCCATATTGCAGATTTTAAACAAATTTAAAGCATGGGCGAGTGCTTAAAGGGCTTCAGCCTTTGGCATTAAGTTCATATGAGAGTTTTGGAATTGCCCTTTTCAGTGTGACTGGTCCAATGGTGCCTAACTTTTTCCAACTGGCTTTTCAGACCACCACAGCCCCCAGTTTTACGCTGAGGTGTGTGAAATAAAAGCTGTGTTTCTTGTCAGGTACATACAGGCAGGCAATGTGTGTATTTGTGATTGTGATATGTATAGAGACCGACAACAGTACAGTTGCGAATTCTAATAATAACTGAGCAAAGTAAAGCATGGAAGGACACCTTTGAACCTATCTTTTGTTTGCAATTAACCTTAGTTGATTTAGGAGTATTAGAATTAAAGCATTAAGGATGTTGGTTTTTTGCTTGTAGTTAATCCTTAAAGAGTTTTGCAATAATAACCTTTTTAGAATATTGCTTGTAGCCTTGAAACTATAGCTTTGGAATATATATAAAGGAAATATGCTTATCTCCTGCCTTAATAAAGCAGAGAAAAACAGCTTGAGAAAGGAAGATGAACATCAACTCAAGGATTTATAGTTTCAATCAAGGGAAGCTGGACATCACTGTTATGAGATTTATAGTCTTTGCAATTAAATGGTGAACCCACATCTGGGGAGCTGGACTTCACCAGATGGGATTCGTCTTTCTTCTTTCAGAAACCAGACCACCACCATCTGGGGATACTCCTTTTGGGATACATCCTGAGAAAAACTAAATCACAATAGTGTATAGAATTGTGACGTAAAAATTTGGAATAGAAACTGCTGATGAGTAAAAATTGGAATAGAAACTGCCGAGAAAGCTTATGAGTACCCCTATAAATACCTGCAACCCTCAACTATCCGTGTGCAGTTGGAGGGAAAACTTCCCCCACTGTACCCAGTGCTGTATTGCTCATACTTTACCATATTAATTAATAAATTAGGCTTGAATATTGGCCTAGTCAAGCTTCTTATTTATAACAGGTATGAACTTCTGCTCCCCCTCTCAGGGACAGGGAACCACCTGGAGCCCTCTGGACTCCAGGCAGGTTTGCAGCCTCAGATTCTCACCCTTGCATATGAGTTTTACCGCTGCTTTCACCTTCCAACCAGTTTAACCCTGAAGACCCCCAGTTTTAGGTCATTAAAAGAAAAACAAAAAGATAAAAAGAAAATTTGGCTTCAGCTACTACCTAAACTCAGGGAGCATTCACCACAAAAACCATCAAAATACTTTCCCAGACACCATTTTAGGTTATCAGTCACCCTCAGAAGCTACTGAGGACAGCATAAATCCAACAGTGATTATGATTCAGCAGTCTAATGCTATCTGAACACTCGCTATTAAAGAAACAATTGAAAACTGCTTCTCGTTGGATCTACCCTTGTGACCAGATGGATCCCTGCTTTCTAAAAACTGAAAACAGGACAATCTGTGATACAAACACACATTTAAACTAGAAAAGCATAATTGGAAAAACTACTTCATGGGGATGGGAGGGAAATGGAGAGAGGACAGGATAAGAATGATAAAAAAATTAGAGGGTTTCAGGATAAAAGTTCTACCTGACAAGCTCTTTCAGCTAGAACAAGTGGGTAGGGATTGGGAATTGGGGAGGTTTAGAGGGAGCCAGGGACTCTGTGAAAGAAAAACCTTTTCGGGATACCCTGCGCCTTTGAGTGGTTTGTTCCTGGTGAATTACCCAAAATAAGAAAAAAAGGGGTATGGATTGCAGGGAAGGATACTATCCTGCTCTTGGAATAACAGGAGAAGCAGATCATAAAGTAGAATTTTCAATTCAACGAAATACAGAAGGCTGTTAAAACTGGTATTACAAAATTACTTCAGCTTTGGGTTTTTGTTTCTTAGATTCTTCTCTGATTCTAGCTCTACCTTGTGTGATTTGGAAGGCGGAAGGTGGGACCTAGGAGTTGGAGGGGGGATTGGTTCATGAGACAGGGAAGGGGCGGAGCATGGGGGCGAAAAAGTGGGAAGAAAAGGATTTTGGGGACGAGAGGTAGAAGATGGTGCTGTGTTATATGGCTGGAGTAATCTTGGCTGACGCGTGGTGGCGGCTATGTTGTATCTCTAGGCTATGTAGCCACAGCACACACAGCGGTACCCATGTTGAGCCTTAGCCGTGTGGCTGCTGTGCCGAGCTCAGCAGGACGGAGTGGACTCCCCGCGGTTTGATAAGAGGAAGGTGGGTCAGGGACGGAGTTAGGGAGAAGGAGCAGCGAGGGGCGGAGAGAGAAAGACCGAGGAAGGAGGTCGCAGAACTGACGAAAGCAGTTTTGGGGAAGTGCAGGGCTCGGGCAAAGCTGAAAACTGCTTCTTGCTCGTCTGGTGGCTCCCCCGCAGAAACTGGTGGGCCTTGGTTCCTTCTTTCGCCACTGTTGTGCCCCAGGGCATCGGCTGCTCCGGCTCTTCGATCCGCACTGCCCGCCTGCTCTGAGGGCCCCTCCCCGCCGCCTCCGCGCTGGGGGGGGCGAGCTTTGCTCTGCCGCCGCTGGCCAGGAGCCGCTGCCGCGACCGGCAAACCGACGAGCCGGCGGGCGGCTCCGAGTAGCCATGTGGGAGCCACGTGGCGTGGGGGAGCCGGCAGCTGCGGGCGGAGATCTTAAAAGCCCCGGCGGCCTGGCGGTGGCGGGATGGCGGCGCGGTGTCTCGCCGGACCTCTGCGCGGTGGTGCCAGGAATGGCTTTTATTGTGAAGCATGGCAGGAATGACTTGTCTGACCCAATGTGAAGTGGCCTCCCAAAACAAATATAATTTTGATAATATGCTTATTTATAGCATGCTGCATTTTCTAGACTTATTCATGAACAGGGTGCCAATTTGCAAGCACACAAAGCATTTTTGTTTAAGTGGATAGAGCAGACGAGATAAATAAGGAAACAGGAAAATGTCTTTTTTTTCTCCATGGACCAGGATAGGAATAAAATCCCATTGCCATTGTGAAAAACGCCAATCACTTGTTTTTAAAATTTTAAAAGTTTAATAGTAATAAAATAGTTATAAAACTAGTAATACAATTAGAGTAATAATAATTTGGAGAATTTGAATAAGGACAGTATGAGACAATAGAGACAAAGAGTTACAGACGTCCAGGTACCTTTTTTTGGGCAGCACGAGCCCGAAAAAGGACCCCTGTTAACAAAGGATTAACCCTTAAAACCAATAGCCTGTTGCATATTCATACACCTCATACATGATGCATAAATTCCATTCAAACACAGGATTCTGTCTGGTCATTGTCAACTTCTTGCTCTGCATCCTAACAGCGCCTTCAAGGTGGGAAAAAGTTAGTTTCTTTTTATAAGAGGGCAATAAGCTCTTTTTCTCTGAAAGATTTAGGTGTCCTGTGGCTGCTATTTCGCTGCAAGTCCTTTCTTTAAAAAAAGTATCTTACATAGCAGAGTTTCTATTTTAACATTTTTTTATACCCAAAGCTATATTTAACACACTACTTAAGAGAATTAATACAACATTACTTTCTAACACAAGACATATAATATTAATTTTAATATTTGCGAAAAGCCAATCATAAAAGCCGCATTTTTCACAGTCATGATTCTCAGCCTTGTGTTTTGCCTCAAAACTTGCTCTGCTCAAATTGGCTCCCTTGACAAACCTCAGATGCCATAAATTTTAGGTATGATAAACTTTCTGCTTATCTCTTCCTTCTTTTCTTGAGCTGGCCAAGGCACAGAGGCTGCAGGTTAATTGCTTTATATCCCTTACTGAAAAAGACACAAGAGTCCCAAGTGGAAGCAGTCTAAGCTGCTCCCCAGATGTCTTTCTGCACAACATCAATGTCATGGACTCTAGGGCTTTTTTTTCTCAATCTCTATTTCTCTTAAGTCATATGAGGCAGTGTGAGCTGGCATTGAGCTTTTTGATCTTTTGTTAGCCTTTCCTGCTTGGCTTCAATATTTTAATGTTGTTCAGAGACATCAAATATTTTGATGACTCAGAGTAAGACACACAATTAAGTGTAATAAACCCATTCCTGTGATTAGGGATCTTTTCCTTTAGAGGCCCAGCCAGAAGCTGTAACTGAAGCAGCAGAACAAATTAATATTTCATTGGTGGCTTCTCTGGTCTGGGGGTATATTAACTAAAAGTTGTGCACAACAGGAAAACAAATGCATTTTCATCAAACAGCAGAGAGCATGCAGAGTTGATGACAGAGGTCAGTAACTGAAACATAAACACTTGAAGTACAGTCATGCATTCCTGGGAGAAGTGTATGGGAAAAGGGAAACTCAAGAACTTTAATGTAAGGACATTTTAAGAGATTGGGAAACGACAGTAGAGTGCTGCAGGAAGGATGTGGAAATCATACTGCTCAGCACCCTCCCTGTGTCAGGAACAGGGCACAAGAAAAATATTGGTATTATATTGTTCCCAAGTAAGGGGAGATATACACCTATATTTGACAAGATTTGGTAAATATACAACTGACAAGTGTTGACATGTGTGAATTCTCTGTCTTGGGATGGCTCAGTAACTGCAGTGCTATGGGGTTAAAAGAGGATGTTCAGATGCTTTCCAGTTATTCAAGACAGAATAGCTCTTTCAGCCTCTCCTATTTCTCAAAAATACCTGACAGTTCTGAAAGAGATTTGTGCCCAGTTTGTGGTTCAAAATGTTTGGATGGTTTCTGATTGTGGAAAACTCAGTGGTGTCAGTACTGATAACTGGCTATTAGAGAGTGAGGACTCAAGGAGCAGAACTTTTTGGGATCCTTCTTGGTGTTTCCTGTAGTTCCTCAGTATGCTTTCCAGTTTTCCTTTCTGTTTCATAGAATGTTGCTATGTAGAAGTGGAACATTTCCACCCCCTAACCCCAAACTTCTTTCATCTTTCAATTTTGTGAGGAATTTTTAAAATTTAAATATTTCTGGCCAGTTTTAATCAAAACTAGTTCAACTTCTCCCTTATTAGACTCTCTGTTTTCATGACTTGAGGATTTTGATTTTCAATCCGAAGTAAATGCTTCTCTCAAGCAAGTAAAAACATTTAGTTAATCACAGGTTCCAGGCAACTGTTTTGTGAGCGGGCAAGGCAAAAGCAAGGATGACTTCTAACATACTGTCAATCACTAAGGGCTGACAATTTTGCTACCATTTGGCCCTTGAAAAAGCGTTGCCTTCTGTCTCTTAATACTGTTTGACCAAAAATGTAAGAAATCAGGAGTGCAAGCACATTGACATTCTACCCCACTGAATTAAGTCTATAGGTCTGGCTGGTTTGCTATGTTAGCCTATTTTCAAAGTCCAATCTAATATTTTAAAATCTGGCCTAACAGTACAGCCCTGTATAATGAACAAAAAATATGGGTGGGTTTTTTTTTTTTTGTGATGGGTTTTTTTTTTTTTTTTTTTTTTTTTTGTTTATCCTCTTCCAGAAGCATTTGGTTTTCTTTGGGCACAAATAGTCTTAATTTTTTACTTTGATAATTGAGTTATGCTTTATTTAATGTTAATAATGTTTATTGAGTTCTCTCTGAGATGGTTATGTATCCCTGCTTAAAAATAGATGTTTATAAAAGAGCTAAAATTATTTTCTGGCTGGCTGATTGGATCATTGCAATTTTGTTAGACCCACTGTGTACAGAGAGGTAAGTCTCATGTTTGCTGGATGCTCTTTTAAATGCATCAGCCATGAGCATCCCTGACAACATTTATTATTACCAGAATAGCTTCAGAGAGCTATAAACTGACAGTTGAGCTACTTAGCCGATTTCCTGTATTGCCATCCATTAGCCCAGCCTTAGCAGTGAATGACAATAGTATTAATATTCATAAGATAAGACTTTGGTAACATTTTGAATATAGATTGAGAAGCAGAGAAATGAGAAAAGCAGTCAGGGTCAGATCTTCAGACATCATAAATTTGTCCCAGTGGGCAATGGGGGTGTGCTGCATTTTGACATTGTTCTTTTGAGTACTTCCCACTGGAGAAAACTTCTTTAATTTTCTCCAATTACAGACTATAGAAAAAATGTTAAAACCACCATAGAGCAGTGTTCCCTCTCCTTACTTTTAGGCCAGAGGCCTGGGAAGTTGTGCTGGATTTGACTGGGGTAGAGTTAGCTTTTGTCGCAGTGGTTGGTATCCGGCTGAGTCTTGGATTTTTGCTGAACATGGGGCTGAAAATATAGAAATAGTTTAGATATTGCTGAGTAGGGCTTACACAGAGCCAAAAGAGATTTTCCATGCTGAATGGCATCATGCTCAGTATATAAAGTGGAGGAAAGAAGGAATAAGAGTGGGATGTTTGGAGAGATGATGTTTGTCTGCCCAAGAACTGTTACATGTGATGAACACCTGCCTGTCCATAAGAAACACTGAATTAATTCCTTGTTTTGCTTTGCTTGCTTATGCAGCAAATTTTGCTTTCCCTATTAAACTATGTCTTCATCTCAACCCACGAGTTTCCAGCTTTTACCTTTCCCTTCTCTCCCTCATCTTGCTCGTGGGGCAGCGAGTTGCTTAACTGCTGGCTGAGGTGAAACCATGACAGAAGTGCTGCTGCTCCAAGGTGCAAAACTGCTGTTTGGGGTAGAAGACAGGTGTGACTGTGCCTCACCTTTGTGATTCCCTTTGAAGCAGCCCACTAAAGCTCCAAGGCTCTGTCCCAGTCCTTCCTCTTTTCTCTTGCTCTTCAATTTCTGTGACAAAAATAGCCCAGAATAGCGTGGCCTCTGTGACAATTCACCAAAGAATGAGAGGAAATCTAGCTCCAAAGTTGGCTGCTTACAGGAGGAATAGCTTTGGAGACACTGCAGAAATTCAGCAGGCCCAGCTGAGACCGGTCTCTACATCCATCATGATCCCCCATACACCATGACAGCTCTCCCACTTTCTTGGCTCCATTGCTTTCCTTTTACAACAGATGAATTTTCCATTATCTCTGTATCAATAACATGAACTCAAAAGATAGTATGAATGAGAGACAACTGCTTCAAAATATTTTTTTCCTTAACTAGGCAGTTGTGAAATTTTCTTTGGTTGTGGACAGAACAGAAGAGATATCAAAGGTTTTTAGCATTCAGGCCATCAGTTATGCCTCATAGGGACTAGCACTGTCCTAAGAAGGCAGAAAGTGAACAAAACCTGATCTGCTTGTTGCCTGAACCTAACCTCAACAGAAACTACTCTATCCTATCATGGCACCATTGATATAAGGCTATGCCAAGATTAAGCTTTATAAAGAAAAATATAATTCTTGTAAATATTAATCCATTTTATTCAGTGGCGAGAACCTTTGGTGTTGCAGACAACTTTTATGAAAAATCCTTTCCTTAGGATTTTTACTCCTGAGAAGCTGAGAGGCCTCAGGAACAAAACGCAAACATTGATTATCTGCTGCTGTGGAATGCAACAGGTGGATCTGTGATTGGTTCATGTTGGATGTTTGTAATTAATGGCCAATCACAGCCCAGCTGGCTCAGACACAGAGCCCAAGCCACAAACCTTTGTTATCATTCCTTCTTGTTCTATTCTTAGCTAGTCTTCTGATGAAACCTTTTCTTCTATTCTTTTAGTATGGTTTTAATGTAATATATATCATAATAAATCAAGCCTTCTGAAACATGGAGTCAGATCTTCATCTCTTCCCCAGTCCAAGAACCCCTGTGAACACCATCACACCTTTGGTGCTTTCTAATAATAATTTAATTAATTTCTAATAATAATTTAAAATCTTATGGTGCAGGCTAAACAGGTAACCAATTTCCAAGCAGACCTGAGCAGTGAATGAGGCACCTATTTTCCTGCTTTTAATTTAGGGGCTGAGTAACTAGAAGAAAGGCAAAAAACTTAATATATTTTCCCTTCAATTTTTATTCTTTGTTATTAAAATACACCTGGCTCTGGCAAATGTTTCCACTGCTGCCAAGTAGCCAAAATTAGGATTTTCAGAACTGATTAGATGGACAAGGCATGTTGAAAGGCACCTGTGAAAATTTTACTGAGGGAAAAGTATGTGCTGAACTCTTTCTGACAATCAAAAGGAGCAAGGCTTTTTTTTCTATTTTGCAAATGAAAATTCTTCTTAATAATGTATTCAGTCCTCAGGTTGTATTGACACAGATCTGGGTGGGGTTTCTCCTTATATATTGTGGTTTTAAATCTTTTTTTTTTTGTTTCTAAAGGAAGACTCATGGATTAAAAAAGGGATACACATTACTTGGGACTGTGTTCAGCAAGGGACTTGGGTATGAGAAGTTTTCCTGGTAGCCTTCTGACAGGCTAAGACAGACCCCATGTCCTTTAAAGGGTGTGGGGAGAACTTTGTGCTTGAGAAGGAACTTTGATCCAAACCAGATAATAAGATTTAAGATGAGTATGAATTATGAATCTACTCCAGGTTAAAAAGAAAAGATAAAAGCTCTCTGATGGTACCCTTTCTCAGTGGCTATTTGTATTCAAAATATGGCTGAATGCTTTTTTCCTGCTACCTCACTTAGTTATGAACATTTTGCTTTTATTGACAAACCTGCAATTTAGGATGAAAACAGTTTGCAGCTGATTAAGGATGGTGTGCCTGGCAATTTGTTGCTAATCTCTCTTATTATGCCTTCATAAAAATGGTAGTCATGGTATAAATCCTAGTTTAAATCAATACCTGGAAGTGCTAATCTCTGAAGAGGAAAATGTCAAATACCTCCTGCTGTGTGCAAAGTCTCAAATTCTAGGGCATAAACATTAAAGGCTACTGAAATGATTCGGCTTTTTTTTCCTTTACACAAAGTTTTGCACTTCCTTTTCTAGCATTTCAGATGTCATTAGCCTTTTTATATATAGTTTATATAATAAACTTCACCTTGGTGGTGGGTGCATGATATGTCTGACAGTGACACATGGTCACTGTTCACCCTGTGGAGGAGCGACTACTGGTCCCAGCTCTCCCCCAGGTATTATCTTTGACTGTGCCTTGAGTTATGGAGTCAACTTCCTTCCTTAGTCATGGGATCTCTTCTGAGAAAAGTTTCTGAAAGCCCTAGGTGTTAGTTGCACATGTAAGTGCAATGCAGCACTTAAATGATCAGTCAAGAATCCTGCAGCCAAAATAAGTGGTAAATTTAATCTGTTTTGGGACCTTAAACTCAGATTTGAATACTTACTGTCAGTATCCTATCCCATCCCCATGATGTTTTCCTTGCTATTAACATTGGGACACACAGTGTTTTTAAAACCCTGCTCTTGGGTCTGCAGTGCCAGAGGGGAAAAGGCAAGTAGGTGAACTGAAGACTGGAAGATGACTTAGAAATGAGGTCATAGTGTGTTTCAAGGTAAAACAACTTTACCTGCCCACTGTTTCTGCTCCATCTCTGCAGAAGTATGTGCTCTGGTTTCTAAATTAAAATTGTTCTCATAAAAATATTTCAGAACTTAGTATTTTTGCTGCCACTGATATCCTTGGTTCTCTGCAAAGACAAATTGCTTGAGCACCATAGTGCATTAGGGAACCTAATTCTGTAAAGCACTTTTTGTAGATTTTTCATGATTGAGATTAACAAACCGAGAAGGACAGAAATTATCTATATAAGTTTTTAAATTTTAGAAATTTTATTTTTATAAATTTTTTATAAGCTACATATATGTATCTTATAAGGTACATATATGTTTGTTTTTATAAGGTACATGTATGAATTTTATTTGTAATTGTATTAATTCTGTTGCAAAAATAGAAGCCAAAATTAAAAAAATCTTTAATTTCCTTTCATTATGCCCATGGATAAAGACATCACTGATTCCATCTCAGCCCCAGGAAGAGCCAAGGAATACTGTGCCATTAGTATCTGCAGATATGTCTTAATGCTGCTTTGTTTTAGACAGCTGTTTCTGAAATATGTTCTAGTAGCCCTTCAAATACAAGCAGCAGAGCGTGTGTCAGGCAGAGATAGTTGGGACTGGGGGGGTCCCTGTAATCCTTAGTAACAAATTAACAAAGTATTAACAGATTAGTGACTAAAGCTGCACTAGATTAAAGGTTTTCAAGGAAGAGAGACCTGAGTTTGGGTGGTGTTCTCATAGCGATAGAATAGCATGAGAGAGGGATGACTGCTAGAAGAGAATCATAGTGTGTGCAAATGGGTGGTTGCAGATACCCCAAGAATTATTTGGTCTCAATGGACCTTTAAGAAGTGTTTTTTGAGATAGGGACAGCTTCCCTTATAAAAGAAGCTCTCTTCTCCTAAGGATTTTTGTGTGTTTCAAAAAAAACCCAGCCTGTTTTCAGCTACCATCTTTAAGGAAGTGACCTTGAATTACACATACTCACAGTGATTTTCTCCTGTAAAAATACTGTCAGAAAGAATATGTCTAACACAATTCTCTTTTTACAGCTCTGCAGCTGGAAGGACCACTACTATTCTCCATTTCACAAAAGAAGGTGTAGTTTCTCTCTGGTTTTTGGCAACTTTTGGAAGCCAGAAACAAATAAGTGTTGAAAGCTTATGAGTAGAAAATTTGCAGATTTATACCTAAGACAGCTGCTGACAGATTCTGTTCACATAAGCAGTCCTGCTGTAGAATCAGCAGGACTGTGTACAAGCAGACTTGGGCACAGTCTGCTTGTCTGAGATGACTACTACAGTGCAGAATTGCACTGTTCTGCCTCCATTGTTTCAGACAATTCTGTTGACATCACCAGAAGTTGTATTATCTGATGGAGTTGAAGCAGCACCTTTCCTTTTCCGGGAATGAAGTAATTTCGTTTTATTGTAAGGGATGGAGGCATTTCACACCTCAACATTTCCATATTCCAGCAACAACTAAATGCAATTCAAGTGACCTCTCAGGAATTTGTGTGGTGAATCTAGTAAGCAGATTAAATCTTACTGTGGCTCTAGGGAAATGTGTGATAAATTAATAACTATTCACCAGCTGGATTTGTTTGCAGTCTTAAGGGCATACTGTGATGATGCTGTGCTGAAAAGGTGCTGCATTCCAGCCCTTCCTGATGTACAGAGACTGCATTAGCTGATTATTTAGAGCTGGTGTTAGTTGCTTTGCAAGATACTATGTCAAATATTAAAATCAATACCTATGGAGATGAACACTGGGCAGCTGCACCAGAAATGGAAACTGTTGCAGGGAAGCTGCCTGGAAGGGGGCAAATAGGAGGCTTCTTCTTTTCTGTGACAGAAATATGCATCTTGTTCACACGTTTGATCAGTTTTTAAATCTCCCATAGCAATTTATCGCAGTGGCTTTTTCACATGGGCTCTGCATGTCTTTTGTCCCTATCTCTTCCCTATGTGTCTCTTTCCAAACATTTTTCTTTTCTCAATTTTCATTGATTTATCAATCTTTCACTTTTTTGCCTCCTTGATTTATTTCTGCATTCCCATTGCCTTCTCTCATTGTTTTTCCTTTCCCTCAGTCTCATACTTTCTTTCTTCAGGCATCTTGCCACTTTTTCCTCATTAATTCCATCTCTACATTTTCCTGGGCAGTATGCAGGGGCCAACTGGTAGGGTGTAATTACCCTTGCCACACCCAAATGGGAGTAGGCCTGAAGCTTCTTGAGCCCTTAAAACTATTGCATCTTCCAGACACCCCTGGGCTTTGAAAAAGGAGAAGACCAGCACACGGATCCTGACTGATCACAGGTAGTTCAAAAGGGGAGCTGCAGCTCAGTTTCTTCTTTAGGGAGGCTCTGAGACTTCCACCCTTTCCAAAGAGACCCCCAAGGTACAACTATAACCTGAGTTGTTATGTTGGATCAAGGTATCCTCTGCTGTTTTGTAGAGAAGGTCAGGTCAAGATGTTCTTGCCATATATTTTTGGATTTTTGCCCTCAGTTGTCCTTGGTTTAATGTAGTCACAATTGGTAGAGTTAAGTACAAAAGGTACAGGTGGTATCCTGCCATAAGTATATGTTTTTACGACAATAATGTGCCTGGTCTTAAATCCCCCTTCTTTGTCAGTGCTTTCCCTTAGATTGTGTGTGATTGTGTGATCATGTTTTTAAGAGCAGCCCTATCCCTTCTCTTCTGTTTTGGTTGATTGAAAAAACCCAGCTGGACTTTGCAATGTTTGGGCTGACTCTTGGTTTCCATGACTGTCTTAAGTGGGTTTTTTTTAATACCTGCAGCAATCTCAATCTTTCTTGAATCTGAGTGTCCAGAATTATTTTTGTTATTCCAAATATTCCCAGCATAAGTAATTAAATTCTTGACTACAAAGAAAGCCTGCTTTTGTCAGAAATATTAGGTAACTAACAATTACCAATGACTATCAACAGAAAAATACCTAATAAGTCCTTCAATTTCAGATGCTATTTAACCTTGTAACAAACACTGATTTTAAGATATAATTTCCTTTAGACGTGTGTGAGTAGTTTATATGATTTTTAGTAGTTTGTAGTTTGTATCACTTTTCCTGAAGTCAATCTCAGTCCTAGCATTTGTTTGACTTCTCTTCATACATTCAATAAAATAAATTCAGATCTGACATCTTAGCCAAATCCTTGGAGGTCAAGAAAGCTGCCATAAGCCCATTGCAGCTTTGTGGCCTGTAGCCACAAAGATATCCTTCTCCCACTGTTGTGAGTGCCAGCTCACAGCCCGCTCCTGCTTTGATTTGCTGATGACCTTTCCTTTCAGTGCTCAGCCCTGTTGAGACTCTCATGAGGGATGCTACAGAAATGAACAGAATCACTTCCTGAGAAGAGAAATGCCAGACATTAAACAGGCAGCTGAAGAAGAGAAGAATAAATACAAATACTCGGTTCTTGAGAAGGAAAATATTGTTTCTCTGCCAAAAAATTAGAATCCTTGTAGACTCCAGACAGTTGCTTCTGGAGAAAACCAATGTAGCACTTGTGTTTCTTTACAACATTTAATGCAAGTGTTTCAATACTGGGTACCTGATTAAATTAGATATCTCTAATTTATATATATGTTCCCATTATGTAAGTGGATGTCACACTGGAATGGAGGGAATTCAGTCTCTGAATTCTTGTGTTTAACCACTCCCGTTTAAGGGTGTGCAGTCACTACATAGGTTTTATTTTTTAAATCTTTTTGTGAGGACCATCATTTGCGGGTACTTTTATTAAGATGATTAATATATTACTATATATTACTATATATTATTATATATATTATATATATATATATATATATATATATATATATATATATATATATAGTAATTATATATATATATATAGTAATTATATATATATAATTACTATATATTACTAGCAATCACTGTTCAGTTTTAAGATTATTAACAGACTGCTGAATTGTCCCCCAATGGCATAATGGGTACATTAACCCATGTCTGTAGAGCAGCACCAAGCTATGATAGTCACCTCTTAAACAGGGTGATTCAAGATGTGATTTTCAAAGTAAGAACAAATGAATGATACTGGTCCATCTGCACTGGGCCAGTTCAGGAAGAAATGGTACTTGCAAGGTAACAGGAGTGGAAATGTGATGTCATTTATGTGATTGGATGGAAGTGAAAATTGAAGAACAAAAGAACCATCCCCAAACAAATAAAACCCTTTACCCTTCATAAAGGAGGAGCTGTTTCCCAGCAGTACCTATTAAGGGATTTGTTTCAGTAAAGAAGGGAGAGAAGGAGGATTATTGTATCAGGACATCAGTGGTGTCTTTTAGGCAAGGAGCACACTGGCATGTACCATGTATCTTGAGCTGAGAGCACAGCACACAATTCTTTCTGCTTCTTCTAAAGGGTTCAGAAACTGATACATTTTCATGACAGCCAGAATTAGGGAAGTACACTCATTTTTATATAACTGATTCAGTTATAGAGCTGAAAACATTCTTTTTTTTTTCTATCCATATTCAAGGCCTTTGTAGAATAAAGACAATAATTAACATTAGTGCTAAGCTGTTTTTATCCCTAGAGCTCAAGTGATTTGGAAGGATGAGAGTTACCAATCTGATTGAATGGTTCCATCTACCCAGTTAAAAAGACTTCAGGCAATTTTTGGAGAACCTGGTGAATGAAGCCCAGGCTGTATGGGATTGGACAGCGGGGAAAGACTCCTTGACCCGCTTCTGTGGGGCTGTATCTTGTTCCTCAGAGCTGGAGTTGTTTGTGTGCATGCTTGTTGGTGTGAGAAGGCACATAAGGTAGAATGTAAAGGAGATAAAGGTTGTTTTATAGAAATTCTTTCACTTTCGGAAGTTAACTGTGGAGTATTGAAAGTGAAAATAGCTACTTTTTTTGACTGTCTTGTTTTCTTCTACTGAAGAGCACTCTGTCTTTGCCCTGAAATGGTTTAAAAGAAGCTGGAATGTATTTCTGCTAAAACTCAGTGATGCTCAGTGTTACAAATCACCTCATTCCCAGGATAAAATTGTTGAACTGCTTTGCTGGTCGCAGTGCTGCTGACTTCTTGGTGTAGCTCAGGAAAATGGGAAGGGTCATTGCTGCTGATTTTATTGCATGATTTGTTGAAACAGAGGCAAATACAAATCACCCTGTCAAATCAGTAAAGCAGACAGTGTCACCTGGGCCTCAAAGTACATTTTATTAAAGGGTTTGTCTTGGAAAGGAAGAGAAAAATCTAGCAATAGATCTGAAGACGAGGCAGTTAAGACAGAAAATATGCCTGAATTTTTTATTTGAGGAGCTGTGTCCTGGTTTAGGACAAATTAGGGGAAATCTCCAAAAGGGAGCCCCCCAAAAACAAAACAAACCTCCAACCACCCCTCCCCCAACACCGGGTTCGGGAAGGAATTTCTCGGAGGAGCAAAGTGGAAAACAAAACCTATTTATTTACAAGTAACAAAAGAACACTCCCCAACACAAGAAAAGAAAAGAAAACAGAAAAAACAGACTGTGTGTTGAGAGGGCGCGGCGCTTCTCTGCAAGCTTCGGATGTCCTGGACGTCTTCAGGTCACGTCCGGAGCTGGTCCAGTATCTTCAGGGGAGGGTAAGAAAGAGGGAGCAAGAGAAAAGGAAAAAAAACAGCACAAAAAAGCAGAAAGCAAGCAAGCAAAGCGGCTAGCCAAGCCAAGCAGCAAAAGCCAAAAGCCAAAAAAGCCTGGTCAAACACTCCCCCCTCTCTTCCCCGCCCCGCCGCAGCAAGACGGCCGGGGGGGGGGGAAGAGAGAGAAAAGGCACAGCTGCCAGACACAACACACGATATTGGGATAAAGGCTGTCAACCCACGACACTCCACCCCTTATCCCATATCGTGAATATACAATAAAAACTTTCATTTCACTTACTCACACCTTTGACACTTACGCATTCCTCTCATCTTACTTGCTCAGACCTTTGACACTTACAGTTTCCTTCTGTCTCACATTCAACAAACAATGACATTCATATATGAATCTCATCCCACAATCAGGTCTCCCTGAGGTACACACCGTGTTGTTCCATCTTTCTGCATTATCCACCATGTATAACCTGGTCCTTGAGCAAAGACAATCCCACGGATGGGTTTGTCTGTACTCGAGGCAGGGTTGATCCATACTGTCTTTCCCAACAAACCTCTGACATGGGCCACTGGGGCTTTATCCCCATCTACTATATTAAGGAGCTCAGACTGAGCAGGACCCGCTCGGTTGGTGGAACCTCGAGTGTTAACTAACCAGGTAGCCTTTGCCAAATGCTGCTCCCAGTTTTTAAAAGACCCCCCACCCAATGCTTTTAAGGTGGTTTTTAACAATCCATTGTACCTTTCCACTTTCCCTGCAGCTGGTGCATGATAGGGGATATGGTATATCCACTCGATGCCATGTTCCCTAGCCCAAGTATTAATAAGATTGTTTTTGAAATGAGTTCCATTATCCGACTCAATTCTCTCGGGAGTACCGTGCCTCCAAAGGACCTGCTTTTCAAGGCCCAAGATAGTGTTACGGGCTGTGGCATGAGACACAGGGTAGGTTTCCAACCATCCCGTGGTGGCTTCTACCATGGTTAGTACATAGCGCTTGCCCTGGCGGGTTTGAGGCAGTGTGATGTAATCAATCTGCCAGGCCTCCCCGTATTTGTACTTAGACCACCGCCCCCCATACCAGAGGGGCTTCACCCGCTTGGCCTGCTTGATGGCAGCGCACGTCTCACAGTCACGAATAACCTGAGAGATACTGTCCATGGTTAGATCCACCCCTCGGTCTCGTGCCCACTTATAGGTGGCATCTCTACCCTGGTGGCCTGAGGCATCATGGGCCCATCGTGCTAAGAATAACTTTCCCTTATGCTCCCAGTCGAGATCTATCTTCAACTCCCCTATCTTTGCAGCCTGATGTACTTGCTGGTTGTTTTGCTGCTCTTCATTAGCTCTACTTCTGGGGACATGGGCATCTACATGGCGAATCTTCACAGGTAACTTCTCTACCCGAGTAGCGATATCTTTCCACTCTTCCGCAGCCCAAATTGGTTTTCCTCTTCGCTGCCAGTTCGCCTCTTTCCATCTCTTCAGCCATCCCCATAGAGCATTGGCTGCCATCCAGGAATCGGTATACAAATAGAGCCTTGGCCACCTCTCTCTCTCTGCAATACCTAGGGCCAGTTGAATAGCTTTGATTTCAGCAAATTGACTGGATTCACCCTCTCCTTCAGTAGCCTCTGCAACCCGTCGAGTGGGACTCCACACAGCTGCTTTCCACCTCCGTTTCATCCCTATGACACGACAAGAACCATCGGTGAATAGAGCATAGCGTGTTTCTTCTACTGGTAACTGATTGTATGGCGGAGCTTCCTCAACCCGGGTCACTGGCTCTTGTTCCTCATCTGCGACACTAAAGCTTTCACCTTCAGGCCAATTTGTAATTATCTCCAGGATCCCAGGGCGATTTAACTTCCCAATTCGAGCGCGCTGCGTAATGAGGGCAATCCACTTACTCCAAGTAGCACTGGTGGCATGGTGGGTAGAGGGAACCTTTCCTCTGAACATCCATCCCAACACCGGTAGTCGGGGTGCCAAAAAGAGTTGTGCCTCTGTACCAATCACCTCCGAGGCGGCTTGGACTCCTTCATAGGCGGCCAAGATTTCCTTTTCTGTTGGAGTATAGTTATCTTCAGACCCCCTGTAGCTCCGACTCCAAAATCCCAATGGTCGGCCTCGGGTCTCGCCAGGTACCTTCTGCCAAAGGCTCCAGGACAGACCATGGCTCCCGGCTGCAGAGTAGAGCACGTTCTTCACATCTGGTCCCGTCCTGACTGGACCAAGGGCTACAGCATGAGCGATCTCCTGCTTGATTTGGACAAAAGCTTGCTGCTGCTCAGGGCCCCAATGGAAGTCGTTCTTCTTGCGGGTAACCAGATAAAGGGGTCTCACAATCTGACTATACTCAGGGATGTGCATCCTCCAGAAACCTATAGCGCCTAAGAAAGCTTGTGTTTCCTTTTTATCAGTTGGTGGGGACATGGCAGTGATTTTATTAATAACATCCACAGGAATCTGACGCCGTCCATCTTGCCACTTCACCCCCAAGAACTGAATTTCTCGGGCAGGTCCCTTGACTTTGCTCTTCTTAATGGCAAATCCAGCTTCCAAGAGAATATGAATTATCTTCTCTCCTTTCTCGAACACTTCTATTGCCGTGCTCCCCCAAACAATGATATCATCAATATATTGCAGATGTTCTGGAGCCTCACCCTCTTCTAGTGCAGCCTGGATCAGTCCATGACAGATGGTAGGACTGTGTTTCCACCCTTGGGGCAGTCGGTTCCAGGTATACTGCACTCCCCTCCATGTAAAAGCAAACTGAGGCCTGCATTCTGCTGCCAGAGGGATGGAGAAAAACGCGTTAGCAATATCGATGGTCGCATACCACTTTGCTGCCTTAGACTCCAGCTCGTACTGCAGTTCCAGTATGTCCGGTACAGCCGCACTCAGTGGTGGAGTCACTTCATTCAAGGCACGATAGTCCACAGTCAGTCTCCATTCTCCGTCAGATTTTCGCACAGGCCAGATAGGGCTGTTAAAGGGTGAGTGGGTTTTACTGACCACCCCTTGGCTCTCCAGCTCTCGGATCATTTTGTGGATGGGGATCACGGCATCTCGATTCGTCCGGTACTGCCTGCGGTGCACTGTTGAGGTGGCAATTGGCACTCGCTGCTCCTCTACCTTCAAGAGTCCTACTGCAGATGGGTTCTCTGATAGTCCAGACAAGGTGTTCAATTGTTTAATACCCTCTATCTCCACTGCAGCTATTCCAAAAGCCCACCTGAATCCCTTAGGATCTTTGTAATAGCCATTCCGGAGGAAGTCTATGCCCAAAATACACGGAGCCTCTGGACCAGTCACAATCGGGTGTTCCTGCCATTCCTTCCCAGTCAAGCTCACCTCAGCTTCCAACAAAGTCAACTGTTGTGATCCTCCCGTCACTCCAGCAATGGAAACAGGTTCTGTCCCCACGTGTTCCGATGGCATTAAGGTACACTGTGATCCAGTGTCAACCAACGCTTCATAGTCTTGTGGCTCTGATGTGCCAGGCCATCTGATCCACACCTTCCAAAAAACCCGGTTCTCCCGTGCCTCTTCCTGGCTGGAGGCAGGGCCCCTCTAAGCCAGATTGTCCTTCTTTCCTTGGGCATATGCCTTAGAAGTTCCTTCAAGGGGATCGGACATGTCATCGTCATCATTATACTTAACATCTCGGCTACGAGCGACCGGAGCTGCTATCCTTTTGGTGATACTTTCTCTTTTCTTCAAATCACGCACCCGTTGTGCCAAAGCAGCGGTGGGTTTTCCATCCCATCTCCTCATGTCTTCTCCAGACTCACGCAGAAAAGCCCATAACTCAGTCCGTGGGGTGTACCTTCTCTCCCCATCAAAGGAGCGCCAGCGTTGGACACCAGGACCTCTAATTTGTACAGCTGAGATTTGAATAAGGTCCTCCTTAATCTCTTCCCGGAGTTTCTTATGATTCTCCTCAATTTTATCCTCTAGTTTCTGCAGTCGGGTTTCCACTGCTGCAATTCTGGCATGAGTTGGGCCATGCACAGCATCTGCATACGCTCGAAGCTTCTTTGCCATATCGAGCACAGTCTCATATGTATCATCCCGCTTCATTATTGCTAGGGCAGAAGCGTATTCAGGTGGCCCAAGTCGCACGAGTTTCCTCCACATTACAGGTGTGCATGGTACCAGGTCCGGATTTCTAGTTGTTGTGTCATCTGAGAAAATGAGCTCTGCCACCGCCATCTCTCTCAGGCGTTGGATCCCCTGTTCTATGGTCTTCCACCGTGTCTGCTGCATATAGAGATCATCCGTACACAGGTATCGTTCTGCTACGCTTCTTAGGACCCGTTCCCAGAGGCTGTGAGGGTTAGCCCCCCTCATCATACCTTGATCGATGACAGGATCATGTGACAGGGATCCCAAATGCCTCGCTTCAGTACCATCCAAAATCGTAACCTCCCCTGCAGCATCCCAAAGGCGGACTAACCAACTAATTATAGATTCGTCAGGTTGTCGTCTGTAATCCTTTCTTAGGCCTCTGAGGTCCTTCAGAGAAAAGGAGTCAATATTAGCTCCAGATTCTGTGCCCCTTGATGTGGCCTCTGATTTTGGTGAGGGTCCTTCTCCTGCATCATCATCCTCATCATCCTCCACCTTTCGATCGGTCTTGCCTTTACACTTTCCACCTCTTGTATTAGCTGCAACAGCCATGGTTTGGGGCCTACTGTCTGATGCAGCTGCTAGCCTGGAGCCTGGGAGGTTAGCTGCAGCCTGGGTCACTGGGGTAGTAACTAACTTATCACCCTGTTCCCTTTCTGCTATCTGCTGCTCCACAGTATCTAGCAGAGTACGGTAAACAAATGCCAAGGCCCAGCTCACTGCAGTAATCCTTTCTTCCTTAGTGTTACCATGGCACTTCTCCCTCAAATACTTTGCCACCTCGACTGGATTCTGAATTTGATCAGATGGAAAGTCCCAGTCCATAGGATCAGAAAATTCCTTTAAAGTCTGGCCCATGTCCTCCCATTTCCCACTCCAGTCAAGATTTTTCCTGCTTTGTTTTACTCCTAAGTCAGGAGTGTCTCTAACCCCTCTAGAAATCTCAGTCTTCATTTTATACACACTCCAGACAGTATAGAAAAGGCTTAATAAATTAAATGCCAGAAAGATGGTTTCTTTCAAACTCAGGGGAAATTCAGTATTTTCTAATAGAGATGTCAACAATTTGGAGGACAAGAAGGAAGACAAAGGCTGAAAAGCCCCTTCCCCTTCTTCTCCCCAAACAAACTGAGTAAACAACCATAATAACAGTCCATACATTCCTGAAATAAAGTCCAGCATTTTTATCCGACACATCATCATACATAAGACCAGCACAATGACTATTCTGGTTAGTGCCCCCCGCTTACAAAAGCTACTTATTAGGGCCAACATCAGAGCTATTTTTGGGTAAGGAAATAACCCCAGGGACCACAAAAGTATTAAAACTTCAAAAACCCCTAGGGACCAGAACGACCGGCAAGCTTCCACTCCAAATGACATTATGAATCACCGATATGCCCACAAAATAGCCAAAACCAAAATATTATTGTTATAGGTTTTTTTTCCACTGTTTTTTGGCCTCCTTTTTCCCGGCCAACGCACCAAAAAGTATATTGTCCTGGTTTAGGACAAATTAGGGGAAATCTCCAAAAGGGAGCCCCCCAAAAACAAAACAAACCTCCAACCACCCCTCCCCCAACACCGGGTTCGGGAAGGAATTTCTTGGAGGAGCAAAGTGGAAAACAAAACCTATTTATTTACAAGTAACAAAAGAACACTCCCCAACACAAGAAAAGAAAAGAAAACAGAAAAAACAGACTGTGTGTTGAGAGGGCGCGGCGCTTCTCTGCAAGCTTCGGATGTCCTGGACGTCTTCAGGTCACGTCCGGAGCTGGTCCAGTATCTTCAGGGGAGGGTAAGAAAGAGGGAGCAAGAGAAAAGGAAAAAAAACAGCACAAAAAAGCAGAAAGCAAGCAAGCAAAGCGGCTAGCCAAGCCAAGCAGCAAAAGCCAAAAGCCAAAAAAGCCTGGTCAAACACTCCCCCCTCTCTTCCCCGCCCCGCCGCAGCAAGACGGCCGGGGGGGGGGGGAAGAGAGAGAAAAGGCACAGCTGCCAGACACAACACACGATATTGGGATAAAGGCTGTCAACCCACGACAAGCTGAATGTCCTTACTTGTCCCCTTGAAAAGGTAAAACTGGACAAGTCACGATTTATCTGGTGCCTGCGGTTTTCAGCTAAGAGTGAGGAGTTCTAGGCTCTAACCCCTTTTCCAAGACCCGACTTTATTTTTTATCCAGTGGCTCCTGAATGTGAAGTGCGTGAACAGTCTTTTTACCCAGTCTAAGCTTTAGGTGGTTATTGGAATATGAATCCCAATATTACCAGGTAGATTGTGCCGGGGCAAGTCTGACCCTTGCTGCTAGGCCAAAGGCAGCAACTGTGGTGTAATCACCCCAGAGATACCTTGGCTTGCTGGAGATTGCAGCGGGGCACTGAACAAGTCCAGGCTTGTTAGGAACTCAGTTTACCTCAGGAGGAATGGCTTCTGGCGGTGGTGAAGAGAAAAAGAGATGGATTCTGCTGGAGGGTTTAAATCCAGATGTTTATTCCATGGTTACAGAGGCCGGAATGTAGGCAACTGCTCCAACAGAATCCCGGCCGCATGGTCTGATCACCTTTTTAAGCTCAGGGACAGGGGAAGGGGAGGGGACAGGTGAGCCACCCAACCAGGTGAGAGGGGCAGGGTATCAGGGGGGGATGACACCTAGACAGGCCAATGACCCCTGGGCCTGAGGGGCATCCTTTGAACTTGACCAACCACACAACGCCTTGCTGGAATGTTAAACCTGATTGACAGCCCAGCAGGGGGCGAGGGGGGAAGGGGAAGAGAGGTATTGGCACACCTGGGGAAGGAAGTTTACAACACACTGCAACATCTCCCCCTAGTTTTGTTTAAAAAGAAGAGGACTGTGTTTGTGGTGCAGAATGATTGCCAAACCATGGTTGGTAAATCAGTCCTTCCTCTACAGGAGAGTCAGTGTCTTCCACTGAGGCTTTCAGGTCATCCATTGGAGCACTGAGGGCTTCCAAATGGTAGACCTCAGGAGGGGAAGATGAGCTTGAAATTAACTTGAGAACCATGCATTTGATTAGCCAAAAAACAATGCTAACAACTACAAAACTATAGAAAAAATAAACAGCACTAAAAACAGTTTTCAGAATAGATCCCAACCAGCCCAAGAGTCCCCAGCCTTTGAACAGTCCATTCAGCCAGTTGTCAGTTTCTCTGCTGATGTTTGAGAGCCTTTGTACAGGTGGTCCATACGTGCTTTGGGCTGAGGAACTATGCAGGTGATCGCAGGTGGGATGATCACGAGTAGGACGAGAAGCAGGCTCGGTCTCATGGCATCTCGAGGCTACACACGAACATTGGGATCTAAGCTGGTACAAAAACTTGAAACAAACATATATTACAAACTATTCCAGATAGGAGGCTTAAATGGAATTTCCTCCAGAGAACGCGTGCTGCATTTTCTTCTCCAGGCAGCATGACCAACCTGGGGTGCTTCTGTAGATTTCTCTGAGACCTTGGGAACATAGGGCTTTACCCATTTGGAAGGAACCCACCTTTAACCAGAGGGGGTGGACACACAGGCGTATCCACGTCCCCAAGTAACCAATTTGTAGGGTCCCACCATTTTCCAAGTCTCAGGGTCCTTTACTAAAACTGGAGGTTTTTCTTTCATCAACCTATGACTGCTCCCCCCAAAGTGGCGTAGGATGGGCGGGTTCAGGCTGTCAAAAGAACAGTTCAGAAAATTGATTTTGAATAGTGCCCTGGATAACCGGATGTGGGGAGGTTCTACCTTCAGAACCTGTTGTTGCTGGTCCAGGACCCTCTTAATATCACGGTGAGTTCTTTCTACAATGGCTTGACCTGTAGGGGAGTAGGGGATGCCAGTTTTGTGCTCTACTCCCCATTGCTGCAGGAAGCTCCTGAATTCCTTGGATTTGTAAGCAGGCCCATTATCAGTTTTCAGCTCCTTGGGGATGCCCATGAAAGAAAAAGCCTGTAAGAGGTGCTTAGTAGCATCGATAGATGATTCTCCTGTGTGGGCAGAAGCATAGACCGCTCCAGAAAAGGTATCTACACTAACGTGAACATATTTCTGCCGTCCAAAAGACTGTATGTGTGTTACGTCTGTTTGCCACAGTTCACAACTGTTCAGTCCCCTTGGGTTTGCTCCCGTACTCACTGTAGGGAGTGCATGTTGTTGGCAATTTAGGCATGTGGCCACAATCGCTTTGGCCTGTTCTTGAGTGATGTTAAACTGACGAACCAGGCCAGGTGCATTTTGGTGGAAAAGCTGGTGGCTGATTTTTGCCTGTTCAAAAACATTTGGGAGAGTGGCCATCACTGCAGGTGCAGCAAGAGCATCTGCCCTTCTGTTGCCTTCAGCGATAAACCCTGGCAAGTCAGTGTGTGACCTGACATGCATCACATAAAATGGTTGCTCTCAGTGAGTGACTAACTTTACCAGTTTTGAGAGCAATTAGAAAAGTGTGATGTTAGACACATCTTGCAGTATTGCTTGATCTGCCCTGGATACTACTCCTGCCACATATGCAGAGTCTGTGATCAGATTAAATGGTTCTGAGAACCTTTCAAAAGCCCTAACAACCGCAGCCAATTCAGCAACCTGAGGTGAACCTTCCACCTCAGCAATGTCTGTCTCCCACTGCCTGGTTTGAGGAACCTTCCAAGTCATAACCGACTTGTGGGACCTCCCAGACACATCTGTGAAGACAGTTAGAGCCCTTTTTAAAGGTCTCCTACTTAGAACACTTCTCAATTTTAAGGTATATTGAACATCTTGTTTGAACAATTTGTGAGCGGGCCGCGCTACCGAAATTTGTCCTGAGTAGGAATCCAGAGCAAACTGCAACACTTCATTTTCTTGAAACAATTGTTCCAGTATTTTCATAGTATTTTGACCTGATTTTAACTCAACTGGAATGTGAATGCAGTTAAAATCACATCCTGCTAAATCCCTGATCCGGGTCCTTGCTTTCCAGATCAGTTCCGCTACCAGCTCCCGTGGCTTTGTCAGTCTCTTGGACCTTTTGTGACTGAGGAAAACCCATTCTATGATCAAGAGAGGGTCCCTCTGGTCCCGGTCCTTTTTTGGTGTGTCCTTTGCCTTAGGTGTTTGTTTTTCCTCCCACTGGAAAATAATTCCATGGAGGTGTGGCAACTTACCTAGGATGATAAATTTGAATGGCAGGTCAGGCCGGCATCGGTTGGCCTGTCTTGTGGACATTGCAATCTGAACCTTTTCTAGAGCTTTCCGTGCCTCTGGGGTAATGGACCTAGGAGCACCTGGGTCCTCTCCCCCTTTCAATAAATTGAAAAGAGGGGCAAGGTCTTTGTTAGTCAGACCGAGCCATGGTCTTACCCTGTTCAAAGACCCACACAACCTGTGGACATCCGCAAGGGTCTTGACCCTTGGATTGATTTCTAGTTTTTGAGGAACAATGATCCTATTTCCAGTTTCTAAGCCCAAATACTTCCAAGGTGGCATCTTTTGAATTTTCTTTTCCTGGAGCTCGAACCCTGCAACAATCAATGCATCGATGGTTAGGTCAAGCGCGTGTGTGAGTAAATCATCATTGGGGGCACACACAAGGATATCATCCATATAATGATAGATAATGGCCTTCTCTGTGGCCGCACGTACTGGGGAAAGCAGGGAAGAGACATACCACTGGCAGATAGCTGGAGATACCTTTAATCCCTGAGGAAGAACAGTCCAATGGTACATTTTCATAGGTGATTCCATATTAATGGAAGTGACGGAGAATGCAAAACGCGGTGCATCGTCAGGGTGCAAGGGGATTTGGAAAAAACAACCTTTAATATCAATAACAGCTAATTTCCAATCTTGGGGAAGCATTGTTGGGGATGGCATACCAGGTTGGGGAGAACCCATATCTTCAATTACATTATTTGTCGGAGGTCGCAGAGGAGCCGCCATCTCTTTCTGTTAGCTTTTTGGATGACAAACACTGGAAAGTTCCATGGGGACATGGTCTCCACAATGTGGCCCTTTTTTAGTTGCTCTTGCACTAGTTCCTCAAGCACCTTTATTTGTTGTTTACTGAGCGGCCACTGTTTCACATCAACTGGTTTGTCTGTTTTCAGTTTTTGGGTAGGATGCTGTTGTTCAATGACTGCTGCACAAAAATGCTGTGGAGAGTCTGGAATATCAATTGTGACACCCCACTGGGCCATTAAATCTCTCCCTAACAAATGTTCCAAATAATCCAACACAAATGGACGGATATTTGCCAATTGTCTGTTTGGTCCCTCAAATTGAATAATGCTTTTGGATTGTCTTGCCAATTGCAGACCTCCTACACCTTGAAGATGACCTGCAACATTTTGCAAAGGCCAATGTGCTGGCCAGTCTTGTACTGGAATCACTGTGCAGTCTGCACCCGTGTCTACAAGCATCTCAATGCATTTTGACTCCCCACCCCCACTGACATTACACCATAATTTGGGTTTGTCTTTCCCGATAACTTGGACCTGGGCGACTGTGGGCCCTTGTTTTTTGATATTTTCAGGTAAAGATGGCACGGGGATAGCTGGTGCAACAATTTGTCCCTTGGGAAGGAACAGGGGTGGGTGGAAACAGTGTAGGCTGAGAACAAATTGCTCAGGATCTGATGTTGTCATTCCCGGAGCAATTTCGATCTCTTGTGGTGTGTGTTTGGTGTCCCCAATGACGATGTACTTACAACGAATTCGGTTCCAAGTACCCTTCTGTTCAGGATTTACAGAGACAAAATGCAAGTCAGTGTCCTTCAGGTGGAGTGACTCTGTCAGCTGCAACCTGTAAGGCTCATTGACAAAAGACATGGTTAACTCAGGATCACCTAAATCATACACAGTCTTTGAAGCACCTGCTTCACTTACACAAACATTAATATAATCGCACGCTTGATTTGTTTTGCTACCCTTATTCCCTTGGCCTGCTCTTTTTGTGTCTGCACGCCTGGCAGGCTGGCGCTCCCTTTTCAGTTTTTTTGTTGTTGTTGACCCCCAGGGAGGGCTTGTACTTCTCCTCCCCTGCCGTTTCTAAATTCATCAAATTCCCTTTTCAGGGGGCACTGGTTACTCCAGTGCCCTAGGTTGTTACAAAGCAGGCATGGTTTTGTGGGTTTAACCATTGCTGGTCTCCGCTGCTGCCCAGGGTACTGCTGTGCTGAGGGAAAAGGCGCAGGGCTGGCAACGGCGACACGCTGAGGTGGTCTTGGCAGCAGCCTTGGTCTGGTGTCTTCAGCCACACTCATCAGAGGCACTTTCCTGTTACAGACTAGAAGCATTTCTTTTAGTGTAGGGGGAGGTTCTATAGGAAGGCTCAGGATTGCCGCTTGACGCTGTTCATTTGCATTTGTAAATGCCATTTCCTCTAAAATTGCTTCCCTAGCATTCTCTTTTTTAACTTGTATTTCAGTAGCTCTAGTTAACCTTTCTACAAATTTCAAAAAAGGCTCTAATGGTAGCTGTTTTATTTTACTATAGGGTTCAAAAGGCCCCTCAGGTTGTAGGGAAAAGAACGCTTTTTCAGCTGCTTCTTTTACTTTCTCGAGTGTTTCTGCAGGAATTGCAGTAGCTTGGATTGAGGGAGAAGACCATTGGCCCTCACCACAGAGGTGCTCAATAGTGATAGGGTTACCACTGTTGTCTTTGGCTGTGTTTGGATCAGCATGCAAGCCTGGGAGAGCATCATTTAGCATTTGTTTCCATGCTATTGCCCATAATTTAAATTCCGTGGAGGTCATGAGACAGGAAAAAAAGCTGTTTTAAGTCATGTGGCATCACTACAGTCCTACTCAGTTCAGAATTTAAAAGGCCATGGAAATATGGACTGTGTGGACCATATTCTGTATGAGATTTACAGATCTCTTTAATCAATTGTTGTCCAAAAGAACTCCAATTAGCAGTTGGAGCTGCTCCCCCCTGAGCAGCAGGCTGAAAGGTAACAGGAGCCAGTGAGAACATGGGACTATGCATTGAATCTGCTGTTCCCTGCTCTGTATCCCTTGAATTGGAAGCATTGGGATCACAGATACAGGTTTGGGGACGGGCAGTGGGTGTGTCTCCACCGGGCAGTGGGTGCATCTCCACCGTGGGAACCCGGGGAGGGGGCGGGGACAGGGGGCTGGCAAGGGGCGGGGAAACTATGGGGACAGGGGGCGGGGTCGGGGGCAAGCAGGGGGCGGGGACACCTGGTGACATCACATCTGCAGACGCCCCCTGGGAGGAGTAGAGGGGCGGAGCTGAGGGTATTGCAGGAAACGGGAGGGGGAGGGGGGAAGGTATCGCGAGGAACAGGAGGAGAGGGGGATGGGGCTGGAGTTTTGGGATGCTTAAGAGGATTTTGGGAAGAAGACAAGGTTTGGGAAGATGCCACGTGGAATCCACCATCTTGTGGACTCCCTAAGGACTGGAGGCCATTTTGGGCATCACTGCTCTCTGGAAAGCTGACACGTGCTGTGGGTTTCAGAGGAGGGGACACAGTGGATTGGGGAAGGTTCCACGCAGCCTGGCCAGGGCCTTGTGGACAGGGCAACTCAGGCATTTCAACAGACTCTGGGAGTCAACTTCCCAATGACTGTGCTCCCTTTAAAATACCAAGTTTTGGGGAAAGAGGTTTAGGGGTTTTAGAGCTAGGAGAGGGAGAAACAGGGAGAGCAGAGGTACATAGTTTTATATTTGGCTTTTTCTCCATTTCCTTTTTTTTTTGAGCAATGCTGTTTGAATTTATAAACTTCTAAACACAAATTTAGCTGAGGGTGCATTGCCAGATTGTCCTAAGGTTATCAATTCATTCCCAATTTTATCCCAGAATTGAATATTGTGAATTTCTTCAGGGGAGATTTTTGGGAAGTGGAGGAAAAGCCATCTTATAAACTGTTTCAATTTTCCCTTTGAGAACTTAACATTACCACTGTCTAAAATGCTAACAATATTATAATACATCCCTTTTTGTACAATGCTGAGTTTCGAACCCATGTTAGATGTAAAAGGCAAAGTACTAAATCCCGCCTGACCAAAAACAAAGCCAAAATCAGCTACCGATTTCTAAAAAAAACCACAGATAAGAAAGTGATAATGAACAGACAAAAGCTTCACAATGCAGCTGTATATACTGCTTTTAAAATTCCCGGGCTGCAGCAGCAGGGCACGCCCTGCCCAGCCGAGGTGGAAACAAAGCCTCCCCCGCCGTGGAATGCAGCCCCCCCGTGGAGCAGAGAGAGCAGCCACGCCACGTGGCAAGCCGAAACCGGGGCCCCCCACGCCGGGTGTGCAGAGAACCCCCCTCCCCCGCACAGAGAGAGAGAGAGAGAGCTATCCCTTGACCATGTGGAGAGAGCCAAGCACGCTGCGCTGCAGAGCCGGGGTGAAGGGCAGAGAGTACTCCCGCTCCGGCGCGAATTCCAAAAGAGAGTAACACACGCAGCAGAAAGATAAAAGCTAGAACGCAATGAATTCCCATCTGTGGGGCTGCGCAGCCAAAAATGCAAAGGCAAAAAAAGGAACAGAACTCACGGCAGAGTCTGTGTTTTGAGCTTCTGCTCCACCGAGAGCAGAGATACTCACCCGAAATGGAAGCTGTAGCTGGCTGGGGTCTAAGGCAGGTCTCCTCACCGGAACAGGACCTCTCTATGGGCAAGAGAGGCTACCCTGTCCTCCCTCTGGAAAATCTGCTCACCACAAAGGAGCTGGGCTTTCCAGAGGCGCCGAACAGTCCACGAAACTTCTTCTGGGAATATTCCCAAAGTCTCTAGCTGAGGGTGATGCAACCAAAGCCCCTTTCAGCTGGATGCACGGCTGCCAAAAGTTTCTCCAAGGTACTGGGAGACCGTTCTTGGGCTGCAGAGTCGCTTAGCCCCCCTCAGGGACGCCAAAATATTGGAATATGAATCCCAATATTACCAGTTAGATGGTGCCTAGGCTAGTCTGACCCTCGCTGCTGGGCCAAAGGCAGCAACTGTGGTGTATAAGCCCAGAGATATCTTTGGCTTGCTGAAGGTTGCAGCTGGGCACTGAACAAGTCCAGGCTTGTTAGGAGCTCCGTTTACCTGAGGAGGAAGGCTTCAGGTGATGGTGAAGAGAAAAGGAGATGGATTCTGCTGGAGGGTTTAAATCCAGAGGTTTATTCCATGGTTACAGAGGCCGGAATGTAGGCAACTGCTCCAACAGAATCCCGGCCGCATGGTCTGATCACCTTTTTAAGCTCAGGGACAGGGGAAGGGGAGGGGACAGGTGAGCCACCCAACCAGGTGAGAGGGGCAGGGTATCAGGGGGGGATGACACCTAGACAGGCCAATGACCCCTGGGCCTGAGGGGCATCCTTTGAACTTGACCAACCACACAACGCCTTGCTGGAATGTTAAACCTGATTGACAGCCCAGCAGGGGGCGAGGGGGGGAAGGGGAAGAGAGGTATTGGCACACCTGGGGAAGGAAGTTTACAACACACTGTAACAGGTGGTTACAGCCTATGGGATTTCAGCATTGCATTTCTGGACTTGGTTAAATTTTATCTCCTTAAAGCTTTAAACCCTCCTTGGTGTGGGAGGAGGGGACAGAGAGGATGGAGTTGGGACACCATGGGACGATTCAATCAATCATCTGTAACCAACTCCCTTTCTTCCAGAAAGTTCCCTGCTCCCCACTTTTTCATTGGATCTCTCCCTAAGAACACCCTCTCTCCGTTTTTCTATTGGCGTACCCCAAATCATCTCACCCTGAGCCCTCCTCTGTACCCCTTTCCTAACCCTCGATCCCGCCTACCCTTCCTCCTTAAAAACCCTGGTCTCGCAGAGGATCGGTACTCGAGCACCCTGGTTCCGGTCCTCTTCCGCTGGGGCTGTATCCCCCTTTCCTTCCCCGCCTGCACCCTCGGACTTCCCTATATTAAAAGCCTGTTGGAACAGCACCTGAGCCCTCGAGACCTCCTTTTATTTGGCCGCTCCGTCATTTCGTCATCCGGGACTGTGTGTGTGCTAGCGGCGGAGACGCTCCCCCAGCGGGACATGCCCAGGAGGTCTGCCCGCACCCACCCAGAATCGGGGCTCCCGGCAGCAGCCAGGACCCTGAAAACCCGTACCTTGGGATATGATGCTGGCGTCCATTGGGTCATAATCCCCAAACACAGTACCTAAGACTTGGTTGGTTAAGTCAGAATGAGATTTCAGGAGTTTTTGAAATTCAATTTGGGACATTTTGCTAAAGTTGTTTGAAAATGGAAGCTTGAGGACTTGTCTAAGTTCCATGCTCTTGAAAACTTTCTTCGTATTTAGAAATCCATTCTTTTTACTCTTCTCATGCTGCTAGACTTTTCTTTAATAACTTTCACATACAATTCAATAGTTCTAGTAAAAAAAGAAAAAAACTTTAAAAAGTGCTTTTCAAATTGTACCGGCCAATGAGTCAACCCAGTAGTGCAGTGAATTGATAAATAGCCCTGGTCTTACAGCTGTCATGTAGTGCATGAAGATGAGCTGTAACCCACTGTATTGTCCCTGGCGGAAAGATTTTTGAGGGTGACTGTGAAGGGGAGGAACACCAGAGTGAACTTGCATTGTTTCATACAAGCTTTGAGTTAGGCTGAGTCTTTCAGCTGGAGAAACTGAACCTCTGGTTATTGACTGTGTCTGTTCTTACAGTGGTAAACAGAAGAGTTGAAACCAAAGTCAGAACAAAATCTCTTATTGTCTAGATTGCCTGCCGCATTGAGCACATTTTGAGCTGTGTGGCTGGTGCCACCTTAGTGAGGCCTGTGTATTTCACCAGCTGTTAAAAGTATTACTCATGTAGTGAAGAGCTCAGGAGAGAGGCAGTGAAAGATTTAGAGCAATGCCACCTAGTGCTAAAATTAAATCTCCTGAAACAAATAAATTTAATTTTTGCAGGCTGTAGGTCTTCTATTTTTTTACTTTTTCAGCAGTTCCACTTGTTAGCATTAAACTTGGATGTCAAAGAACCGCCTTGAGGCACAGTTAGAGGATTTGCTCAGCACCAGCTTGGAGTTGCAATTATGGCTCATATCTTACCAAGAGCAGCAGGGAGAGCTGACCAGGAGGGGTCTTCTTGCCTCACTCTCCTGTCTTATATCAGTTAGTGGCTGGCTACTGATACCACTACTTAGCAGGTGGGTGTGCATCTGAATTTGACCATTTTTAGCCTTTGATGCCTGATAGTGAAAAATTTTCACCCCGCAACACTTTGAATAAGGTGACCATCTGTTCCTAATTAAAAAAAAAAAAGAAAAAAAAATCCTTTTTTTCAGTGTTCAGCTTATATCAGTTCAATATAAGGACGTATTTTCTCCCATATTTTGGCACTGATCACACAGAGGAGTCTATACAATAATTTCATAAGATCGATGACTGTTCCATTGGAAATAGAACATTGCAGGCTTTCTTTTACCAGTGCTCATTTTTCTGGTTGTTTCCTTTTTTTTTTTTTTTCCCAAATTTCTTTTCATTTTTGTATTTTCTGGTCATACAAACAGCTATTCAATATCTGCAATGCATTACTGTGATCCTTTAACAATGAAAAATTAGTAGGACTATTCTACATTATGCACTTCCATAAGAAAACAGAATATCTTTCCCACTGAGACTATTTTTTCTCATGATGCCCTTCATTATGTTTGTGATCCTTCTGCCTAATTTCTTCATGGAGGCTGTCACCATTTTTCAAAGAGATGGCTCCTGAGAGTGACCTGAACTAAAAGAACCTGGCAAAACAAGCCTTTGGGCAAAACAGCAACGCACATTTGGAGAGCCAGATGCTTTCTTTCACTTTTTAAAGATAGTGATCCTTGGCTCTGCAAGACCAGTGTATTATCATATATAGTGGGTAAGATGTGCATACAAAGGCATGGGCATACCTGTCTTAAAAACCGGACCTTTTATTTCCTATTAATCACTGATGCTGATCTGCTCCCAGCAAGAGATAAGGATTGCAAAGAACTAAAAATTATTGAGAAGTCTCTTGAAAGCCCCCCCCCCGCTTGAAACCACCATGGTAATGGAAAATAGGGTTTCATTTTCTGAAATCTGTGGTGATGGAAAATAGGTTGTCACTTTTTGAAATTTGATCATGTAGCAAAGTAAAAACAAAACCAAAATGACATCCCAACCAAATGACACAATAAAATAAATTTCAGTTTTCCCTTACTAAGGTGTATATTGAAGACTTGCATTCTCATCAGTTCCTTCAGGCTTCTTTATTTTCTACAAGTGAAATAAGGATTTAACCAACCACCAGGTTCTTCCAGTAGTTTTGAAATGAACTCTTGAGCACAGCCTGCACGTGCTTTTGTTGTGTTCATTATAGTTCTCTCACAGAAGAAATAGTAAAAGGTAATATATTTCTTTGTGAACAGAATGATGATGAAACACCTCAGGAGAGGTGTTTGGGGCCCAAGTAATGTTTTTTTCCTAGTGATTTACTTGTTGGGGGTTTTTTTTGGTTGTTTTTTTTCTTACTGAAAATTTGCTTTTTAAATTCTGAACATGTAGTAGCTATTTGGTGAATTGTCTAGTAAGCCATGATACTGCTTAGCGTGACAATACGCATACACTTAATGATTTGGAAACTACAGAAACAAAGGTAGAGAAATAGAGATGTTTGTTTTCCTACTAAAAATCCAGACAAAATTATTTCTGCCAGAGGAGAATTTAAAAAAATAGACAGCTTTATTATTCATCTCCCACTGAATTTCAGTGAACTTTGTATGGCCTGGCTTTTAGAAAATCCTCCATTTTTCTTTTCAGAAGGTTGTTTATTGTTGTTGTCTACAGCATAAGCACTTCGGAACCTCTGAGTGGAATTAAGTTTCTTTGTCCAAACAGTCTCAGTAATCATTACACCAGATATGAGTTCAAGGGGAAAAGCAGAGTTTTCATTTCTCCCTTTGCCTTTCCCATTGCTAACCTCTAGCAAACAGCTTTTTGTAGCACAGCTGGTGACAGAGGGGCTGGGGTGTTGGCTGGTGGCAGCCTAACCTCAATCTTACCATGTTGGGACATGGCACACTGACTCTCCTAATTCCTGAGTCAGTATCTCTATTAGACTGTCTGCAGCATCCTCTGCACTTTGTTTCACAATTTTTAGGTTGTGTCTGCATTCCAGCTTCAGTGCCTACCTACCAGGAGTGTAAAAACACCACTGATTTCTAGGAAGAAGTTTTTAGGCAGAGGCTAGGAATGAGGCTCCCAAACATGACAAAACGAGAGTAGCTATGCAGAGATCCTGAAGGAAATTAATTTCAACAGGGTAAACATCTCTTAACTTAAAACTGATATTTTGGTGTGATGCTTTAAGCCATTTTGTGGATTTTCTTTTAATTCCTGCTGACATGAGAGGAAAGCTGCTGCTCTGCAGGCTTTTCCAGGGTGGGAGGTGAACTGCGGGTGTGTGAAATTGGTAAAAGGAAGATCACAGACTAATTCACCTCAGTCATCAACCAAGCACCTTAACTCTGGTAGTACTTGGCAGCTGAATTGTGAGAAAGTTGATCAAAGCTGCCCAGCACAGAGGATGGCAATCATTTACTTGTATTTGTCTGTACTTTTTGATGGGCTGCAAGGCTTTAATTTACAATAGAAAATGCAGATACTTTATAAGTTCCAGCAAAAGGATATTTATACAAAGAAGTTGTGATATGTTTATTTTCCTATGAACAAGTAGAACAAAGTTAGTAGTGGAAGAGTTTAATTTGCCTTTTAGAAAGTTAAAATTTCAAAGACAAACTTGAAAGAAACCTATATTCATCTGGATATATGGTGCCACATCTCTGATTTATGAATGCAAAATTAAGTCTGTTCATAGAGAGCTTTTAGCTCAGATGAAGACAGCTTCTTATTTTATTTTCATTCTTGCCTGTATAAGTTACTTTTTTGTGATCATTTCTCTTGGTTTTTCTTTAAAATCAAATGCTAAGAAAATGATTATGGATTTTCTTCTGAGTTGTTATTTTTGGTTGGAAGCAAAGCCTGAGATTTTAATGCATGGAATAAAAAAAATTCTGTAAACATATCATGTTTCATATAGATGATTGTTAACTGCTAAGATAAAAATTATCAAACCTTCTGTGGGAAGCATAACATGTTTGAATGAATGAAGTCTAAAATACAAGATTTTTCAAATTTGTTTTTAGTAATCAAACCCCCCCAAAATTTGTCATGGAACTGTCAAGACCACATGTGAGTTATGATTGCAATAAATTGTATTTTTGGGGACAGTTGTTTTGTTTTGTTTTTTGAGCAAATGTTCAGTATTAATGTTCTACCAAAGCTGAAGAGCTCCACCTGTATGTTGTCATCCATTCCTCTCTGTCAAGGGCTCAGAAAGTTGAAAACTGTAATTATTGCATTCTATTTCTCAGCCTTTCTGTAATGAATTTGAGACACAGTTGGGAGTTTCCCAAAGCAGTTAGATTAGTTAGTAATTGAAGAAACTTTCATCACCTCTGTGGGTGGACTTCTTGGAGACCAACTTTCTGGATCTTTTGATGTTTTGTTTTGAATTCCACTATCAATGTATTTTTTATGATGCATGATCTCTGTCCCTAACTCCACATATCCAGTCATTTTCCTTCACCCACTCATTCATATGGTCAACAGACATCTTTTTACCTCATATTTATTGTACCCTTTCCCCTAAGTCTGTTGTTGGCTTTTAGTTTGTTTTGGCTTTTTAAAATGCTAATATTTCCAGGTCTTGCTTAGAAGCTTTCTCTCACCCATTGTTATCTTCTAAAATGTCACTGAGACCATCTGCTCCAAACTGACTCTGCTGAGCAATTCTAGTTCTCTAAGATCATTTGCACAGACATTATTTTTCCAGACAGATTGTCTTCAGAAAAGACTCAGTAGCAGAAAAAGCATACAAGTCTGGCAAAGGTAGCAATCATATCCTCTTAAAATAAATGAAGCACATATTTTCATGAATTTTAGTACCTCTTTGCCATAGCTGCCAAAGCTGAACATTTGTCTACATGGATATTAAGCAGTGGCTAGGAGTTGGATTCAAGGAACAACTTCTGTGCATGGATAATCATATTCCTATTTAGAAAACAGATGTACATGCCATAGTCTCTTGACGCTTTCACAACAGGCCTAGCCTCAAACCCTTTTTTAAAGGGCTTAATTTTTCTTTTTTGTAGATGTGTATTTTACCTGTAAGCTATTTCTCTCTGTTGGTTTTGGATTGTGCCCTCATTAAGGAAGTGTAGGAGATTATGCTCAGTGGTTATCTCAATAGTTTTCACTTCCCTGTCACGTACCATGTTGCTTAATAGCCTCTCTGGTCCTTATGTCTGGGAACATAAATAAAAAAAAACCAAATTGCTTGAAGAGGTAATTACACCTTCCCTTTCCCATGCTCATTGCCTGCAGCCCTGCTGGCCTGCAGGCAATGGATGCTGAAAACTACACTCTTTACTATCTGCATTATCATGTCACTAAATTACTATATGTTCACTCTGACACTTGCATAGATAAAAGTGTATTGGAAAGATTCTGATTGCAACTTAAAGTTTATATAACTAGAAGCTGTGGAATAGGCTCTCAGATTCCAAGTGTCTTTTAACTTTAAAAGGCCCATGCAGTTTCACATGGTGATGGCACAAAATATTTTATCCTTGGTCATAATTCCTGTGCCTGGTAACTGCTAAGCTTCCTGGGCCCACATATCTTAGATATAGATGGAGTCCCTGCTGTAGCCATCTCTCTCCAGTAACATCATTCAACATAACATGCAACAGATCATGTGCCCATAAATAATTCTTCCATTGTTAATATATTTGTAACAGTAATAAAATATTTTGATAGTATAAAACAATGAAAATGGTCAGAGAAGTATTTTTAAGTAGGGAAAATGATTTTGAAGTCATCTAAGATAGATGTATGCCAAGCTCTTTAATCTAGAACCCCCACACAGAAATACTGCTGTTGCTTGGCTTCATCGTGCTTGGCTTTGCTGAGGTAACTCATCCATCCATCATTGTACTAAAATGGCCTAGATATGTTTTATGAAAATGCTCTTTGAGATTGTCATGGCTGATTACCAAATCAGCCTAAAGTGTATGGTAGCTGTACTCTCTGAACTCATTTACTGTGGTTTCTGCTTTGCTCATACCTATGCTGCTCATTATCAAAACAAACCAATTAAATTTTGCTTTTATACACTGTCATAAGATGATCCACAGCAATGATAATGGACAGACACACTGTTAGAGAGCTTCTAGAATGTGAAGTGACTGAGCCTGTAGCTGTAGTGGGTCAACTCAGCATGGGATTTTTCAGCTCAACTTCTATGGCATTTCCTCATAGCATTTCACTCTATTATTTTAATTCTGTACATTCAGTTATGCATGTTGTCCTGTGTTCTGGATACACAGACAATACACGCTTTATATTCCTCTATATTCTCTAGTTCTTGCTTTTATTCATATAGGTCTGTCCTAAATAAAATTGTCAAATGATACTGTTTCACTTTCTTTCAATTGTGGCCTTTTAAACTAGGCATCCAATTCCTTTCCTTGGAAATCTCAAGCTTTTTTAATCCTATTTCTGTTCCTCTAAATGTAGGTATTAGCCTGCTTCAGAGTCCACTTAAAGCATATATGCTCACTTCACAGCTTCAGAAAGATAGGTTTAAGGAAGACTCAGAGTTGTGCCAAAAGATGCTTATGTGTTTTGTTCTCTGATAATGTGCAATTCAATTATTGCAATGCTCTATTTCCAGCTCTTCAGAACACTACTGCTCATACATCTGCGAGGATAAATTATTAAAGATGAAAGCAATGTACATCTTAGACTTAGGATTCTGTTACTTCCACAGCAAGGAAATGAGTTCTTGCAACTTCCTCTGACATATTGGTCTCTTGGCATTTGTGAGAGTCAGTCCGAAATACCCCTCATCTGCCTCACGATCGTCATTAGGGAGACCACCGAAGAAACAAGACCCCTCCTGTCTGCTGATCTTGTAGGGGAAAGTCATATGCCTGAGACCTGAGAGCGTTAGTTAGTTATTGTTTTCGCAGGTGTTGTTTGCCGTATGCTACGTTGAGCCCAAAGAAGGGGGCACCATGCCCTTTTTGCAACAATAGCCTTGGAAGCTGTCCCACCTCTCGCCCTGGGTGGACTTCTGAGTTTCAGGAGGTCTTCCACAGAAGACCCTCACCTGTTTTACAACCACTGTATCAGCCAAACTGAGATGTAAGAAGCCTCTCCATCAAATACTGAGACATGAAACCCCTATGTGAAAAGGCCTCTCTCCTCCTTCCAAGGACAGGGACTGAAACCTCTAACCCGGGGGAGGTGTGTGGGGGAGGCAGGCTGACCAAAGTGAGATGTTTGCCTGCAGGTGTGACCACTGCAGGTGGGACCAAGAAGACAATGGCTCTTGCTTACTGCTGAGAACATAGACTACCTGTTACATCTATTCTTTATTATATCTGTTCCCCCCACCCCCCCCACCCCCCCCACAATTTTCAATAGAATTGTCATAATAAAAACCTCTGAGTTAGCTAGAGATTTTGAGATCTCCCCGATGTAACAGGCAGATCCTCGACTGGACTGGACCAAAGGACTTAATCTTCACATTTGGTAGCTATATCCCCCTCTCTCTTTTTCTTTTCTCTCTCTTTCACTATTTTTTTCTCTCCCTTAATCCCTCTATTGCATTTTGCTGTGGTCATTTAATAAAGGAATATTTGTTTTGATTATTACTGTAAACCCCCGTGTCGGTTTTTTTCACCCTGAGATCAATCCACGAACCATCATGAAACCTGTTCGTAAGGACTGATCGTGACATTTGAATTGGCATCACGGACAAGATTCTGGTAAGCAGAGGGGTTTTGCAGGTGTTAAAGGCAATACCCCATACTCAACTGAGGGTTCTGTCTCCGGAATTTCACAAAAAGATCTCTTGGTGCAAAAGGGGGAATCTGTTCTGTTGTGTTTGTGTGTATCTGCACTGCCTGGGAAGGAAGGGGCAACTTGATGCAACTAAGCAGGGCTTCCCAGGCAGATTAGTCCCTTCACCTACCCAGGGAAGTAAGGGAAAACAGAGTAAGAGCTGTGTGGTTGTTTAACTTAAATCAGTATTTCCCTGTTGTAGTTTTTTGTTCCCTCACAAAATAACTGTTTTGTGTGTGTGTGAGTGTGTATCTGGACTGTCTGGGAAGGAAGAGACACTCCTGAAGTAACCAAATAGGGCCTCTCAGGCAGATTCTGTCTCTTCAACTACCCAGGGAAGCAAACGGGGACACAGGAAAGGCTGTGTGATTGTGTAACTTAAGTTTACAATTAACTCCCTGGTGTAGCTTTAGTACTTTCACAAAATGACTAAAAACTTCAGTGCAAAAGGTAAAGCTGAATTTTATGCTCTGCTTGCTAAATACAATGCCACACCTTCTTCAGGAGGAGAAGAATGGGCAAACTGCAATTGGTTTACCTTAGAAAATGATATTGATAGAATATGTTCTTTGCAACATGAAACAAAATTCAAACTGGTCAACAATAAAACTGTCCTCTGCTCAGTCTTGGGAGCCTGCCTCACAGCAGCTATAGAAACTCGCTTTAAGTGAAAAAGTGAGGAAAATGCTATAACAGACTCCCTCCAAAACCTAGTTGAAGTTTTGCAAAAACAATTAGATGAAGAAAGAAATGCAAATAACTTATTACGAGCTGCCTTAAAGAAGGAACATGTTAAAAATTCACATAAAACTGATTCCTCAAAAGAGGCAGAGGAGAAGGAAACTCCTCACATCAATCAAAATTGACCTCAAAAAGAATTAGCCCTGATGAAAAATTGTGGGAATTGATGAAAAATTGTTTTATGTTGTAATAGCATAAAACCTCTAATTAAAACAGAATGAACTATATCAATAATGAAGATCTTGACCTGCACATAACCACTAAAGAAATCCCATACACTGCTACTGAATTAACAAAACTTGCAAAGAAGTATGGGCTTCTCCCCCACAAATCTGAAACAGAACACATATGTCAGGTGTCTGTCACTGGCGGAGATCAGATTCATTTGTCAGAACAAGAAGCCGGTGGGTGCTGGGGACATGGGGTGTTCTTAACAATGGGAGACAGATGCATCCCATGGTCCCTAACTCAGGACACAGACAATTGGGCAGAGGGGCTGAACCCCTTGGAAAGGAGAGACCCTTTGGTTGGTACCCCCGACCAACTCCAGGAAAACATTCACAAAGCCAGCTGACTGCAAATGATTCATGAAAAGAAATTAATTCCTGGTTTTGAGTCACCAATGCAATCACTTGTAAAGCCTGAAATTACGACCTCTTTAATTCAAGGGCTTCCAGGAACACTTAAAATCTACAGCAATTCTCCTTCAGAAAACCATAGTAGCTATATCCCCGCCCCCCCCCCCCCCCCCCGCCCCCTTTTCTCTATCTTTTTCTCTCCCTTAATCCCTCCATCACATTTTGCGGTGGTCATTCAATAAAGGTATATTTGTTTTGATTATTACTGCAAATCCCCTGTGCCATGTCGGTTTTTTGCACCCTGAGATCAATCCACGAATCATCATGAAACCCGTTCCTAAGGACGGGTCGTGACAGCATGGCGTCATGCCGTGCAGCCCTCAGGGAAAGAAACATCTCCTTTAAAGTTAGTACTTCATTGAGCTCATAGTGAAATCCAATTGCAAGTTGGCTTTCACTATGTAGTAATTGTAGTAATTTAATGGTTGTTTAAAAATTGTAGTAATTTAATGGTTGTTTAAAAATGTAGTCAGAAATCCATTTGGAATTGGGATTTTTAAACTAATTTTATATCAATTTTTTTAAGCACTGTTGTAGTTTTCACTGGTGAAGCTAGTATTGTTGTTTATTTGCCTTGTGTTAGACAAACCAGAATTTATGGGGGAATCTTAGTCTCTTTTACTGGACTACCTGATGAAATTGAAAAAATTGTAGTTTTTTTGATCCATTGTATCTATGACATTGCTTTTGTCTGGGAGACACTTAATACTGTGTGACATATCAGTAAATAGGATACAAAAATTAAAACAGCCTTTCTGACACAGACTAAAAACTGATTAAATGCTAGGTTCTTAAGTATAATTACAAACTGGGAATCATTGCTAGAGTTGATTTGATTCTGCAGAGGTTCCAAAGGACTGGGGCCAAGAAATTATCTCTGTAAAATCTTGCTAATCCAGTACATCAATATAAACTCATTACTAATAAAGTGAGTAGGTTAAAGAAGAAAGCCATAAAGTATAAAAGAGATTAGTGCCAAGTGATTGATTGGAAAGCTCCATGCACGTAAATTATGTGTATTTTGACCAAGTAGAGTCATAAATATCTAGGTACAAAGATTGTTGGCCATGCAGGATACACTGACCTGTCCTGAAGAGCGCTCAGGGAAGGATGAGAGATCTGAGAGTCAGCATCAGCATTGCTGCACATCAGGAAGACTCGGCAGCATGTAGGCTGAATGAAATCCTCAGCTGGTGAAAGACTGGGTACCCAGTAAGAATAGAATTGTGATGTAACATCCATTTAACATTGGCCTGACCTCTGCTGAAAAAATATCTGATGCAGCTGCAGTTCACAATTCAAGAAGTAAAAAGATTTATGTGAATGGTTGAAGGGATGGAAAATATGCCTTACAGGAAGACATTGAACGTAGTGTTAACTCTATGTCTTTATCATCACAATCTTAAAAGTCATCTGGAGAAAATAACAGTTCAGCAGTTCCATGAAAAAAATCATATTAAGAGCAAAACCTAGAAGTCAGTATAGGATTGATCAGCATTTTAAAGAAAGGCACAGATATAACTTTTTACAAATGACTGTAAGTAGTCATTGGAACATTTCCCCAATGGCTGTAATAAATCAGTCTTGATTGTTAATTCAACGTTTGTATGTTAAGGAAAAAAAGGACTACAGACCAGATGCAAGAATTAATGCCAATAAGCCCTACAGTTAATATAAAGTACTACGTTAGAAATCCCAGTGGTCCTGTCTAGTCTTAAACTTTTGTAGTTATCAGCAGAATGACTTTTTATTTAAATTGCTGCTTTTGGTGGAATTTTCTCTTCTTGGTGTTTAGATTTTACTTTTTAAATCGGCCTTTCCTAAACTAAAACTTAAAAAAAAAAACCCCAACTTATTTTTTAACATCACACAGACAAAGCCATCAAAGCTTGTCATTATAAGGTTTACAAGCTATAGACAGTGGGTGCTCGCTTGTTGACAATGTCCCTTTAATGGCACCAGCTTGCAGAGCAGTACTGACAGGTGGCAGTTGGGGCTGTCAGAATATGCACAGAGAATGATTCAGTCACACCCCTCACCCAGACCTGTGCTATGATCTTCATTTCTAAATATGTGCAGGATCTTGCCTTGCTGGTAAGAGGGAGTGAGGAGGGCTGCTCCATTGCCTTTCTTATTGGTGTTCCTCTTTCTATGGACTGGCACCAAAATAAAAAGAGGTCCAGGGAAGACCTCTAGGAAAAGAAAAACCTATATACAGGAATTCAAATCAGACAAAATGCCTTTCTCCTACTTTTATTTTCCTTATGTTTCTGATACCAAGGAACAGTTGTGGATGGAAACCAGCAGGGTCTCCGCTAGCTGTCAAGTGAGCACCAATAGGTATAACTGATCCAGGAGCTCAAAGGCCCCAAGTTACCTGGAAATGCTTTGATACTGTTATGAATAAGAAACTTGACTAGGCCAATATTCAAGCAGCAGTCAATTTATTATTTGATATGGTAAAGTGTGAGCAATACAGCGCTGCGTACAGTGGGGGAAGTTTTCTCTCCAACTGCACACCGATAATTGATGGTTACAGGTATTTATAGGGGTACTCATAATTTTTTTTTCAGCAGTTTCTATTTCCAATCTTTTGCTCATCAGCAATTTTTATTCCAAATTATTACATCACAATTCTATACACTATTGTTATTTTAATTTCTCAGGATGTATCTCAAAGGAGTATCCCCAGATGGTGACGATCCAGTTTCCGAAAGAAGAAAGACGACTCTCATCTGGTGGGGTCCAGCTCCCCAGATGTGTGTCCACCTTTTAATTGCAGAGACTATAAATCTCATAACAGTGATGTCCAGCTTCCCTTTGGTTGAAACCATAAACCCTTGAGGTGATGTTCATCTTCCTTTCTCAAGTTGTTTTTCTCTGCTTCAATAAGGCGTGAGATAAGCATATTTCCTTTATATATATTCCAGAGCTATAGTTTCAAGGATACAAGTAATATTCTAAAATTATTCTTCAAAAGGTTATTATTGCAGAACTCTTTATGGATTAAATGCGGGCAAAAAGCAACATCTTTAACACTTTAATTCCAATGCTCCTAAATCAACTAGGGTTAATTTGCAAACAACAGATAGGTTCAAAGGCCTTTTTCCATGCTGTATTCTCCTCGGTTATCATTAGAATTCACAGCTCTCCCATTGTCGGGGTCCACACATTTTGCATTCACAACTACACACATCGCCTGTTTGTACCTGACACGAAACACAACTTTGTATTTCACAATACTGGAAACATATTGTAAGGAGAGGCATTGCTGACTATTAAGGAAAACAAACAACTTGGTTTAAAGAAATAATATATAAAGTTGTTCTTAGTAACTGCCTCTTCTTTGATCAAGCATCTAAAAGATGAATTCTACCAACACTAATACTAATCTCTTTATGAGACTGCAAAGTTGTTTTCCTTCTTGACTGTGCTATTTCTCATGGTTTACCTTTCCTTCATGTTTGATTTTTTTTCAACATCAGTCATTCATTTACAACACTTCTGTTTATGTAACTGGGCTTTGGATTAGGCTTCAAGTTGTCATTTCTTTCTGTTTGAATAGGGATTTCTTTTATCCAGAGGAAGGAAATCAATAATTTGTCATGACAAACCAGTTCTCATTTGGATTCACAATGATGCAGTCAGCTCTTCTGTTGTTTTCTAAAGCATTTTAGGATAATGGAAGAAGAGCCTTGTTTCTGATTTTTTATGTTTTCCTTTGTTTTCCCTGATTTATTTAACATCTGTACTCCAATAGACCATTTGCAGGACAGATTACAGTAAAGCTATAATTTCGTTTGTTTTAAAGAAGATTGTGCTTTCTGTGTCCCAAGTATTTCCCAGGGGATCATTCAGGGACCCATCCATCAAATGATTGACCTTTGGTATGACAAATTAACAGATGTATCTGCGGGAAAAAGCTAAACTATATTTTGCCATAAACTTGCACAATCTGTACTTTTCCTTTCCAATCATAGCAGATGGCAGATTACTTACAGAACTGAGCTCCCATTCTTTTTAGGTGCTGCTACCTCTGCAATCCCACCCGTGCACGGAACATTCTCAATGCTTGTCTGTCTCAGTACAGGGAAGGCCCAGGTACTTTCCTGCAGGTCATTGCCTGAAAAATGTTTGGGGATTGCTCAGGGAGCCTGGACACCTTTGTGTTCTTGAGCATCCTGGCAGTATAGACTGGGAGTCAGTGAGGAGCCCTCAGCCTGGACCTAAGGTTTTCCCCTGGCATTGCACTATCACTGCTTAACTACCTCCCTGTCCCTTTGCTTTTGTAAAAAAAGGGCTACAGGACAGGTTGCAGAGGGCCCTGTGAGCAGCTGGTGCAGGGTTCTGGCTAGAATGGTAGGTCTGGGGTAGCTCCAGATATTTTGTGTTCCTGGGTCGAAGAGAGAAGCTGGGCGCCAGTCCCGGCGGGTGAGGGTCTTGCCAAAGTCTTTCTTTCTCCAGTCCCTACAGCCACGCGCGTATAGGCTCCAGGTTCAGAGCCTGCCCTCGGCGACCTTCCCGCTCAGCAGGAACAGCCGCTGAAGTCCAGGCTCGGCTGGAGCTAGAAGGGGGCTAGCGTGCACCGTGCGGGTGCAATCGGGGGGCGCGGCTTTTCAGGGGCAGGACTGTGGAAGGTGGGAGTGAAGTGTGGGTGGGGTGCTGGGAAGGCGTGCCGAGCGTTCCGGGAGCCGCGAGCTGGGAGGGAAGGGGGGCCGAGGCGATCCTCCCTTCCATGATTGGCAGCGCGGTGCGTCCCCCCCCTCCCCGCTCGGCTGATGCTGCCCCTCGGCCGCCGTGGAACGCGCATCCACACCGCCCGGTCGGCTCTCTCCGCGCTGCTCTCCTCTTGCCCCTGCTGCGCTCATTTGTTTTAATTTTTTTTTCGTCCTCCTCCCCTCCCATCTTTTGGGCGCTTCCCCTCTCGCCCGCCCGCCCGGCGGGCTATCTCCGCGGGTGCGCAGCGCGGGGCCATGCCTCCGGGGCCGCCGCTGCTTGGGGGCTCCCTCCTCCTCCTCTTTCTCCTGCACTTCCTCGGCCCCCCGGCCAGTGGTGCCGTCTACAGCAACCATTTCTTGGTGGAGCTGCACGACGGGGGCCAGGCGGAGGCCGAGCGGGTAGCGGCGGAGCACGGCTTCGGTGGGGTGCGGAAGGTAAGCCCCCCGCGCAGGGTCGGAGCTCTGTGGTGCCCTTCACGTTGGGCTCAGGGCATGCAGTGTCGTGCCGTGGGCATGCCGGCTGCGCAGGGTTGGCCCTGGCGCGGTTTTGGCCGCCCCTCACCTGCGGGAAGGGATTCCTGCTTCTCGAGAGGCTTTGAGGAATAGCGGTGCCAAGAGCAATTGCAAGTGCTCTTCGACATTGGCCCAGCAGGGTGGTTATCTTGGAGGGAGAGCGGAGTTTCCCACATGGTGACTCCGTGCCTTTTTACTTACTACGTAAACATCCTGCCATGGAGAAGCTCCCATCCTGCGGGGCTGGGGCTGCCACCTGGGGCTTCCCGAACGCCCCTGGAAGGGCTCGGAGCACCTACGGGAAAAGGAAAGACTCATCTCCATGGAGAAGCCTGCACACAATTTTAATAGATTTCATAGGGGTTTTGACACTCAATTTTTGATGCTGGTGGGCTTCTTTATACTCCTGTTATTCTCCTAGAGAAATAGGATGACCCCATGATAAGTGTGAATGTTTTTCACTAAAAATGTAAGTTGGGAAACTTCAGTTGCCATTGGACATTGTTTTTGCTCCTGAGGTTCTAGGAAATCAAGTGTAGCCAGAATGATAGGTCCCCTCCTTGCTCCTAGAGCATCCACCTCTGCTAGAAATCTCTTCCATTCAAGTAATAATTAGACCTCTAAATATTTTAGGGTGCAGTAAGACCTTGTGTGAAAACAGGGAGAGGCTGGTAGAGTGCCCTGGTCGTTACAATTCTTGGCACACTTGCTTAGAGGGATGTGAAAGGAAAGCGTGGTGTGAGTATTGCTGCTGCTTGTTTGGTTTTTTTATTTTCCTGGCAGTTATACAATGACAGCCTGGTCCTACATCCAAGGAAATGAATGATAATACCACCCTGAACTTGAATGAGTGAAATGGCTTTAAGCCTTGATTTAAAAATTAAAATTAAAAAAACATATCAAGTGAGACTCCCTCCCTCAGGTTGCCTCGTTTCAACTCCAGTGGGAGCTTGTTAGAGAAATGAGGACAAGATTATTGTTGCTGTGACCACAGCTAATTCCTGCTCTGGTAAGATGCTTTTGTTTTAGGCACACAGACTTGTGATAGTGACAGCTGCTGATCCATTTGGGAAAGGATTCATTGTGTGCATTAGGTTTTGTTATATGAGATTTAGATAGCTTTTTGGTTAACAGTTTTCCTTTTCTAGTCTCTTCCTGATTGTGCTCCCTTCATCCTCTCCTGGGGTTATCTGACTGATAAGGCCCTATGAGGATAGAAGGGTATGTTCCTGCCTAGATCAATTTGTTATGACTTTTGCTGGATGTTTTCAAATGATCCTGTGGTCCAAGTGGGGAAGAGACAGGAAGAGAAAGAGGATTTTGTAGGATGGAGAAATGCAGCTTCTGGACTGTTCGAATCCTCTCCCCTCTACCATGCTTGTCCCCAGGATGCCTCAGCCCTATTAGGAGACATACAGCTTCTACATGGAAATAAGCCTTGTAGCTCACGTGAGCTGGAGGGAAGTCCCTTGAGTGTGCAAGAGGAGAGAGAGTACCTGTTTTCCAGGACTCACTATGGGGATGCTGTGGACAGGGGTGTCTCTAGGAATGAAGCCCAGCAAAGCCATAATGTGGTGTGTGTGTGTGCTCATGGCGTGGGGCAGCAGGTGATTGCAGTGGGTCCTGTACTCAGCACATACTGTCTGAACTTTTCTGGTTATACTATGCCAATCCCTGAAAAACCAGTAAGCTTGCCACCCCTCCTCCCCAGCTGTAAGAGGAAATAGAACTCTGCTTTCTGCAAGGCAGTAATTTTAGGGAAGGGGAGAAGTTGGTAGGGTTTGGGTGTGTTGGAGGATAATCCGTGAGAGGTTGATAGCAATCTCTATTCTTAACAGGGTTTGGGTAGTGATAATTGGGTGCCAGTAGAAGCATGTATCATTTATGCCAGTGGCTCTTCAGTTCTCTTCAGCTGAAGAATCTCCTCTCTGCTTTGCTATTGTCAGGCTTGTCTAGCAGTCTACAGTCTGCAGACAGCTTTCATGGTGATATTGACAGTGCAGGAAGTTGAACGTGGCCACGTAGAGAAGTGCAGAGCTGTTAGTGGGAAGCTCTCGAGGGAAACTACTATGTGTAGATATGCTGTCTAATGAAATTTTCAAAAAATACCAGCACACCCCCCCACTCCCAAATTACATCACAAAGAGAAGTGGTCTTTTAGCTACTTCAATGACACATGCTGTTAGGATGATATATTGAGTTACTTACTTAAAACAAATCCAGTTAACTTTGCCCATATTGGAGAGGAGCCATGGTCTGAAAATAATCACCTTTGTTTCAGTGCAGTGTAGGAACACAAGAGCAGAGTCTTCTTTTTTAATGTATGTGAATTTAAGTTTCATATGAGAAAGATTCCTTTTGTGCCTTTAGGGTATCACAGATCTCTTTTAACATGATTTTATGGGAGCTGGTTTTTAAATTATGTCTTTTTAGTGCACTTCTTTTCCCCCAATAACAAGGAATCTCTGAGCAAGTGCATACTACGTTTACTTAACAGCATATTTCTGTAAAAATACATGAGAAAGCATTGCCTTTAAGATTAATTTTATGGACTGCATGATGCGCTTTCTAATTGATTCTTTGGCCATGCTCCCTACCATCATTTTGAAACCCCTACAAGATGTCAGGTAGGCTAAATGTGCTTTAAATTCATGCTTGGTAAGTTGATTGAGAAGGGCTTGGTACTTAGATCAACAGGTGCTTTTGTTTAGGTCTAGGGTCCTAACGTGTCAAAAAGAGTAGTCAGTTTTTCTTTAATCTTCCCTGAATTAATCTTGAATACAGATGTCTTTCTAATGCTGATTGCGCTCTTTGATTCTTATTTTAATATTTGCAATTTTTCAGTCCATTTTTACCTGCTAAAATTGATTCTGTGTATTTGTGGTGAAAGAGATACTGTGATAAAACATATTCTTTCTTAAAATGGTTAGTCTTACCATCTCTGAGCATTCAGGAATTGTGAGAATGCCCCCCTAATATTGTAAGAACTGCAAAAAGAACAAGTTTTTAGTTTTGATTGATTCCCCCCCATTTGATTTATTTGCCTGTTGGTGTGGTTGTCACCAGAATACGTTTCTTAATGCAGGCTGAAAAAGCTGCTTTCTGATCTTGGCTTGCAATTTTCAATTAATTTTTAGCTAGGAGAGGTGGAAGATGCATTTAGAAAGGTCTTCTCTTTGGAGATCAGAGTTTAGGCATCTCTTTCCATTTCATCAACAACAGCGAGACTGAGAGAGTCCACAAAATGCCAACATAACTAAAAGGCTAAATATTTTACATTGGCATTTTAACAGGGTTTTAAACAGCTAGTGGCCCCAGATTTTAAAATAAGAACCAAACATGGATTTGAAAACGTGGAGAATTTTATGTTTATGCTGCCTAAAGCTGTTCTATTTTTATCTTGTATCACCTGATTCCTTATCCCTCTAGATATTGCAAAACTCAGTCTTACCTGTCACAGCTGTGACTGCTTTGCTTGCTGTTTTTTGCTTAGGAGGCTGCTGGTTGAGGACCAGGCTTTGTGGAACCAACCAGTAATTTCTTGATTAGACACTGCAAGCGTTCAGGTTTTCTTGTTTTGCTTTTTTTTCTCTTTTTTCTTTACCTTGCATAAATACAGACTTATCAAAAGCAAAACTTAACAGATAAAGAAGCTGTATTTCTTACTGCAGCACAACCCACTTCCCTGCATTTAGGCAGGGAGCCTGTGAGGTGGGAGTTGATGTGGTGTAGAAGGCAGACCAAGAGGCAGAATAATGAGTTCACAGCCTTGAGAGCACTTTACTGGGATTTCTGTCCGAGATCCTGAACATTTCATCCTGGGATGCACATACTAAAACCTTAATATGTCCTCCTGTGCAGATCAACCTCTAAACGTGGAAAATAGATGTTTGCTTCTTTTTTTTTTTTTAATACTTTAATATTTTGTGTTTTGCCTTCGATGCGTAAACAGCTCCAGGAGCAACCACTAGCTAACCTGGAACAAACAAAAAAAAATTCCTGTTACTTAAATGTAATCAATTATGCGCATGAAAGCTGTAAATTATCAAGAAGATCTGTAAATCACAGACTCAAGCACATCCCTAACCCAGTTTCTGTAAAGCTCCTTCTCTACTAGAGACTCAGACTGTTTGCTGGTGGTGAGTGTTCTCTTTGAACTATGAAATAACTACCTTGTCTGATTTTACACTTGTTTGAGTGTAAAACAATAGGGTTAGTCTTCCCTACTCTAGATCCCCACTGTAACTACTTCATTACTGTTTTGAATGTGTGCTGTAGTTGTTTCTTAGCAAAACATGCAGATTAAACCTTACCTTTACAGATTTTTGTTTTTTTTTTTTTTCCTGAACTACAGCTCAATAAACAGAGTTATGGAATTCTCTCAGTTTATAAAGCTGTCTGCATTTTTAATTTTATTTATTCCATATTGTTTGGACCCATTTGCAAAACAGAACATGTGGTAGAGACCCAGGAACTGTATCACAAATGCAGTTCTTTTTACACTTTTTTTTTGATGCTGCAGCCCAATGGGGAAATATGCAATTATTGGTTTTCATTTACAATATATTTAGTTTTGCCAGTGTCAAGGAGAAAACCTGTAGGAAGTGGACAGCATTCCCTGAATGCTGTGATCCCAGCATACCGGAACATGTTGTGTACTAATCGATCTCCTGCCATCTAGCCCAGAGTGCTGGGCATGCTTGGCATTTGTTTATTTGCAGGCAAATGGTCCCAGCAGACTAGGTCTGCTGCTTGTCTCTTTCAGAAAAGGACAGAGGTGTTTGAATTTTTGTTATCTTTTTGGAAATCCAACTGTTGTGTGAAGGTGAAAGATAGCCTTTTATCTTCTTCACATAACATGCCAGATGACAAGATATAAGTGTTGGGGAGGATGAAACAAGAAAGCCTTTTAAATATGACTGCCTGGCAAAAGATTTTGAGAATATAGAAACTATAAGCGAGATTGAAATGAAAGCAATCTTTGAGATACCTTAGTTGTGACCAGTTGAATGTAATCCCCCCTGGAGGAAACAATTCCCTCTGCAAGCAGGCAGGCCTAAGAGTCAGAGCAGGCCTTGCAGCTTGGCAGATGGGGCCCAAAGAATAAGATTTAGGGTTTAACACGTAAACATAGTATGGTAATGTAGTGAGTCTTATAGGTTGTGTGGAAATGTTATAAGATATGCATGCTGTAGTAGATTGGTTAATGAGAATCTGCATATTCAACACCAAAGATGATTTATTGTGTTGTAACGGGAGCTTTGCTCTCCTTTCGCTCTTTTTTGGCACTTTCTTATCTCTCTTCTCCTTTATCTCTTTGCTTGCTCTCGCGCTCTTCTTCGTGCCCTTTTCTTTCTTTGTCTCTTTGTCTTCCCTCTGCACTTCTTCACCTCCTCCTTTCTACACGCTCTCGGCTCTTAAACCTTTGCCGTTGACTCTCTTACACTTTAAGCCTCTCTTCTCTCGGGCCTGCTCCGAGCTGCAGCTGGCAGCTCGCAGCAGGGCCCTGCACCCACGCCCTTTGTAATAAACTACAAGTTATACGACTTAGCTTCAAAGAGATCTCATCTCCGTCCGTCCCTACCGTGCGTGACCCCCGTCACACCTACAATAAGACCCTGCCAACTCTTAGGAAAACTTCTACTGCTGTAACTATACTGATGTGGTTAAAGTAGGGAAACAAACCCAATTGCACTGCTGTTGCTATCAGTGTAGGAGAACAATATTAGCAGAAATTTAATTTCCACTGGCGCTTTTAACAAGAAAACTGTGTTGATTTCAAACAAACAAACAAAGAAAACCAAGCAAAAGCAACAGCAACAGAAGAGCTTCTTGACTCCCTGGAATATCTATGCTGGTAATAGTTACTGCTTAGTGCAGCTAAATAGAAGTTTGCATATGACCCTTAACCTCATCCATCAATGGAGTTGTTAAATTAAAATTGAGACATGCAACTCAAGTTTCAAAGGCTTGTAATCAAGCAGTTGCAAAGTAGTTGCCAAAGCGTAGGTAGAGTTTATCTAGTAGATAGTTTCCATTAGTAAGTTCTGAGAAATGTCCATGCTCACAGAATATTCTGTGAACTGGAAATCAAGCCAAATTGTTAAAATTAATGATAAATTATGCCAGTTCTTACTAAAATATTATAACTGAGAAACCCTTTTGTGCAGGTCCAGTCCACAGAATGGGTGGGTAGTTTCTGTGTGAGTGGTAGTAGCAAATTCAGTGCTGTTAATAGATGTAAAATTTACCTTTGTCCTGCAATGTTATTCCAGTCATCAGAAACCCTGTTCTTCTTCTTTTTTTTTCTTTCCACTTTTTCAGATAATTAAATGGGTCAGGTCTCTACAGGATGCTGCTGCATGGCGGCTATAAATATTGCAGTGAGCAGCTCAACACTTCCATCCATCCATAGCCTCTGGTGGGAGGAAGCTGAACTGCTCGAGTATTTGTCAAAGTCTAGTGTATTGCTCTTGTAAACCAAGGCAAACTCTGCATTTAACTCTCAGGAGTTCATCGAAAAGGCAAACCCTGTGCTACTGAAATGGAGATTTAATTTCAGCTCAGCAGGCTCAGGCCGTGTTTTGTGACAAAGCAGCATCCCAGAGAAAGCTGCATTTGGTGTGTACTGCATGAAGTTCTGAGTGGCCATGATGCACAGTTTATCAAGCAGTGTGAAATACAGTTTGGTCATAGATTTATGACAGTAGCTCAGCAGTGTAACTCAGCTGCGCTGGCTCTGTTCGGCAAGTAGCAGGAGCTTGGACTTAAAAAAGAAATTACGAGCTTGGCCACTCTCTCCATTTATACACTGTGATATAAATAAATAAATTGGGTAGTAACAGCTCTTTCACAAGGAGTGAACTGGGACATTGTCCTATATTACCTACCTTCTTAAACAAGACTTCTGTGGAAATGTTACATTCTTAACACTTTGTCCACAGAAAGCAAATGGTAATATTGACCTCAGTGTTTACATCAAACCAGTTGGCACAAGTATCCCAGATACTCATGACTGAACTAAATTATTTGCTTATGAGATGAATAAGATGGCAGTATGTCAGAGAAGTTTTATCCAAAGAATCAACCTATGAAAACCTGAAACACAGCAAATATATATTTAAATATTATTATTATTATTATGTAGAGAAATTTGCTGTTTCAGATGATTGTTGGATACAAAACTAGAGCCAAAGAGGTAAGTCTTCCTTGTATGCATAGTAAAAGAGGTGGAATATAGCCTTCCCTTTCCTGATGACAAAGGATCCTTCTTTCTACCTACTCATTTTTTATGAAAAGCCAGTGAAACGGAGGAGTGTGATTCTGAAATGTGCTCTGTGGGTGAGTACTGCCTCTGTCACCTACTGTGCAACACCAAGGGCAGCAAAAGCTTCTTTTTAAGGCTTTTAGCTGCAGCCAAATATGGTGAATTAGCTATAACCATGACAGTTGGATTCCCATCAGTCCCATGGGGACTTTATGCTTCTCTGTATCAATTAATTTTAGAACGGTATTTCAGTTGAACTTAGCTGTTTAGAAGTTACTTAGAGCCATTTGTAAAGTGGAACTGGCAGTTCAGAATTTGAGTGAAGTATTCAAAATCAGAACTGGAACACATTTACACATTTGGAAAAATTGGCTGCTAACATTGATGGAATGGTGGTTGTGGATTATGACATCATCATCTTGACAGCATTTCCACCTTTTAATTTTTATATTGCCATTTAAACCCCCAGACTTCACAGGCAAATGTACTTTTCATCTCTTAACTGTAAAACCATTCAATTTCTCCTACAATTAAGATATAGTTCAGAATAGAACCATGTCAGGAAAGCTAGTGGATATTTTTCTTTCTTTTGATGAAGATTAAAACAGTGTGATTCTGTAAAATCCCTTTCCCCCCTTCTATCTGAATGGTTATTATTCATGTAAAATATATTATACCTTGCTAGAGAAACCAGTTTTTCAAGCTCTAAAGGATGAAAAATTTTCCTTTCCTACATTTTTCTTGCTTGACTAATGTCATAGGAGCAAGATAACATACAAGCACATACTGGACTGAAAACAATTTCTGCCAGCAATAGACTTGCATCATTTATTAATTGGCAGTAAAAGATTTAATTCACAGATGCTTGAAAGGTCAGTGAGGGAGGCCCTGGGAGGAAGGGTAAGGGGTGGTGTTGGGTGTTGCTGTTTGCTTTCCTTTCTCATCATTATTCCTAGGTATAAGTCATCCTTTTTTTCTTCTGTCTACCACAGAGCTCTTGATCCCATTCAGAGCAGCTGCTCCTTGTTGTGAAGTGACCATTATGCTTTTTTGTCAAGAGTCAACAGGAGCTTTCTCCAGGTTGTGGTGGTGGTGAGTAAAGGATTTGCCTCTGACCTGATCTTGTGGTAGTGAGGCTAGTGTCTATGACTTCCTCCTAGCAGAATCAAGAAACTTTACAAAAATAAGGAAAACAGCAGTGTTCCAAAATGTTTTCTTTTCTTGGCTCTGCTGAAAATGTTTTTTTCTTGAGGCTTCCTTCCCCTGCTTTTCTCAAGCATACTACCTTATGTTAAAAAAAAAAAAAAAAGAGAAACAGTGTGACCCTCCTGTCCTTCTGTCCTTTAATGTTGCAGTTTTGTTTCTAACCCGTGGACTTCTCTCCCATGAAGCATATATTTTTGTGAAGGATCTGACTGCTTCTCTGGCAACTGGAAGACTTTTTCAGTGTGGTGCAATAACAGAAACCTCTTTGTGAAGCACTTGCTGTCTATTGGCTCTTCCTTGGCAGCCTAGCATTAAACAGACACGAAGTAAAAAGGAAAGAGTAAAGGTTTTGAATTGCAAGAGTGGTCAGATCTTGTTAAAGTGTCAGTAAGAGCTAGCATCTTTGCATTAGAGTAATTCACATAATCCGTGCCTTCTTGAATAACTCTTATCAGTAACCAACTAATTTTGCTCTGAGTTGTTCTTATCCGTCTACTTCATTCAAGCTTAAGTTCCTGACTCTGCTTTTAGATGCTGCATGAGCTAAGCACTTGCACAAATGTTTATGTAGCCACTTGGTTACATGAATGTAGACTTAAAAATAATGCCCAAATGCCTTACTGGAAATCAGGATCTTAGTGTTTAGCAACGTCTTTCCCCTTCTTCATCGGTGAAGTTTAAGTACTGGCATTTTGTGTCTGGGGCATGCTGCATCTGAATGTTGTTATTTAAATAGCAAACTTTAGCTCATGGCTTTTATCTCTGTGTTTCTGAAGCTGATGTGACACCAGGCTCCTGTGTGACAATAGTAGTCAGCCTGCTTGGTTGCATGCTTAAAAGGAGAGATGGGTTGGCTGTAAATCAGGAGTGAGGCAAAGTGGCCTTTTATAAGCAGTGCTAATTGCTTCAGCAATATTGATCTATCTCAGAGGCATACCATAGCCATTTAAATTTGCAGAATCTAACTGAATCAAAATGTTTTTTATGAGTTTTTTCTAAGGAAGATCTACTGATAGGAAGAAGAGATTTCTGCTCAATATTGCTTAAATATATTACAACCTTTAACAAATATTTGTTGTTAAAGAGGTGCCTGATTTCTCACAGATATATTACATGTGTAGATATACCCATTAATATATGTTTGCAATGGCACTTGGCATTTTACATTTAAGAGTTCCATATTACAGTCTGTAATGCTGTGCAAACCTTAATTAAGTGAATCCTATCAATAAATAAAATAACTAAACTAATACTTATAGGCATATGCCTTTTTACATAGGAGGCAACTGAAACAAGAATGTTACTGCTCTAATTGCCTAAGATTCTCCTAATATAAGAAGATACTCGTGTCCTTGGAAATTAAGTTCTGGCTCTGTCCTAGAGCAGAGTTGCTACCATGTTAAGCAAGAGCAGAGAGGGAAATAGCAAAGGAAATGGTCATGGATTGAATGGTCTTGGAGAGAAGGTCGTTTGAGGTGTGTAAACTTACACACAATATTCGCATCTTGAGAGATGCTTTGAAAACACAGCAGAACATCAAAAAAGTGACAGGATACCTTGAGGTATGGCTCTAAGCAGGAGACAGGTACTTAGAGCCAAAATTTTATTCATCTTTGTTAATAAAATATAGAACTGGCAAAGCCACTTCTGGATTACCATCCTTTTTCCTCCCTTTATTCTTACAGCATGACTGCCTCAGACTAAATGAGTTATGGCTAATTAACTGGGTCAAGTACTGACTAATTGTCTCTAAAGAATGTCTGGAGTCTGATTTCTGTTTGTCTTCTCATTTTTGTTTGTTTAGGTTTGGGGGTGTGTGTGTTTGTTTATTCTATTTTGTTGTATTCCTTTGTTATTGTTTTGTTTTGTTTTCATTGGGTGGAAGTGTTTTTGTTTTGTTTTAATGGGATGCTAAAATTCTCCCAATTTGTGTAAAAAAATTATGTGTAACACATACTTGCTTTAAGAAAATTTGATTGATTCACCTTCTCATGAAATCTTATTTACTTAATTATTCTAAATTATGTGTGTGTTTAGCTGATCTTTGTGTGGTTGTAATGGAATTGTGTAGCTGAATGATTGGAGAGGTTTCCTCCTTTTCCCAGTGGTCGTTTGTTGCTGCTGAAAATGACAACACAGTTGGTAGATGCTCCCAGTGACTTTTTTGGTGCTGAACTCCAGAATTTTTTCTGGTTCCCAGGGCTTGACTGAGGTGCTCTTCTTGCTCACACACCCACAGCCACCCCATTTATGTACGAGGATATAATGATGATTGTTCAGCCTTTATTTCAGCCTGTCAGCCAAACAAAAATAATCACCTACTCCTGGTAATGACAATCTGGATTAACCCAGACAGTCCAATTTGAGGTCTAGTATATAAACAACATTCTCCTCAAAATCTGGGAGGTATCCTGCTTTCCACAGGGCATGTGGTGGACTTGATAATGGTGTTTACAGTTACTGGGGAGTAACAGATAAAACTCTATAAACTGCACAGATCCATTCCTATAAATTAGAATAGCCATTTTTAAAGTGTCAAATTACTTCTTCAGTTCACTGATAAAACTATCAGCAAATCCAGAGTATTGTCACTGATGACTTGATATGCTTGCAGGATGGAGCTCTTCAGTGACAAACCTAACAATGATACAGATCAGTAAAACCTTACACCTGTGTGATTCATTCAATTGCAGATCAAATTCCTAGTATCACAAACTTGTAACCAAACCTATGGAGCAGTGTTTTGTAAGTGCTTGGAAACACTGGGTGGGGTAATCGAACAACAAAACTGATGAGAAAATGACAGTAGCCATTGAACATCAGAATTGATCTACCTGAACAGCAGTGCTTCTCTTACAGACTTCAGAGTGGAAGAGCTCCTGGGGCTCAGCTCTGCTTGTATTCTAACATGGCCATCTCAGAGAAGTGAGATGGATCATGCTTTGAAAGGGCCTCTTTTTTTTTTTTTTTTTTGCCACGAATTGTGCGGGGCATTCAGATGAATTCCATGTGGACAGATTTGACATGTAATTGTAAACGCAGTCCACAACCGGTTAAGTTTCTTCCATTTACTTGTTTTTTATTAAACACCTCATGTCCAGCTATTTATGAGACTGTTTAACCTTGTTCTTGCTGCGTGCAAGAGGGATTAGACAAAAGGCTTTGTTTTATCCTTTTGAATAAAATAAAATCATAAGGTACATATTCTACAAATTCTTTGGACATCACTTTTGACTTTACACTGTTTCTAGAGGAGAAAATATTTTGCTGTGGAGATGAGGAAACCTTTGAGAAACCATTGGAAATGACTTCTGCTGGCTTGAGAGGATGTAATAGAACTTTCTAAGCAGTGTTGCTGTGTTCTTACAGAATACCCACTATTCTAAATAACACTAGCAGGTGGCCTTGTTATCATGTGTGTAAAATATTACCATTGAATTTTATATCTGTCTAGTTAGTCTTGGTCCCTTCTTACTCCCACCACCAGTTGCTGATTCCTTTAAAAGATGGTTGGATATTTATATGAAACAGAGCTGAAAACACATGAAAATGTCTAAGACAAGCATTTATGAATTAATTTGTAAGAAAAATTTTCACTTTGTGTTACTAAATTGATTTCACAAGGATGATCTTATGATGTTTTCATATGAAATGTACCTTCTGGGAGTGTTGAAGCTATGGTTATAACACCTCCACCTGCCAGATTTGCCAAGAGAAGCAGATTAGACTTTGGTGGAGGCAGCTGACTAGGACACAGGTACAAGAAGAACTGAGCTGGAAGACTGAATCATAGCACTCGCACCTGGGCCTGACTGTGCTAGTCCTTGGGGCTGTTTGGAGCTTGTGCAGAACTCTGGTTACAATGGAAATCCTTATTTTGTGCCTTCAGCGCAATTATAGCACACAAATGAGCAAGTGTGAATCCTTGCCTGGGGCCATAGGGACGCAGTAGACTGGATTTAATGTTGGGTGATCTCTGGTGCAGCTTTAGTCCTCTGTGCTATTTTACATTTCTCTACCAATGTTTGAATTAATCCTTTCATGTTTGTGCTTTGTTCTGTGTCATTTCGGTGCCTGAGGCCACCTGTGTTTCTAGCTGGCTCTTCTCTTACATGGCCCTTATCCTTAAAGTGAGTGAGTGTTTTTGACTTTAGACTTAGCTCCCATTTATGTATTTAAAGGTAAAATGATTTCTAATGCTAATTGGGGTGGGCAAAAATTAGAGCAAGAGAGTTTAAAAATGATTATTGAATATTTATAAGCATCCTCAGTTCTTGGTGAAACTGGGATGAAAAGGTTTCAAAAAGGTTTCTAATTTCTGCTATGAGGTACTTTGTTGTGCTTCACTTACAATGGTAACTGAAGGTGTGAGGCCTGTGGGGCCCACAAAGGCTCCAAATACATTTATTTTTACTGGGTTTAGGTCATATTTTCTGTTGGTGTAATTACTGAGCAGTAATGGGATGAAGGAGCTCACCTATGCCAGTTTATGGTTCCTTTCAAAGTCAGAAGGGATAAGCTTGGGCAGTGCTTGGACTCTATGGGGAGAAATGTTTTGTGTAATACTTCTTTAAAAAAAGAAAAATATTAAATTATTATTTGGGGGATGGGTATATATTTTTTTCCTTTAGCACCAGTGTTTGGACTGTCACATCCATGGCCACATATTCATACTAAGGCAGGCAAGGAGCTCTGAGGAGGGTCTGTGTCCGCCTGGCTGAGTGAGTGCTTTCTGTGAATGCCATTCACTGACAGATCCATTTATGCTGATTTCGGTGACCAAAGAAGGTGATAACTTGCTATAAATTGCCCTTCTTGTATTTATAAATGATTTTGCTCAAAAGAAAGTTGTTGCAGACTATTGTCCCCATTAGTAATTTGGGAGAGGAACCTTAACAAAAGATTAAAGTAAACTGATTTTAGAATATTACCGTATTGGGGAGAAATCATTGGAAATTATGCACATAAGTTAGCAGAGTGCTGTAGGTATTCTGCGTTAGTGTGAAAGGCAGTATGGGAAGGCTGGGCAGAGGTAGTTCCCATTAAAATAAGAGGGGGCAATCCAGGTTATTCCTAAGCTTTTTGTGGGCACCATAATGTATGTAGAGCTCTGTAGTGAGCCAGTAGAATGCAATGTTAAAGACAAGGAGCCAGTAAAATTTTATATTAAAGATTAGCCTTGGAACCAATGTTCATCTTTTATTTCGTATTCTATATGACCTCTTAAAACTAGTGACAAACAGTGAATGCTGGACCTCTCCCTGAGAGCCAGGTAAAATATTGATGCCACTGGCAGCTTAATTCGACTTGGGAATTTTCTTAAAAATTTATTGCCGCTTCATAATACCTTTGCTAGCTGGGCTTCTCTGGTCAGGAGATGCTGATGCTTGTTTTCTGCTCAAGGTGGTCTCACTTGCTGCAGTTTTAGAATGAGGAACAATATCTGATTTTAGTCTTTCTGTGGCTTTTCTTTAAACTTCTGTACTGCTTTGCAGCTGATATTGATTTTCTTTGCTTTGTGGCAGGGAAAACTGCAACTGGTGTCACTGTGCATATTGTTCAAGGCAAAACTAAGAAAGAAGAGCAGTTTGATTTTGTCAGGTAGACAAGATGGGATGGGAGCCATCAGCTCTAGGGTACTGTCTCTATGTGCTGCCCCATGCTAGATCATCCTAGGTGTCTCTGAGAAACAGGCTACTTTATACCTGATTTTTCCTTCTCAGAGCAGTTGAGGGCTCAGCAGTGGACTGTCTTTTTCTCCCTTTTAGTACCAGGGAATGGCATCTCTCAGGAGCAATGCTTGGGCCTGGCAGGGAAGAATTGTAGCTGCATGTTTACAGCACATCTTCCCAGCAGTGGCATCTAGGGCAGCACAGAGTCACTCCCTTTTCTTTCTGGGGAAAGACTTGTAAGGAGAAGAGTGCAAAATGGTTGAGAACCATGAATTTAACTTACTCATTTTTATTTCAGTAATAATTACACCTCAACCTATGTGATTCAGCAGTAGCCTGAGGACAGCTAAGAAACCTCAGATGTATTAGTGCTAAAATTGTGGACAGTTTGAAACTTGTCCTTCTTCTTTCTGTACCAAATGGTGCATCTTGGCAGTCTTCATAGAATCATGGATTGTTAAGGGTGGAAAAGACCCTAAGATCATCAAGTCTGTTTTGATTTCAGTTAAGCCTCTTCCACTGAAAGAGTTTTTCTTTGCTGCATTTAGTTGATCACTGAATTTTTAAAAGTTATTTTCTGGTCCACATCCTTCAGGAAGAGGGTTAAAGACAGTTCATTTTTGCTCCAGAAAGTGTTATTAATAACCACAAGGAGGCTGCAAATATGAAGAAAAGAAGGAGACAGGTGGATATAAAATGTTTTGCTCTGCGTGCTGTTTTGTATTTGTGATTCTGGTTTTGCTCATATGCATTTTCCACCAGTACTGTTATACAAATATTGCAAGTAATGAAGTGCTTGTAATTCCTGAGATTCTGGCAGTTGTGCCTTGTAATGGACAATATTTATACATCAAGGCAATAACTAGGCCTATTTCTAAATAATCCTCCTCACTTGAATGTTAAAGTACTTTCCAGTAATTAGTTATCTTACTTAATTGCTAATTTTTTTTGAGGGCAGGAAGCATTGCTTTTGTCTTACAAAAAGGACCTGAGCCACGAGGCTGAGTGCATTATTGTTCCATGGTACATGCTGAGCCTGCTGCTGCCAGAATAGTAATTTTACTCCATAACAATTCCAGCTTTACAGCTACAAGATTACAGAGCAGATACTGTTGATGACACTTCAAAGTCTTTATGTACAGGAGATCTGTTTTCATTTCAGTATTTGCACTGTTTATTTGTGTTATATAGCACTATTTGCTCTTTGGCTATAGCTCCACATCAAAAGACATTTACTGGAGTAGATGACAATGGGAATGTAAATCCTCCTGTGAGCTGGTTGTGTCCTCCATTTGATTGGGATCAATAAGTTACTGGCCTGGTAGTAGGAGTCCCTCAGAATTGGAAGTTTCAATCATTCCTTGTATTCACAGATCTTAGTGGAAAATCCTCTTCAAAGCTTGACATTTTAGGCCCTTTCCCTGGTGTCTGATTTCTCCCAAATGTATGTTCATTGATTTCAAGGATTTACTGCAGGGTTTAGATTCTTCCTGAAAATTGCTTGGTTTCTGCTATTAATTATTCACAATCACCAGTGCTGGATCACAATTTTTCAGGTATTGCCTTACTGAGCTGCCTTCCTAGGTGTCTCACTCTGGGTTTAATTGATCTGGTGTGAAAAACCATGTGAATCGTAAAATATCCAAGTTCCTCAAAGATTACTCGGATAACTGTGGAAAGAGTGGAATAATCTTAGTCAATCTTATTACTTAAGATAAATCCATAAATCCAGTCATTGTTGTACCAATTGTAGTTGCTTATGGTCAAACTTGAATACACCAGCTTTAAAAGGTTACTATATGCAATATTGCTTCGTGTTAAGAAGTATTAGAGACTAACCTTATATGGAAAATAAATAGCAAATATCTGTTATTATATATTTCCAGATATGTTCAGAATTGCTTAAAGGAAGAACATCAAGATCAATATTTGACTGGATTTGATTTTAATGGTTGATACTAAAATGAAAGGAAGAAAAGTAGCTTGATTTAGTGGAGAGAATTAGAAGACTAATTGGGCCACAGACAGGAAAGGATGGTATTCAAGCTGTAACTTGTAATCTGCCTATTTTGATTGTTTTTCCCCTACATGTTTTTGAGGCATAGAGTAATGTATTAAGTGTGGGGGAAAGGGCCTTTCCTTGGAGAGCCAGAACTATTACCAAACTCTGGATTATGTAAATGCCTGATCACCCAGTTGATAAAGATGTCAGATAGAAGTTTAAGTGTAAATCTGCTTTTTAAAACAGTTACCTAAACCCAGACAGAATTTGAACTTTCATAGCTGTCATGGTTTAGGCCTGGCACAGAGCCAGTGTCCCCATGAGAATACCCTCTCCCTAGTGTCTGCTGTGAAATGTGACCAGGAATAAGCAAAGCAGGCTCCAGCTTAGAAATAAAGAAAACTTCCTTAACTAAACTACAAGAAAAAGAGGGAAAAAAACTATAAGGGAAGAAAATTAAAACCTTACAAAAAGCACTTTCCTCCTCTCCCCACCAAAATTCCTAACGCAATACATTCTCCCAAATCACCAACTCTCAGTCCAGCACCACTCTTTAGAATACTCAATCTTCAGTTCATGAAGAGGAGAGGAGTCCTTCTTGCACCATAGGCTTCCCCTGGAAACACTGTTGAAACCTCGTGTGCTTCCATGTCACTCAGCACTGCCCGGAAAGTCCTTTTGCCATCGTGACGTCTTCCTTCCATGCCCAGTGCTCTCACCACTGTGCATGGACCAGAGCTGCTTTTAGGGTTGTCTTTTAAGGATGCCTTGTCTCACTCCAAAAAAAAGGCCCAGTCTCTCCTTCGGGACATCTGTCCCCCCCCCCCATTTTTTGCACCCCCTGGGGCCGAGGGGTACCCACACTGAACCCTCCTGGTTCTGAGGCACTGCCTCCCCCTAAATGCAGTCTCTGTGTCACAGGAAAAAAAAAAATGGTTCCGTCTATGGCCACACAAGAAAAGTCCAGCCAAAAGGCCACTCCATCATCTCTCCCCCCACTCAGCCAGTCTTCTCCACTTCCCTTGTGGCCCATCCCCTCTTATCTCATCTCTTATCTCTCTTCTCATTCAGCTCCAGGAGGATCAGCATTTGCAAGGTTTCTATCATGCAAGAAAAGGGTTAAAAATTTCAGTCTCTGCCTGTCCCAGAGCTCCGGCACTCCCACGCTGCTCTGGCCGGGCAACTTCTCGCCGCACTGACCCCTTCTCCTCCTCGGCCGGCTGCTATCACATTCTGTCGCCGGCTCTCCGTCTCTCTCCTGGTGGGGCGGGGTGGATGCCCGATGTCTCTTGGTGCTCTTCCACCCTTCTGTCCTCAAGGGGCTCCTCACCCCCCACCTCTGTCCAGGACCAGGCTTACCGCAGGGCTGCCCCTCCTCTGCCCAGCAGCAGCAGCTGGAGGGGGGAGGGAGATCTGACCTCTTTCCTACAGAAGTCCCAAGAGAAACTCCCAGGTCCAAAGCTCTGGTTTTAAACCCTGTGTGTTCTCAGAGGTGTGTCCAAACCCCACTGGCCACATCAGGTGCCAATATCAAAATCTGAGCACCCATTGGTTTGACCACAGCATCCCAGAATTCTACCTCCTGGTCAAACCAGCACAATAGCTCTGACTCTGAGGATATGTACAAAGGGCAGGAGTCTTTGGTGGCCTTTACTGTGAGCTTTCATAGTCTTCTTTCTCCTTCTGCCTCATCTGTTGTATTTTTCACAAGTGTGTGGAGCTGAAGCTAAATACTCTGATTATTCACCCAGAAAAGCTTTCCAGTCAGCCATGCAGATCAGCTCCAGGGAACAATAATGATTTTGATGAAATCTCCTTAACTTTTCATAAACACTTTAAAAGAGGTCTTTTTTATCGGAACAGAATGCTTTGATTTTTTTAAAAAGTTACTTCATGCTTATATATCATACAGAATGGAATTTTAACATGAAAATTAAATGCTTTCATTTCATTGATAGTAAATGTTTCAATTAACACAAAGAAGTACTTTGAAGAAAAAGAAAATCCAAACTTGCCTACTCATTTTTGGAATTACCAGATTTTAGACTTTCAGAATTCACCATCTTCTATTTCCACACTGCTTTCCATGTATAGTAAATTATGTTTGTGGGAGTGTACCAGATATAGTGATAGATTGACTGAAACAGGAGGTAGTTTCATAGAAGGTAATTTATATTTATGCACTGTATATATGTGTAAACAGGAACAGAATCTGTTTTATGGCAGCATGATGCCGCTACCTGTATTCAGCCCAGGTTTTCTCAACATTTTTTCTATCTAGACATCATCCTTGGTATTTCAGTAAAGAACTTTGATCTCCTGCTAAGATGTTTATGTTATCATGAAGTACAGATAATAAAAAGAAAAGGAACAGGCTGTCATAGCTGTTCTAGAATATCTCTTTTAGAAAGGTATTTTACAGGCAGGGTAGTCAAACCTTTGAAGTATTCATAGCATTAATGTGTAACTTCCTAACCATTTTTTCCAACTTTTACAAGGACTAGCTTAGTTTAAAAATGTGCAGTTAGTTGCTTAGATTTAAATGTTCAACTAGAATGTACTTAATAAGTTCAAATGGGGAAAGAACTGATCACTTGAGATTCAAGTGGAGCTTCCTAATTAAGTGCTGGAAATGCAATGTGTTCTCCTAACACTATGTCTTTTAGCCTTCTAAAAGCTAAATGTCTGTGAGCCTTCCAGTTGCTCTCTGCCAGTCCTGAGAAGAGAAGTGCATTTAATGATGGGAAACCCTCCCATCATCAGAGGTGTTGCTTGCTCCTTAAATGTCTTGGACATTAAAGGTGCAGAACACTGTTCCCACCTGAGCACTGAGCTGTCTGTTTTCCTAATACGCTTTGTGTGTTCCATTTCAGGGTGCTCAGAAGAAACTCCAAGTATCATATTTTTCTGAAAGTGGAAATCTCTTTGCTTTCTGCCTTCCATCTTATGGTGTCAGTTTGAGTATGCTACAGCAGCTCAGCAAAGCATTTATATAAGGCTCTCTTGATGAGAGATGCTCTCTGGAGTTTCAAATCTTTTGCAATTAATTTTGTTCTTTTATTCTGGCTTTTTCAGGAAATAAGAAATGCTTCCTCTTGTGATCTGGGGTGTCTGTCAGAAATATTGACACTGTTGACCTTAAATGTAAGGTGGAAAGAGTACCAAGTGCATCCAAATGAAGGTATGCACTGCAAACCTGTAGCAAACAACTTTAATGCTGCTGGGTGCACTTCTCAAAAATAACTTAAAAGTGGCATTCTCAAGAGTGATTTGGGCTCTTTGGTATTACTCTTCACAAGTCTTGTTGTAGATTCCTGAATCACTTCACAGGTAAAAGTTTTCTTGTCATTCTTATTAACAGCCAATAGCTCCATTATTATTTTTTTCTTCTCTTCTTCCTCAGCTCCCTTTTTTAGAATCTGGATACTTTTTTTATCACAATGGTCTTGCTAAAGCCAGGAGAAGACGCAGCCTTCAACACAAAATTCGTCTGGAAAAGGACTCCAGGGTAAGTGTTTTTTCTTTGTTACACAGACCATTTTTTAATGTGATCAGGGTGATGATCAGATCTATGGCTATGATTATGTTTTTTTTTCCCCAATGCTTGTTTTAAGCTTGCTGGCTTCTGTATGTACTTCTGTATGTATCCACTTCCCAAATAGCCTCAGCTTTTATTTTTATTTCACTGTTAGAAGTAGTCATATGTTCTCTGAGATGTGTCCTCTCTCCAGTAAGACTCAGTGATGCCATAGTCTCCAGGACATCCCTGTGCACTCTGTAATGGGGGGAGAAGACATCTGAGGTACATCTCCTGGTTGTCCTCTCCACGAATCCTGCTACCCATGGGTTATTCAGCTCTGAATACCTTGTGGTATGAATGGTGGCACTTTCTTAGCAACTGCCATAGATTCCTTGCTTCTCAGGGAATAGTATGATACCAGTTACTAGGAGAGTGTAAGCTGTCAAACTTGAGTAGTTCTTTTAGAGGCTCTTGCTTGCAGTCTGTGAACGGTCTGCTTAGTTTTCAGAAGCATAAACCTCTCAGACAGGAAAAGGCGGTCCCTTTTGCAGAAAGCTATGAGCTGGCACTGACAAATTCTTTTTCCTTATATGCACTGGTTTGATACTGGGCTGAAGTTGGACCAGGTAGCACAAAAAGTATATTTACTGCCCAAAAAAAGTAGGTCGGCCTAAGGAATGATATCATGACAGCAAATAAATTATTTTTTAATCCTTCATTAAGATGTCAATTCACTGCACTGTGAAGAGTGGTGAAGAGTGTGAAACAATTTTATTCCAGACAGAATGTGATTGCCAGATTCGTGTTACTGGAACACCTGTGACAATGAAACACTTGAGAAGAAGAGGAAAATAGGTAAAATAAGATCATAATTGTTGTGACGCTAGAGCAAGAAAGATCTGATTAATTCCCAGCTTAACTTTCCTGCTTCTACAGAAATTTCAAGTGATTCCAGGTCCAATTAGGTTGCCCATGGCTGGTCACTTCTGTAGTTGAGAGCCATGTGAGGGAACCAGATAGGTTCCAGGTGCTGCCTGCTCCATTGCTCTATCCCAGGATGCTGATAGTTGGGTGCTCTAGGGTACCTCTTCCTGGTCCCCTTCTCTAAAGAGAAACATACAGATGAGGGTTTACAAGGCAGAGATGTGTCAAACCTGCCTGGAACAGAAATTCACAGGCTTCCATTGTTTGGTTTACTAAGTAGAGATCAGAAAGTAAATCACTGTGGAAAATCTACAATTAGTGGATACTAAAGCAAACGTCCTGAGGTGTTTCCTGTCCCTGAACCACCCAGTCTTGTAAAGTCACTTATGAGAAAATGCATGAGGAAATTTAAGAGAAAAAGCACACAAGTCAGAGTATTGGAAAGTAGTGGCTGGGTACAGTCACTGTGCAGAGTCATTCCATATGCTCTTTGGAAATAAATATTTCTGTAAGTCTCTGAAAATTTTACTAATACCTATGATACTTGTAGGAAACCACCAATTCTCACTGCAGCCTAATGTCTGAGCGCTCCTGTACTAATTCCAGACTGGCTCTTGCATTGATACCTCTAGACTAAGTGTCTGCACTGCTGTTAAGAGCAGCTTAAGTGAATCTGCCTTCTTGTTCAGAGATGGTCCCTTTTGTAGTTATCTGATACTTCCAGTTTCTATACTTGCAGTTGGCTTGTCACATGCTGTGAAATCTCATTTTTCCTGATAATCTCCGCCTCATTGTGCTACTGCATGTCAGTGGCTCCCTCCTTTGATTTCAGGGAATAAAGCTGTGTTTAAATATCTGAGAATATCTGCAATATGAGGAAAAGGATGAGCCTGGGTGAATTCTGACTTCATGGTTTGCACTGGAAAATGGAAGGGGGATGAAGCAATGTTTCATCTCCATGTGTAAAATGACATTTTCTCATCTAGCCTGTCCTGAATAGTCCTTGAGCTCTTATGATACTGTATAGGTCAGTTACTTCATGTAATACAGTTTGAGAGCAATTAAAAAAATTAGTCTTGTCTTCCTTCTTCTTTTCTATGTGAAGCCATAAAAATTCCTGTCAAATTTGTCTATAAATGGAAACATGAGTTGTGTTGACAGTATTTAATTTCAAACTCTAAAAGCTATTTCTAAATGTAATGGCAGCTTTCTAGACCATTTAACAATCAATTTTACTTAGCAACAAATGTCAGCACTGTCATGGTTAATATGTTAATGTGTGAAGCCAAGAATAAAATGTTCCTGTTTTCAGGCTAGCCAGGAAGAAAACTACCACCAAAAGGCTAGAAAAATCACTCAGGAACCGTTACGGTAAATGCTGCTGCAAAAAGTTGCTTGGCCCTACCCAAATGTGAGAAAGTGGACTGCACTTATTCTGTATACTTCTCACTTTTAAGGAGGTTACAATGCCCAGCTGATTTTAATTACTAGCTGGAAAACAGCACAGATGTTCACTCATTTAATTAATGTTTTTTAATCAAGGAAGTCCCTTGAGGATCCATGTCAGCTTTTCAGGAGTCTAAGACAGATGTCGCAGCACTATGCAGACAGGTTACTGCATCATTTCCATGATCTGCATGTCTTTTAAAATGCTCAAAAATGCTTTGTGTAAAATTTACTGTATGTTTGAACCAAAATCTTTTGGAGCTATGCTACAAACATTACAGCAGTTGTGTGATAACCATCACTGCAGTCAAGGAAGTGGAAATGGAATGTTACTGAATTTCTAGAAGTCCAGCAAGAACTATTCTTTGTTTTGGAGAACCCTCTCAAATACAATGGTTTTAACATTATTTAATAGATTCATATTGCTGAAGCCTGGAGCAGTACTGGCAGTGTTGCAACATGTAGTGTTGTCACATAGTGTGTTGTCCTATTGAACTGTTCAAGAAAAAAGTGCAGGTGCATGAGGCTTTTTGCTGTCAGTACTGTCCTTTCAGGGATCCTTACTGTCAAGGTGGCAAATTCCACAGTGAACTGAACTGCTTCAAATGGAAGCTCTTTTGTTTAAATTACATTATTTGAGGTATGGAGAATCTTCCAGGAGAGCTTTGCTTTGACTCTTTTGCATCATTTGTAAATTTCTATGGTTTCCAGGTGTACTTCTATTTTGTTATTTTAGCTTACATACCTTTGGTGCCAAATGAATTGCAGGGAGGGGAGGGATTCCCTTTACTATTTTTAGATCTTTAAGCTGGAATTCTAAATGAGCTAAGGCATTGCAGCAACATCTCCAGAATTCTTCATGTGAAATTGCAATTTCATGTGCATTTATTTGTTTATTCCTTTAGCAGAAATGTTTCAGACCAAAAGGTCAGCTATTAGACTTTTTTGTCCTTGGAAGACTTAATTTAAGGGGCTGCTCTACTTTTCCCTGGAGCTGCAGACAGGAAAGTAGCCCTTGCCATGATCCATGGACACAGACAGCTGAGAGGAGGTGACAGCAAGGATAAAGGCCCTCGGTGGAAAAGCTGTGAGGAGCCAGAGTAGTATGGGACCAGGCATCAGTGTGAATGTAAAGAGAGAATAAGTGGGAGAGGCTGGAACAAAAGCCCAGAGTCAGTGAGATGGTTGAGTGATCTGGGAGTGGAGGAGTCCATGAGCTGAGTGGGACATGGAGGAGCATGTACTGGCTGGAGAGACTGGAAACAAGGTATCCACACTGATGTCAAAATCTGTAGCTTCATAAGTTCAGGTCACAACACAGCCTCAGAGCAAGGGGACCTTTAGAGAGTCTTCCCTGTGAGTAAGGGGAAATACCAGCTTCTGTAAGACCAAACTTTGCTTTTAATAGTGAGGGCTAGGGGTATGTTTATCAATGTGATTGCCCTGGAAAGGTGAATCAGAAATACAGAGATAATTCATGTTGCCTTGTTTGTTAGTACAGTAGAGGCAGGGTGGGAAATTGAGTCTTCTCCTGCTCCACCACAGTTAAAGGAAAACACAGCCATGGGATTTGCTTCTGTAGTGGCTGATGATGCCATGTGCATGCCAGTTCACTCTGTCATTCCCCTTCCCAGCGGGGCAGGGAATAGAAAACATAATGAAGGGTTCATGTATTGAGATATGGATTGGGAGAGATCATTCATCAAACATCATGGGCAATACAGGCTGTAGGTAGAGATATGAATTGAATTTATTACACTAACCAAATCAGAGCAGGATTATGAACCCTTAAGAACACCTTCCTCTCACCCCTCCCTCCTTCCCAGCTCTACCTTCTACTCCAGCAGTGTAAAGAGACAGGGAATGGGATTATGGTCAGTTTCATTGACCATAACCCCATTCCTGTGAATCACCTGTGGTTTCTTTGGTTGCTCAGGGGGGAATTGTTTCTCCATGCCACTTTAGGGGCCTTCCCACAGGAGACAGTTCTCCACAAACTTCCAGCCTGAGTCCATCTCATAAGCAGCTGCTGAAAACTGCTGCAGTGTGAGTCCATCCCATGGGCAGCAGTCCTCCCAAATCACTGCAGAGTGGGGTCACTCTTGCATGGTGTGCAGTCCCTCAAGGACAGGCTGCTCTAGCGTGGTCTCCTCTCTCCATGGGCCTCTCACTGGGTCACAGCCTCTTCTCAGGCACTCCCAGCTCCTCCACAGGCTGCAGGTGGATCTCTGCATCCCCATGGATCTCCATGGGCTGCAGGGCGTAGCTGCCTCACCATGGTCTGAACCACAGGCTGCAGAGGAATCCCCCCAGCTCTGGTGCCTGGGGTACCTCCTGCCCTGCCTTCTCCACTGACCTTGGTGTTTGCAGAGTTTTTCTTCCCATATATTCTCACCCCACTCTTCTCTGGCAATTGCAACTGCACAGTAACTTTTTTTTCTTTCTTCTTAATTGTGTTATCACAGAGGCATTACTACAGTTTCTGATTGTCCTAGGCTTGCCAGTGGCAAGTCTGTCTTTGGAGCTGCCAGGGCTTGTCTCTGCCAGACATGGTGGAAGCTTCTAGCAGCTTCTCACAGAAGCCAGCCCTGCAGCCGCACTGCTGCTAAAACCTGGCCCTTCAAACCCAGTACAGTTTAATTGTTACTTTCAAAGCTGACTTACCTTCTGGTCTCCTGTATTATAAATACAGCTGTGGTCTCATCTATATTATTATGTAAACATTTTAAAAAGTGGTCACATAAATAAAAGAAAAGAAAAAATTCATGGTAATTTTGTTACCTTTTTGATTAATAGTTCTGTATTTTTTGCTGTTGGTGATTATTTTCTGTTAAGAAATAGTCTTCCATGGAAGAGAATGGTTGAAACATAGTTTTTTCTCTCAAAGATTATTTTGGTTTTTCCAAGTTTTATATAAAACCATTTTCCTCCCACACAGTTGCTTTTGCCACACAGCTGCCAACATAAATCCTGCTCAGGAAAGAAGCTATAATATTGTCATGGTTTCACATTGACAGGAAGTAGGTTTTATTTTGGATGTGCTGTGGTTACCAGTAGGTGCTCATATTTTAATATTGGCACCTGGTGTAGCCACAGAAGTTTGGACACACCTCTGAGAACACACAGGGATTGAAAACCAGAGCTACACCCCTGGCAAGCTGTTTTAGGACTTCTGTGGGAAAGAGGTCGGATCTCGAGGATGGAGGAGCGCCAAGAGACCTCGGGCAGCCCCCCCCCCCCCCCCCCGCCCCCGCCCCCCAGGAGAGAAACGGAGAGCAGGCGACAGAATTTGATAGTGGCCGGCCCAGGAGGAGAAGGAGGGAGTGCGGCGAGAAGGTGCCTGGCCAGAGCAGAGGGGATGGGCCACGAGGGAAGCGGAGAAGACTGGCTGAGTGGGGGGAGAGATGATGGAGTGGCCTTTTGGCTGGACTTTTCTTGTGTGGCCATAGACGGAACCATTTTTTTTTTTCCTGTGACACAGAGACTGCATTTAGGGGGAGGCAGTGCCTCAGAACCAGGAGGGTTCAGTGTGGGTACCCCTCGGCCCCAGGGGGTGCAAAAAATGGGGGGGGGGGGGGGACAGATGTCCCGAAGGAGAGACTGGGCCTTTTTTTTGGAGTGAGACAAGGCATCCTTAAAAGACAACCCTAAAAGCAGCTCTGGTCCATGCACAGTGATGAGAGCACTGGGCATGGAAGGAAGACGTCACGATGGCAAAAGGACTTTCTGGGCGGTGCTGAGTGACATGGAAGTACACGAGGTTTCAACGGTGTTTCCAGGGGAAGCCTATGGTGCAAGAAGGACTCCTCTCCTCTTCATGAACTGAAGATTGAGTATTCTAAAGAGTGGTGCTGGACTGAGAGTTGGTGATTTGGGAGAATGTATTGTGTTAGGAATTTTGGTGGGGAGGAGGAGGAAAGTGCTTTTGTAAGGTTTTCATTTTCCTTGTGTTTTTTTTTCTTTTCTTGTAGTTTAGTTAAGGAAGTTTTCTTTATTTCTAAGCTGGAGCCTGCTTTGCTTATTCCTGGTCACATTTCACAGCAGACACCAGGGAGAGGGTATTCTCATGGGGACACTGGCATTGTGCCAGTGTCGAACATTTGCCATGACAAATATATAGGGAAGAGCTGAGTCCCATTACTGATATCTCTGTGCTAGTGGATCTATGTTGCTATGGGGAGAATAAATATGTGTGTATCGAGGGAGGAAAGGTTAAATGACAATCTTCCACTGAGAGTGAGTTTGGCACTTAGATGATGATTTCTTTGGAAAGAAACATCCCAGTGATGTAAGTTGTTACATTTCAGAAAGGGATTAGAAAGGGAGACTTGGCTGTGCTGATCCAGGAATCTGAGGAGGGTGGATACGGAGCTTCTTCCAGGACTAGTTAACCAGGTGCCCATGGTTAGCAGTACTCCCAAACTGCTTGTCTCATGGGACAAAGAGAAGAAAGGGGTTGTAAATGCAGAGGGTTTAAGCTTTTAATTGAATAAATCAAAATCTTTCATCTCCTTCCTTGCCTGAGATCCTTTATGTGCCCCCTTAATGTGACTGACTTTCACTGGGTTTAGTATTTTGCACTCAATAGTATTTGTATCACATGGTTTGTTCTGTTTTTCCCCAAAGCCCCTGTGGTGGTGGTCTCTCCTCAGGTTACTCCTCCCCTTGCCCTTCCTATCGCTTGTATCCCATTGGCTGTGGCTCCTCTCCTCCACCCCCCTTTGTCTGGGTTTAAAATCTCCCACCATCACACAGTCAACCTCTTTTTACCTCTCCCTGACCCTCTTAGAGGAGTTCCACAATAAATCATGGGATGGTCATCCCAAGGAGAAAGAGCACCTCCCATATTTTACTTTAGTCCTTGTGAGATTGAGTGGGGCCAGGGATCCAGAGCTAGCCAGATTGGACCCCAAAGGCCCCAGGATGAAATCTCCGAGCTTATTTGTGATTGGACCCTTGCAACCTGTGCATGTAGAAGTGCCCTCTGCCCCACTCCCAGGCAGGGGTTGTCCAGTGCTGCCAGAGTTTAATATTTCATCCATGGCCCCTCTTTAACAGGGAGAAAGGGGGATGGATGACAGCTTGGGAAGAAGCAGTACAGCAGCCCTTAGCAATGGCAGCACAATGTATGTCAATCGTCAGGGCCTTTTCCAGGGCATTAGTGACAGGTCTGAGCTGGGCTAAAGGTGGAGCCTTTTGTCTTGCTCTCTTAGGTGTCAGCACAAATCTTCCCCTTTGCAGAAATTAAAATCTTCCTGATAAGATCAGGAAAACCCAGTTTTCTTCAGTTCTCTGTAGTTCTCCAGCCAGTGTGGAATGCAGTGTTCTGGGGACACAAGGACTGGGAGCCATTGGAGCTTTCCCTCGTTCAGACCTTTGTATTTGCTGTGGAGGTGTAACTTATTTCTCCAGCCTTCTGTTACTGAAGGCAAATAACATTCTGTCCCTGGAGTAAAGCAATAAGAGCAATTAACAATTAGTTTTTTTAAAATGGCAATTCTTGGCATTTTTCCTCCTGCTCCATGCCCCACATCTTGATTTCTCAGATTCCTGACCAATTTGATTTCCTGGTTAAAAAAAAAAAAAAAAAAAAAAAAGCTTGGAAGGTATCCCAAGATGCTTCTTCCATCTTAGAAGAAAGCTTGTTTGCTCCTGAAAGCAGAAGGGCAGCAGGAGAAGAAGGGGCCATCACTTGACCAGTTCCCTGTTGTAATCCTGTTGTTGATACTGTGGGTGAAGGGGAAAAACTGCGCTGTTTTTACAGTTCACCACAGCAGTGATCCCAGAATCATACAAAACTTTTGGCTTCTGTGGAGCTAAGCATGATATAAGTTAATGTAATGCCTAAGACTTGCCATCCTCTCTCAAATCTTGGATGGAGGCTTCAGGTTCATCATCCAGTTCTCTGCCATGCAGGGAGGTTTGTGTGTGTTATGACAGAGAGATGGCAGAATGGCGGGACAAAAAGCCCTTCATGTTTTTGTCTTTTTTATGTAAATACATGCTGCAGATGGTAGAGGTTGACAGACTTCCCAGTTAAATCTATTTAGCATTTTGCTGTGATATCTGTTGTCATGGTGCTGGTATTCTGGTAGGATTATGTTCAGGAGAAATTTGGAACTGCCATAATTTTATGAGTCTACAGGGCAGCATTACACCTGCATCAGTGTTACCTTTTGATATGAAACAGAGAATTAGGTAATCTAAAAGCTCTGCTTGAGTATCTGTATTAAATATTGAACAGCCAAGGAAAACTCATGGGAGGAAATGTCTTCTTTCCAATACTGAAAAAAACCCCAACCTACCCTCAAACCTACACACTATTCATTGAAGCTGCACTGCACGCAAGTACTGAAGAAAGTTTTGTCTCAGCCGTCCTGATGAAGTGAAGCATGTTGCGCAGAAAACAGGCAGTGACTTCCACGAATGGATCCCTGGGTTATCATTTCTGATGTAAGTTGTCTTATGCTTTATCCAGTGTGTTTCAGAAAGAGTTTCCAAGAGTTTGTACCTGTTCACAGTGGGGGGGCCTCTTTTGGTACTGTTACCAGCTACTGTTACTGTTTTTCAGGTTGATACCATCTTGTACTGTATTTATATTGCTTTGCCACACAGCTCAGGGCAGTTTTTGAAAATTCTGTGTTTCTAATTCATAATTAAGCCAGCTCACCAGCATTGCAAGAAAAAAGGACAAATTTTTTGAGGGAACTTGAGTCATCTGTATGTCATCTGGTAATTGATCTTGTGTGTGTCTTATTGCTGAGAAAATTTAATACTTAAATGGGCATTTTTCTTCTATGATCATTGGACCCTTTGCAGATATTGGTGGGTCGTTATTGAAATATATGGGCTTATTATCTGAGAACACAAGAAGAAAGAAGGAGCAGAGGTCACAGCACAGTGTTTAAAAAAAAACAACAACAAGAAAACTCAGACACAGAGTCCGTTTCTGGGAAGGTAGAATTCAACCTCACTTCAGACGTGGAAAGAGAAAGGGTCATACAGGCAGCAGGGCACAGATAAATAATTGCAAGAAATATGCTACATATGGTGTATGAACTGTGTAATTCCAAACGAGAAATCATCAGGGCTACAAAGAGGAGATTTAAGTGTCTGTTAAGTGAGGAAAAAGGTTTTCCTACTACTCTGCCCTTCTTGCAATGCTTATATAAGTAAGGGGGTACTCCTCTGCCTCCAGAATGCAGAGGATAAGCTAGTCTTTAGGTCATTAAATTGCTTTTGTGATAATGTCAAAAGAAATGTATCAGAAATTCAGTGAGGCATCAAGTTTGGTTTGTGACTACTATGTACATAGCATGGTTGTTGTCACTGCAGACAGTGATTGCTGCATTCCCTGTGATTGCCTGTTGAAAACTGAATCTGAGGGAGTCCTATTTTTGTTGTCCCTGGCCTTTGTAGACTCTGTTCTTGCCCAGAGAGGGTTGCTGGATTTAACTGCTCACGGAAAGCCCCATCCAGCTCTGTTTTGTGTAGTTGACCAGTGGAAGTTCCAGCTGTAAAGCACCTAGCTGCTCTTTAATTCAGGTATCACAATTATTATATGATCGGTTTCTGTCTTCAGAAAAAGGACTCTCTGAAAATAAAAAATGGTGAGGCCTAGAGTTATTCAGATACTTAAGCTGTCACTTAGAATGATAGGGAAGTCCCTTAACTGCAGTGTGAGGGTGTTGAGCATGGGCTGAAGAATTTCACAGTTTCTAAGTTTAAATTCCTCAGATCTTGTGTGGCATCACTGGCTCATCTTTGGACTGCATATGTATATTGCATTTGTGATGTGCAATACAATTCTAAAGTAAAATATCACAACACCATTGAGTATTTCAGTAAAACAGTTTCTACTGGAGAAAATTATGTCCCGCACAATGTAAAAGCTAATCTTAACTGATCTATATATCGATTTGTAACTAGAAAGATGGAGAAAACCCAATTGATCGACATCAACATTAAAGAATGTGGAAAATCTTTTATATCTGTTATATGAAAAAGTGCCATTAGCTGCACACAATGAAATAACAGACTATCAAAATGACATCAAACTCAAACATGGAATGTCTTTTATGAAAATACTGTATAAGTGAGATTACAGGGTAAGCTAGAAGTAATACAAGTGATTGTACTGTAGTGTGATAGACTGCTGGGCAAAGGCATCACTGTGGAGATTATTGTAGAATTTTCCAAAAATAAAAGAAAAATAAAAGCAGTGATGTACTGTAGTCTTGGTGCCACCAGGATCTGGGGAGTCTGCATGGTTGATGGTTTTAAGACAAGATTAGACAGTGACCATGGCTGAGCTGGATGTGGCTAATTTCTCTCTGTGGCTCTGGGACGGTTTAGGTGACCCCTTGAAGCTGCTTCGTGTCACGTATTGCATCATTTTCGTGTTGCTGAACAGGATACTTGGGGTGAGGCAATAGAATGAGCTTTATTTCTCAGAACGGCTTGTAACCATGAGGAAGTTCAGTACTTTTACAAGCTGGACACATTCGGCCTCTGTTCTGCTGCCTGTAATTTGCTGAATTTGCATTAGTTAAGTTTCTGCTTTATTGTTGATGTCTTTTCTCCTGACTGCAGTGTCGCTCCCCTGTCTCCCTCTGCCTTTTCCTGTTTTCCTCTTGTTTCCTGCCTGATGCAGAATCTCTGTTTCATAGTGCAGGCCTTGCTTTTGTCATTTGTCTGTGCAATTTCCAGCCTAGGATTTTCAGAGGAGTCCATTAAATATTACAATACATGCAGTGGCAGTGGTGAGGCTGTATGATTTAGGGTCTTTTTAGTACAATGTAGAGAAGAAGGGACAGAGTGAGCCAGTGGCTTTGCATTAACATGGAACCTACTGTGATGCAGAATTTTGCTTTGGTTTAGGACAAGTTTAGTTTGGTTTTGAAAAAGGAATCCAGTGCATTGGTATGCTGAGCTGTTATGACTCATTTAATTACTTTAATTAGTTTAATGTTTGTATGTTATGTTATGGCTGTTAGTCACTGAAGGTTGTGAATATCTCAGCATTCACTGGATCCAGGAATCCATAGGCATACTGCTGGTGCTTGATGGGTGCAAAATAAGTGAGGGTTCAAAAATGACCAAGTTACCAACATTAGAGTTGTGATAGAATTCAGACTGCCATGTGCAACTCTGTCTTCAAGGTTGGCTTCTCTTCCAGTTTAGGAAGTATGTCTTACTCCGCTATACTTTTCTCCTGTACAAGTAAATAGTACGCTAAGAAATCTTTCTCAGGAACAATGCAACTGAACATTTTGGGCTCTGTTTTCTTTTGGGCAAATCTCTAAGCCTAATAGAAAATACAGAGGCTGGAAAACTACCTTTCAAAAGATTTTAAATATACTGTTTAACATACAACTTGAGAAGATTATAAAATTAGTAAAATATTGTATCTGTTATATATGGTACCCAGACTGTGAGATGATAGGTCTAGAATGGAGCAAAACTACAAGTTTATTTCCATTCTTTATTGATGTCAGAAAATCAGTGTTAAAATCAAATGTTAAAACAGTTGATGGAGTTTCTTGTGTGTACGCTTATATGACCAGAACCATTTAATGTATCTGACATTGGCAGTAAATAAAAGGTGGTGCGACTGAGGGTGTGCAGTTAAATCAATAACAATGTAAGACTGGAATACTTTTTGGTGTTGTGTTTTGGGGTATCTAAGCATGGTGCGCCAGGGCTTGTGTCACAGGGCTGTGGCTTTGAAAATCCCACCCTCTTTCTCCTAAGAGACTTAAGTTAAAAGAATCTCTTTAATGGCATATGCTACTGTATCAGACAATAAATGTATTATGTAATTCATCCACTCATGCCATTTAACCTACTTTACTGTTTGTATGCACGATGTGCTCCATGAATACAAAAAGGGGTTTTACTGAGGTCACTGAAAGTTGATTGCAGGATTTGGAGATACAATGGAAATAAATGAAAGGTTTAGTTCTAAATTATTTTAGTAGTAGTTTGCTGCAGTAGTTATTTGATGCTGCATTGGACTTCTGCTTTTTCAGCCTCTAAAAGCTCAAAATAACCAATAATAATTAAAATGCTAATATGTATGTCATGGGTTAGTGAAGTTGAATAAATGCTTCTTGGCCTTGGGAACTTCCATACTGAGGGAGAGAACAGGCCTAGGTAGAACAAAACACCATGGAAAGACTAAGAAATATTAAACATCTCTATGGTAAATATTTTCTCTAATTATTTGTAAAGTATCAATTCCATACTATTATAAATGGACTCTGTTAAATATTGCAATTTTGCTTATAAGGAATGATACCTGAATGACCACATTTCTGTGAAAATACAGCTTTGTGTTTTACGTTGCAAGCTTCCTACTCTCTGAGTGCTAAAAAGAAGTACACCCTTATTGTAGGTACAGATTTAATATGTCATCAGTGTAAATTGTCTGTCTTCATAGTCTTTATCTTACTTGATTCTGAGCATTATACTTCCATACAGAGGAATATATGGTAAGGGATCCATGAGCTTTGTAGACATGAAGTCTTCACAGAAGAACCAGAATTGTCAGATCTAATTATTATTATGTTCCTGGTCTCACAGCAATGTCACTGAGCTGATTACTGTCAAGCTTTAGGTTATGTAACACTGCAGTGCTACAGTTAGCCTTAATATCTGGTTCTCTTCTTCCTTGCCAGCTCTTCATACCCCTATTCCTTTTCTTTGGAGGAGGCACAGATACATTAAATGTGTCTGCATCAAGAACCTGAAAAATAAAATAAGCCACTGGGATGAGGAGGTGCCCTGTGTTTTGTCATGGAGTCTGAGGGATTGATTACATTTGTTCCTATCTAACTTGACTTTGTCATCCAGGAAATGTGATAAACTCAGTGCAGAGCCCATAATCTGTTGCTTTCTCTGGTGCTCACCCAGCCTTGCCCTGCAGAGCTTTTGGATTGCTTTCATCCTCCCTGCGGTTCCATCAAAGTCAGAGCTATTATGTCTGGAGGCATTTTCTCCCAGCAAAACAAGGAGTTTGAGGAGCTATTGGCTGTAGCTACTTCATGCTTTGGAAAAACCAAATGTAGTCAGTGACTGCACTGTGACTTAAAAAAATGAGATACCTTCTATAAACCTTATAAGCACCATTTTAGCTGTTCTTTTTTCCAACTCAAAACAAGCTGAACTTGTGTTCAAAACTTCAGTTATCTCCTGGCCCTGCTCCCTTGGACCAGCAAGTATCACTGGCAGAATTTGGACAAAAATGCTGGATATCTTAGGCCAGGATATACTAATGTAATTATGCAGTGCTTTCTCTATTTTCATTTCTCAACTGGAATGCTCTCCTGGAAAAATATTCGTTGGAATATGTTGCAGTTTGTTTGGGGATCCCTGGGGAGTCTGTAACACTGCAGGAATATGTTTTGCTTCTTTTGGAACTTGAGCTTTTCTTGGAATGATTCCCTTCATTGCTATTGGTCTGTTTATTTTCTGAAAACAGGAAGGGAAATATCCATGTTAAACTTATTTCCCTGTTTCCAGCTCTAACCATGTACATATCTTATAATTTTAAAGGGCCTTTCCCCAAGTTGTGCAGGGCATGTTATAAGAAAAACTTATGAAATTTTTTCCATTGGACAGTCAGCTAACTATAATTACTGTTTTCCCAAGGAAAAAAATATCTTTAAGACTTCAACTCATATTGTTGATAGTGAGTCACAAGGAAGTAGAATCTACATTTTCATGTTTGAAATACTTTATCAGGAGAAAAAAATGTAACACCAAATTATTTTATTTAGCAAAAAAAAAAAAAAAAGTTTCATTTTGTTTCAGAGTTTCTGGTTGGAACCTTCCAGATTTTTTTCATGGTAATTTTTGGCTGTTTTCTTAATTTTCATTATTTTTTCCAAATGAACATCCTAATCCCAGACTTCTGTTGGTCTGAGTCCAGTTTCTAGACTGTGAAAAGTATGTTTCATGCATGTTTCAAGGAAGAATAGCTAGTGGAAGACAACCTCCAAAAGAAGCATCTGATGATCAGCCAGGATTTCTCCAGCCAGCCTTCTCCTGGGTAGCTTGCTGCTTACTTCACTTGTCTTCTTAATTGGTTCTGGATGGCTAAGAACAAACTTGGAGGCAGCAGTGCCACTGTGAGGGACTAGAGCTTCTCACAAACAAATCCAGGGGCACTCAGCTCACTCTGCCTTTTCTGAAAACACCTAAGGAGGCTGAGATTTCATTCAGTCAGAGTAGACTTTCCTGTTCTGAGGAGATGATGCAAGCTGAGTGGTGCCGTCCCTCAAAGGAGAATGAGTTTTACTCATAGTCTATAATTTACTGCAAACTAAAAAGCCCACCATTTGACTTGAGAAGATGATGAAAAACCTGGAAAAGGGGATATAAATGATTGGGTTTGGATTGTTATCCCTAAGGGTGAAGACTTTGTATGGAGCGAGCAACTTCCCATAGGACAATTTTCTTTTGTTTCATGTCAGAGTTGCCATATGCTGTCTCAGTGAATTTGGATTTTAATGATAAAGTGTTTTTGCTTTCATGTGCCAGCAAGGTTTGGAAGAAAGTTTAAATGTATAAAAGAAATGCAAGTTTCAGATTGAAATGGAAAGGTATAAAAAAAGAACATTGCTTTTAGGAGTCTGAATCAATCTAACATTTATTGGTGTCCTGCTATTCACTGTAGAATGTTGAACACTTTTACATAGAGAGAGGATGTATTTCTTTAAGGACAGCTGGTTACGTGAAATGTTGTTTGTCAGAAAAATCAACTCAGTGTGGTTTTTTTATTAGCACTGCACTTGAGAAGTGTGTGCAAGGTGAATTGCCTACTTGACTTGTGAACAATGAATAATTCAGTGGGAGCCAGAAAGTCAAATGAATCTTTCCAAATACTTTCTGTCTTCCTACAGAGTAGACAAAAGTGAGAAAAGGACTGCTTCAGTGATTTAACACTTGCTGCTGAAATGATCTATCCATCTGAAAAAATTTGTAGTTTTTTATAGTATTTAATGAAACAATATTTAAGTACAGGTTTCAAAGCACATTACAAATATGGATTATATGTATTTCACAAATGCTGGAAATAAATGCGGGAAGAAGAGGACCTTAAGTTTTCCAAAAGGTCATATAGCAAAGCAGAGGTAAGTAGGAGTAGATCTGAGATGCCCAATCTGCTGTCTGGAAGAAAAAAACCCCAACGACAACAACAACAAAGTAGAAGTTGGATTACAGCCATTTGTAGTGTTTACAACACCTGGGCACTAAGAAAACTGAGATGAGAACCGTGGGAGCAAAATGAAACCCGAGATTAGAGCAGATCCTCTGAAGCCCAAAAGACTTACGCAAAGGACAGTAACCTTAAACTGTAATTCGTTGACTAGTGCTTCTACATGCATGATCTGGAGGTGCAGGAGAAAATACTGTGCTAGAGGCTATGTAAGCATAAAAAAACAACACAGTTTTATGGAGTCATTTGTCCCTAGGTATATTCCAGTATTAGTGATCCTGCCTCTGTTCCTGTTCTTGCTTCCGCATGGCTCATTCCAGCTTTTCCCAGGTATTTCTTTATCCTGGGTAAAAGCAGCAGCAGATGGAGAAAACTTCTCCAGCGTTAATAGAGATTAGAGCCAACTTCATGCTCAGGAGACTTTAACCTAAATGACACTTTTTCATTTACTATTTTCATTCTTTGCTGTCCAGTGAACAACTTGCTTTTTGCATAAAATATGCACAAATTGACTGAATGTGTTTTACTTCATATATCTGAAATACACACGTGCAATGTTTCCCAGAAGGTAAAATCCAGCAGCACCTTGCCTTTGTATTTTCTGATGAAAAGCAGCAGAAATTTGGGGAATTGTGTGTCTTTTTGCTACTTTAGACCTGCATTAGACTCTACTACTGACCCCAGACTTGTAATGCTTGGCTGGGGAGGAGATGGTTTGTTAGATAGATGTATCAGTGATTTCTCAGCAATTAGAGTTATGTAGGTGTTAGAGGTTTTTATAATATTTGCTTATGGAAGTTGGAGGTCTCCTGGATCTCAGCAAGGAATCTGTTATTTAGCTTCCTGCCATCTTCCTGCCTGAGCTGCCAGAGGAGCTTCATCAGGACTGGGAGTCTTCTTAAGTCTGATCCCGCACTGCAGCACTGCCTCCAGGCTCAGGTTCTGTCGTTTGTGAGTGCATTATACTCTGATGGAGATGGAAATGAAATGATAAATAGTTTTTGTCCCCTTTGTGAAGTTATTTGAAACCTCTTTTAATATATTTTTCTTGATTAAAACAGCAGCTGCCTGCCCACACTGACTAGGGGAGCTAATGATTTTGATGAAAGACATGATGAATAATTTGCTCGAGATTTGTATGGGGTTTTTTTGCCAACTCCTGAGTTAAACTGAGAGGAAACATATGAGGGGAGAATAGGAGAGAACTTTTTTCAGTTCTGCCTTTATTTTTTTTCTTGTGAAGGTTGACAACAGATAAGGTGTCTTTTTCCTTTTCAGCCCTATTTTATATAAAGAGCTCAGATAAGATTTCTGAGCAATAAAGTAGTTTTCAAGGACTGTGTTTTCATGAGATCTCAATGAAAAAAACAAACATAATAACCGTATTCTTCCTTCATTCTTGGCCAAGCCATGACCTCAGTTACACATTCATGTAAGGTATGAGCTTGCGCTCTCAGCCTCTCTAAATGTTGCCTGCTGCGGGAATTAATATAAAGGGAAAAAAAATTGCCCTAGACAGTTTTCATCACCTGTTGGGACCTGTGAAGTTTGAGTTCAACTGGATGGAGGCTTTGAACAGTTTTTCCCTAGAGGGATGGTGTTAAAAACAAGAGACAGACGTTTCTCCAGTTTGCAGCAGTGAAAATATCTGAAGTAATCTCACAGAAATGAATAGAGTGGACCCATGAACAAGAGAAGATGGAACCTGGGTCTTTGCACTTCTGGAGAACTGAATCTTTTCCGGGAAGCTAATACCAAATGTACACTGTTGTTCCACTGTAGAGGTTCACCTGATTATTTTTTGCTGTGGTGTTCCTGAGATTAAGAGTTTAAGTATTCATGCCTCTTCAATCATGACTGTTTGGTTGTTGTTGTTGTTGTTGCAGGGGCAGCTGGTGTTGGGATAGGGAATATGATTGCATTTTAACAAGTTCTTTCTAAGCTAGGACATTATCCAGATCTCATTTGCAATTTGGTCCATGGTGAAATGGAGTGAGATGAAACTGGAGAGACTAACAATAATAACTGGATTGACCTTCCCTGAAACAAAAGTGAGGATGATGAGGAGCCATACCCAGAAAAGAGAAATGAAATTTTCAGACCTTTTCATGAACCCCAGAGGTTTTTTCTGGTCTTTTGTTCAGGTTTCCCTGTTTTGCAGGGAACTCTGTGTCTTTTTGCTACCTTAGACACTCCTATTACCCTCAATCTCATAAAATGATATTTTGAACCAAGACTTCAGCAGTTTCATCCCTTATATAATTCTGCTGTATTGTTGGCATCACTTTGTTGTTTCTAATTTTTCTTTGGTGATGGTCATTTATAGGTACAGCTCACCTTGCCCTGAAAGAAAAGGCCGAGAAGAAAAGACATCATCTCTGATGTCATTGCATTGGTGACAACTTGCCACGTCTATGATTCTGCCATTTAGCACTGGATGTTTTACACTTCTTCAGGCCCAAGACACGTAGGACTTTCTATCCTGGTGCCAGTCTGGGCATCTCTTAAAGTTGCCATGAAGTGAATCCGTCTGCTGTAGTAGGTTATTTTCCTAAATCTCCTTTTTGTTGCTTTGGGAAGATACATCTTGAGTGCTTGCCATAACACAAATTAATTCTGGCTTTCTGGAAATATGAAGAGTCCCTAAATGCGTGTGCAGCAGGCACTGTTAGTATTAATCAGAGATTCATCACTTCTCATATGAAAGAAGTACAATTTCATGAGGGAAGCTTTTCTGTTAAATTTTTATTCTGTGGAAACCATAACATGAATTTGGTCTCAAAGTCTGAACTGAGTAATTTCCATAGAATTTGCATGCCCATTTTTGATTGCCTGCAGTGAGAATCCTGAGCAAATTATTTTCTTCTATGATCTGCTAAACATTTGTCTCATTGGAAATAAACTTGGAAGAGAAAGAAGTATACAATGAAGACAGCAGTTTATGGGAGTCTGTGGAAATCTTTGGTGATAGACTAAATCCTAAATATGTTTTTGCTATTCTCAGTCCTTTGAGGTATGGGCTGCTTTCAATGAGCGTGAATAGAGGAGTCCCCATTAATATTAATGCAAGTTATGTATGTGTACTGGGAGCAAAATATACCCTAAAGTCTAATTATTTTATGTTAGTAATTGAACTGAAAAGATACTTCCTCATTCCTGGCAAAAAAAAAGCAACAATCATTCATAGAATTTTCAGCAGGATGAAAATTTTATCACTTCATTTAAACCAGCCTCTGCTCTGACCCAGTGGGAACTAGGAAAAATTCTGGTACCAAAATCCCTGCTGTTGCACATGCAACTGCAATTAATAATGAGTTTTGTGTTCTTCAGGAACCATTTTTCATTGCTCTAGGCAGTGAATAAATAGAGAGGCTTGTGACAACTTCAGACCACTTGGATGACCTGATCCCTTGAAATCAAGTAAGAAACCCCTTTCTCTCTAAGATTTTTGAAAAAAAATTTAATTCTGCAGATGTGCTTTAGAGAGAGGCTTGGCCAGCAGTCTGTGGGACAGGCTGCTGGAAAACATGGGCAAGGATGTAAAAAGCCTCTCTGCTGAAGTGGGTTTTGAGAAAACCCATTAAGAATATTCAGACCACATTTCTGTGTCTTAGTATCAAAGAGTGGTTTGGGTTGGAAGGGACCTTAAAGACTATCTAGTTCCAACCCCCTGCTGGGCAGTAACACCTTCCAGAAGACTAGGTTGCTCAAAACCCCATCCAGCCTGGCCTTGAACACTTCCAGGGATGGAGATGCCTTGTGCTGCCTGTCTCTGTGTTGTCACTGAGGAGAATTTCCTCTGTGATGAACTCAGCATATTAATGCTTGTCTCAGTTTCACAGGTTTTTTCTTTCCCTGTGGGCACTGTTATGCTTGGGCCAGCTGCATGTGTCCTCACCACTTCACTGTGTTGGCTCTCCAGCCTACAGTTTCATATGGGATGGGATCCCTTTGCCAAGTCATTCATCATCTGGTGTCTCTCTTGTCAAGAAAAGAACTGTAGGCTTTTGCTGGGGGCATATGGGTTCAATATGCTGCTCAGGCTGAGCACTGGACAGCTCAGGAGTTCAGGTGCAGAATGGTACTGTTGTGCCAATTGATGCCAATCCTCATCCCAGATTCTGGGATGAGGTGGGGAAAGGGCACTGATGTGGATATCCCTGGGCACCAGCAAGTCCTGCAACTGCACTTTGCAGGCTCCAAGGCTGTGATGCCTTATGAAGGCCGACCTAGAACACAGACTAGATGGAGCTAAAGAATAAAGTAGGTATTTATTAAAGGCCTCAGTGGATACATTTTGGGCAGCACAAGAGCCTGACCAGGGCTACACCCAAGATGAACCTAAAAATGGTCACAAAATGGATGACTGGTCACGAGGTCTCACACTTTTATGAGTTTTGGTCCATTAGCATATTGGAACTAATTTTCTATTTGCAGCTTTAGTCCATGAAGTCCCATCCTTGTTTTTCTCTCTTAAGTCCGTGTTCTTTATGCTCTTGGACCTGAAATCCGGATCAGTTGTCCTTGGTTCCCAGTTAGAGAAGGAATTGTTTTATCTACCTACTCTGTGAAGAGAGCTTAACATCCCCTAATACGAAGCCCAGACCCACACACTAAAGCAGTACAGAGTCTGAACAATATAAAAGCTTAATCTGAGGCATCAGCTGGAACTGAAAAAGAACATTTGATAGTTAAAAGATAGGATTCTGATGTACATGTCTTGACAAGGATCAAGTACAATCCTCTGAAAGTATCAAAACAAAAACTAGTTTGGATAAAGGCCAGAACAGTAGGACTGTGGCTGTTTCTTTCCTTTTTGTAAGCCAATCCCTTACTTGTCATTTCCCCCCACCTTTCCTCTTATTACAGAAAGTGTTCTCTAGAAATGATTCTGATTTGATGTGTGGCAGATGGCCTGTCCCTGGCAGGTATACTCTACTAACCCAGTGCTGTACAGCAGTGATACATAAACCTCTGCTGATTTTATTAATGTGGTTGGTGATGGGGATCCATCTGATAAACCTCTGAATCTAGGCACTGAAATAGTGCAATTGCAACCTGCACAGCTCAATCATCAGTAACTTCCTACTTGGCTGGGAAAGGCAGGGATGGGAGCAAGTTCCCATGTCTTTTCTGTCATGTGTATTATGGTAATTAAGTAGCTGTGAGCAACTGCTCTGCTTTTGGTTGCATGAGCAGATGTGTGAATGTCAGCAGCAGCATAATTGCCATTTTCCCTCTGTCAAAAGACTGACTGGCTTCTGTTTTGTATCTGGCTTCTAGTTATGAAATTTCCTCAGAGAAGACATTGTGCAGCCCATGTACTATCCACTAGACAGCTCTTTAGGAAAATCAGTGGTTTGCAGTTTTTTATCTTGTTTCCGCTGCAATAGCAGCAGACCTCTGAAGATGTTACGGATGGTCAAGAAAGGCTCACTAATATATCACTGCCACTCATGTGAACATTGAAGTTTAAGTGTTACAGGTTTTAAATACTAGAATAAGCTGAGACTTCTTTGGCAGTTGTTGATGTATCACTCCAGGCAGGCAGCTTTGTAAAAAAATAGCCTTTGTTCTTTATTAAAGCTAAATGGATCTTCTGCAGTTGTCATTACCACCTGGTTGGAAAGTGTTGACAGCAGTGGGCTGTAATCCCTCCTAGCAACCTGTCAGCATGGTACAGTGAGGACCCAAATCAGGGCAGGGACCCCAGGAGCTGCTGGAGGAGGGGTGTGTGGTGTCCTGTCTGTGCAGAGGTGCTCCCTTTCATGGTAGCCAAAACAGCTCTTCTCATCTTTAAGCTGCATCATTTGATTGCAGAGCAGGAAAAGCAGGGAAAAGAAAAATTGGATTGAGCAGTGACAGTGCAGAAGAGGTTATGAAAGAGAATAATTACATTCTGCAGGGCACTCTGAGTGTTGTAGTCAGGAAAACACAATCAGAAGGCTCTTTGTGTGCTTTTTGAAACCAGTTTTGAGAAAGCCTGGATTCTGCATGGTGGAGCCAACTTTTACTTCACTGACACCTCCTGTCTCCAGGTTTGAGGACTGACAGCTAGTTTTAAATAATTATTTTAATTCAGACTTTCTTAATTTAGATCAGATTGATTTTCAGCTGAGTTCATGCACTGCATGTAGGACAGCATCGCTGACGCTAGTCTGCCTGCCTTCTCTCCCAGGGCTGTGATCCCATTTTAAGTCTGGAAGCTGCTCTTCAGCTGAGGTCCTGGTAACAATTTTCCTGCCTCTGGATCCAGTGGGGACAAGCTGCTCAGAAGGAGCAGATGAAGCTGAACTAAACCTTTATTCTAAGCTCCAGGCACAAGGGAAGTCCCATACAGGTCCTGCTATGGTAACCATGACTGAATGCTGTCATTTGATTTAGGGGTCAGCTATTTAAAAGTGTCTGGGTTTTTGACTCAGAAGTGGTTTAGAAATGGAGTACAGATGAAGAGCAAAACAAATAAAATAAAGGAGAGGGCAACAGGCAGCTCTTCAATGAGACATTAGGGAGGATTTGCTGTAACATAGAAGCAAGGGTAATGTGTGCCAGTAGTTGTGTGAGAGAAAATGCATATTACAATTTTCCAAGCCGATGGTCCAAGGTGAGTGATGAGCTATTTAGATTAAATTTGAGTGGGAAGGAAGCTCCCACTTGGAGAATGAAGTGAAAGTATGATGAGTTATAGGTAAGGTCAGATGCTGACTTTTAATTGGAGAATCACTTTGGTGACCAAGGGGTGTTTTTTCAGCATATGCTGCAGACTTAGTTTTAAGACTTCATCCTGCTAAGTATACTGCTAGGCTTGACATAGCTAATAGGAAGAGTAAGCCTAGGTTGAGATTTGCTAAAGAGTAAGCCTAGGTTGAGATTTGCTAAAGGAAGGGGCAGTGGTAGTTTCCCTAAACTACCTCCACAGGTGTATTGCAAAGCCTTTCTAATCCGTCCATATGGAATATATTGAAACAAAGTCTATAAAGCAAATTTGCATCTTTACAAAGGAAATACATGAAGTTAGAGGTGAAGCTGCTTCAAGTCGTGCTTTATGACTCCAAATGTGTCTGGGCATTAGAACAAATATTCACACATTTACAAGAAGTCTCTTCTATGTTAGGGTGAGTCAAGGGGACATTTCTACAAAAAGAATAGCTTCACCTTTTAGTTGAGTTTTCCCATAAAAACAAAATTCAGCTGATTTTTCTCCAAGTGGTATTTTCTCACAGTCCTATATATCTGAAGACTTACTTTGTGAAATAAATTGACTTAAAATCAGCAGTTAGAGTAATCTTTAGCCTATGAGCACTCCTGTTTTCTTGAGATGTATCAGATATTGTGTGTGGAAGTAGCTACTGTACTAAGGGAATCACTAAAAAGGTGGTTATATAAAGGTGGATTGTGTAGTATATATCTCCTTATAGGACCAGTGAGTTGTGGAGTAGGAGGGAAGTCCATTGCTAGATGACTACCCTGGGGTATAAGAAATGGTCCAAAGTTACAAGTGATGACAGAGTGAATAATTAAATTAGAAGATTCAGCATCATATGAGCATCTCTCTTCTTTGCACAGACACAGCCAAAAGGTTTGCAATCTCAGATGTGATCTGGGCCTGATTTCCATTTAAACTAAAACCCTTCTTATACTGCAGAGAGGGTGCAAATATAACTTAGACCTACTCTGGTTATCACCTCAAAGATTGGTGGTCCTCTTTGTAATAAGTAAAAATCACTCTAAAAAAGACTTTTGCTGTTGAGGAAGAAGAAGAAGGCAAGTTTGGTTTTTTTCCAATCATAATGTTTTAGGAAAGTCATATCTGCAGTACTTGGCAAAGGAATATAAGATAAAGTTTCTGCAAGTTGCAGTTCTCCTAATTTTGCAGCTAGGTAGGATCTGCAGTTGATAATGACCTAAATACAAAAGGCCCAATTTTATTTTCTGCAACTGGGCATGCTGTTTATACCCACATAAGGGGTGATTACTCTGATTGATTTGGAAAGGCTGATCATTTCTTTGACCCATATAACTGGTGGGACAGCAAAGTGCAGAATTTACCCATAAGCTGCCGATGAAGTGTCCTTGTGGTTTGCAGTCTCTGCATATCTACTGGAAAGACTAATGTATAGTTATAGCCCAACTCCAGGGAATTTCTTTGTTACAGAGATCTTTGATTTTGTAACTGAAGTGACTATCATGGCTATCTTGCAAGAAGATGTGGAAGAAAATATAATTTACTTTGTATTTTTTTGTATTATGTAGAATAAGAAGAAGTTTTACATTCCTCTGGAAACTTCTTAAGATTTCAGAAATGCTCTCATGCTGGCTTGTCTAAGAAGTGGGAAAAAAATTTGAAACAGATTGCTGAGAATAGCCAGCACCTGTGATAGTGTAGATCCTGGTATGTTTCTCCTGTCCAATTGAAGAGAAAGTAGAGGTATTTGCTTGTTCTTGAGGCAGTGCACAGAATATCAAGATATGCAGGGCTTTTTCCACTGTCTCAGTGTTTCCACTTAATAAATTGTACCCCGGACAAAAAAAAAAAAAAAAAAAAAACCAGCAAAGAGGGCATGATGCTATGAAAATTTGTTTTACCAAATTGGCATTTTCTATTGTAGACCATCCATACTCAGCATTGATTTTACATTGCAGCTTGACCAGCTCACTTGCATTTCAAAGTAGAAGCTGGAGGAGCTATTGATTGCTTAGCTGAACAGGTTGACTATGATCTGTAGTCTCCTTTTATGCATTGATTCCTTGTCTCTTTACTCTCCGTATCCTGAATGTCTCTGAACTGTGAGAGGGCTGCTAAATGGACAAAAATATTGATTTCCTTTCCTCTTCTTTTATTTTCAAAAGCTCCTTATTTACCAAGAGCAGAACTAATATCAGGAAAACAAAAGATTAAAAAAGGCAGAAGGATGGAAGTTTTTGTGTATTTTTTAAAAAACATATGAACTTGGTTGAAACTGGAGTCCTGTAAGTTGTGTTTTCATCAAGAAAAGTTATTTGCCTGTATGAAACCTTTGAACTCAGGCTGTTCAGCTTCATATTTTACTATTGTCTGATCGATAATTAACTTTTGGGGTGGTTTCCTGAATGGCTGTACCTCTAATATTAGGATTATCCATGATTTTTGCAGAGAAGTTAATAAGCAGTCCCAGCTATGCCAGGTTTTAATGCAGAATGAATCAGTAAGTCTTTTGTTAGAGTTTTTTGTACAGTGTTTTGTTCCTATTTTGTTCTCCCACAAATGTGACACATTGTAATACCAAGTTTAGAGGGACAGAGGAAAAATTCAGGGAACATAAGCTGGAGTCAAATAAAAATTAGGAGACATGCCGAGAGGGATCACTGGAGGGACAGCATTAGTGTCCACATATTTACATATCTGCTGATGATCTGTGTAAGCTTAAAACATGTTTGGGATGGCAAATGGGGCTGGTTACGGAAAGGGTAAAACTAGAACTAGTCCAGAACATCAAAGTGTGATGATAAAAATACCCAGGAGGTCCTTGATATCTAGTGACATTGTTTCAACTAGTAACAAAAAAGTAAAAGCAACGTAGAAGGATGCCTAAAAATAATGAAAAAGAGCTATTTTACAGGGAGTGTTACTTCTGTAAATCAAAGCAATTCTCATGTTGTCTGTGCTCATCATTGTGAAAATAACCATTTAAAAATAAAGAGTGATACAAGTATTTTATGGAAGGAGATGCACTTTTCCTTTAATGAAATATTTGAAATGAAGAAAAAAAAAAGGTTCTTGTGTGTGGTGGTGTTCACAGGGGTCCCAGGATGAGGGAAGAGATGAGAATCTGACTCCATGTTTCAGAAAGCTGAATTATTATTTTATGATATATATTATATTAAAACTATACTAAAAGACTAGAAGAAAGGATTTCATCAGAAGAAAAGAAAAGGAAAAGAATGATAATAAAAGCTCGTGACTCTCAGAGAGTCTGATACAGCTGGACTGTAATTGGCCATTAATTAAAAACAACCACATGAGACCAATCAAAGATGCACTTGTTGCATTCCACAGCAGCATATAATCATTGTTTACATTTTGTTCCTGAGGCCTCTCAGCTTCTCAGGAGAAAAATTCCTAATGAAAGGATTTTTCATAAAAGATGTCTGTGACACGTGTCCTTTGCTTAGATGTGGTAGGGAAATTTCTGTTGATAAACTTCCAAATTTCTAAGGATTTTTCTCTAACACAGGATTTATGCTGTAGTAGCTGCTACATCTTTGCTATAGGGTAAGTCCCTGTACAAAACACTTGCCAGGATGCAGCTGGGGAGAAACTTGGAGAAATTGTTATGAATAATCCTCCAGAAACATCTACGTTTAGCAACAGTGTCTTGTTGCTAGGTATGGAGAGATTTATGTGAGCCTTTGAAGTCATTAGTTTGCTTGAGAGGAGCAGTTCTCATTTTATTAGTAAGGATTGGATGGTCAGTGACACTCACAAGCCCTCTAATATCCCTGCTTGTGCTTTCTGGGCCACGAAACAGGCTCAAAAACTTTGAAACTGAGCAGATGGATCTAACTCTGTCACAACAAATGGCATGAATTTTCTGCATTGCTGTGTATGATGGGTTGACCCTGGTCACATGCCAGGTGTGTGCCAAAGCCTCTCACTCCTCTCCAGAGCTGGAAAGGAGAGAGAAAATATAACATAGGAAGGTTCATGTATTGAGATATGGATTGGGAGAGATCATTCGTCAAACATCATGGGCAATACAGGCTGTAGGTAGAGATATGAATTGAATTTATTACACTAACCAAATCAGAGCAGGATTATGAACCCTTAAGAACACCTTCCTCTCACCCCTCCCTCCTTCCCAGCTCTACCTCCTACTCCAGCAGTGCAGGAAGACGGTCACTGGTCAGTTTCACTGACCATAACCCCATTCCTGTGAATCACCTGTGGTTTCTTTGGTTGCTCAGGGGGGAATTGTTTCTCCATGCCACTTTAGGGGCCTTCCCACAGGAGACAGTTCTCCACAAACTTCCAGCCTGAGTCCATCTCATAAGCAGCTGCTGAAAACTGCTGCAGTGTGAGTCCATCCCATGGGCAGCAGTCCTCCCAAATCACTGCAGAGTGGGGTCACTCTTGCATGGTGTGCAGTCCCTCAAGGACAGGCTGCTCTAGCGTGGTCTCCTCTCTCCATGGGCCTCTCACTGGGTCACAGCCTCTTCTCAGGCACTCCCAGCTCCTCCACAGGCTGCAGGTGGATCTCTGCATCCCCATGGATCTCCATGGGCTGCAGGGCGTAGCTGCCTCACCATGGTCTGAACCACAGGCTGCAGAGGAATCCCCCCAGCTCTGGTGCCTGGGGTACCTCCTGCCCTGCCTTCTCCACTGACCTTGGTGTTTGCAGAGTTTTTCCTCCCATATATTCTCACCCCACTCTTCTCTGGCAATTGCAACTGCACAGTAACTTTTTTTTCTTTCTTCTTAATTGTGTTATCACAGAGGCTTTACTACAGTTTCTGATTGTCCTAGGCTTGCCAGTGGCAAGTCTGTCTTTGGAGCTGCCAGGGCTTGTCTCTGCCAGACATGGTGGAAGCTTCTAGCAGCTTCTCACAGAAGCCAGCCCTGCAGCCGCACTGCTGCTAAAACCTGGCCCTTCAAACCCAGTACACTGTCTGAATAGTGTTTAGCAGCCTCTTCCTCCCTGGTTATCATTTCATTTATAGAAATGAGCTGTCCCCATCGCCATTTGAAAGTAATTCAGTTTTGCTTTGTTCATCTGACTTGCTGCAGTTCAAGTAGATCTTTTCGCTAGTGAGGAGCTTCAGTGTTACTACTTTTACTTTGTAGTGGAGAGTCACACAAAAATGGATTACTTAGCAGCTTTAACAGAAATGTAGAATGCGAGATGGGTGATCCTCTCTGACATTGTATTTCTCTAATATATACACCTCTCATGATACAGATGGAATGGATAGTAAAATTAAACATATTTGTCTAAGAATTTAGAAATCAGAGGTGAAAATATGCACTCAGTAACTTAGTATTGGCTTTAGCCGCAAAGGGATGTCATTTATGAATAACACCCCTAAGAGCTTGTGAAATGCTGAATGGGACATGCTGTCCCATTCTCATAGCTTGCTAAAGGGTTTGTCACTGAAATTGCGGGAAAAACAAAAACCGTCTAACAACATTTTAAATGTTAGAGAGTCAAGGTGTTACTTTATTATTTGGCCAAGATATATCACAGAAATCATCCATGTATAGCCTGATTCTGCAGAGAGAATAATTCCATGACACATGACAAATACTAGATTTTTCAGATTTTTTTATACAGTCAAAACTCATAGAAACAAATTGGGTCAGTGTTCATTGGTCTAAAGTTGTGTAGTTTTTAGTACTTGGTGTCCTATTGTTTCTATGTTTCTTTGCTTCTGATGTTAAGTACATCTTCATTATTTGATTTTCATACCAGTCTTTTCTGGAGGAGATGTCTCCAACTCTGGCAGAGGTAGAGTCTGGGGTAGATGTTCATATATGGCCACTGGTGGCTCTTTCTCTTTTGGGCTATTCCCAGTCTGTTGAGATGTTAAATTTATCAGACCTTATCTAGAGTCACAATGCCTTGGAAAGAAACTTAAAATTATTTTTCCCCAGGGAAAGGCAAACAAAATCCCTTGACTAAAGTTATACAAAAATTTTTAAACTGGTATATTTTCCAACAGGTTGGATGTGCTGATCACTGTCTCAATGGAACTTTTCTGCTTCTCTCTTTTGTTGCCTCCATGTTTCTTTGGATATGAGAAATTAATGCTGCCAACAGTCAGTACAGCGTTCCACTATCTGAAGGTGGTTTGTTTGGTGATGCCTTTGTGCATCTGGACACACTGTCCCAAACCACCTTCAAGGGATGTTGATCTCTAGTACAGTTTATAGGGCCTGACTCCAGCCACCAGCCTGACTTCTTGAAAAAATACAGGCTATTGGTTTCTCTACTTCACCTTCAGGAACAGACCTGTATTAACCCTGAGGCTTTAGAGAAAAAGGAACCATTACTTCCTTTGATTCATCAACTCACTGGTATGTGCTTGTTGGTTTTTAAATCCCTCAACATGCCTATTTGATGTCATCAGTTGGGACCACCTTCTTCCTCTGGAATTTGATTCAAATTCTCCTGTTTTGAAGTTCTTGGTGTTAGAGGTTCAAGCTGTAGGTACTGTTCCACTTTTGTACACCCACTGGTATGAATGATTTAGCAAATCTGTCATTTATGCTCAATATAACAGAGTCATTTAACTGCAGGATCTCATTGGTGCAATTAACCCTGTTCCTTTAAAATGGGAGCTGATTGTCTTGGCATTCATGGGAGCGGAGAGCATAGTACAGTGGTGCAGTTCCTTGCCCTTCCAGAGCAGTACTGCAGTCAATTGATTATTTTGTGAATTGGTTTTGCATGCAGTATCCTGCTGGTTTATCATCATCCAAGTGACTGTATGCACCATGCAGAAGTATAATGAAAATCAATACTAGAAACCTTTTTTCCCTTGTAAATAAAGCCATCCATGGGCTACCTTTGATACATGAACTTCATTCTGGTTACAACACAGCTAATAAATTTTTCATAATTTAATTTTATGCTAATAAAGTAGATGCTCAAGTTCTGATCTGTACTTAAACTTGTATCCTAATGAAAAAGGAAGAAATTACTTAGGAATGAAATAAACAAAAGGCTGTTATTGTGGATAAATAAACCTAATTTTGAGATGGTAAAATTCATGCTATATTTGTAAGAAAATCTTTTTGTTTCACTAGGTTCTAATAAATATCATACTTCACAGGCTTGAATCATTTAGTGACTGTTATCAAAAGCCTGAGTCCTATAAATGCTGCTTTATCTGCTTCAGTTAGAGAAATAAGGATTTAAAAGCTGGTTTGAGGTTGCATTGTGCGTGGGAATGAGGGCTGGGTTCCAAGTCTGAATGTCACACAAGCCAATGGGATTGTGCATGTTACAAGATGAGAATGTTTTCCAGTACTTTTCTACTGTTACACATGTAGACGTGTTCTTTCGTGCATGTGTTTATGAAACCTTGGTATGGTACTTAATGCCTTTGTATTACTGGGGACGCCTACTCTTCTTTCAGAAGTAGAATCAGATGCAGTCCCTCTCCTGATCTAAACTACATATGAAAGCAGAAATTTCCTTCTTGGAAAAAAAAAGTGCATTTTTATAACACAGGTGCCCAGTTAGCAAGAAGACAAAGATTTTACTGAGTCAGCTGTGTGCAGCCCTAAATGGGCAGTTTTCCACACAGATCACTGGATTTGCATGATCATTTTCCAAATCTGTTTTTTAGGGATCTTTTTTTCTGTAATATATGGATGAAACCTGTTCTTGGGCTCATTGCTTTCTAAACATATCTTTGTAAGGAAAAAGGCTAATTCTTACCTTGTGGTGGTTAAGAACATGCTGCGAGGCAGCTGATTAAGGCAATTTGTAGCTCATGGAAAAAGCTACCAAGACCTTTTCCAAAAATTTCAACTCTTTTTTTTTTTTTTTGTTCCACAAAAATGCCTCATCTTTTCCAGTTTTAATTGTATTACTTACTGTTATTTGCAAATATGAGGAAACCCCCTTTGTTTTTGTGGTGAAAAGGAGGTTCCAGAATTTCTGAGAGTGTTCTGTCTGTGGATGGTGGCATCCTGTTGCCCCTTCTCCAAGTGAAACATTTAGAAAACAGCCTGCAGAGTGGTTTCAGTTCAGTGAAAATTATGCCTCTTTGAGGGGTGTATTTCCCTTGTCTCAGAAAATTATAATGTTATACAAAAAATACACCATGTTGTATTGAGAAGATGGAACAAATCAGACAAAAAAGATGATACTGAAGAGGGAAAACAGCCTGTGCCATTTCTGCAAATTGCTCTCTCTCTTCCTCTCCATTGTCTTAAAAGACAAGCCAGGGCTCCCCAGCATTGCTTTTTAATTGGTAGGAATCCTTTTGTACTTAATCCTAATTCAGTGCCTTAATGCAGGCAGGTCCTGCAGAGCCAGCAAGCTTACATGGGAGCACAAACGACTGAAATCTTTTTCTCTGGCATCCCTCTGCATGAGGCTTGTCTTCTGTTCCTAATTATGTTCTCTGGTGACAGCTTGGGGTTTGCAGTGGCAAGCAGAGAGGCAGGGGAGAGGCTGGGAGCGGGGAGGCAGAGCGACACGTGTTGCTCTGTCTCCATAGCATCACTGAGCTTTGTCTTAGAGCTGTCAAACACTGTGCTTATAGCTTTCTTTACTGTGTACAGTGACCTGGTGCCATGAAGTACACCTTGTATGGGTCCTGCTTAGTCACTGTCCTCTTACCAGGTTATTTCATATTAGATTTTTTCTTTACTTTCAATCCATTCCACTTTTAATGAACCTGCACAAGTATTGGGAGCACACATATAAGTGAAAGAACTGATTCAGTATATTACCACTTGATGCTGTGATAAATAGGGATGATTCATGGTGATAAAAATTGAAACAGTAATCAATATTGATACAGTAATTAATATTTGGGAATAATAAAATAGTTAAAAGTTGTAATGCCAAAGAAGAGAGGGAGAGGAGGGGCTCCATCTCCCACCTTCCCAGCAGATGTTCTCGAGGACCACAGGAATGAAGCCGAAGGTGCAGTTGCTAAAAATGAGCAAAAACAGTGTTGGGTCCCAGAAAATGCTAATTATAAGGGATTTATTGCCTTGATCTGTAGATGTAGTGATACGTTAGTCTTGGCTTACATTGTACTGGCTTGGTGCGCATGTGTAATCCAAAGGTGAATTAAAGGACACAGATGAAGACTGCGAAATGAAGATCAGGTGACCCCCAAAGACTGGTGCGACCACCAAACTGAGTGGTGGCATATGCGCGGTAAAGGTGGTAATGAGGGTGGAGATAGAGATATGACGAACCGAAAATGGGAGGAGATGGTATTTACACATGGCATAAAAGGGGGAATCTTTACTTGGCAAGCTTGTACGTGATGTGGCAAGGGTCCCAGAACCCTGCCCTCCGTACCCCGCGGTTATCTTTTGCTTATGCACTATTATTGGAACCAAATTATCCCTTATTTTAATCAAATTGTATTGTATCCAATTTTATATTTTTTATTTTAACTATTAAATTAAAATTGCTACTACTGTTATTATTGTTTGGGTTTTTTTTATGATGGGATAATTGGGCAAACATAACAATGCCTTTAGTTAAGGAGGTAAAATTCATACAAGTATGTTGGTAGAAACCTTTGACACTGCCTTTTCACTAGGGCCATGCTGTGCCCTATCCTACTCTCTGTGAATTAGTATTAGGTTTCCGGGGTTATAGTGAAACAATTGAGATGTGAGGAAAATAGCTTTTAGCCCCCATCAGTTAGATTCCAGTTTCACCTCTGTCACAGACACCTCACTGAGCACTGTCTCTTATGCTCATGCTTTAATTGACTGAGACAGAAAGATGCCTCCAAGAATGATTCAACTGTCCTAAGATCTGATTGAACCTTTGGATGAATTTCTCCTGTGTTGATTTTGACTGACACTATATATATAAGGTTGCTATGACACAGTAGTGTAACTCATATGTATGTATTTTTAATCTGAAATGCCCAAAGTCACACATGTAAAAGTTGTTCTCTGAGTTATTAGATTTGTTAGGGGGTCTTACTGACTTCTTGTATTTAATGATTTTAATGGTTTTAATAATTTTTCATTTTAATTCCTCTTAGATCAGATTTTTTTTTTCTCTCTCTCTCTTTTTTCTTTTTTTTTTCTTTTTTTTTCCGATTAAATGTTAGTACTCTTCATGCTGTCTTGTTGTCAGGTGTTAAGCTAAAGAGTGCAAAATAAGTATGCCAAAGTTGACAGCACCTTTTGCAAGGTCTGTGAATATGTTACTAATATTACAACTACAGTTACAGCCACTGAGTGGTTTCCTTTAGGAAGGCTCTTTTACTTGGGTACAAATAAGATGGTTATGGTCTGACATTTGAAGTTCCTGCCTCCAAAGATATTTGCATGTTTAACTTTTCTTATTTTCAACAGTGCTTCCTTAAATGTCTTGTGGATTTGTGGTGCATAAAGAAAAGGACTTCTGAAAATCTGTGATGACTTGTGTTTTATAACCTGTGTTTTCATATCCTATACTTCAGCCACTGTGGTCAGTTTAGTGGCTTTTTTGCCATATAGTTTTCCTTACCAGCATATTTATTTGTCACTTGTTTAGTGCAAGGATAATCCTTGAAAGTAGATCATTTTACAAGACATTTTTGAGAGCCTCAGAAGTATGATGAAAGCTCACAAGACCAGATTTTTTTCTCCCAGAAAATTTCTTTGGCAGTGTCCAGTCCTGCTATAAAAAGGCAAGCTGGGGGTTTCTTTTTGATAGATTTATTGGATGAAAATAAAATGACGAGGCTGCCAGCACATGTACAGCCTCTATAGGAGTCCTTCACCTCCTGTATAATGTTGTGGCATAAATAATCAGATTGTTCCTCCCTATCAACCAGGAAAGGTTATCTAATGATCTTAAAATGCCCTGGAGAAAAATCTGGAAAAGTAGAAGTGTGGTTGAGACCTGCTTCCTCACTCTGACAAATGTCTACAGCTTGGAGCTGTGACATATTTGGAATTTGTTAAATAATTTTAGCTTCTATTTTGGTGGCAATGGAAAATACAACTGTGACAAGAGGACTCATGATAATAATGATGCCTGGAGAGGGGCTCACTCTTATGCTGATTGGTTGGTGTCTAAAACATGTTCAAGCTGAGTTTTTCTCCAGATAGGTCACTCTGTGGGAGTCTCTTCCCCTCACAGCTGTTGCAGTAGTCCTGGAGCATTCTACCTCTTTGTAAATTCTGACTGGAATCAGTCCCTGGTTTAGAAGTTGCAAATGAATGACACAAATAGTGTGTTTTCATAACCCTTATCACTCATGAAAACAAGTCAGAAATAAGCTTTTTACATGTGTCAAGAATGCTGGGGTAAAGATGTAAAAATTAACCCTTCCAGGTGAGGAAAGCTGTGCAACAGGAGGGATTCATCCGAAGGAAGCGAGGATATAGAGACATCAATGACATTGACATCAACATGAATGATCCTTTATTTACAAAGCAGTGGTACCTGGTAAGTTCTGAGAGAAAATCACAGTAATCATAACAAAATAATCACAGTAATCATAACTAAATCATTCAAGTCATTCTATGCAGTTGCATTGTTTTCCAACAGTTCTTTCCAAATGCAGGACTTGGGAATGGATCCAAGGCTCTGCTGTGTTGGTTTTAATTGTACTCCTTTTATATTGGGAAGATCCAGCACATTTCAAGAGATAAACTTCTTTTCAGTCAGTGGAAAGATCCTTAGAAGGCTTGAAAGAGAACTGTATTGATGTCCTGTGGGCATTGCTGGTGTGCTGATGTGACCCCTAGAACTGCATATGAATCATGTCTTTGAGTTGTTGCTAGGTAAAATATTGTTATGGAATTATAACAAAAAATTAAAATGTATTTGCTAGCAAAAGTTAAAGCTTTTATTTTCTTATGTAAATTTGAATATAATTTGGCAAAAAAAGAAGAGCTGAAAATGGGTGAATTTTGGCTTAAGCTAATATCAAAGGAAATTTGTATTTTGCTTAATTGTTTCAGGTTATTTTGTGTCAGTTTTTTTAGAGTGAGAAGTCTTTAGTCATGAAAGAAAAGTTCTATTTTTACTTGGAATTGAAATGATTTTTTAATTTAAAAAGTTGACAAAGTAATTCTGGTCAGTTTTATTGTTGCAACATATTTATGATTAAATACTCAGTAAATACAGTACTGCCTTGTTAACTTAAGAAGTGTATTTTTGCTTAAGAGTAATGTTTCTTCCTCTTAATCCATTTCTTATGTTTCATTAATCCACCCAATATGGCTGCAGGTTTTTTTTTCTTCCTGAGGCAAAATTTTCAAATGAATTGGAGGCACATTAGCATGGATGGGATTTTATCCTTGATGAGTCGATAAACTGAAGTGAGGATTAAATCACTTATCTTCTGGTAGTTAATCAAAATGTTGCAGTGATAAAAATAACAAAAATTTAGGAAGCTATACAGTAGATCCCTGCTTTCAAGAAAAAGTATGTCCTGCTCATAAAAAAGTCCTCTGTAAAATCAGTTGTTCTAACTTTTTTCTTAGATTGATCCACTTACTGACATGTTAAATGGAAAACTCGTTTTTGGGGTCCAAAAGATTCTGTGTTTAACCAAATCTTATAAACCACAAAAAATTGAATTTTGCCAGTGTTGGATTTTGTCAGGTAATTCTTGTTGTTGGGGGGTTTTTTGTTTGTTTTTTTGTTTGGTTTGGGTTTTTTTTGTTTTGTTTTGTTTTGTTGTTGTTTTTTTTGTTTGCTTGGTTGTTTTTTTTACAGCTGCATTATTGCAGTAGATATGATTATGGACAGATGCATACTCCAAAAACATATGGAATATGTTTTCTGTACCAAAGATGCATGCAAAGGCATAAAGGAAGAACCAGTGACTGTGGAAATATGTCAGTCAAGTAAAAAAAGCTTTTTTTTTTTCACTGATATATTAGATTAACACTGGTCAAGCAGATGGGACTCCTGGACTTGACCTTAATGTAGCTGAAGCATGGGAGCTGGGATACACAGGGAAGGGAGTAACCATAGGAATTATGGATGATGGTAAGTGAAGACTGAGTACTAATTTAATCCTTTAGGTAGACTTTTTTCATTTAATTGAAGTTAAAAAAAAAAAGATTAAAAAGTAATAATCAATTACTTGTAGTGGTGAGACTTCCAGCCTCTGTAAATACTTAGAGATCTTCAGGGAAAATATGATACAAAGATAGGGGTACTGAGGAATGGATATCCAAGCATTAGAAATAGTTTGCAATTATCATTCAGATATATTCCAGGTCACGCTGTAATAACTATTAAACCTAAGGAGAAACTCCCCTTGATTTCTGTAGGCACTGACTGGAGGAAGAAATTGCTGTACAAAAAATACCAAAGAAAATGTTTTTTGGATTACATTATTTTCAGTCATCGTTGATAGCGGAAATAATTAAACACTTTCATACTGAATATCAGTGAAGATCTGCATATTAGATATATTGCTAGTTTCAGACTAAGTTCAGGAAAGATGAAGATAAAAGGTACAGTTGAAGTTACAGCTCTTCTACTTATGGTTTCTTGCTGAAGTAAAGGAATTCCATGCAGTCTCTCAACACTCTTTGGAATAAACTTTGAATGTTTTCCTTTAATGGGGCTGAATAAAATTAAAAATAAATAAAATGTCTGTATCAACATATGTTTTCTAGAGTCAGCTGAGATCTGTCCTTACTTATTTCTGTTCCTCACTTGCTTACTCCTGTGGCAAGGTTTTTGTGGAAGTAAGAAAGTAGACTCAGACATCTGGATATTAGGAAGAAATTCTTTGCTATGAGGGTGGTGAGGTACTGTAACAGGATGCCAGGGAGGTTGTAGGGGTGTTCAGGGCCAGGCTGGATTAAGTCTTGAGCAACTTGATTTATGTATTGGTGAAAGATCAATCTCATCCAAGAGATGACCTCTTGTGTCATGATTTCACTGATCTCACAGAGGCGGGACCTGGCTTTCAGATTAGCAAGTCATGACTGTCATGGGAATGATGGCAAACTATTTGAACTTTGGGTCAATAAAACTGATGGTCCATCAGATACAACTTTCACAGAAGGGAGTAATTTGCCTTATAATTTGTTTCTAGGAACTCTAAAAAAGATGGCCTGGATAACAGGATTCTTCATAGAGATTTTTATTGTCCGTCTGCCATTTGGATCAGTAACAAGGGTCTCTTAAGGCAAATCTAATGCTAAGGACCTTACAGAATGAGAAGTAATCTTTCCATCAGAAAAACTGTGATGATGTGGCATTCTCCTTGCAAATGAAATAGATCATGTAATGGGGAAGTGATTAGAAAAACAGTATTGAGTGGTGCTGATGAAAATGTAGCATGAGATTGGTGGCTTTTGCTTTATATGTTTTAACTGGCTTTGTAATAGGTCATTGTATCCCAGCTCTGAGTGTAGATCTGCCACCTTTGTTACACCATCCACTGGGATTTATACATTTGCCATGTATAGAAATATGCCATGCAATAGAGTGAGTTTTCTATTATTCTATTGCCATTCTATCATTCTATTGCAATAGAATGAGTATTACACACTTAGAATCTTTAGCACGCTACCAAAATGTGGAGCCTATACACAGATATTTGCTAAAATTATTTAATCCAATATTTATCCTTTCATGCATATAATCTGAAATGTTTGCCTTAGTGATCACGCCAAGTCTACTCTAGGTAATTTTCTACTTAATTTACATTGGTTAAAAATACTCATTTTTCTATCCTGTACTGATCCAGTGCTTACTAATCTTGTTAGTTTGGTATGTCTTGAGATGACAAAACTCATACAAAGATAAATTGTGATTTAAACCTTATAAATAAATAAAATCTAGTCTACAAAACAGTAAAGTTTGTCATTCAGCTCACTTTTTCAAATGGCATCTGGATTTTGACATAAATTATTGAGAAGTCCACATTTAAAAACTGGAATCTCACTTCAATCAGTTGCATTATTCACCATGATTATTTTCCTCTGGTTGTAAAGGAATCTTATTCTATGATCATTATATATGATCATTGGAAAATCTTTTTTTAATCTCTTAACCTTTGGTTTCTGTTCTGTCATTGTCTTGTTGCAGGAATTGATTATCTGCATCCAGATCTTGCATCAAACTACGTAAGTTCATGCTCATGTTTTCTGTAAGATGTGGATTTTCTTATTACTATAGTCTCTGCTACAAAATTTTAAATAGGGAGTAGAACAGCACTACAGCTGAACTCCTGATCTTAGTGATCATACATTTCCCATTGAAAGAAGCGGACCAAAAATGGGGCTACCTATGCAAGGAGTGGAAATGTGACAAGGCTCTTTGTGGAGAAATGACAGTCTTGTGTCACATTAAATAAGCTGCAGCTTGCAATATTTGATTTAGGACAGAAATGAGTAACCTGTGAATTAGAGTTCTCTAAGTCCTGCTATTAAGATGCAGAATGCCCCTATCACTTGGAGAGCCATGGCGTTGTGGGCTGTGGCAAGGCATGTATTAGCCTTTGAAACCTCCAGGAGCAGTTTAATTCCTTTATACCAGGTGTTTTGATCCAGTGCTTCAGAGCATGTGCAGGGCAGATTGTGTATTCTCAGCACATGCTATGCAAATTAATTGTTCCTCAAATCTACCTCAGAATTCAGACCTTTGGACTAGAGTGTTCCTGCATTTCTTAACTCTTTGTCTCCCTCCAACACTCCATTGGTACTAGCATTCCTATCTTCAGGTCCCTTCCTGAGGGAAGGCCAGGCTGCTTCATCTGCACAATGTGGTTTAGTTTGCAATTCCAATTAAGTGAAAAGAGGAACAAGGTGAGATGGAAATTTTGGAAAAAAATGTCAGCCACTTGGATAGAACAGCTCCAAAATGAGGAAGAAATAAGTTATTTTTACATACGGGCAGTTTGGAACATAGTAACACACAGAGGATGAAAATCTATTTGTGTTGCAAGTAGCAAAGCACATTTGGTAGATAATAAGTGGATATAGAATGCTTTGGAGAAGGCATTTGGGAAACAGCTGACCACAGAATGCAGATTAGCCAGTTTCACTCCTTATGAACTGGCTTTAATACCACCTAATTAAACCCTGTGCTCTGACTGCAGAATTCTCTCCCAAGAGAAGTAACTCAGTAGGATGTTCCCATAAATTGATAGAAATAAATAATTTCTTAAAAAGCAGGCTTTGTTTTTTCAGAAATTGTGCTCTGTGTGTGTTCTAGTGTGTGATGTGGGCAAAGCACATGCTCTACATTCACTTTTCAGCAGCAAATGTAGACAAAGTATGTGGGGGTATTCTGTTTCTAAAAATCATGTTTCAAATACACAAGCAAAAAGTCTGCACAATATACCTGATAGAAGAGTTCTGTTGTAAACAGTGAAATTAGGATCATGCCCACAAACAAAAACTAGATTCTGCCGTAATACAGTGCTTTCTCTTTAAATTCCAAAGTATTTTGTGTTTAATGATAAATATAGTCCAAAATATTTTGTGTTTAATTATAAATATTTGTCAGGTTTAGCAGAAATATATTGGTTTTAGAGTGGCAATAGTGAATATTGTGGAAATTAGTGGAAAATGACACAGAGAAGGGCAGTGCGCAGACATGATGGTGGAAATCCTGAAGTACTGGAGCTGGAGAGAAATCTGAGTGTTAAGAGATACTGGGATGAAAATTGTAAAGAAAAGCTGTTTGGACATGGGGGTCATCATACCTTTAATGACAGGCATGGAAGACTTGTGAGAAAACTGACATGAAACAAGGATCTGAGAAGATTTGTGCAGGAGTGACTTTGTCCAAGTGAGGACACTGCTGATAAAACCTGCCATCATCTCCCTTGCCCAACCACAGCAGAGCAAGTGCAGGGCTTGGTTCGCCTGTACTTTGCCTCTTCCTGCAAGGCTGCACGGTCCTCCTTGAGTCCCAGGAGTTCCTGCTCTGGCAATTATAGTCATCTTTGTAAAACTCCTGTATCACATTCTTGGTGTTTCACTATATCTGCACTTTGGGGCAGCTTTCTCTGAATTACTATTGTTTATTTTTAGCAAATAAAAAGCTTCTCAATTGTATTAAAGCCTGCTGCATACCCTGGCAGTGTCTGTACATCTTGCTTGGAAAATTGGGAGCAATTAGAAAGTCTCTCAAAGGTGGTAGGTTTGGCAGTTGAGCATTTTCAAAATGTAAAACCTTGTCCTTGGCTCCTCATTTTAATTTGGCTTTTATGATTTTGACTTTCTGTTTTTTTTTCTTGAATAGTTTAATAGAGGTTAGCACTTAGATGAAATGCAGGGTCAGGGAAGAAAAAGATCTTTCTGAGGAAGAAAACTTGGTACTTTCTCTTAAGATGTTGAACTTCTACCTAGCACTTGGAGTGCACTTCCATCCATATTTTCTTTGTAGTTTTTTAAGATTTACTTAAATCATCCATTTCTGGTTTTAATGATCTTTATATACATGGAAAGACATGTGCCTGCTCATTGTGTGGGTGGACTGCTCTCCCACCATTGCCTCCTGGCTTGCTGCAGTATATCTACTTGCTTTTCTGGGATCAGGGAGTTATGGCAAAGCTGGAATTTTCCATCCTACACTGTGAATGCAGAGGCACTCATTGTCGAATGATCTGTATTTTCTTCCAAGCCTTGGAAACCCTGCAGGGAACCTTGGAAACCTTCAGGAAACTATTTTTTTCACCACAAAGAGAGCCCTTCATTATGAACTGATAATTAAAAAGTTGGGGCCTAATCTACACCATGGTTTTCTCTCAAATGATAATGTACATATAAACCCAGCAATTTTCAGGACTGATTTCTCCAAGATACAGCATCTGAGTGAGAAAGAAATGTCAAGTTACAGGGGCTGCATCTGAGATATGTCTAATAAAAGGGAAAAAAAAGCAGCTTTTGGGGATGGGCATAGCAAACATAAAGAAAGAACTAAGCAAATGGAGATTTCTTCTGCCACAAACAGAAACATAAGCTAAGCTCTCTCTGATACCAGGATTTTATTGCAGTATTTTATCCTTGGCCTCTGCCTGCTGGTGAAGGTCAGTGTAGCAGCATTTTCCCACTTAGAGTAGTGGGGAGCTGATAATCTCCTATAAGTGGGTTTGTCCCTGATTAGCAGAACTCAGAAAAATCAGGATCCCACCAAGAGACTCAGGCTAGGAATGAAAAATTGCTGGTTTCAGTGTCTGAACTCTGCCTGAAGCTGAAAGCTTGGTTCAACAAACCTAGGGAGAGAGAGAGAACAAGAAAAACACTGTAGGAAAACTGGAGGTGACTATGTGAATAGGTAACATTTTTACCAAGTATTGATAAATGTACAATGAGAATCAAGCAGCAATTCTTAGTAATAGATAGGAATTGAAAAGATTTTGAATTCTGTAGAATTGCACAGATGTAACATGTACAAACAAGCATCAACCTGAGCAGTGGTTCATTGCTGGCCTTGCCCAAACCTCCTCTCTTTTCTTGTCTGTACTACAAGTCCTTATGGTGCAGTCTTATCTTCTAAGGTCCTTGTCACTGTCACTCAAACTGTACACAGGAAAGGCCATATGTAAGGAATGAGGGAAGACTTTTGGATTTACCTCAGGGTTAGTCAAAGTTTTCCGTCATCTGTAATTTCTCATTTAGATGTGAACAGCAGATTGCCTTACCTATCTTCTCTTCCTGCTTTGTCAAACAGAAAGCAGTCTTTCTCTCATCACTTTTGATAACTTATCTCCAGCCAATACCGCAACAGCTCCCCTTGCCTTGCTGACAGTGGGAGCATATTTTTGGAATAATTATCTTATCACATAAGCAGTGAAGCAGGGAAATGTTCCACTTCTGTTCTGAGCTGCATTTGCCATTGTTTGCTAGAGGAACAAAAACACCATTGGATAGTCTTTACAGCCACAAAACGAATAAGAAATAATACAGGCAATAAATTTTGCACTGCAATATGTACAGCAAAGCATAGCAACAGCACAAAGCATCTTCTTACTTTTAGAAAGTCTGTTTTTCCTTCATTACCATGAATTTCTGAGTATGATTTGGCCTCCCTGCACAACACAAAAAGAACCAGCAAACTGTTCTGGTAGCCATGAGCCTGAGCACAATGATTTACCAGTACAAACCATTAGTATCTCCAGTAAAAATCTCTAGGGCATAGCTGTGGAATTTTGTAGAGCTGACAAAGCTTCACTAACATTTATTGATCCACACTGCTTTGGCCTTGGTGACCCACCGCCCCCCCACCCCTAAATCCCAGCTGATTTTTTTCCTGAGTCCAGTAGAGTCCACATGTAACTGGTGGGGAGAAAAATGTTGTCCCTTCTCAGGGCAAAATTTGTTGGAAACACTCTGAAGAGATTGAAAAGCTCCCAGTGTCTCTGCACTTAATATGAACCCAGGGAATCCTCAGGAATCGTAAACATGGGAGAGTCAGGTTCCTACTGGCCTAGTGTATGGTATCAGGCAACTTTATGAAATCTGATTCCTGTGGCATGATTTTCAAAAGACTCTGAGACAGACTGCATTTCCTGCTGCATTTCAAAGGGCTATGAAGCACATGCACTAGACACTTCATTTCAATAAACATTTACTTCTGATACATTAAAGGTATTTTATGGGAAAACTCTATGTGCTGACTGTAATTGCTAGCATCTATTTTTAATTGTAATGTTAAAAAAGCATTTATTATAAAAAAATATAATAACTTGTTTCAGCACATCACTAATTAGATTTGAGCTTGGTTGGTTTCTTTTGGGTTTTCTGGTGTTGCTTTGGAGTTGGGGTCTTGCTAATAGGTTTTCTAAAATAAACACTAGCATAAAACCTAAAAATGATCAAACAAATCCTGGGATAAATTCACAATACATCCTTCTGCTAGCACTGAAAATTCAGTTAGAACACTGATGGATGAGGGCTGTTAATGAAATTTCTGCCACAATCTGCTTCAAGAAATTGCTGAGACAGAATGAAGCCTCTCTTTTGCCAGGATGGAAGGGTGGATCAAGTGTTAAAATGCGAGGCTGACTGATGACTTAGCAGTCAAAACTGGTAGCCTTCTGTTGTGCTGTTTATGCTGCTCAGGTGGCGTCTGGCAGCTCAGGGGCTTATTTTAGAATTTAGATATGATTACTCAGGACATGCATGACAATAAAGTTTCACTAGAAAAAATTAGAAGTTACCGGGAAAATAATTAAATTCTCTTTCAGACGTAGCTATTTTTTTTTTCTGTTATTCTGTGCAGGATCAGCTTCTGGGCTCATTTCTATGCTCTGTGCAATCTGTTTTGGTTTTTTTCCTCAGAACATAATAAAGGCTAAAAAAGAGATGATGCCCTCTCTGATCATATCAGCTAGGCATATAAGGTTCTCAGTGTACCTGGAGGGGTGTCCTGAATTTGTCACATACAGAAAATGCTTCAAATCTTGGAAAACATAATGGGCTTCTACAAACAGTCCTTGCCTGCTCCCAACAGTAACTGTTATTAAAGGGATATGTCATTGGTGCTTGTATATTGAAGTCTAAATAAGATGACTGTACAGTTCCTCTGCTCTGTACCTTATTGCTGCTTAACATGAGCACTGCCAATGGGGGAGAGAAGCCTGTGTAAAGGAGATGTCAGTGTCTTCCTGACATTTTTACCTTTCTTAATGAAAGGTAAAAAAGTTTCTGTAATAGTAATCTCTAGCTTTCCACTTAATCAAAAAGATGGAACAGCAGAAAGAATGTAAAGGCTTGTAGAAGAACTATGGAGTTGGTGAGAGCTCCATGGAGGATTGAGACTTAACAGTAGGAACTGCTGAGTCATAATGAGACAGCAAAATAAGCTCCTGTCTTTGACCCCTCGCCCCAAAGCTTATCTATGTAACCTCATAGGCCACTTCTCCCTGACCCCTACTATTGGACAAGTTTGGATCCCCCTATACCCTATAAAAAGGGGCTGTTTTAGCCCATTTGACAGAAGAAGAACTGTCGCTGGAACCCTTCACAGACTCCCCAATAAACCATCGCTGTGGAACCACCAGGACTTCTCCTTCTCCTCTCTTGCATCTGCTTTGGCCTCAGCCAAGACGCCCTAGCGATCAAGCAAAGAGTTGAAATCCTAAGAAAGCTGGTAATCACTAAAGAGCTGACAATCACTGAGGTTGCTAAGGGTAGCCTGTGGTGGCCGCGAGCTCACTGGGTATTCCGACACTGTCTCCCAGAGGGACTGAGTTCCCGGACCGTCTTGCTTCACTCGGTTGATAGGGCCAAGATCGGGGCTTTATCATAAAGGCTGTTTCTCCTCTGGATTATTTCATGTGGCCAGAGGGCACAGAAAGAGGCTTTTTCTGCAAAAGAGGCTGTGACTTGTGAGGGAGATGTGATTGCCCTCAGGGGAGATGATTTGTGTCACAGAGCTGTGTTTGCAGCTGAAAGTTATGTGAATTGCTTTGCTGAAGCCCATTTTTAGAGATCTGGACCCTGAATGCTTGACAAGACCTGGGGCTTTGTGATTAGTACCATCCATGCAGCTGGTGTCGGCACCATGCCACTGATGTTGGTCTCTCCAGGGGGATGCACTGATTTATGCTGGCTATAAAATAGCCTCAAAACACTGTTCTTTGGAATCAAAAAGTACTCACGTATTGTAGTTGCATTTGACCATTATTATTTTCTGATCAATGTATGCTCCAAAAAGTTTCCTGCTTTATTCTATATTAGAACCACCTGAAAGGGATAATTTTCAAGTTAAATACATGCCTGGTGTGCAAGCAATGTGAGATGGTGCCAAAGATACATACTGTGCAAGCTAACAAGCACTCATTGTCTGCAGTGTTTATTTTTCTCTATAACCAATGCACTTAATCAGTTGCACACTGAGAAAGTATAAGGTGGCTAATCACTTTAATCATAAAGCACTAGTATTAATTTTCACTTAAAGCATCATCTAGGGAAAGTAAATGAAGATTGTTGAAATGAGAAATGCACAAGGATGAAAGAGCAGATGACATTTCTGCATCAGTTCTAGCTGATGTTTTTGGAATTGGCTTGTGTCTCTCTCTAGGGTTTCTCCAAGTAAGCCTTTTTATAAAATTAAAGTGTCCATGGGAAACTGAAAGTGAAATATTTTTATTTTGAATCAGTTCAACCTAATTTTAAATATTTGACAGAATGTGCTGAATTAAAAGAGCAGCAATCAAATCCCACTCTGGTGCTTGGTGCACTTGGGAGAAGAGGGTCAGTCACATGGTCCCTGGAGGCAGTGAACACCACGTAATTTTAAAGTCAAGTTCAACAAATTGAAAATAAGAGGTTTCCTTTCCCTAAAATGAAAGTAGTACATTTTGCATTGAAAATGGCCCAAACAATTTTTAAAGATTTTTCCATTTGAAAGCCTTTATTTTCTGTTTCTCAAAGAATAGTTATTTAGCTGCTGATATTTTTTAAGACCCTAATCGGTGTGGAAATCCCTGAATATCCACAAACATTTAGATGCAACTTAGTTAAAATTCATGCTGTAGTTATTTTTGGTTACCAAGGTATCACCAGGGAAGTCTGAATTAGATGGTGCATGTGGAGCACTGTTCCCTCACAAAGCTTCATCAAAATTTGATGGGGTTTAGGGAGAGTTTTTTGGGCCCAGTGGTGATTTTGACAAGGAAAGTCACAACCCCACTTTTAATTACTGGACTTTCAACTTTTAAAAGGAGAGCTTTGGCCAAGTCCTCTTGTAGGAGCATCGCGGGGTAGGATGGTTGGGAAGGATGGAGAGGAGAGATCTCTGAAGCCAGGTCATGGAACTTGTAGTTTATTGCAAAGGGCCTGAGTGCAGGGCCCTGCTGGGAGCTGCCAGCCGCTGCTCGGAGCAGGCCTGAGAGAAGAGAGGGATAAGAGGGCATGAGGGGGTAAGAGCGTAAAAGGGCAAGAAAGCAAAAGCATAAAAGAGCAAAAGGGTAAGAGAGAGAGGTTCCCATTACAATACAATAAATCTTCTTCTGTGTTGAATATTCTAATTCTCACTAACCAATCTAGTACAATATACAAATCCTATAGCATTTACATACTGCTTATAAGAATCACTACATTATCATACTGTGTTTCATTTTAAACCCTAAAAACTACTCTTTGGACCCCTTCTGCTAAGCTACTAGGGTCTGCTCTGACCCTTGGACCTGTCTGCAGGCAGAGGGTATTGTTTCATCAAAAGGGGATTACTTTCAGCCGGCCACACCATTGTTTCCAGTTGTTCCGTAACTAAGGTATCTCAAAGCTTGCTTTCATTTCAGTCTCGCTTATAGTTTCTATATTCTCAAAATCTTTTGCCAGGCAATCATATTTATGATGCTTTCCTGTTTCATCTTCCCCAATACCATCTGGATAAGCCAGTCTTGCAAAGTAAAAGAGTGCAGGAGACCTGGAATTTACAAGTAGTGCCCTTTTTTTGAAATCAAAATGGCCTAGATACAGTAAATAAAGCTACAGATATTCACCAATACTTTAAACACCTCTCCTTCACTGTACCTGTAAATTTGATTAATTTGAAATGAATTCAGTCTTTTCCATCCTGGCACTTGTGGTAGTGTTCGTGGCGGTCTTAGGATGAGAGAAGAGATGAGAATGCTGACTCCATGTTTCAGAAGGCTTGATTTATTATTTTATGATATATATTATATTAAAACTATACTAAAAGAATAGAAGAAAATATTTCATCATAAGGCTAGCTAAGAGTAGAAAAAGAAGAATTATAACAAAGGCTTGTGACTGACCGAGACAATCTGGACAGGTGGACTGTGATTGGCCATTAATTAGAAACAACCACATGAGACCAATCACAGATCCACCTGTTGCATTCCACAGCTGCAGATAATCATTGTTTACATTTTGTTCCTGAGGCCTCTCAGCTTCTCAGGAGAAAAAATCCTAAGGAAAGGATTTTTCAGAAAATATCATGCCTACAGGCACTTCATCTTGCCATGGTTATTTGCTTTGCATTGTTTGATTTTATTTATTTACATTTATGTTCTTCATGTTAATATTTTATTTCTTGGCAGCTATGTAGGTAGTTAAGATATTTTTAAACCCCTGCCTTATTTCAGATTGCTTTGATTTAAGTATAATGTTCACAATTTCTGTTTCTTTCCAGAAAGCAATATGCTTAATGAACATCTCTTACCAGAGAACAGAATAGCAGTGCACAGTGTCTTATAAAATGCTGGCCATATTGAAGTCAATGGTAGTTTTTATGTTAAAATCAGCAATTTGACAGATCATGTAAATTGCAGTTTGTTCTACTGTGCATTGCCTTTATTTTTTAAGCATAGCAGTGAGAGGCATAGACTTCAGCAGAGCAAATAAAGACACCAAGGGCGTAGGAAACATAACTGCCTGGGATAGCATGTTTTCCTGTGGAATGGGAGCTTGTATTTGATGAAACTTTGGCTACTTCCAGTACTGTATAGCTATTTTTTTGGTGAAACTTAAATGTGTATGGTAGAGGATACCTCAGTCACACGTTCCCTGTGCTGTCCTTACTTGTAATCATTGATGCAGATTGGGAATGTTTGGAAATGCTTTTCAGACAAATTGTCGCAGACATTTCTCCACAGAAATCCTTCCTTTCATATTTCTGTGTCTTCGGGAGCCAGAGGCCCCCGAAGAGAAGGTAAACAATTATTATCAGCTGCTGTGGAATGCAATAGGATTCACCTTGATTGGCTCATTTTCTATGTTTATAATTAAGAGCCAATCACCAGTTCAGGCCAGGGGACTGAGTCCTTGGCCACAACTTTGTTGTGGGTTCTTTTCTATCTCTTCTCAGCTTAGCTAGCTGCTCTGCAAACCTCTCTCTATATTCTTTTTAGTATAATTATAATGTATTATATCATATATTAATAAATTCAGCCTTCTGATCAAGATACAAGATTCACCGTCTCTCTCTCACCAACTGCGACCCACACAGGTCGCGGTAATATCTGGTGACCCCTCGTGTAAGAGCAAAAATTAATCTGATAAGACCAGAGGAGCAAAATTGCTGCACTGGGTAAAAATCCTGTATGTGTAGCATTTGAGGGTTGCTTTGAAGTGACCTCAGAAAGTGGATTCAAGCCAGGAGCTAAAGAACCGAAGATCCTGATTTGGACAGAGTTCACAGCCAAGGCTGACCACAAGAGAATCTTTCTTCTGGAAAATCATCAGGAAAGATGATGGAAAAGAGCAGCAGACCTGTGGAGCTGGCCAGAGCAAGCTGGACTCTTTCAAAAGGTACTGTTCACTTTTCTATCCCTGATGAACCAGCCCTTCGTAGCTTGTGGCTGTTCGTATGGCAGACCCATGCCTTGCCAGAAGAGATTCAATTCTCCTCTTCAGAGGAAAAGCTTATTGCCCTCTGGAACTATTGGTGCAGAGAAGATGGTTGCTTTTTGTCAAAAACAGATATCTATGGGTTCTTTCGATGGGCAAAGCTTTTTGGGTTCTTTGCTGATATTCTGTATGCTTTGGATGTTTTTGTCTGGGAGTGCATGGACTCGATTATCCAGTGCGTCTACCTGGAGGGACGCGTGTTGCCTTCCATCTACCCAGCATTTATAAAGCTTTTCCCTGTCTTGAAACGCAGAGCAGCTTGTTTTCAATGGATATCTAACTGTTATGGCCAAGCTCCGTTTCCACCACCCTTGGCAGAAGACCCCGTGGGTGACGACTTTGGGCTTTTTCCCCCCCCCTGCTTCGCGGCGGGGGGGGCTGAAACTTCGCGGCGCGAAGAAGTTTTTTTTACTCTTGCTCCGGAGCATGCTCAGATGGAGTGTTCTCCTTCCCCCCTTCTCTCTCTCCGGGGGGATGGGAGCGGCCGCTCAAGCCAGCGCCGGCCTCTCAGACTCCGCCTTCAGAAACGGGGGCGGCACCGGTCTCCGAGGTTTCCTCCACGGCCCTGCTAGAGCCGTCACTCCAGGAGATCCCGTCTCCGCCTCTCCAGGAGGTCCCGCCCGTGGTTTCACCGGCCTCCCTGCCCCCGCAAGAGCCTGCGTCGGAGAAGGCCGAAGAGACAGCACTTCCGTCGATTGACCTGTTGCTAAGCAACGGCGACGCTCCGCTGTCTCTCCCAGCTCCGCTGCTGCCTGTTTGCACTGCGACGGCGACTGCAACTGCGCCTCCGCAGCGGACCCCGGAGTCAGCAGCAGAAAACGGAGTTGAACCTGCGGGACCCTCGAAGCAGCCCGCGGCTGATCCCACGCTCAGCGGGGTTCCCCCCCGGTTCCGGCTCCCTCCCCGGTTCCGGCTCCGTCCCCGCTGCTTCCACCGGACGTCCCAGCAGCCGCCCTGGAGGCTGGTCTCTCCTTCAGTGGAGCAGGGGCTGCCCGCCAGCTCACTGTTGTGGCAGTCCGGCTGCCGGCTTTCAAGCTCGGCGGTTTGGGGGGTGGTTTTTCGGGGATTGTCCCATGGAGGCCGCCGCCCCTCTTGTGCCCCAGTGGCGAGGGGGAGGGGGCTCCCGAAAGTTTTGCCTTTGGTCCCCAGCCCAGTGGGGGTGGTGCCGTGATGCTGTGGGAAACAAACATTCCCAGACCCGAGATGAAGATTCTCGGGGCAGCTTCTATTTCCCTGCTGCTGGCATGCCTCAGTGGTTTAGGGGAAAGGAAGCGTCTCACTACCCGTGCTGCCATTGTGCTAGCAACAAGGTTCAGGCCTGCGGGAATGCACAGCCTTCCTTATGGGTTTGGCCTGGGCCATTTGGCTCAGGAGGTTCCTGGGCCAGGGCCATCATTTGGCCTCCTTGTGTTTCTAGGGGTTCTGGTTTGTCCTACCGGTCCGGGTCCCCCTGTGTGAGCCAGTTTTGGGGTTCCTGGTCCAGTATGGGCCAGGGCCCCCAGGGCCTTTCCTTCTCTGGCATTGCTCTGCTCGACTGCTGCTCTTTTGCTTTTCGATCAAAAAAAAAAAAAAAAAAAAAAAGAGGGCAGCAGCTCTGAAGCACTGAAAGGCCAGAAAGGACATTTCAAAATTGTTCAAGTTGTTTCAAATTGTTTCAAATTGTATTATGACTGTAAATGGTTTTTTGATACCTATTGATGGGATTCCTTTTGCAGCAAGCTGTTTCAGGACAAAAAGGACTCTAAGGACTCTCAGATATTCCAAGGGAACCAACTTCAGCTCTTGGACTGTTCCTGAAACTCAGCTGCATGGACTTGAATTCTCTTTGCATTGTTTCTTGCAATTTTCTTATATTGTAGGATTGTTTTAGTGATTTATTAGTCTTCTATATTTTATAGGTGAAGGAATTTCCTGTTCATTCCACATCAGCATTTTTCTTTTATTTTATACAATTTAGAAAGGTGAGATGTCGCAGACATTTCTCCACAGAAATCCTTCCTTTCATATTTCTGTGTCTTCGGGAGCCAGAGGCCCCCGAAGAGAAGGTAAACAATTATTATCAGCTGCTGTGGAATGCAATAGGATTCACCTTGATTGGCTCATTTTCTATGTTTATAATTAAGAGCCAATCACCAGTTCAGGCCAGGAGACTGAGTCCTTGGCCACAACTTTGTTGTGGGTTCTTTTCTATCTCTTCTCAGCTTAGCTAGCTGCTCTGCAAACCTCTCTCTATATTCTTTTTAGTATAATTATAATGTATTATATCATATATTAATAAATTCAGCCTTCTGATCAAGATACAAGATTCACCGTCTCTCTCTCACCAACTGCGACCCACACAGGTCGCGGTAATAGACAAATCGTTTTCTGATTTTTGTTAAATGAGGTGAATCTTTGAATATGTACAAAGATGAGGATGAAGACTGTGCTGTGTTCAAGGACTTCATCATCTCAATGCTAGCAGATGATTTTTAGAATTCCTTCGTATGAGAAACGAAATCACTTTAATTCAGTGGCACTTAACTCATTTGCAGGATTAGTCAACCATGATACTGTGTCTGACAGATGTAGTTGAGGATCTTTCTCTCAGTCATCTAATGATGTCTAGGACACTTTTTAAATTTTAACATCCAGCAAATTGCTGTGAATACATTAGCTATGATCAAATATACTAATCTTTAACAGAAGAACCTGGAATGATCATGTACTATTTCCACATGGAATGAGCAATGCAAACTTTAATGCCAGATAATGTAAATTGGTGCATTAAAATTCCTGAGAGCCGAATATGTCTTGACAGGTGTTAAGTCACATTATAATTCTTCCCTGGGATACTAATGAGGTCAGCTTAAAACTGAAATAACACACAATAGGTCTTCAAAACCTTCTAACTCTAAGGATTGTACATCAACCTGTGTTTGCTTTTTGTGACAAAAGAAATGCAGCTAATCATTTGCATTATGTTTTTCGAGTCTCTTCTTTGAAATTTTCACCTCCTTTTGCTTCATCTACAATGTCACTTATGTCTTCATTCATCTTCCATATTGTCCTGGTTTAGGGCAAATTTGGGAGGAAACCTCCAAAAGGGGGCCCCTCCAGAAAGCCCACCCACATGGCACCTCCCCCCAACTGATTCGGGAAAGATTCCTTGGAGAGAAGTGGAAAGAACCTGTTTATTTAACAGGCACAGCACTCCCCAACACACAAAATGAACAATATCAGATGACAAAACTTTTTCATTACTCTGAAAAAGATGACAAATTCAGAAAGTCTCTCTTGGGGGTGGTATCTCTGTTATCAGTCCACCCGGTGGTGGGGGCAGCTGCTGCAGGCCACAAGGTGCAAACTCTTGGTGTTTCCCACGTCAGAGCAGTCCAGAGCAGGCTCGAGTGGTTCCAAGAAAGCAAAAGAAAAACAGTCCAGGGAAAATTCAGACTGCTTAGCTAAACTAACTAATGAGCAGAAGCAAAAAGCAAGAGCAAAGCCGGAGCGAAGCAGAAGCAAGAGCAAAGCGAAGAGCAAAGCAAAAAGCAAAAGAGGCACTATGTACTGCCCCTCTCTGTGTCCTGCCAGCCATGGGGGAGCAGGCTGATAAGAAACCAAAACAAAACTTTCACTCTCCAGAGCCAGTCTTGAAGGCACAGAACATAATATCCAGCATAAACAGAACACACAAATGGGGATACAAGCATCATAACATCACCCTAAGACACATATTCATGCAATTTAGTGAAACACCAGCTGTGTGGTTGTTAACAGTTTCTTGTCAGCTGAGAAGCCTTTCATGAGAAGGAAAATATCCAACCAGTTTTCTGTCCTGTCTGCTTTCACTTTCAGTTCCTCTGCATCACCAGACTAGCTTTCCCTGTCCTCCCCTCTCCATAACCCACACGGACCAGGTCTCTCTGTTGTAAGTCATCCCCCCAAACCACCTAAGCCGCTTTGATTTCCCTCTTTGCAAAGCTCCAGTTTGGCCATTCTGTAACAATAGGTTGGTAGCCTCTATAAGTGGTCATCTTTAACAACCTGCCATATTTATTTTCTGAGTGCCCTTGCAACCACAAGTCCAGTAATGCTGCATTTTTCAGTGAGCATTGCTGATAATTGTCAGTTTTTTTGGACTCTGCAATGTGGCTGTCAGTGCCTGCTGATCACACACTGCAGCAGGGAAAGGTTGGCTCTCCCAGCATAAGTGACCACTTCTTGCCAGACCATGTCATGCTAAATTACTTGACTTGAAGGACTGCTGAGTTTGTATTGCAGCCTCTGAGCTATAGGTTTTCTTACAGTGATGAAAAAAAAAATCTCCCTAATCCCCCACATGCTGCTTAAGAGACCTTGGTGCTGGGTGTGATCTGGATCTTGCTATGTTTGATGAGAAGAATCCATGGCAGATTTTGCTAGATGTTGGGCTCATGGGCAGGAGCAAGATGGTTAAGCTCCCCGTCCCTTCCTGCTTATCCTTCCAAGAGGTTCTAAGTGCTGGCTGCCATCAAAACATTGCAAACACAACCTTTACTGCAGCTCAGTGCCCAGCAAGCACATATTTGATGTAGCGATGGGCTTGTCAGCTATTACTTACAGGGACACAACTAAGAATAATGGAGTTGGACCTCATTTCTCTGCTGCCAGCTTTATACCTCTATTACTTTTTCAACTTCAGTAGGTCAAACTAATGCATAATCAAAGTATCTGAAGAGGAAAACTATCCATTGGAAGAGGAATGTGGGCCAGGTTTTTAATAAAATGGAATGCTAAAACTAGATGAAAAGTGTGTTCAGAGTATTTTTCTGTAGAAGTCATTGCACAATTTGTATTTCCTATTAAAATAATCCAAAGACTCATGTCTCTAACAATTTATTTGCCCTTTTCCCCCTCCTTTTAATTTCCCCCTGAATTAAAGAAACCAAGGAGTTCACTCTATAACCCAAGGCTTTAAATTTGCTACTTGCCCTGAAAATCTTTAACAGCAACTAGTTGCCTAATTTATTTTTATTTTACTAATTTTATTGCCTTGGCCTTATGACTCCCTATGAACATACCTCCTTTGTGTGTTGTAGGTACAGCTTAAAGGTTTTTGTGCACCCCCTCTGAAAATTAAGGAATGTTTGGCTGAGCAGAAATAGGTTTCAGTTCTGTATGTTAACTTGCTTTTACCTTCAGAGCTCTGGCTCTGAGCAATTAACAACTGGTGATGTGCTTCAGGTTTTTTCCCCATCAACCTGAAAATTGTGGAGCAGGCTAAGGATGCCAAGAGGTGAATAATGAAGCAGTGTTTTTATTACAAACAGAAATTAATTTGGCTGCTTCTTTTTTAGTAAAGTCTCATGTCTGCCTCAATTTCTTTTTTTTTTTCCCTATGTCAGGTAAAGATGCAGGGGAAGGTAATGGAGGGTATTTCAATAAGCTGGTTTTATTTTTAAAAATTGATTGCAAAAATTCTCTACCTCTTAAAAATTCTGCCCAATGTAACATTTTCTCTGAGTCTTTGTGATTCCCATTTTTTTGGTCCTGTTTGACTATACATGTCTGAGCTAAGCATTAGCAAACAGCCACAGGGTTAGATGGCAATTAGCTGGATACATTTGGACTTTCATTTTGTTGATTGGGAAAACACCTGACAATCTTGGTACCTAAGAATTAATTTCTGATTTGTTTCCAGTTCTTCAGAGCTGGGAAATAGCTGTGCTTAGATCTTCCTGGGTGGTAGATCTGTAGCACTGCTGTACTGCCTGTTTGCTTTACCCTGTGTGAAATAAAAAGTGTGTTTACTCCACTCCTTTTTTTAAAGATGCTCACATGCTGGGTAGCATCAGCCAGTAGTGGAACTAATGCTGGTTTTCTCATTTTGTCGGCAGGGGAAATAGGAAGGCCATTATTTTGGTAAAAGTAAAATAAGTGATTGTGTGACATTTTAGTGCTAAGTGATATGTAGAAAGGATCATCAGTTACTTGACAAAGAAATCTGTTTAATACAGAAAAAGAATACAATGTGATATGACCTCAGCAAAGCTATTTGTCTTCATAACTGTAACTTTAAAAATAATGCTACCTTAATGAAGATAAATGCAAATGCTAAAGTGAGACTCCATGTTTTTTTTCAACTGCCTTTTTGTTTGTTTGCTTTTAAACCTAAGAACTGAAAAACTTTCAGCTTTGCAAAGTATGTTGTTAGATAAGAAGTGGGGGACAGCCAACTTGTCTTCCTATAAACTCTGAAGCCAGATTATTAGAATTCTTACATTTTATAAGCTCAACGATTTTAACTGTTGTAAATGAAACAGTAGAAACTTGTTTGCAGTTGGTTTATCTTCTTTTGACTATAATTGCCCTAGTTTTTCCTTTGGCCTAACCCAGATGCTTGGTGATTGTTGAGGAAATTGAAGGTTTTTTCAGAAATAACTACAAAATGAAATCACTGTTGTGGTGAGCTCTTTACTTGCTCATGCTGTGGCCGAGTAGAGCCTGTACTGAATAACTGGAACTGGAATACCAGGAGCGCTTACAGGCACCTCAGATACTATTCTGGACCCGACACAACTCCCATCAATTTCAAATGATGTTCTGATTTATTATTCTGTGGCTGTTTTGAAAAGAACAGCAGAGAAGTGTGTTGCTGTCTTATTCAATATCTGGCTTGTGTTGTCTGGCTCAGTATTTTTACTTTCGTGATGTACCCATAAGAAGTGGGTAAAAGGCTGCAGTTTCTGGGGAGACATGGCAAATGTCACCAGTTGTGAATTTACTCTTTAAGATTAATATCTTTGAACAAAACCCATTACTTTGTGGATATATTCTTGGTGTTTACATGGTCTTCAAAACAGCACTGAATTTGCTGGATAGAAATATAGGACATGTACATTAGTTCATAAGAGGCAGAGGCATTTAAAAAGTTACAGAGCTTTTTTCATTTCCATTTTAAAATCCCCACAAACCAAACCAAAATAAAAGTGTGCTTCCCATGGCAGAGAGGAGAGGGCTTATTGTACAATGGCTGACTTAGCAGCAGTGTCTCTGGTTTTTTGTTAATGATCTTTTAGCCTTGCAGCATCTCTCCTAGGTTAAATATGTTGTCTCCTCTTTCACCTTTTGGTGAGCATATTCCATTTATTTAAGCCTGTGTGCACAAAACTGAATTTCGTTTTGCCACCACATGATCTTCAGACTTACTTTAATACAGTTTCCCTGAGATGTTTTATGTTGTAATTGGACTTCATGGCTTTGCTTTTTCTTTGGATCAGTAAAGAAATCAAACAAAAAAAAAGGTATCTTGCTGCCTCAGATCTAGTACAGGACTTTAATGTCATTAATAGAATCAGCCTGTGACCAGTGGGATGTGGCTTTGTCTCCTGCACTAGCATGTGAGCATAGGCATATTTCTTGACTTACAGAGAAAAAGGAAAGTGTATGTGAATTATGCTGCAGAAGCTTTTGAAGTAAGACAAAAATTTATGGGCTTACTACATTATTCAAGGTACATAATTTTATTACAGTGCTGAACAACTCATGGGACAACTGATTTATTGTTAGTGTCATATTATGCATTATGAATTTTTTGCACAGATGATTTTACTGTATGTGTTTGAAAAGGTACAAGACAATTCTTTGGGAAATTTTAGTCTAAGGTTATTTTTAAGGAAAGCAGAATTTTATATAGAGGCAAAAGTAATCTATTTCTGTCATGGTATACAAGCCATTACTTAATAAATTATTGAAAGGGTCTCATCCTTAGATCTGATACTCTTCTGTTAGTATTTTGTTTGGTGTAGAGGCTAGAAAGCAAAAACAGAGATATTCCTTCAAGAGCAATACCATTCCTCTCTGTAATAGCATTTTTATTATATAATAGATAATATTTATATGTAGTTGTGTATAGATAGTGACTGATAAACATCAAATCACTCTGCAGCAATGAACTGATTTTGATTGAACATGAGGGATTAGATTCACCTCATTGTAACACCCAGTGCCATTGACTGGTCTAAGGCCAGACCAGTGCTTGAGGTTGGAGGCTCAAGTTCTCCCCAAGGCTGGAAACCAGGGAACTACCTTAGATATTGAAAATCAAGTGGTAAACACTTCAAGTCTAAGAGAAGGAACTGCCAGTAGACTAGTTTGGCAAGAAAACAGGGCACTGAATCACCAGAGTGGAAAAGTAAAGTCTTCCCATTTCAGCATGCTATTGTGGATCCTCATCTGCACTGGTTTTGATTGCAACCTCACAGATTCCTATGCTAATTAATTCTCCATGTTAGCAATAAACTCCTTCTTGCTGCCCACTGGGGACTCCAGCCTATGGAGGACAACGGCAAAACACAGATTTTAATATTCACTTCGCAAAACACAAAATGAAATATTTAAACTGTCCACTCAAGCAGTTCCCTTTGTGGTACAATTCTAAAATTGTTTAATTTCTTAGTTTTGCTTAAAAATAATTAACAAAAGCTGAGGCTTAGGTATTTGTGGATTTAATCTTTAAATTAGGAACTTGAAGCAGTCCATTTGTATTTCTCTCTGCTGTTTCATTATCCATTTCACTGCTTCCATAGTGTGTGAAATACTCCTTCACAATGCTGAAACTCACTGTCTTTCCTCAAAGACCCTAATGAAGATAAATTGCTCAGTTAGCAGTTGTTTTCTTTCCAAGACTTCTTAATTTTTCCCTTTGTTGATGGTTCTCCCTCCATTAGTTATCTTTTTCCTGTGAGTGCTGTGATCCAAAATGAAGCAAATGAGAGCTCAATGATCTGGCTAAACAACTTGGTTGATGGCCTGCCTAAAGGTATCTTTCCATAAGCTGCCTTACCTGGGGTCTGCAGTAGGGCTGCAGTTTGCTGTAGGGTGTCTGAATCGTTCAGGCTGGAATCCCTTTGTCTGTTACTGCTATGAACATGAGTGGTACACCAGCACAGCTACAAGGGCTTTTCAGCCTTAATTTATGCACAGGGGAATTCTAGAGTCAAGAGTGGTTGCTACAAGGTGCTTGCATATTTGATGATGTCCTGAAAAGTCAACCTTACCAGACCCCCTTTGAGCTTAGAGTATGCAAGTGGGAGTGCATTTCTACTAAATGGGAAAATAAAACACAGTTGACAAATGACTGAGTGTAGATCTTCATTTGTACAATATTTTTAGAGCGGAAGCAGAAGTTCTGAGTGAATATGAAGTTGGCAGTATGTCTGTGTGATATCTATGACAGTGAATTTTGTAATTCATTAAATGTTCTGTGGAAAAGTACTTGTTTTCTGTTGTTTTTAAATCTCCCCCTCAGTAATGTAAATTTCTTAAATTATGAGAAGTAGTAAAAAATAACTGCTTGTCCATCTTCTCAGTACTAGTCATGAATTATAGACAAATGTCAAATTCCCCTTTTTTCCCTGGCTGAAAAGTGATGTTCTGTTTACTCTTAGCTCATGCAAACCTCTGCCATTGAAAGTGCTGTATAAGCAGTTGGGGTAATTAAAATAAGCAAATTACCCAGACACTTGGGCACAAAGACTTAGAAGCACTGAGAATTTGCAGCTATAGCTGACATGACTGGAAGGCATCTTCAGCCCAAAAATCAGGGCCTTAGCGTGGAGATATGGACAGATCTGTAAGGATCTCAAGAAGAAATTAATCTCTGAGCTGGAAGACAGCATTAAGTCATTTGAGAGCCACTCTGAAAATCTCTGTTCCATTCAAATGCTGCAAAATATTTACTGTCTGTGCTGTATATAAGCAACCAGGCTTTGAAGTGACCACCCAAAAAATGCCACTGTACAATAACTTGAAAGACAGTTTTGCCCTCTAAGTATCAGAGGCAATGTTATCCTCATTTCATCCTGGAACAAGTTTTTGGGAGTTTAAGGGTTTGAATCCAAAACTTGGGCACTACCAATGGGCTGTCTATTCCTGTATATCAGGAACTGAAATTCAGATGAAAGGGAATGTTTTTAGGAGCAAAGCTATTCATGCAAAAATCTCAAATTATCTTCAATAGCATGCTCAGCCAAATTTTAAATGGAATACAAGTACACATTAATTGAGAATTAACATAATTCAGTTTCTTGAGTATGATGATTATTAAAACATAAACTCAGTGAACATACACTTGAGAGGAAACTGCTAAATATTTTTAAAAGCCTAATTTTCAGACACCCTTTATTTTTTCATTAAGAGAGAAAAAAGGAGATGGCACTTCACTTTCTGAAACTTTCTATTTGCTTCATATGAAAAAGTTGCTGAGTGTCTTTAACTGCTGATAGGACAAGTCAGGAATAAATTAGATTTATATAGAAAGCAGACACATGGGATGACATTTTGAGAAGTGCCTGAAAGCCACATTTGTGAAGCTGTTCAGACAAAGGAATGAGAAAATATGCAAAGAGATTTTCGGGTATATGTGCTGGCCATTAATGCAGTTTTCACAGTTGAATTTTGAGAGATGTACATTCTTAGGCATTGAAATGCTTTTAGAAATCTTACTGTTGTAGTGTCACAAAGGAGGTTTTCAAGAATACTTCTTTTCTGGAAGACCCAGGTGTCTTGTCACTTCCACCACCATTTGGAAAATGGGATTTAACCTTTGCTTTGCCACAGCAAGTAGTTTAATACCTGAATACTCATGTAAGTGTTGATGTTGATGCCCAGTAGTAACCTGATCTCTCACACCATCTCACAATTGACCATGCTTGTCTACAGGAGGCTTTGCATGCCAGAAAGCATTGTTCCCTAGGCTTGCTGGTGTGGAAAATGGGAAATGCCACAGCACTGTAGGGACTGGTTTCTGTCCAGATACATCTCCCAGAATGAAGTTTGCTATTGATTCTCAGCTTTTCATTCAATTTGTGTTTCACTTCATGTCTGTTCTTCTGCTGATTTTCTGTGTTCCTTGTGTTTTGTAGAATGCCAAAGCCAGCTATGACTTCAGCAGCAATGATCCCTACCCCTATCCCCGCTATACAGATGACTGGTTTAACAGGTAAATGGATTGTGGGCAGCCTGCTCTTCACTTTGGATTGTGTAAGAAATTCTGCATTTTTGTGAAATGTCTGTTTTCTGCTAAATTCAATTATCACAGAACAGACACTGCAGTCTCACTGCTGCTTGAAAATTAGAGGTTATTTACAATGTCATTTTTTTAGGTTTATAGTTTATAAATTATGTTGCTGCTCCAGAAAAGTATATTTTTAGATTGTTCTATAAGTGATGGCTAAATAACTTTTTGTTGAAAACTTTTTAAAGATTTCAGGGCTCAGACTGAGTGCTTATCAAAAAATATTTCAGGCCTATTTGATGTGGTTTTCATCTCTGACTTAGGGTGACTGGATGGTCTCCTAGTTTTGGATGGGGGTTTTTGTTTTTATTTCTAAAGAAATCAATTGTATATTTTCAGAGTGACACAACAAAGAAGCAGCTGTGCTTCTACCTCAGGTATGGGCCTCCTGGAATGGATTAAAAAGAGTTAGGAGTTGTGATATCCTTCTTTGTAGTCCTGCAATTTTTCAGCCAAAGCAAGATCTCAATGAGACTTCTGCTTCATTTTGTGAAAGGACCTCTGACACTTTCAAAGCAGTATGAATCCAGTTAGTGGATGGAAAGTCACAGAAAGACTAGGGCTCTAATTTGTGAAGGTCTGCTGACTTTCTTGCTTTATCTATGTGAAGGATCTTTTTAGCAGAAAGATACCACTTAGCTCTGGAGAGGAAGAAAATTAAAATTAGCTTTAGTGTGTAATGGTAGCTTTTGTTGTTTTCAGTGTGGAACTTCATAAAATTGCGTATGTTCTGCCAAGTCCCATTAACACTGATTCTGCTGCTATCAAGTATTTTATAGTGGGGCCCATTTTGCTGTCCTCACCTGTTTGGCAAAGTAAACTCTCCCTGGAGGGAGAGTTATATGCCAAAGTCTCTTTGAATAGACCTCAAACATTCCAGATGTGGCAGGGGTTATTGTTTCTGGTCCCAGGTGCCCCTGACTAACTTCAAGCGCTTCAGTGAAGCATTGAGGGTGAGCAGCACTATTGTTTGTGATCCAGTCTGTGATAATTGAGAACAACATGATTCAGGTTGTCATAGAACTGCATCAGTTTCCTCTGTTTCTTGGGTGAATGGAGAGTTCAGGTCAGCAATAGGAGGGGGAAAACCACAGAGATATCCTTTACTGTTCTTTCTTTTCAGAAAAAAATAAAATTGATACTTAGGAAGTATAACATTGTTTGTCAATAAACGTTAGTCATACTGGGATGCTCCATCCCTGGAAGTGTTCAGGACCAGGCTGGATGTGGCCCTGAGCAGCCTTATCTCATGGGTGGCATCCCTGCCCATAGCAGGGAGATTGGAGCTAAATGATCTTTAAGGTCCCTTCCAACCCAAACCTCTCTATGATACGATGAACCTTCAGATTTCTTTAGCAAGACAGGGAATTTTCTGTCTTGCAAGGTAAATCATGGGAGCAACACATTCAGTGGAGCATCCCTTTCCTGCCTTCATAGTATAAGAAAGGATTTAAGATGCAAGATTCTTAGTTTTCTGCAGGTTAAGATGCAAACAAACATACCATATCCAGCTGTGCAGGAGTAGCTGTGACTGTTTTCTCTGTGTATTTCTTTGCTATTCTGTTAATTGAGCTGACATACTCCTCTATAAGCTCTTGCCATGGTTTCTGACTCCTGATTTAGTGTCACTGGTAGGTAACAGCTGTCTGCCTCTGACAGTCTGTCCCTATGTGTAGCTACACTGGTGCATCTGCATAGGCCATGATTACATGGAATATCTATTGGGAGAAACCTGAAATAAAGGCTCCATTTTTCACAGCCAGTGATGTGATCCGATCGAATTTTATGCATGCAAAAGTATCAGACTCGAAATAGGATAAAGAACATATTCCATAAAAAATACATTTCTATGTGAGCAATTCAAGTGTTTTGTGGAACAAGAAGCAGAAGAGTGATCACTAAGGGGCTTTTGTGAGCTGCCAGCTGCATGTGGAATGTGTTCATTAGACTTCAAGAATAAATAGGAGAGGTTTTTGCATGGAGTATTCCATTATTCACAGCTGCTCTGCTGGTAAGCACAAATTCCCCTTCCATTTGGGGCCTTGCAAGACTGCTGGAATCACTTTGGCCTTTCCATCTAACAGCCACTGGCCTATGAAACCATGCAGGGTGGTTTTTGGAAGGGAAGGATGGTGCCTCAGGCAGGAAATTGCTATCAGGCATTTCAGCTGCTGCTGTGGGCAGAGGCCCAATAGATGGCTTGGCAGCCAAGGGGTTTATTCTCATGTTTGCTGTATTCACTGTTTGACTGTGTTCAGATCCACAGCTTGGGGACCCAGCAGGAGAGTGTATGCTTGGTTCAATGTGGAACAGAGTTGTGCTTGAGCCTGAGGAGCAGTGGGAGCAGTGCAGGAACTTGAATCAAGCCCTGTTCCCAAAATGAGAGGTAGCCCCACAGAACTCAGTGTTTTCTAAGAACCACTTTGGGAACTGACTGATTTTGATCACCCTCTCCTTCTGAACCACATTCAGTACCTTGGCATGTACCACATTTTGCAGTGAAGCGGTAGCCATAGGAATTAGCGGCCTCATACTACTGTCTGACTTCATGTTGTGAGCATGCAGAAGGCATAACTTGGGCTTTCCAACTCAGAGCAATGAGATTACAAATTTCTGCCCTGATCCAAATTACCAGTAATTATCTCTGCTCCTATGGCCTTTGTATTCTCTATATTCTCTCACTCAGCCAATGAGTTAGCAGGGAAAAATTCATTTGCTATTTTGGAAACCTATATTCTTCAGATGTCAGAATCTTTTGCTAACTGTGGATCCAAACCAAAGTAGGAGAATGCTTTCCCTTCTGTAAATAATGCTTAGAGGCTGACAACATCATGTGAGTAAAAAGGGGATTGCATTTGCCCCACAAAGTGTCCATCTGAGCTCTGCATGTTTAATTGCTGCCCAATGCAAGCAGCTAAACTAGTCAAGAAAGGCAGATGGTCCCAGCTATTGAGACTGCAGCTCTGCATAGCCCTCCCCTGCAAACAGCTGAAGATAGGATGGATGGGTCCTGTCCTTTGCTGTCTGCAGAAGCATTTCAAAGCAGATGACAAGGTACCTCAATAAAAATCTGTGCCACCTCTGACACTTTCAAAAAGACATCAGTAAGGAGGCACGCATAGGACCATAGGCAATGGATTTTAAAACAGAATTATTTTCAAACACAAAGGAGAGTGAAATTTTTGTAGCTAATATGGAGGTATTTTTTAAAATACAGTATGCAAAACTGTTTTTCAACTAAATCCACTTTTCCCCTTACTTTTTCTATGCATGTTCACATAAAATATGTTCACTTACATAAAGTTTATGCAAGACTTGCTCTACTTGCGAATATATGGTTTACCTTTGAAGTAGCTTGTTCACAGATGAAAATATTTTGTGTTTTATTCCCCTATGTTAAATATTGAAATAGAGAAGAGGTGAACACTGTAGAGAAAGGATGTGATTTGTTCTTCTGACATGAGTCACTTCACAGAAACCACAAAGGTTTATCAATGATACATGAACAGCAAATAGGTCTGAGTTGGAAAAGTCTGCTATTTGCCATTAATAATTCAACCAAATGCATTTCCATGAACTCGTGATTTTTTTTTCTCTCTAGTCAGCAGCACAATATTGAAACTCTGAGCTGCTGGAATAGGCCTGTCTACAGTCTCCATTATGTGGGCCACTGCTCTGGAGAGGATCTTCTGGTAAAACCTTTTTGTCAGGAAGGTCCTAATACAGTTTTTCTCACTGTAATCTGGCAACATCAGTGATGTTTTGCACCCCAGCATTAGTCAAACCAATTTTTAACAAAGCTATTTATTCTTCTCTGTGCCTTGTAGTTGGCCCATAGATGACTAGATAATGAATGCCTAGCATTGCTAGCACCTACCAATGAATGTTGTGCTTCTGTCACACTTCCTTGAGCAAGATCATGAGGGAAAATCTTGTTGTTTGATTGTTGATAGAAATTTCTGTAGCAGCTGAATAACAAATCTGTATTTCTGTCTTCTCTGCCCCCTTTGTAAAAGGAAGCGTATGAAATCTTCTGTCATCTCTCTTTATGGAACTGCCTCTAAAAATATATTCTCCTAAGTAGAGCAGGAAAAAGTATGTCTCGCTTCTTATCTTTTTACTAATGTTACACTATCTTTGCCAGACACCCATAAAGGGAAAGAGAGGGAAAAAAGATGATTGAAACAGTTTTGCTGCCTCCCAGGACAGTCCGTCTATACTCAGTATAAGTATAACCTTTATAATACAGCATTTTGAATTGCATGAATCCTTAGTATGCTGTAGAATCAGTGCCAGTTTCAATGCTCAGAGTGGATTCATGTGAGCAGTAGGATGGAGTCATATATTGATTCAACATCTTAGACTAAAAAAAAACCCTGACAGCAGCACAGGTTTCAGTAATTTCCCTGCTGCTATGCTTTTTTTTAAAAACTAGGTTATGTTGTCTGCATTTCTTTTCTTTTGAGTTTAATTTCTAGGATGAATTAGGAGAAAGGAAAACGCAATTTCCCTTCCTGCAGGTGCCCCTGCCAGTGGTGCCAGTAAATGCCACTACAGCTAAAGAGTCTCTATTAAGAGCTGTAAAGCACTTCATAGACACCAGGTATTATTGCAATACCATGTGTCAGCCCAAACCTGGACCTCTGTATCAGAGCAGACTTTTCCCTCTTGAGCAGAAAGCAATTGCTCTGTGAGCTGGAGCACCTTGTCAGCTCTTTTGGGAATCAGGCACTGGATGAGGGATGCATGTGCCTTAGGTCCCACAGCTTTGTGCCTGGCCAGCCATGTGCAGCTCTGCTGCTGAGGAGTGCAGTGACCATTGTGGCTCACTTCTCCTACTCCAGCTTGGTATTGCACCCACCTCTTCCTGTAGCATTTCTTTTGTGGGCAGGGATATGCTCTTTGTACATGTTCAGACAGCAAAAAGGCAGACAGACTGTTCCATAAGGTTCAAAGTAATGGGTGTCACGGTGTCAAGATGCAAAAATAAAGGAACTAATATTGATTTTTGTATTTATGGTGTTCTGTCAGGGGCTGTTTCTACTAAGATTTGTTAATGAGGCAGAACCTGTCTCACAAGCTAAAATGAAAAGGCCTGTATAACTTTACAGTTAAATGCAGTGTCGAGATACATGTTAACCTCAGAGCAAGCCTCACTCATTCTGTGGAGGGGAAACTGGATATTGCCTGCTTCAGCAAGGAATGAACATGTGCCAGTATTCAGCACTCAACAGTTTTGCATTGAATGGTTTTCCTCTGCAGCACTGGGAGCTGACTGAGGCAAAACAAGCTCACAGTGATCCAGCTCAGCTCAGCACGTGCATTAGCTGGGGTTCATCTGGTCTCTCTGCCTTCCTTTTCACAGCCACGGGACAAGGTGTGCAGGAGAGGTGTCTGCTGCTGCCAACAACAACATCTGCGGTGTGGGAGTTGCGTACAATTCCAAAGTGGCAGGTATGGTAGCAATCCAGGGTGTAAATAGCCCACTGTGCTTCAGGCAGAGCTCCTCCTGCAGAGACAGAGGGTGTTGCTCACGAAAGGGCTGCAGATTGGTGCTGGACCATGTATTTATTACTTTTCACAGTAGCTGGAGAGAGAAATTTCTCCCTGGCTTTGCCTTTTCAATCAAGGGCCTTATAAATAAAGGCTTTTTAATAACAGTGCTAAAGAGCAGCTCTGCTCCTTCATATACCAGCTCCTGTTTGTATGCTGATTTTCAGTGCTTCTTCCCTGCATACCTATAGAATTGTTTGTGCCGAATCTCATTTTGCAGGAGGTAAAGTATCAATTTCTGCTGCACTTAAAAACCATTTGAAAAGGCCAATCTTATGCTGCTCTTACTCTTGAGGCTCTCACAGGGCAGGACCTGCAGAGCTGTATATCTCTGTGGTTGTAGTTTTCCTCTGTTTTAACAGTGATGCAAAGTGATAGAAGCAGATGCGGAGAATGAAAAAGGTGCACTCAGCATCCACGCCTTGGGTATTTTTACTTCTAACAAGTTCTTCTCTGCACATATATACTGAATACAGTGCTTGGAGTGAGTTAGGCTCTCCACACCATGTGTCAGTTTAGTTGAATCTGAAGAAATCCTGTTTTTCCCACTCTTAAGACAGTTCCATGATGAGAACTGATGTACAGCAGGCAGAGATAGATGCTTGTGAATTTCACTTTACTTTCCCTAATCCACACCAGAGCATCACCCATTGCTTCTCGGTGATGGTCCACAGTGTGTGTACATGGACAGTGCTGCTCTGCTTGGCCAGTTCCTGTTTCACTGTAGTGTCAGGAGAATCTGAGGAAGGCCACATTTCACCTGTCACCTACATGACTGAAAGCTGAATCTCCACCAGAGAAGAGCACCAAGCAATGTTTGCTAAGCTCTTACTCAAGAAATATCAGTGAGAGTTAGTAACTGGCTGGGCAGGTCTAATAAATATCTCCTTTCTTCAGGAAGGGTAACATCTCCTTCAGGGATGGGACATTCCACAAAATTTACATTCTTTCAAGAGTTACTCTTGGAGGAATCTGAATTGAGACATGGGATTTTGTCTGGACCATGTCTGTATTATTCATATAACTCTACAACTGCAAGCTGGTTGCTTAAAAATCAAGAGGTTTGACAATATTTCTGGTGACCAACAGCCAACAGATAATCTTCTGTGTTTGTCCACTTTGCATTAAAATCCCCTCAAGTTTTTGGAAGTGCCAGCCAGCCTTCCCTGCCTGAGGACAATATGCATTGGCAACACCACTGTGTGGTCCATGGCACTGGAAGTCCATGAAAGCTGAGGGTCTGCTTCTGTCATGGTTTGGAGTCATGTTTGAAGAATGAATGGGTAGTTGATTGCAGATCTGCATTTTATAAGTATGGGAAGCAATTTCTCACCAATTGAGTTTGACTTCATGTTAGCTTGAGTTAGCCCATCAAGAACATCTGGCTTTGGTCTGATTTCTATTTGAAATTTATACCACCTTTTTTCCAGCCTTATATTTGAAACACAATGGTTTTTTATTGAATATAGTAAAGTCACTGTCTTCTAAATCAGGATCCTTATTGCCATTCACACTGCTTGGCACTGATTTCTGCCCAGTCTCTGTCCTAAACCATTGGGAAAAGCTGAACTTCAACTTGGGGATATAAATAACGCTTGGAATGAATCCCTGGTTACTCAGGTCTCATCCAGAGACCAAGTGACAGGTTGGCTGTCACTGGAATTGTCCTATGTGTGAGGTATGATGGGTGTAAGGGCTTGCACTGCTGTCTGTTGCACTCCGGCTCACTTAGAGTCAACACTTTAAGGTTTTATGAAATTGACATCTCCTAAGATTGTATCATTTAAACTCTTTAACTTCTGCTGCAATATGGGTTAAAGGAAGTGGGTTTTAGTTTGCTTTTTTCCTCCACATGCTGGCTGTATTTTGCTATTGCATCTGCATGTTGACAGAATGATATTTTTCCAGGAAATTGCTGTGTAGCATGTTTCCCTCCTCTGATTAAATTCTGGAGATGCACCCAAATAAACAGAAAAATTACTTGAAAAACTAATGACATGTGAACACAAAACTGAATGTAAGTTAGATGAGGGAGGGGACCTTACTCTTTTTTGCTAGCTTACAGAATCTTATATTAAATGCCATTGATATTATTTAAGCACTGAATTTCTAAGACTGCTGAATTCTGTTATTTTTATAGTGTTCTCAAAGATTAGATGGAAAATACGGTGTAATTAGAAAGCTAACAATAAAGTTCTTTTTCTGTCTGGGCTGTGCTGCCTTGGTGGCTGGGTGTTTAATACTGGCATCCTGCTGGGTAAGCACACCCTGGTGACATGGGAATGTCAAGTGTAGAATTACTGAATGGGTAAAACTGACAGTGACTTAAAATATCTGTAACTGGTGGCCTTCTGCAAGATTACATTTTGTGCTGGGTAGTGCATATTTCATGCTTATGTTGATTAAAACTACAGGTATTCGAATGCTCGACCAGCCGTTTATGACAGACATTATTGAGGCTTCCTCCATCAGTCATATGCCTCAAATCATAGATATATATAGTGCCAGCTGGGGACCAACTGATAATGGGAAGACTGTGGATGGACCTAGAGAGTTAACGCTGCAAGCAATGGCAGATGGTGTGAATAAGGTAACAGTTTTAATAATCTGGGTTCTGGGGCAGAATGGTGTGTACATGCTTGTGCAGAAAACAGTGACTTGGGAACACAATGCATTTGCACAAATTATCAAACTTTTGCCATATTTCAAGGTTCCTTTGATGCTCACTCTGCAATATTTTGGTATTGATTTTATTGTATAGTCTCAGCATACTGTGTTTATCTCTAGCCTGCTAACTGATGCTTTTTATAGGCCATTGCAGTCAAAATGGAAGAGCCTGAACTTGCTGAACCCAGGTTGAAATATGTCAGCTGAGCCACTGACACTGCATTTTCTGTTTTGGCATGTTACCAATTTAATTATTTTTTGGATTTGGAGTGTCTCTTGGGTTACTCATTATATGGTCATTATTATAGCTGTGATTGAGCTGCAACAATTCAGATGTCCCTGGACTAATATCATCCAGGAGACTCCTTGTTTATTCCCACATTCCCAGCTCCTTCTAGGAGCAGTCTGTGGTCTTTGTAAAAGACACTCAATATCAGCCTGTCATCTGTTTAACCGGTACACTGTAAGATGGTTGGAGGAAATGTGTGTGCCCCAACTCAAAATAAATTAGTCCAGACAAACCAACCTTGCATGGCTTTATCTCTACCTCTTTAGTGTCATGCAGCCAAGACAACCATGGGTGCCCCCTGGTGCTCTAGGGAATGAGCTTCCTCCCCTTGGCTGGTTGTAGATTGGTTTCTGTATTGACAAGACCTGAAATTACCCAGAACATCTGCGATGGTTTTCTATGGGAGCTCCACAATTACTTTTCTATCCAAATTATTTCTTCCTTTTGCTTGTGCCAGATACTCCCACTCTTCATCACCAGCTCACTGTAAGCAGCACATTCTGTTTACCATGTTTTGTGACATGATAATTCAATCTACCGCTGTGACAAATAGTGAAGCATCTAAAGCTTTCTCAAATGCTGACCCTCGGATGTTTTGCCTGTAACCGAGGAATTACAGTTGTCTTCATGCTTCCACCCATAAAATTGGCAATGTACTGCAAGAACACTGGAAGACTTGTCAAAAATTCCTTCTGTCTACTCAGTTTTTAGTATAAACTGTACAAACCTCTGATGAGTTGAGTCCCTCTGAAGTCACCTTACACAGGCTGTGTTTCTTCTTGTGATTTTCATTTATCTAGTGTTTCCATAAAGATCCCCTTAAACACTTTGGTCTTGAGGAGAATCTTTCTTAGGTGTATGACAATTCTAGCAGCACCTTGATGTGTTATTGTTGCTTGATCTCTCTTCCACTTATGTTGGTTGTAGCAGATATAAACTTTGAACACAGAAAAGTTTCCGTATAATTTCTGTGCTGTCCTCATCCAATGGAGAACTTGTGTAAAAGTAGCAAAAAAGTCGAAGATTGAAAACTGAACTAGAGTTATTTTACCCTTCAAGAGAAGCAGATTTTAAATCATAATCATGGGGATTTTTTGTAATTTGGTATAAAAAATACCTTTGAATTAACTTGCTGTCATATTGCCCTATGCTTTAATTTGTGCAGTTACACTGGAATTAACCTTCTCTTTCAATGTTTAATATCAGAGTAGGGATTTTTCTTTTCTGTTTCATTGCTTGGTTGGAGTCCTATACTCAGAGGGTTGGGCATATTACCTTTTTAATACCTTGCTTTCAGGAGTGTTTGTGATTCTCTTCAAGAAATAATTTGCAGTATTAAGATAAAAAGGGGCCCTGAGATCACTTGCGTTGAAGTCTCAGGAAAGAGAGAGCACAGTGACAGTGATCTGTGCTCTGGCAAGGATTGCTTTTATGAGGAGACATATGTCTCTTTTATCAGGAGACATAAAATTAACAGGAGAGCCTGCAGTAGTAAACCAGTTCTCTCGGCCGTTGGAGAATTAGGAGGAATTATACTGGATTCTACAAAAAAAAATATTGCTGTCTTGGGACAATTACACTTAACCTTGTAGTGGCAGTATCCCAGCTATCTCCTGGCAGTATGTGCACAGAAGATGGGACAGTTCTGCCCCAAATAACTCCCTTTGTGTTATGATCTTAGCTTTATCTACCCTTCTTTTGCTCATTACATTTCCTAATAGAACAGTTTTTTTGGGTATAGTTTGTTCTGATTTGGTTTTTTTGAAGAGCCAGATTTTCTAGAGGTATTTCAAGCTGTCAGTTGATGCTGGGTATTCTCCATGATGCTCTGAAAAACCCACTACAGAGCTGGCTGCATGTAAAGGAAGACTAACAAGCCTTTGATATAATACCCTTTTACCTAGTTTAGGTCTATAATGTATGCATCACATTCTCTATTGACTAAAAATGTAAATCTAGTTTATTATTATTTCTCAGTGTAACCCTCCTATCTTATTAAAAAGTATCTTTTGTAAACTGAGAGACAAAAAAATGTAGGAATTCTTTTTATCAGCCTAGAGCTGATTCTCACCAGTTATGGCTCATGACTTAATGATGAAGCTGAAATATTGGTGGGGAGGAAGCAACATGCTGAGAATAAAAATGTATTCTTAAACTAAAAGCAATACTTCCAAATGTCCTAGAAGGCAAAATAAGAGCTCTTGCATGGAGCAAGATTAATATCCTTGCTTCTAATGCAATAAAATAAAAATCAGTAAGTAAGAGCGATACAGAATTCTTACACAGAATGTGCATTTAATTGAGTTGACAAACACAGGTTATCTTTGCCTTGCTGCCACCACACTTGGGAGCCCAGTTCAAAGAGGACACTGCCAAGTATTTCATCCTTCCCACAATCTCCATTCTCACTTTCGTATCCTTCAGAATTTCTCCTTCCAGAGCTACTGAGATTTGGGGATAACTAGTCGCCTGATAATGACAATATGATAAAAACTGCAGAAACTGTGAAACTTCAAGTTTATATGTCTATTTTTATGTCTTGAAGCCACCCAACTATAACCAGCTGGACTAAGGCCAACATGTCTTCTATTTCTGATATATATTCTTCTAGCTGAAGATGTCCTGGCTCATTGCAGAGTGGAGTTGGACTGGATGGCCTTTAAAAGGGCCCTTCCAACCCAAACTATTCTCTGATTCTATTTTCCTACCTTTCCTCTTCCATTATCCATTCTTGGCATGTGTTAAACTCATTCTTGCCTTTGCCTTAATCATACCTTCATTTTGGTGGACTGTTCGCTTGGAAGGTAAATAGCATTAATAGAGGCAGCTCTGAATTAAGGACAACACAATCTGTCATCACACTGTCAACTCCTTTATGGGCTCTCTTACTAATTATATCCAAGGCTAAGCACAAAATTATTAGTGTGTGCATGAACTGGGTGTCAGCATAACCCATGGAATCAGAAGTTATTGGGAAAGGTACTCAAGCTGCTTTTTGTTGCTAAGATATTTTTTAATGTGATCTGGCTTCGCCTGTGTTATCTCATGGCTTTAGTTCAAGGACAGTGGTCAGCAGCATGGCTGGGTCACTGAACATTGGTGGTTGCACTGCAAGGATATGTGACCTCACAGTTGAATTAGCAAGAATTTGGGAATAGGGATTGAAAGGATTTTCATACACACAAAGGTGCACAAGTATTTGGCAATTACCAGCACTGGCCTGACACAGGTGAACACTCTTACCTGATGCAACTTCCAGCTGCTAGAAAATACTTATTTGGGATGTAACTGGAAAGGACTTTTAAAAACTTTTAGGTTTACAGTACTTGTCTAATTTGGGGGCCTTGCATTCATTGTATGCATTGTATGACTGGACAAAGCAATCCTGTGTGATTTACATATCCCTTGTCTGAGCTGTGCTTACCCACTGTGGGGGTTAGAAGGCTTGGAGAAGGAGGTAGAGATGATGGAAATCCTGTGACAACACATCTCTCTTAAATAGAGACTTTCTGTTATTTAGTATCTTGCATCCAGAATTGTAACACCTGTCATCTTAAACAGGAAAAGGCTGTTGCAGACATCTTTTGTGAAAATCCTTTTCTTAGGATTTTTCCTGCTGAGAAGCTGAGAAGCTACAGCAACAAAATGTAAACAATGGTTATCTGCTGCTGTGGAATGCATCAGGTGTGTCTGTGATTGGGCCATCTTGAATGTTTACAATTAATGGCCGACCACAGACCAGATAGCTTGGACTCTCTGTCTGAGCCACAGACCTTTGTTATTCATTCCATTCTATTTTTAGCTAGCATTCTGAGAGGAAAACCTTTCCTTCTGTTCTTTAATATAGTCTTAATGTAATGTATATAATAAAATAATAAATCAAGCCTTCTGAACATGGAGTCAACATTATTGTCTCTCCCCTCACCCAAGAACCCCTGTGACCACAGTCACAAAAGGCAGCCTAGGTTAAGGACTAATTCCACTTACATTTTATGGTATAACCTGGTTGTAGTGTAGTGTCCAGTAAACACTTCTTATTTGCCATTTCATGAGTCTAGTTCTTTCCAGCTTCAGTTACTGGAATTTAAGGCAACAAAAAAAAGTAATCAAATAAAGTGGTCTCTTATCTATTGCATTTTTATGATGTAGACTTTTATATTAGGAGGTTGTGAGTGGTTGCTCATGGACTGAATGAATTCCTTGAAATTTCACCTTCTCAGCCAGAATATATAAGACATGAGCCATTTGTGCTTGTGCTGGTGAAAACATCACTGCTACCCTAGTGTAGTTCTACCTAAGAAAACAATGCCCAAGTACAAATTACCTAGGGAGCAGTATTAGGAATTCATAGTCACATCATGGCTTTGTAGCTGGGCTCACCAATGAAGGAAGAATTGACAGTGTAAAAAACAAAAGGAAATATTTTTCATTTACCTCTCTCCAAGTGCACAGAAATTGTGTTATTGTTCTTTGAAAATATCATGTTAATTAAGTATATACAGTTAGATGCCACATGCCTCTAACATAATTTTATTGTTCAACAGCTAAGTGAGGACAGGAAAATTTATTATATGACAACCATCTGATTACTCACTTTTTGAGGAAGCCCAGCAAGCTCCTTTATAACTTGGGAGCCCTTTACTATCGTATTGCCATTGTGTCTGAAATATGCATTATAATTCCATGCCTTGTCTTTTTCATCTAAGATAAAATCAAACCGTATTAAAACCCCACACATGTTGTATCTGCTTGCAATTCTGAACCCTGGTCATCTGACAGGGATGTTTTCTAAGGAGGCAAGACAATAATGTAGCCTGAAAATGCTGATTTTGTTGTATCACTCTGCCCCCAGGAGTGCTTTTTTGCCTAATCTCTGTGCCACAGCTCAGCAGATAACATGCTTTAGCTTCCCAGCAAGGCTGATAATGCAAGCTGGCAACCTTTGCACAATGCTTCCAGGAGCACAGATGGACCTATGATGCTAGAGTTCATCACACCACTTGGGAATGCTGGCAAGGAAAACCAGCATTGTCACTGCTAAAGAGTAAATTGGGTGTGTAGAGTCTTTCTGAGTGATAATCTAGTTCAGAAATAATGAGAAGAGAATGAGATTGATTTTTTTGCAAATATTATCAATATTAGAATTAGGCCTGTAGAATTGTTGTATTATCACTTGTGGTGCACAGCCCAGCATCCAGCAAAAAAGAAATGGCTAATTAAAAGGTTTTGCCTTAGCATTTTCCAAGTTCCCTTCTCGTTGCCCTGCTAGACTGAACCCTCCCTGAAAACTAATGCTGGCTCTCTTCACCAAAAATATAATTTTACATATATTTCTCTTGGCTAAGAGAAGCCCATCCAATTTCAACAGCAATTTAGATGTAGAAAATGGCTCAAGCATTATTTTTAGCCAAAGGAGGTATTAACAATTAAGCAATTAATTATGGGTTGGCATATGTGAGTTCAGTACTCTTCTGTGACCAATTCTAAAATAAGTTACAGAAAGCCTTTTTATTAGAGTTTATGAATTATATGTCTTAGATTTTTTGAACCTTGTATGCAGCAGTCTTGGAGTTTGGTAGTTATTACTTGACCCCAATAGTTTCAGAAATCTGCTAGGACAAACTGGACAGACAGTTATTAAAGGCAGCAAAATGTGAAAGGGACACAAAAAGGAGAAGTATGTTGGAAGTGTGGTTCCAAGTGATAGTTATCCTCTGCGCAGTAGCCAAGTGTTGAACTGAGTTCTTGCTCCTGCTAAAACAGCCTTTCCTCTTCCACTGTTGAATACCAGAAGGTTAGGCCAGCAGGGAAGGGACAGGGCCTTCATCAGTAGTGAATTTGAGAGGATAACCCTGTTGCTGTTTCTTCCCACCTGAACTGCATGGCTTGTGGCTGTGCTGGGCTTTTCCAGGGTTACAGTTCAGCATCTCCAGGCTTTCGGAAGGAACTGGAGAAGTGTAAAGGCATTCAGCTCAAACAGGGTAGCTGTGCGCCTAAACCTGTGTAGTGGCAAACTTTGGCAATCCAAGTATGTTTCCTGCTATGTTTTCTCTGAGGTATCTCTGAGGTTAAATCAAGGTTGCTTGGCTGGCTGTCAGAAATGTGTTTCTGCCTAAATTTTGCTTTAGGTTTTTAAAAGTGCCCAAGTCATCAGTATAGGAAAGGAGCAAAGGGATCCAGAAGACACAGCCTACCAGATTGCTCTAGGCAAATCATCCTGGCAGCTGGAGGAGCCAGGGGAGTGAGAGATGTTAGGGATGCAGGAACATGCAGGCAGGCTCCAGAAAACCGTGGCAATACAAAAAATGGGCAGCAGTTCAGGGATGCCAAAGAGTCGCTGCCTGCAGCTGACTTGTACTGTATAGCAACCTCTGCAGTAGGTCGTTGCAGCCTGAATAGCTGCTAGTAAAGTCCAGGGTAAGGAAGCAAAAAAACATCTGTTGCATAATATCAACAGATGTTTAATTCAGCTGGCCAGTGAGATGTTCAGAGTCCCAGAGCACACACATGTGGAGGGTCCAGGTTCCCCTCTCTCAAGGAGCCCCCAGAGTGACCCTGGTCTCCGGGCAGTACTAAGATAAGGGCCAATCGGGGGATAGGGAGGGAGTGGCTCAGGGACACAGGAACAGACATAGGAGGAGCAGGGGAAGGAGCCAGTGGGGTCTTACGGGCTTTTGAGGGAAGCTTCTTGTGTTTCCCCAAGCCAGGGGATGCCCTCCAGGGTCTCCACAACTCCCCATTTTGAAATTATTAAGAAAGCTTCTCTGAAGGATCAACTGAATCAACACAAAATGACAAAAACAAATAAAAACCCTCCACATGTGTGTGCTTTGGGACTCTGTTAAATATCTCACCACATGGCTGAATTAAACCTCTGTGGATATTATGCAAAGACCCTTTTTGCTTCCTTACCCTGGACTTTACTGGCAGCTATTCAGACTGCACAAATGGCGCACCGAGCAGGTCTCTAGGAGAGACTTCTTCTCCTAGAAAACATCTGCACTAGACCACCCTGAGAATTTGGGCTTTTTTTACCCCAGTGTGGTGAGTTTGAAATTTTGGTTCCTTCCTCCTTTTACTCTCCGGTGTTGGGAAGAGACTGGGTTAAGATGGAAACAGCACTCACCCATGCAGAACAAGAAGTTTACCTTGTTATAAATGAGGTCCCATATCTCTAATTTAATAATTCACAGACTTAAAATTTAGCAGCAGTTTTTAATTGAGCAGCCATTTTATAATACAATCAAATATAATCCAGTAGTTACAAAAAGAAATTTGGCAGTGGCTCAGATAAAACATAAGCAAAAATTGAGCAATCAGAATATGGGGAGGGCATCCCACCCTGCCTCACGTACAAAAGGCAAAAGGATCCAAACACAACTTATATACTGTATCCTAATGCATATTCATCAATGTTTTCCCATAAATCTCCTCCTATTTTAGATTCTCAAAATCTACGTCACTCTACTGTGCAGCGCATGCTCCTGTTGTTGCAAGTCCTCTGAATAACCTGGCAGGTGGTGTGTGCGCATTAAGCTTTATGTTATGTAAGTAAGCACTATGTTCCAATTAAGCCTTATTATTTTATAGATAAGACCACTATTTTAGACTCCCTGTCTGGAATTGTCCCAGTTTTTTTCTCTTTATTGTCCCAACTTCTCAAGGTCGGTCCAAACCAATAAATTTTTGGAAGTAATTTGGGAAATTTAAAAACTAAGACAGAATTCTGTTCTTTATTTAATATGATGATGAAATGCATTCTGAATCTTGAGGACCATTTAAAAAACAGATGAAAACACCTCCTCCATGTTCCCCTCTTTGTGCCCCTGCACCTCCTCCCCTGTCACAAGGATAGACTCCTCCGGGTTCTCCCATGTTTACTCCTGCTGCCCAGGTTGGCTCTCACCACATGGCTGCAGCCGCATGATCACATTCACGTGCTCAAGATGGCAGAGACCCCATGTTTGGAGCTGCGGGGTCCCCCCTTCTGCCCTCTGGTACTTACGCTTCCTCCCACAGATGTGTTTACCTTGGTTGCTATAGCACTGCGAGACGGAGCAGGTGGTGATAGCCATCCCCCCTCGCACTGAACAGCTGCTCCCGCAGAAAACCCACGGCCTCCCCACTGCTGCTCCACATGGCCAGAGTGAGCTGGCTGATATTCGCTGCCCAGCCTGCCCCGTGGCAGCCCGCTGCATGGGGGTCAAGGGCAGGCGGGCAAGACCGGCAGGCCCAGGGTGCTGCTGTCACCGGGCAGGCAGACGGCCCCACCGGGGGATGGCTTAGAGCCACAGTCCTGGCAGCGAAACTGCTGCCCCCATGCCAGCAGCGCCCGCAGGCACCAACCAAGACAGACCCCTGAGAAGGAGAAGAGGCTGAATCTCAGCGTGGCCACCAGCGCTGGGAGTGTGATGAACTTTGCACGGCAGCACACCAGCACCAGCAACGCGTCTAGCACCACCAACACAAACACAAACCCACTGACAAAGGTAAAAAAGTCCTTGCCGTGAACATTTTGGGGACAGTGAAATGGTTCAATGTCAAATACAGATACAGTTTCATAACCTGGAATGATAACAAAGATGTGTTTGTTCATAAGACTGCTATAAAAAAAATAACCCCAGGAAATACCACCACAGTCTAGGAGATGGAGAAATTGTGGAATTTAATATAATACAAGGAAGAAATAGCCCCCAAGCAGCCGATGTGGCAAGATCTGGTAGAGTTCCAGTGCAAGGTAGTAAACATGCGCCAGACTGCAAACCTGCAAAATATTATCCACATCATAGAAGTCCTCCACACACCTACCAAGGAAATAGAACCCAAAAAATTCCTGTGGTATCTGTACCTCCCTCCCACTTTCCCCTTTTCCTTTCCATTGTCCTGTTACTCTTTTTTTATGTTCCCACAAATTCCTACCTCCCTTTCCCTTTACCTATGGTCTCCCTCCACTAATCTTTTTCCCCAGAGTTCCTTTGTAATACCAGAGGGAGCGTGATTGGGAGGGAAAGAAAGGAAAGTTTTCCTAAAGTAACCATCTTTTTCTTAAAAGTTAATGATTTCTATTTAGAGTTTCCAACAGGCACACCACCACTTACACTACCTTATACAGGGTCTGTAACAGCCAACAACACTGCCACAGGTGACAGAGAACCAATCCCTGCTGAAGAAACCTTCTCCTGACTCAGTTTCCTGATAAACCGTACTAAGTGAACACCGCATCCCTCCTGCCAGCTCTAAGAAATCTGTTTGGACATTGGGGAGTCAGAGTTTTTTGCATCTTGAAAACTGTCTTATGAGTGCTTTTATGTGTTTTTGTCATTTTGTGTTGATTCAGTTGATCCTTCAGAGAAGCTTTCTTAATAATTTCAAAATGGGGAGTTGTGGAGACCCTGGAGGGCATCCCCTGGCTTGGGGAAACACAAGAAGCTTCCCTCAAAAGCCCGTAAGACCCCACTGGCTCTTTCCCCTGCTCCTCCTATGTCTGTTCCTGTGTCCCTGAGCCACTCCCTCCCTATCCCCCGATTGGCCCTTATCTTAGTACTGCCCGGAGACCAGGGTCACTCTGGGGGCTCCTTGAGAGAGGGGAACCTGGACCCTCCACATGTGTGTGCTCTGGGACTCTGAACATCTCACTGGCCAGCTGAATTAAACATCTGTTGATATTATGCAACAGATGTTTTTTTGCTTCCTTACCCTGGACTTTACTAGCAGCTATTCAGGCTGCAACAATAGGTGGCTATGCAACAATCAAACAATCAAAGCTTCAGGAAACACTGGCTCAGGTACTAGCCCAGCAGGCATAATGAATGAAGAAAACAACAAAGGGGAAAAACATAGTTTAAGTAATGCCTCTAGTTACATAAAGTGAGAAAGGATGAAGTCTTCTGCCAGCTCACTTTTGCAAGGTAGCTTACAAAAGATATTTATCTAGGATTATGCACTTATGGAAGATCAGAAAAAGGGGTAAGAATATTTCTCAGGGAATGTTTCATCATGGTGCAGCTTCCCACTAAAGACACTGGAAATAGAAAACCTGCTCTTTTCTTAAAGAGAGCTTCACAGGAACTGTCTGTGAATTACTAAACATATAGCCTTGCCAAACACTTAAAACTGGTTCAACTTGAATTGAGAACTGGGCCTCTCTTGGGCTGGTATTAAATCCATCATGATCCATTTTCAGCTCTGAGTGAGATATATCTTCAGATGGCTCAGAAGGGTGAGTGCCAAGCCATGCATCACTTTTGGAGGAAATTAGCAGGTTTCTACAAGATGGTGGAGGAAAGATACTCTTTTAAAATGTATCTTAAAACCTTCCTGGTGTTGTGTTCTTCCTGACTCTTCCTTCAGGCTCCCTCTGGTGGTTACAGTGTATGTTACTGTTGCCTTCTTCCATCCCGTTCTTGCTCCACATATACAGCCGCCTGAGTCACACCAGTAATATTTTTTAGGTTCACGTAAGGTTGAGATGCAAATAAGAGCTTTCAGTTCACTTTAAATATGATGTTTAGTTAATACAACTGGATTTTATTTTTCTTGCTTATCATAGAATCATAGAGTGCTTTGAGTAGGAACGGACCTTAAAGGCCATCTAATTCTTGAACCCCTGCTGTGCCATGAGCAAGGATGCGGCCCACTAGATGAAGACTAGATCAGTTTTATTACTACTACTATCCAGAGAACTGAATATTTACTTCTCCTGAAGCTGTATATTTCTACTTGATAAACTACACGATTCCTGAGAACAGCCACCAAACAGCTTGCCTGTGCAGGCAGTCTCTCTGTGGGATCTGACTGTGGGACATGTGAACAACAAGTCCTAAGCATCATTACAAATAATGCAGTTGGACTGCTGTCAGTTTATTCCAGCAGTGTTGGCTTGTCTTTCCAGTCCTGGCTAGGAATGAAAGGCAATTGAAATTAGAGTATTAAGAGATGAGTTGTAGGTTTTAACACTAAGACCACTTATGGATATGACTCCTGTGAAAGCAATATCGTGAAGCCATTCTCAAAGTTACAGTAATTGCATACATAAAACCCATCCCAGAGTTTCAGTTCCTCTGTGACTTCCTCTTGCTTCACACCAACAATATGTTACATGCATTTTCTGCCATTCAGCTACAAATCCCATTCATGGGGTAAAATTCTTGGCAGCACAAAACAGTCCTGCTGAGCATGGCTAAGTTTTTTTCTGTGTGCTGGACACTGCTGAGGTTAAATTCATGTTAGCACTTTAGTGAATTTCTCACATGAAATTGGAGTGTTTCCCTTTCAAATGACAAGAAAGGAGATTGTTTAAGAACGGATCCATATATGACGAGCATCCTATTCCTGCCACCTGCTTTCTGTGTTGGACAGCCACCTGTTTTTTTGGGACTGAGGCTGTCCAAAGCAGGTACAGAGTTGCAAAGTGGTGTGGTGATGTAGGTGGGCATGATGGCAGCAAGATTGGGATGTAGCCTCTGAAAGCAGTCCAAAGACAAGGTTTAGGCCCGTAAACTAATGGCAGTCAGAGCAAAAGGTGGGATATGGAAAAAGTCCAAGAGAAAAAAGGCACAACTGGTCTTGTTCTACTGAATTTTATTTTTAAAATAAATTGCTAGCATGATTTTGTTCTTCAAAGTACATATTTTTGCAACAGTATCCTCCTCCCTTAAAATGCAACTGATAGCAGGCCTTTGTGGAAGTTCTTAGATGGATTTCAGAGAGCTTTTTCATAGTCATTATCTTTATTATGAAAATCTGTGTCCTGAGATGTTACATATCCCAGTGTCAGCAATCCTGCTGTGCAATTCAGTGGATTATAATGCAACTCACTAACGTGCTTGAAATAATGAGGTTGCTCTGTTCAGTGGGGTGCAATGAAAAATAGAAGCTACTGCTGGGAGCTCAGATTTGATTTAAAATCCTGACTGAAAAGGTTCCCTATTAAAATGCTACTGCAGGTTACTACGTTTTTATATTCATTAACTTCCATTTCATGCTGTGCAGTGAGAAGACCAGAAGAAATTTTTTAGTCTTTTGCTCAGTGCGTCTAAACAGTGTGTTAAATTCTAGCCTCGCAGACTTCTGGTGATCTTGGAAGTAAATGCTGGACTACTTGAACTAAACATAGAGAGAAATGGTGGCTGTGCTGGAATCAGTTGGAGATCTGAGCTTTGAGTTCCTTACCGCAGATCTTTCCCTGACAGTTGAAGTTCTCACATCTGACTCTCTTTCAGACAGCTCCTACCTCTTTCTGATTATGGAATTAAAAGGAGCTGAGTTGATCCTTTCCCACCACCTGCCTATCTAGAAGCTGGGGAGAGGGTATGGATGTCTTTTGTTTAATTAATGGCAAGCCTTTATAGTAGCCCTTCAACTTCAGTCAGTCCTATCCATCTCAGAATAATTGCGGGACTCTTTTTCTGTAGATTTTTTGTAAGGCCTTGTAGTTTTATTTTCTCCTTAAAAGTAGAATCTGGTTTGTCAGAAAAACAACTCTGAGCCAATCATACCTTTGGAAAAAGAAATGTATTGAGAGAAAATAGTGCTGGTAGAGCTTTTTAGCCATTGTCTGAACCAAACTGGATCGTACAAACCCAGCCTGTGAGATGACCTATGTCCCTTTTAAAGCACTTTTCCTCATAGCACTTAGACCATGGCATAAATGCTAATGAATCCATAAAATGTCTTGGCATGCGCCACAGGAGCCTTCAGAGTGTGAAGCAAACCAGGTGATAAATGGAAGTGCTTTGTGTACACAAGATTGCTGAACTGGCTTTGGCTGCCATTTACCTGGATTTAATAACCTGCATAGATCTGTGTATCACAGCTGAAGTTGCATATATGTTTTATTTGTGCCATATTTCTCCTTTATAGATGCTCAGGTTTACAATTAGCTGTGCAGTTGTTTTGCCAATTGATGGGGATGATTTAAAGGACATGGACACCTCTAAAGAATGGCCTTATTTTACTACTAATACTGAGGCAACACAGAGGTGAAACAATACATTTAATAAAACAATAAGCTTACTATGCATTTGGCTTCAGCAACAAACAAAACAAGCAAGATAATGCAACTAATAATTACTGTATGAGAGACAGAGAATAGTGATTGAGAAAGATACATCACCAATTGCCTAAATACTTTGCCATCATCCAGAACCTACAGCCATTGGGTCTGTTGCAGTGGCTATTTGGAGAACTTTCCAGGGAACTGGGAGGTCCTACAAGTGCGTTCACTCCTAAGTGAGGTCTCCAAAGTCACTGCAAATCAAGTGTTCCAGCTTTTATAACGCACTTCTCAACCAACAGGGACCAGGGCTTGGCAGAGCGCAGGCCATGGTTGAAATAGAGCTTCTTGCAAAAAAACATCTGGTGATGTCAGTTTGGAAGGTTTCTTTAAATGATACATTTATTAACATATCTTGCAGATAGTTACATAAGGTCATGTGAAAGTTTTTAAAGCAGCCGGTTTCATGTTAAAGCAGCTTGGTCAGTCTGTATGCAAGATTCTTTTGTTAAATGGCTAACCATAGACAGTATCTAGTTCATGATTTTCAGGATTCATCTAAAGTCAACTTTGGCTTGGGCCTGTTGTTCAGGCCTGAGCACTTCAGAAGTTTAAAGTTGCTGCTATCTCCTATTTGCTGTTTAACTCCAGAGGGTTGATTTTCTCCTCTCACAGGGCCGGGGTGGAAAAGGCAGCATCTATGTCTGGGCCTCTGGAGATGGAGGCAGCTATGATGACTGTAACTGTGATGGTTATGCATCGAGCATGTGGACAATCTCCATCAATTCTGCCATAAATGATGGACGGACAGCTCTGTATGATGAAAGCTGCTCTTCAACCTTAGCCTCCACCTTTAGTAATGGGAGAAAGAGAAATCCAGAGGCTGGTGTGGTGAGTCCTGATACTATTGTGCTGCTGTTGCTGTCTTTGTGCATGATGTATATCTATCTGCATGACCTATTGCAACTCTGTGTACTTTGGAGCAGCAGATGGTTCTTTGTTGCGAGGAATATTTTCTCATTTGCAGTATCTGATGGTGCCAAAACTGTCAGCTGAGACGATGTGGGATTTTTACTGAGAACAGAATGATCTTCCGTCTTTTAGAGCTTCAAAGGAAAGGCGGTGCTTTCCTTTATCAGAAACCAGATTACAAAGTTCCGTTGCCCTCTTTGTGGAGGACAGTGTGACAGAAGGTTTCTGTAAAAATCTAAGTTAACATCTGAGATAATATTTTCTTGTACTGGCAGACTTCTGCTGTACAAGCAGCACAGAGCAGAATGACATTTAATCACCCACAGAGGATATATAGGGGTTCAGATTACCAGAGCCTGCTGTTGCTGCAGGGCTATACCTACAGCTGGAAAACAGGCAAGTTCTGTTCAATTGTATTTGGGATTTTCTTCCACTAATGATCATCGCTCTTCAGCATCTTCAGAGTAGTTCAGTTTACAGAGTGGAAAATGCACGCATGCTGACTCAAAGTTATTTTTTGCAAAAAGCTGTTGTACATTTTCCATGGCCCTGTTTCAAATCCCCAAGACACACTGTGCAATCCTAAATGCCCACATGCAGTAGCAGACAGAGCACTATTTTCTGTCTTCAGTCAGCTCTGTGATGATACCAGCCAAAATGATCTGTGGCATCTTTGTAATTATTGCCATAAAATGCATTTCTGAGGGTTTTTTTCTGGTCTCTGCTAGTGACTAATCTGCACAGAAGACAGCAGCCTGGTGCTGCTGCTGGTCTCGGAGTTGGACAAATGTTAATAAATTCAATAGTGTTACCAATTCTAGTTTCAAGTCTTTTTGATAATCAGAAACGAATTTAAGGCCTTTGGTTAAGCCATGTTTGTTAGAAGTAGATGGGTTCTAAGTGATAATGACCACTGGTTTACTACCTGATGACTTGCTCTTTCATTTATGCTCTAAATGTGTCTCACTGTGGTTTTAAATTGATACACTTTTCCAGAAAAGAGAACAGAGCATGGGCATAAATACAATGAAAGAGCAATGGCACTAACTCCACTTTCTGTATTTTTCTGAGTCTGTAGCTGCAGTGAAAATAGGATACCTAGTTTTATTAATTACATCTAATGTCATTGCAGGCTACAACAGATTTGTATGGCAACTGCACCCTGCGTCATTCAGGCACATCTGCAGCTGCCCCTGAAGCAGCCGGAGTGTTCGCCCTGGCCCTGGAGGCTAAGTATGCTGTTGAGAAATTCCTCATGGGCTCTAGAGAGGAGAGGGGCTGTGGTTTATTTAATGGTGTTCATCATTTCAGTTTGCTGGCTGTGGCATCAGGCTGCAATAACCAGCTCAAAAACCACCTTGTACAGTAGTGACGTGCATGGTGACTTGCAGATGGAGCAACAGCCTTGCCAAAGTTGCATGGCAGATGTTATTTTGGCTGTCTGGCTCTCTCTGTGTCCTCCCCATCCTCTGCATCTGGGAATTAGACTTCTCTAGCACTGTTTGGAGGAAGAGATTATTTAATTTCTCCACATGTCCTCTGTGAAATGCCTAGCCTATAAAAATATAAGAATGACCCAGTAATATGAGACAGGAGTTCATCTTGTGCCAGGATACTGTCTGCAATGACAGATGCTTAGGAAGAGGACAAGAAGTGAGGATTAAAATGATCTTACAGCAAGGGCTTTGTTGATCCATGATTTGTAGAGACAGCAGTGGGTCTCTTCTGTTTAATAGCCACAGGCAGATTGATCTTCTTTGGAGTTGTGTAACTCTTTTTCAGATTGTCTGTATTTGGCACCTAGGTCATACAGTAACAACCAGTTCCTCAATACTTTTTTTTGCAATGGTGGTGTGGAATGCTTTCTTTGTTTCCTTAACCCATTGCTGGTAGCTTGCTTCTGTGCTGTGTAATTGCTCTGTTACATGAAGGAATAAACATCCATTGTCTGTTTACTATGTCCATGGTAATCCTGACACTGGAACCATTTTTATATCTTGAAATCATTACCTTCTTCTCTACTGATTAGGAAAAGTTTTCCTTTCAATATGTTAATTTTTTTTCCATGAACTGAGGCAACATTTGCTTAGTTACAAGAGCTTCAGTTGCTGTAACTACAGCATGAAGTGAGTACTATGTGCATAGTTTCCTTCAACAGTGCAGCATAATGAAGATTTGTGAGTTTTTTTACAATAACAGAGCAATGGCTATCGTGCTCAGAACATGACTTGGTCCAAGTCTCATTTTTCAGGTTTTATACAAGTAAAACATGCCAAATGTTAAGCTTTGGATGATCATTCCTTCTACTATCAAATTCATTCAGTGGGACAGCCACTATATAAAATATTAATATGGCCATAAAAATGTAAAGGTTTAATGAATTTTCTGACCACTAAATGTTTAAACTGGACTGGAACCTAAATATCTCAGTAATAATTATTCTTTTTCATTTGAGCTACCCATAAAGACTGGAATTACTCTGCCATTATAATGAATAGGAATTAGACTTAATAACCCTGGCTTGCGCTAGAATTTCTAGGCTTTGCTGAGAAGGCAGCAGGAGAGAAAAGGAACTGTCAGTGTCTCCCATATCCTTCTGGCTGTATTGAATTGTATTGTGCACCCTGGATGAGCCTTGCCAGGAGTCACTGACAATCTCCCATGAAGCGTGTTCTTGCCTGCATTATGTCTGTCAGCTCATACACAATATAGGACTGATATGTCTCTCAAACCAGACCGATCTATGAAATAGAAAGTACAGCTTTAAGATATGGAGCAAGCTTTTAAAAGATCTCAATAAGAATGATGCAAGCCATATCTTCTTTTCAGCTGTCTTGTGTCACCTTGGCGAATGACAGTAATTGGCTGTTCTGGTGTATATTCAGCACATACACATGCTTATTACTTGGGGCACTGAAAGCTGAAAAGCACATCCTTTTAGGCTGATGGTTTGAATCAGAAGTGGTTTTGCAATTTTGGAGAACATATTTAGAAAAGTACTATATGCTTCAAACCTATTCTTATTCCCACTGAGCTCAACAGAAGGACCAATAGAAGCTTTGTTACTGATATTTGTGTAGTTACAATTTCAGTGTTATTCATGGAAGCAAACTTTACCCAAAGCCTTACTCAAGCACAGTTTTTCTTTAATATCTGCTTGGAAATACTGTAATGTTCGTTTCTCATGTTGCTCTTCCACAGCTTGCATCTGACATGGAGAGACATGCAGCATCTGACAGTGCTCACCTCCAAGAGGAACCAGCTTCATGATGAGGTTCACAGGTGGCGTAGGAATGGTGTTGGACTGGAGTTCAACCATTTGTTTGGCTATGGTGTCCTAGATGCAGGAGCCATGGTTAAGATGGCAAAAGACTGGAAGACTGTTCCTGAGAGATTCCATTGTGTTGGAGGGTCAATACAGGAACCTGAGTAAGTGAATAGTCTGGTGGATATGTTTGGCTTCTTCCAGGCATCTGGGAGACCGCAAGCATTAAATTATATTGACAAAGACAGTTAAAGAAATTTAATGAGGTTTTTTTGTTTCCTAAGAAACCGTAACATTACCAGTAATGAGTTGATAAAACATTTTTTATTAACAATGCTTGATGAAACTATATGATTTTTCAGTTCCTGGCTTGTTGGAGCAGTACATTCTATAGCCCATCCTATATGCTAGTGCCAGTAGTGTAAATAGCAACATCCATTTCTCCTGGGCACTCGCAGGTATATTTGTGCTAAAGTTTCTGTGAATAAAGAGCCGATCCCCAAATGAAAATTGGGGAGACTGGCACTGTAAATTACATAAACTGCTGCCACATGAAATATCTATCAGCCAGGTCATAACTCATTCTGAGATTCTTCAGCAGACAATTTTATCTCCAGAAGACTGAAGCAATCATCTGCAAGTACCAGCACTGAGCGCTATAGCATTTAATTGTGCTTGCTTTAAGCTCTTAAATTCTCTAATTTCAGGGTAGGTAGTCAGGTTATTTTCTGATTTACCTTTATGTGCTAAAGTGAATGAGTCAACGAATGAATGAATGCTAATTGACTACAACAGCTTTAATTACTTTAATTTAAGTAATTGAATTTACTTAAATTTAAGTAATTACCTAAATTAGTAATTACTTAAATTAGTAATTACTTTAATTTAAGTAATTGAAATACTAACTTAAAAATGGCCTGAATTATATCTATACCATTTGAAATTTGACTTTTCAGTGCCATTTTTGAAGCGAACATTATTCTATTGGAAAAAGAAAACAAACTAGGATGCCACCCTAGCACATAGCTCAGCCAGGGTTTTCCCCCAACCTTGCAAATTGAATTTGCATGATTCAAGGTTCTGCAGCTGAGCTCTGAATTTTAATTTATCTGTCCTATGCATACTCACAGGCAAAAAACAAATGAGAATACCAAAGCTAGTTTTAGGATATCTCTAGTTTATTAATAATTAAATGCACAATAATCTCATTATCTTAAGGTAGCTCCGTTTACTGAAATGGGGATCATCTTAGAGGAGGAAAGAACATTTATTTCCGTAGGCTGTAAGGGTGTCTCGCTGTCAATTGCCTGACACATCTATATATTAACACTACTGTTGTAATATTTGTGTTCCCCAATGAAAATGTCACTGACAGGAGATGAGAAGCATTATGAAGTGCAACATGTACATTTTTTTAATTGCACTGTAAAAAAAATAGCTAGCTAAGTCCCAGCATCTCCAGAGATTCTTTGGAAAATAAAACTCTGCATTTCTGCTGTAGATAAGCGGGTTGTTCTTTTGGTTTGGCTTGCTGAAGCAACATTTTCTATGTATTTTCTCTATATTTTTATTTAAGTATAGATGTTTTTATATATAACGTATGTATTTGGTATAGATTTATGAAGGTGAGTAGTTGATACAGAGGTGTGTTTTAGAGCAGCATTGTCAATTAAGCAAAAGGCCAGACAATAATTAACAGACATAATATACTGTGTACTGAACACAACCAGTATTTAAAACAGAAACATTTGTTAGCAATAGGAACTTTTCCTGACAAGGGTTCTGGCTGGTTTAGGGAACTACAAAATTTTAAGAAAACATAGTCCATTAACTGAGGAACAGGAGCACACAGGAGTTCCCTCTGCTCATCTCCCACTAGGTACTACACCTGCAAAAGTGAATATACCATATATAATCTCCCACTGGCTCCTATGCCATGGACATACTATATGTATATGTATATGTATATGTATATGTATATGTATATGTATATGTATATGTATATGTATATACACAAGTTGGGTAGTGGCACATGGTAAGGCTGTGGAAAATCCACTTTCTCTTCTTCACCTTTGTGTCAGGCTTTTCCATTAACCCTGGTTCTTTTTGTTTCTTTAGAAAAAATCACCTAGACTACAATAATTAGTCTAGTGAAGCAGAGACTATTTGATCCTAGTTAATAGGAAAGGGGGAAAGAGAAGAAGCGTACTCTCGTATTTTTAGAGAGCTGAGAGAGCTTTTGCACTGCAGTATTTGAGAATGTGGAGAGAAAAGCTTTTTGCAGCTGTCAAACGTTCTGCAGAGCAGATGTAGTGGGAACACACTGCTTTTGCTTCTTTGGGCTTTAGTCTGGACAGGAAGAAAAGACTCATACTGTGATGTCCCTCCTCATTAACTGAAGGAGATAAAACAATTGTCACATCTCTGGGAATGAAGCAGTGTTTGAAAAAGCTTTGTCCACTGTGTGAAAAGGCTGTGAGACAGCATGAATTCAGATTGAGTTGAGATTGAGGCTTCCCATGCAGAGAAACTGCAAGCACGTGGCAACTGTGAAATTACAACCCTTCACATCTGTCTGCATGTAGTGCATTTTTCTTGTGCTTTGACATGTCAAATAAGTATCTCAAGGGTATTATATTAGATGCTCAAATGTTTTAGCTATACAATATTTATGTTATGCCAACTTCTGCTCCATAATACTCAGAACAACACAGGTTTTTCAGGTTAAGGTAAGTGTTTAAATGCCTTGAGGATCTTGATCTAAATGATGTTTTGCTCTGCAAGTACTTTCAAGAAGGTAATACTCTATGGAAAGGGGACAGAGACTGGTCTGAGCCACATAGTAAGTGTAATATCTGGAGCTCATCTCAAGAAGAAAAGAATTCATGGAAGCTAGGCTTGAATGAAATGCTTTCACTGGTCTCTAAAGAATGTGGTATTTCATTAGCAGAGGGAAAAAGCTGGTGCTGATTTCTTTTGAAAAGAAGGTATTCATTACCACAGGGTAGTCAATGCCCTTCAAAAGATTCTCAATTTGCACAACTAAGGTCAGGGAGAATCAACTGGAAGACAAGATAATGACAAGGTGACTGGACTCTTTTGTGACTTGGTCACTTTCATAATGATTGCTGTAATTCTTGTCTTTCGATTATTTTTTTTAGACAGAGAAAAATGTCACACTGCTCAAAGAACACTGATCATGAAGATGTAGAGCATTTTTACACTTTCAGTGTATTTTGCCAGCCAGTTTCTGAGGCAGTGGGTAATTGAAGTTGCATCCTGACCCCAACAAGTTTAGAAGGCACTTTACAGGCTCGTCTCCCCACCCCAGGGCCAGACAGCATTTTGGTAATTCAGTAAACGTGTGCAGCTTCTTGGTGTATGTACTCATGTACAGGAGCTGTTCAAGGATGGAAATCTTTGTGGAAAACTATTTTTCAAATGAGCCAACTCCAGCATCCCACGCTTATGCTGGTTTCCAAAGCAGAACAAGGACATAGGCTTTAATATGACTGCACTGAAATTTTGTTTTCTCTTCAACACCAGAGAGCCATTTGCTGCTGTCATTTAAGGAAACTGACATGACTGACTACTCGTGGTTCTTTTACTGAGTATGCACATTATTATGCAATTGCCCAATATAGGAGTGATAGGTAAAGACAACCATTAATGTTAGTCCTTAAAAAGCAGTATGTGCTTCTAAAATTTTATTACTTCTCTCTTTCTGTAGGTGTACCTTTCATAATTATTTTCAAATTAAGGTTTTGGTATAATTTTCTAAAAGGGGAACATTTGCTTTCTGACTAGGTTTGCAACTATATTATTTCCTTACTTCTTCATGTATTAATAAGGAAAATCATACAGTGTTTTTCTGTGAGGCACTAAAACCCAGTACTTTTAGCATAAGCCATATTGTACTGTTTTAATTTGCTTAATTATCTTTTGACGCACAGAAAGATACCACCAAGTGGCAAACTGTTCCTCACACTGACAACTGATGCTTGTGAGGGGAAGGAGAACTTTGTCCGGTACCTTGAACATGTGCAGGCAGTTATAACTGTGAATTCCACTCGGCGAGGAGACCTCAACATCAACATGACCTCACCAATGGGAACAAAGTCCATTTTGCTGAGCCGGCGCCCCAGGGATGATGACTCCAAGGTGGGTTTTGACAAATGGCCTTTCATGACGACTCACACTTGGGGAGAAGACCCCCGAGGCACCTGGGCTCTGGAGATTGGGTTTGTTGGCAGCCAGCCCCAGCGGGGTGTGCTGAAGGAGTGGACACTGATGCTGCATGGGACTCAGAGTGCACCGTATATAGACCAAATCGTAAAAGATTATCAGTCCAAGCTGGCCATGTCCAAGAAGGAAGAGCTGGAAGAAGAGTTAGATGAAGCAGTGGAGAGAAGCCTGAAGAGTATACTGAGCAAGAAGTAGTGCTGTGTTGCATGACAGTGTCTTTCCTTCCCCAGACTCCTCTACTCACTGTTCTGCTATCCAAACCTCTGTGTTAGATGTATTACAATGATTGTCTCTCTAGACAAATTATCATCCTTTCTTGATTTTAAAGTCATATATCTCGTCAATAATTATTTTACTTGCCACTGAAGCAGTCCATGTTTTATCTCTAAGCCAAAAAACGTACTCCCACCAAATAGTATGTACAGTTTGTGACTGTAAATGATGATTTTTCTTTTGTGTCATACAAATAGGTAATAACTTGCAAAGAAATTAATGGCTTTTCCCTTCATATTTCTGTGATATATGTTTGTATTTTTAAAAAAATTAATTTTTACACTGGAAGTTGGTGATAATTGAACACATTTAAAAAAAATGACAGAGAGAGGGAATCACAAAGAGATTGTCTGGAGAGGTCTTTGACCATGCTCCTTCTGCATCACTGACTTGAGTGGGACTTCCTCCATTGGGTTTAACCAAAGTACCACTGGACCCCACAAAAATAAATAATCCAGAGATAAGGAACATTCACCAATCTCACTGGCAGAAATCCAATTCTTTTGAGAGTTTTATTTCATACTACAGTTACACTACATACACACTTCAGGTACGGATCAACAGATATGCAATAAGGAGCGCAAAGCAATGCCAAAGCTGGGTGGCAGGGAGAAGTGATTTGCAAACCAGGTCAGGGCCTCCTAGAAGCACAAATCCCAGTTTTGCTAGAGTTTTTTTTTAGTTTGGTTGTTTTGGGGATTCTTTTCCTGTGTTGTTGTTGTTGTTTTTTGTTTTGTTTTGTAATTTTAGCAATTTAAATCAATTTGCCATCTTACAGCAGAGCAAACACATAGGAATGAGCTGTTGGATTTCTGGCAGCTTGTATGCATCTTCTGGTCTCTCTACTGAGATGTTCTCCAGCACTGTAAAATGAGGCTGTGTCAGCATTACCAACCACAGACACCTGTTTCCTGGGGTTCGCAACCCAGCTGCCAGTAAACTGCTGTGGGGAAAATTTGAGGCACACAGTTTCAGTCCCAAAGCAATTTTTAATTTAAATTTCATTTTAAAGCTATATATTTGCTGGTATTATGTTATACAAATATATTTAAGGAGAAAAATATGCTGAAGTTATTAAAGTGTAATGCAGTGTTGGCCTTCTTGAGAAATAAAATGTAGTACATTTGGGAAGATTTGCTGGCAGTCATTGTTTTTTCTGTTTAAAGTCAGTCCCACCTTGACTTTTTGGACATGAGTTAAAGTCCATTTCTCTCACCCTCAAGAGTATGCTCCGGCTATTGCTGCAAAACATAACATTCTCCCTGGCTGGAATTACTGATGGAAGCAACCACTACATGTTCTCAGGTGTGACATCCCAAATTTAATCTTTGAGAAATAAAGGGTCTTGATTCTGCAAATATTTAGGCACTTGCACTAAAGCCCATCAGTGGACCTACTTAAATGGTAATTTTAAGCAGATATTTCAGATCTTTGCAGGATCCAAGATCTACATTTTAGCAGTGACTAGTTTCAGATTTTTTTAAAGTTATTTTTAATATGCAGAGTATGAATCTAAGATGCTTTAATAAGAGTTGTTCTGGTTGATCCGGTGCATAGTAGTAGAAATACATTTAGTAGGTAAATATTTATCTAACAAATTAAAAACATAACCCAAAGATTCTATGGTGAATGTGTTTCACTTAATAATGTATGAGAATAATGTTAATAGAATAATGTTAATTTAAGAGACTATCAATCTTTTATTTTTCCTGAGGTTTGTTCTTTCCTTTTCCAAATGAAAAATAAACAGCTCAACCTACTCAAAGTCTACGTGAATTATACTCTAAAGCCAAACCAAGCAGCCTCACACTACTCACAGGTTTCTCATTGCATGTAGCAGTCCCATCAGAAAAATTTACCATATATATATATTTATGTACACACCTGTATGACTAAATACATACACACCTGTGGTATCACTCTCTGTGTGTTTTAAATATATATATAAATCATACAATATATATATTCAGAGTACGTTACATATATTTGCATATAAATATGTCTAGAATTACATATGCTATGTATGATATAATACACATACATCGTAACTTTTTGTGTGTATGTGATCAAAGAGGTTACTGAAAGTTTTTACTGGACTTTTAAAATCTGGAAAAGTTTTGGAATAAGAAAAGTCCATGTAGAATTCATAAATGAACATGTACATGATTTTCCATTGCATTCATGTAATTTTTCAGTTGTCTGGTAAATTATTAAATATAAAGCAGCAAAATAACTAGATGGCTGTCCATATTTTCATAATGCTGACATAATTTAGTAATTGAAAAATCACAATAATGAGTGAAAGTGGTGAATTTTAATATAATTATATATATAAAATTACATTTATATACAATATAGAGATCTACTTCAAATTCTTGGGGATTTTTGGTTCAAGGGATCACTCAAAAATATGTCCAGGTAGACTGAGTTTTTATGGTATTGCTGATGTAAAAGAAAGTTAATTTTTTAGTATTTATAATAAAAGGGAAAATTAAGCTCATGATGCAAAATAGGTGAGCCCTGTGATGGTGTTTTATAATATCAGTAAAATAAAGAGCTGTTATAAACTGGCAGGTCCTATCATCATTGCTTATCTGAAGGTACACAGGAGGTAAAATGCTGCTTTCACTGTGATGACTTTCTACTTCTCGGCTTTTTACACGGGTAAAGAAATTTGTATCCTGCATACTGGATACGGAGAAGATAAAGATTTGATAGCAGCAGATTACGAATAAAGTATTTTATGTTAACTGTGAAACTCTGTCACATACAAGATTCATGCCACAGGCTGGGAGGACCTTTATTTAAATTTACTTGGCATTATTTTCATGGTTCAAACCCATTGGCTCCAAGGTCAGCACTGCAAAGGCAGCAGCAGTGCAGGTGCTGAGCTGCATTGGGAGGAGGATGATCAAGAACAGAGGCTGTTCGTTTTGCACTTCAGCTCATAAGCAGCTCTGGTCCTAAGGAAATGCTACAGCAGATTTTTTTCCTCTGCTGTTTGGAGCACTTTGATTCACATTAAGTCCCCTGTTTCCCTTTTCATCTCTACTCACCCCCCCATAACTTTTGGGTACTTTTTAGCTCCTGTGTTTCCATGGCAGAAAGTACATTTCATTTTATAATACTCTGTCATGTCTGCAGCAGTACAATCTGGAAGGGAACCTCCTGATCTAGTTCTGGTTGCCTCAGAAGTGAGAATGTGCCTGTAGAAACCTGATTCTCATTCCAGTCTCTTGTTGAATAGATGGTTTGCAACTATTTTACCATTAAACTTTAGCATTTAAACACTTCATTGAGAATCTGCATTTAATGTAGAGGTTAGCCCCTAAAATTACCAGATTTACTATACACTTCAGTAAGGTCACTATTAACCAGATACTACTAATGGTTTTCTATGTAAATTTCATGCAAACATACAGAAAGTTTACAGATTGTAGCAGAATCTGGCCCTCACCTCTTCTTAGTCCTTGAGTTCTGCTGGTTGCTACCCAGGCAATGCAGTATGTAATTTCCTTCAGCAGTAAGTGCCATCAAACCAGCTTTAGGAGCAGTTCTTAGACCACACTGAAATGCTGAGCAAGGGTTACAGCCATCATAAACCAGGTCTGGGTCAGCAGCCAGTGGTGACACCACTGCACAAAAAGGATTAAGGTGGTGGAGGTATTCACACACTGGACACCTCACCCAGGCTGTCCTGACATTGCCTTCTTGCTATTGAATGAGGCTTTTTGTATTTTGAACATTGGGTCCACTCTATTGCAGTGAAATCAGATGGACTGGGAGAGAGGGAAGAATATCCAGTTCCAACCAGGTACTGCCTGAACCTGTTTATACTCTGCTTTGTGACAGAATTATTAAACAGACTGTCTATTGCTGCAATGAGGGTAGGTTTTTGGTTTTTTTTGTTTAGCTTGCAGCGGTCAAATTCTTTCAGCAGCAATTATTCCGGGCAGTTGCTGCCAGGTGACCAGAGTCCAGCCTGCATAGGCATTGATAAATTCCTTCTCTGCAGTTATTTACACTGCTAATATATTAAACTGAAAAGGAACATGCTCTAGTAAGCCATGTCTGGAATAAACTTCCACAGCATTCCAATAAATCAGCATCAACAAAAAGTCCTGACTAAAATTGTGACTGTGAGAGTCACCTCTCCCTGTTTCAAAGAATAAGGTGCCACTTTACCAGACATAACAATCACAGGAGATGAGATGCTACACCTGTGCTGGACCTCATGAATGAAATAACAAAACCCAACATATTATTGAAGGAAAGCCTTGGGCGCTGTGAGGAGTTCCTGAAGCTCAGACTTGTCAGCTCAAATGGCTTTTAACCTTACTTTCCTGCAGCTGACAGGAGTTAAAAGGCAGAAAGGCACAACAATGCTGGAAGCTGAAATGAAAACTTAGAGAACTGGCATTGGATTGAACAAGAAATTTGTAGAGACTAATCTAGTACCACCCTTCAGTAAGTCTTGGGCTTTAGTGTGATCGTTCATGTGCCTGGAGTAAAGCTGAGGCCTAAATGGTGTATGAGCACTTTAGGTAGAGCTCATTATTTACACACATACAAGCTCATTATTTACATTAGAGAGCTCATTATTTACACACATACACACACATTTACACACATTTCTCTGATTTTTAATTTGTGGGTTTTTGTTTATTTTCTTGAGCTGAAGGTATCTGGGAGCTGCAAGACTGTTGTTGCTGCAAGTGTTTCTTTTTGCTTCCCCAGGCATGGGAAGGTGGAAAGGCACTGCTTATTCCAAAAATCCCGTGGAGCTCCATGTGACTGCAGGTGACAGGAGTGAGACGGGATCCTGTGGCAGTATGAAACTCTATAGTCCAAGGAAATACTTAAAAAGAAAATACCTAAATACTCAGGATTTGGCTGCAGTCTGCTCAAAATCTTGTTGGCATTCATAAGTACATCAGTTGTGTTGGTGAAGGACAAATAATAGCTTTTGTAAGGGAGATCTCCCTTCAGGGAGATTTATTCTGAGAAGATCTGCAGTAAGAGCTTATCTTGAATACAGGAAGTTTGTGTTTATTGCCAAAAAGAAAGGTCTGCCAAGCTCATTGCTATTTAAAGACTTTTAAAGGGAGATTTTTGGAACAGGTCATTTAAGAGGTATCCAGCTCTTTCCCTGGACAAACTGCTGCACACCAGTCAGGTGATGTTTACAAGTAGGATCTGTTTACAAGTAGGGTCTGTGAGTCAACGTTATAGGTAAAATAAACCCACAGTGAGTATCTTTGGTAGAAGGCAAAACTTTTATTAAATGAACCAGATGTCACAAGTTAACATTTGCAGCTATCTCAAAGATGGGGGATCATACAGCAGCTGAAGGAGCAGTAGAGAAATATGCAAATTTATCCTGGATACTGTGGAAAGCCAGGCAGCTCTGTCATAATAATTTCTTCCCATGTGTTCTAATCATGAAAATGAGTTGCATAGGATGTGTCCTGGAGAGCGCTAATGGTTGTTCCACCAAAGGTGAACCTACATCAGACAGAATTGCCATCAAGGTTTCAATCTGTTCCATACCAAACAGCAAAAATCTCACTACTGTATCATTCGGTCAGGAAAAAAACAGAGTCATTTAATAACTATGCCAGACAAATTGACTATCAGAGGGTATGTGTCACTTAAGAGCCTTTGTCACCTAGTTTCTTCTTGCTTGTCTTCTCTATCATTGTCTCAACAATCATTGCTGTCTCTTCATATGTCTGAATTTTGTCATCTGAAAACTTCTCAATGGACTCCACCACCTCCACCTTCTCATAGCTCATAGAGCCAGGTAAGGCTGCTTCCCTGAACAAAAGGCCCTGTTTATCTTCTCGCTCATATTCTGTCTCTCGAAGGAGTCCTGGCTCAGCTGGGCTTATCAGACCAGAGGAAGTAACTGTCTCAGGCTCAGAGATGTCTGGGTACTTTGTGATTTGCTCAATTTTTCCTCTTGCTTTTTTCCCCCATTCAAGCACATCTTCTTTCCCCTCCTCTCTCTGTTTATCTGGGAGTTCAAACTCTTCTCTCCTTTCACAGATTTCCCCTTTCTCTTTTTCTGGTGGTTCAGCAGGTTCTGGGAGCTCTGGTATGGACTCCACATCACCCCCATTCATCACCTTCCCATTGCCAGCGGAAACTGTGATCCCCCCGCCAGCAGGGATAGAGGGGGCCAAAATGCATGGTTCTTCATAGCCTTCCTCCCCTGTCACCAGCACATAACGCCCTTTGGGATGGGCATCAGACTTAGCCTCTGGTCTCTTGTAGACTCTTATTTTCTCCCTCATAATATTACACAATTTATCAAAGGCTTTACTTATCTGGGCTCCATCAGGTACGTCCTCTGGGCCCATTTCTCTTTCATCAAATTCTGATCCTTCTTGCTCAGGTTCACACCTGACTGAGCCTTCATGCCTAAACTCCATCTGATCTTGGTCAAAACCTTCCAGAGTTCTTTCGTACATTCTTTCAGGCGAGTGACTGTCGGTTATGTCTTTTGACATCAGCTCCTTTTTTCTGGCAATTTTCTTTGTCAGGCCTTTTTGTCTGGGCTTTATACTGGCAATGTCTTGCATGGCCTGGGTGATATCTAAAAAAAATCAAAGCAAAGGGAACAACAAACAGTGCTTGAATACAGTCACTGCAAATGCTAGAGCTGCCTCTTGCCCTCACCACTGCATGTGGAAAGCCTTTGTATCCCAGGGGCCTAAAAGAGAGCCAGACACCTTGACTCCTGACAATTTGGAGTATGGACAGATACTGAAAGTCATGTCAGGAGGGAGCAGCAGTGGCTGGTGGTCACAGAGCTGAGAAGCCACCCATCTACAATGGTATCACTCAGACACTGTCACTGAGCTCTTAGAACCCCCTGATTCCAATCTCCTGGGCAATCAATAGGCACAGATCCCATGAGAGCTTAGCAGCAGCAGGAGCATAGGCAAGGTATGATTTCCATGGCATGAGCAGCTAGAGCAGAGGAGACAGGGGTTGATACTGGTAATTACAAGAACAAGAGGACAGACAGATATTAACATACTTTCCCCAAGGCAGCTGTTTTGTCCCCTGCCACAATACAGTAACACACATGAAATACGATGCTCATCATGCAGGAGAAATCAGTGGTGTGTCTAGAGCCAGGCCAAATCCTCAGCATGTATAAAATACCACTTTGCATGACAGTAATTATTTGCAGCTGCTGAGGGTCTGGCCTCAGGCATTTTGGACCTATTTAATATAAAACTGCTACAGTTCACACAGCAGTTAGAAAAATTACACCTGCATTACAAAAACATCCCTCATACGATGGTTTGTCTCTGTTCTCAAGGCAGTTTGTCATTATTGAAACCACAGTGAGCCTTGGATTTAAGTTAACCCATATGTTAGAACCTATCACATCAATTCCTTTGTTAAGAGCGGTTTTTCTCATTTAAGCCTGGCCATTTCCTTGTCAGCAGGTTTACAAGCATCCTAATTCTAACAAGCCAACATACAACATAGAGAAAACATAATTTATAGAAAAACAGGCCTCAAAAATGGCCTGTGGCACTCAACACACCTTGGTGCTCTTTGCACATCACTAAAGTGCAAACAAACTCAGAATGAGTCAACACAAAACCTGCAGCTCTTTCCACCATTTCAGATGCCTTTTGATTTTACTCTTGATTGGCCTAAGTAGTAAACTGTAGAAATTAGCAAAGAAATGCTTTTACTTGTGGTTTTGGCCTTTGACAGCTTGTCTCAGGGACAGTTGAGGTAAGCTGAAATGGTTGCATTTTCAAGCCTGTAGTCAGTCTGTCATGACTGGTGGCCATATTAAAGACAGATGGACAAACAGCTTAAAATGCAATGATGCCTCTCCTGACACACACAGAAAGACACATCACAGGTTTACCTCTTCCCCTCGAAGCCTGAGGCTGGGCAGGTCGATAAATCTGTGTGAAGAGTGTGACTGGGGTTCCTGCTATAGCAGAGTTTAACCTGTGGAGAATATGTGCATCCATGAGTTCTCTCATCACCCTTTTGGAGAAAGCAAGTGAAATTGTGCAAAATTAAGCACAGAGGTTAAAGAAATGTACTTCTCTGTGATGAGGAGTCAAAAAGAATGATGGGAATCTGTTTCTTGTCTGGGGAAAATCAAGACAGCCACAGCACCTTCACAGGAGTGAGGTTGGTTTTTGCCAGCAGGAGATATGGGATACTCCAGTAGGTAAAGTACACCAGTAATTACAACATGTAGCTACAGCTTTGCATTTAGCATGGCACTTTGAAGAGATGGTAGGTTTTTAGATGGGCAAACAGTCAATCCAAGCCTACCAGAGGTCAGCAAAAAATGTAAATCCACTTTTACCATGCTGGCTGGCAAAATAGGAAATTTGGAGCCTTCCTTGGAAAACATTCAAGGAGTCAGTAGTATTAAGGGTTAAAAATTAAAATTGAGAGGCAGGCCTATCGCAAAACAGTTACTGTATCTTTGGCCTCCCCAGTCTGCTCTGCTGGAATTTGAGATATTTTGTCCTGTCAGAGACCCTATGTCAATATGATTTTTGGCATTGAGAATTACTCTGTTAAGGCACTTCTAACTGGAACTCAGTGTCCAAAATTAGACCCTGAAAATTAATTAAATTCCCATTCCCCACACAGAGGATGGACTATTAAGTGAGTGTTCTTCCTCTGGATCTTCTGCACAGCCCAGAGCAGTAGTTTGGGTGCTTAGGGGTCTGGCTCTGCTGCTGTGAAAGATCCTTTTGTCCACTGTGGCTGATGGTGGACATTAGAGGGAGACAGTGGTCCTCTGTAGGTTTAATAGCAACTCAAATCCCTGCCAGTTTCTTGTATTTTTCGTTTTTCTCCCCATGCCCAAGGAATGGGTTTGCTGGGAAGAATACTTTGCTTTACAAGGCATTTGCTTTGTTTGCACCCTCCAAAAATCAACTTGCCGGTAGTGTTGAACAAGTGTCACCAACACCCAGTCTGAGGAGAGGATGTTCAGATTGATTTGTGTGCTCCTGACCTCTGTACACTGATGCCAGGACAGCATATGGAAAGGAGACTGCAAGGACAAGAAAGCCCAAAATGGCACTGATCCTTTCCTTGGCAGAAGTTTCACCAGATTTTGCATCTATTTCGATTTCTATCCCTAGATATCTACACCAGTGAAAGGTGTGAAAATGCTATAGCTTTGGGTGAATCAAATGTCTTTAAACATACATTTTTCAAATGAGATAAAAGAGATCCCTGGTCCCTTTGTGATTGCCCAGAAATCCAGGCTTACCGGCTGTCCTCATTCTCGATGATCCGTTTGTACCGTTCCAGCTCATTCTCCAGGGACTGCTGGTAGATCACCAGCTGGCGGCAGTCAGTGGTGTACTTCTCCAAGATTCTCTCAGCCTCCTCTATCCCCTTCCTAAGGTTTTCGATCTGCTCATTGTAAAGCTGAATTTCATCGTCATAACTCTCCTGGGTGTTTTTAATTGCTTGCTCCAGCATGGTTGTCTGGTAAATAAAATTGGTGGTGAAAGAAGCAGCTTTGAAAAATTCACCATCCCCATATTTTAAGCATAATGAAAGGCAAGTCATGCTTTATTACAATGTGATGCTGCACTGCTAAAACACAGGAGCAATTTCACTACCTTTGTTCAGTTATTCAAAAAGCAGTAACTTATCACATTGGGCAGGGCCTAACATGGACAGTAAAAGTTCTTAACTGGGAAGATGAGCTCAAGAAATACCCACTCCTCCTTCTCTGTGCTCTGCAGACAGGGAAAATAAGACCAAAAGTCACATTTTAAACAAAGGACTCTTCTTTAGAATTCAATTCCTCAGGCTTTTTACTTCAGCAATAAAACCAATGAGCATATCAACCAGGAGGTGGCAAAAGTCGCCTTCCAAAAATAAAGGCTGAGTTTCAGGTGGGATATTTCACCCTGTAAATCTCCTCTCACTTTCTTCTGCTATTTTTAGCTATTTATTATAGTTATTTTGTCACTTTTTTCCCCTACTTTTCTGAGATGAACTCACAAAAAGTTAATGGAGGAATAAGTGACTAATGAATTCTTCAATAATTGATTTATTTCTATGTGCTTCAGGCAAGATTAAAAAAAAATACTTTTAAGAGGCTAAATATAGAAGTGATGTCCCTTGTCATTAGTTTGGTTATGTTGCAGTGTACTAATAGACAGAGACTCTTCTGTTCAGTGCTCATGGAGTGGGGCCCCTGACCTCTTGGGCACATGGCTGTCAGGTCCAGAAACAGGAAAGCAAAGACACTTGATGACATCTCAGTCATCAGATCCAGCCTTCACCATCACAGGCTACTGTGTTACTGACCTGCGCTCATAAAGGTATTTCACTCTTGTAATCTCAAGGCACAAGAATGAATGAATGAATAATCTATTTCTAAATGGGTGGAAAGATTTGATTTTGAAAGCAGCATGATTAATTCCTCAAAGACTGCCTCTCTCCACCTGCCAGCAGAAGGCTGATTTCCTCCCCTTTTTCTCGATATTGATTCACTATCTCATCCCCATATTGATTCGTGTCCATCCCAGAGTACATGTGTCCTTTCCACCAGAGCATCAGATGTGAGAAAGAGAGACCAAGGAAAATACACTGTCCTGACCCTAATGAAAGAAGTTATGCCCAGGAAGTTATGAGCTGCTGCTATGGCTGTCCAAAGGAGTTCAAAATCCCACCAAATGATGTTTTTGTCAATATTTCATTCCTCTCACCTGGATGGACAACTTGAGGCACAAAGGAAGGTGTACTTGGGGTCATTCTCCACTCCATCTGCTAAAAAATATTCAACTGCATGGAGGTAGAGATGCCATTGGCAACTATTAAGATCTGGTTTCGATCCACTGCAGCCTTCAGCTGCTCCTCCACCTCCTGCCACCCTCAGCCCTGCACTACACTCATGTTTGCAGGCACTGGCTGGAGACAGAAGGTTGATTTAGGGCATGTTTGGCTGGGAGATGGGCAAGGACAACTAGTCAAACTCTTTTTGCAACTCAAAGCTTGGCAAAAAGCACATGTTTTTTCCTGCTGGTCCAAGCACAGGAGAGATGCTGGCTTAAGTCTTAGTAGTGACATGGATGAAGGCAGAGAGCCAAATGTAGCTCAATAGCCCTCTCATTTTTTTCTCCCCAAACCTGTCCAGTTCTTCCCACAGCAAGCTTAGCATTGGATGTGGCAGTGATAGAAAGGATTGGGCAGAGCCCTGAGGGTTCCCCATCAGTTTTCTTGAAGCCAATTTCCAGCCAGAACTCAGCAAGTAAGAAAGTCATAGGAGCCCTGTGGAACTTTTCCATTCATAATGTCCTGCTGATTCAGTCCTGCAGGAATCCAGTTGCATTGTGGAAATGTTCCCTCATCAGTCCCTCTGATAAGCAAAGATAGCCTCATTGCACCTACAATACCTACAGCCCACCCTGGCCAACTAAACCTGACAATTTGTTTCATTGAGAGAATGGGAATGAAACAGCTGAAGAAAAAGATGGAAATCTAAAAGGAAAACACACCTCCAAGTCCACCAAGTTAACATAACCATGTTAAAGTCGTGTTAGAGGTTTTACCAAGTGACCATAAAAAAAGCAGTTCATGAGCAACATGGTTGTGTTTATGGCTAGTGATTCCAATGTTTATGGCTAGTGATTCCAATACCTCTGTCTGGAGCTTGTATTTCTGTGCCTGTAGCTGGCAGAGGATGCTCTTATATTCCTCCAGCTGGCTCTGCAGAACAGGGATCCTCCTCTCTGCTATCAGTTTTTCCTGGTTGGAAGAAAACAATGTGTGTACAGGAAATTATGTTTCACTCCTAAAAAGAGCCAAAAGAAATTGAATACTGGAAATAAACTGTGAAGACAAATAGAAAATGGCAAAAGACAGATAAAAGATGGGGATTGAACCTCAAGCCAAATTCTGTTGAATGGTTGCACAGCTTTAAGAATAAAGATATCAGATACCAGGTCGGTAACAGTACAGCTTAGACCCTGTAAACCTGTTCACATCTTCTTCCAAATAATGAACATTCCTGCCATAGCCATTCATATTGGTGGAAATCATCAAGTTTTCATCTAGTCTGTATCAATTAATTTCATTAAAATTTTCACCACATCTCACCCCTTCAGGATAAGATTTCCTTTCTCTTAAAATATTCATATATCCTGCCAGCTCCTCCTCAGAGAAGAAGCACAACTACTTCAAATATCTTTGTACCACACATTTTTGGGACTAATATATATGCTGGGGTGCACCTGACAAACCTAATCTCTCTTTCCTCATTGATACAGTTTTTCAAAACTACAGTAAATTTTTTTCTCTCATGTTCACTACTCAGTACTTACACATTGTTTTGACAGTTTTCACCTAACCTTGGAGCAGAAGTTAAAGGATCTGGGACACTTTAGGTGTAAACATTATCTCTTTCTTACTTAGAGTTGCATATACTTCCCAACAGCAATACTTGCCTCACATATGCCAGTGGTTATTGGGGACACACGAGGAGTTGTCTGGATGATCTGCTGCAAGACATTGACATAGGTCTGGATTTCCATGAGGTTCTGTGATAAAGTAAAAATATTTTCATTAGAAAATGCCATAGTAAGGTAGACATTTCCATGAACTCCTGGGGCTTATTTTTAGATACGTAATTCTTTTAGCCCATAAAAGTCCAATTCAAAAGTCCAATTCCAGTCAAGTTCAGGCTTGGGTTTGGAATGCAACTTACAGTTGCTTTTGAGTGCAGGAGTGCTAGCAGTTTCATCAACTGAGGGTATATCATGGACTTTTGGATAAGGACTATATAGTTCATAGTTTTAACTGAAGATTCCATTCCATTTCCAATTTCATAAGATATTTTCAAAATAAGAATCACAAATATCTTTTCATGTGGCATGAAAAAAATAGTAACTTTTTTCAAAAGCAGCAAATATGGGACAGTGGCCTGATTCTAAGACCCACAGTTCTCCCAGGAAAAAGGCAAAAAATGTTAAAGTCAGCTGCAGTGGAATCATACATTCACAGGCATATGCCTGCTGATTAACTGGAATGTCCTCTCCCAAAAAATTGGATGATGAAAGCAACAGCTTCCTTAGCATGAAATATAAGACAGCTTGACCAGCACTTTGGGTTGAACCATGACACCAGGTTGACAAATTCAAGACTCTGCTACAGCTGTAGTTACTGGACCCTGAGAAGTATGTTTGGGTGCTGGAAACCATCTGGGTTGTTGTGCCACTGAAAATAAATAGTGCTATATGCACCTACCAAAACATAAATGCCATTTGCTTAAATTTGCCACCATTTGATCATGGAGAAGGGCCAAGTTCCACATCTATCTCTACAAGGAAAACAGCAATTTCATCCAGTTACCTTCTTGTATCTGTCCTTTGTAGCATTGATGTCATCCTGCAGGAACTGGGACTCAATTTGCAGCTCCAGGTTGCACAGCAAGGCCTCATCAGCTTCCTGCAATGCAGAGACACGTGGCATGGCAGTATGTACGGCTGGAGTGCCAAACCCACAGCAGGCCCACAGGCACTGCATGAGTCACTGTGCACATGGAGCAGTCTGCCTGAAGTGTAAGAGCCTACTGTAACATACAACAGTACCATGAAAACAACAAACAGGAGCCATGTTATTCACCATGCCCTGCACAAATGTAATTTACAATAGAGTTTGGCACTGGGACTGTCAAAATAATGCTGGGTGCCAAGTAGTAGATGTTTGAAATACCAGATTTTAATATCAAAATCTTGAAATGGTGGATGAATCTTAAACAAATGACATCAGCATTGATTTCTCTAGTGTCATGACAAGATCTGAGGTATCCTGATGCCTTTTTAAGATACCTAGTAAAGAAGTCCTTCTGAAAACCCAGGATGATCTGCAGTATTCGCACTCTCTTTGGCATGTTCTCAAATACTACAAATATTTGCCAGTTTGGAGCCATTTCTGGCAATAAAAATGACATTTGACCAAGTTTAGAAAAAATCACTTTGCTGCATAAGTTTATAATACTTTGGAATTTGCAAAGACAAAAGTTCCTAACATCCAATTAGTTCAAAGAACAAACCATATGACTAGTAACCATGATCTCAGAGTATACAGGTATGAGTGACATTGATCTTTAAATCTAATGAAATCTCCTTTTCTGTTCAAAGGCTTAATTTAGATTTTTCCGATGTTCTGTTATTTAACAAAAAACATGGAATTTAGGGTAATTTCTCTGGAACTTGGCAATGTATTTTACAAATATGTGAGAGTAGTCATACGTTTTATTTTTCTATTTAATGCATTATTTCTTTAATTTTTGAGAAAGCATCTTAAAACATTTTAACTGTATCTTCCTTGCAACTCTATAAAATGTGCCAGTTCCTCCACCAGTTTGCAATTTGCCTCAAGAAAGTCCTGCTTTGTGCATTTAGCTTAAAGAATAAAAAAAGAAGTATTTGAAGGCACCTCTTTCAAAATACCCATGTGCCATTATCAGCTGTAAAAATACCTCTGTGAGCGAATCACAGGTTGCAAACAAACCATTGAGATCTGTGGGTGCAGCACATGACTGGAAGAAGAGGATTTTTCCTTTTGCATGCATACAGCACGCTCTGTTCAAAAAATGTGTAGATGTTGGCTGTCTTATTGTGCTGCTAAATCTCCCAGGCACAGAACTCTCCAGCAGGCTCTGCTTTGTGATCCAGGGGCTGATTCAGACGCATCCAACCCAGCACATTCAGAGCCAACCATCAGGAATGCCTGCTGCTTTTCTGCACTCTTCTCTCATCCTATTGAGAGGAGGATCAGCAGGACAATGGCCATGTTGGGAGGTTTGGGAGGGAGCCAAAAAGAGCCCCCAGGCCCTTAGATAATAACTATAAGCAAATATTTTTGCATGTGATTAAAAAAAGCAGGTTTTGGCTTTCAAAATGTTCCCTCAGAGGGGAAAAATACTTCTGCTTTTATTCCATGCTTTCAAAGAGACCAGCTTCCTTGATGGAGTTGTGTATCAGAACAATGCAGTGTCCACACATTTTCTTTTGAACTTTGCAATATTTGCTAATCACTCAGCTTCTAAAAAGACATTCTGCTTTATGTTATAATTCCAGAACACTGGTCCATGTGCAGACGCAATATTTTCATTACCATGGAAGAGAAATTCTTTAGATCTCTCCAGAACCAGTATTTTCCCAGCTGTCAGATAAAGAATGAGTTTGCACCTGCACATGCAGGTTTTCAGGCCACATCTTGGGTCCTCTACAGAAAACCATCTGTATTCCCTCCAGCACTTGGTGCTCCCAGTGCCAGGAGCTGCTGCAACAGGGGTGTCCAGGGACATCCTGGGATAAAAAACATCCTTGTGCCTCAAGATTTGGTGAACTGTGCCTAGGGTTGGTGAATCATTTCAATTTTCTTTAGCTGCAGATTCATAGAGAGGAACTGTGAAGACAGACTTACCTGGTCCCACAACCCTTACAAAAGAGTTACCTTCACAAATTTTTTTAAGGGTTTGCAAGTTGTTCAAGAACAGAGTGTTCTGGAAAATAGAACTGATGTGGGATGTCAAGAGTTCACTGGAGACAGAAATGCTAAAATGCACTTTCTGTCTTTTCTTAATATAAAACATGTTCTTAATATAAAACATTGATATGACAATGCTCCAGCAGATCAGGTCCAGCCAATCGTAGCAAGGAAATAAAAAAAAATCTCTATTTAATCCATCTTTAATTGTTTTCCAATACAGAAGATGAATGATAGCCTGTGCAAAGTAGAACTGGGGAAAGATATTATGTTCTTCACCCAGATGAAGGCTAGCAGCGAGAGAGGATGAATCAAGATTTTTCAGTTTCACAGACCTGGTTTGGAAACTTTCAAAATACTTCAGCCAACTACTATCTTTCTCTGAGCTTTGTATTATATTAAATGTTGTTATTTTTATTATTGTTTTTCCCATGGTATTAGTTTAAGAACTATATTGATGTAAAAGGAACAAACCAAGGGGAGTGGCAGTGTCTCTCTTGTTTGGAAACCTAATGGGAAGCTGAGGGTCTGTCGTGGGAAGGGCTGACCATATACTGCAAGGGACTAAGGAGCTTTGAGACATTCCAGGCTTCAAAACATGGACTTAACCAGCAATTTTTCATGGCATGGTTATCATTAGTGACTGTATTTTAATACAGTAGCTATGTTTAAAAAGTGTGGGGAAAAGGTACGCACATGCCAGCTCAGACACTTACATAGGGAGGGGGAGGATGGAGAAGGGCATAATGACAAGAAACGCCTTGCTCTGACATGTTATCTTCCCACTGCTTCTTCAAAGTAGCTTGCTGTAGTAAATGAAACCAAAGGAAAAGATTGTACACCTTTCCCCTGGCATTTTCCCAGACTCACTTTATTAAGGTGCTCCAGGGTTTCTTTTAGCCTCTGCTGATACTCACGTTCATTTCTATACCTACAAGTAGAGAAAAGGAGATAGAGTTCAGTGGTTCATCCCTCTGCAAACTGCATTTTTATCTGCACTGTCATGCACAAATATGCTTCATGTTAAAGGAGAATATGAATCTTGAAAGGGCCCAAAAGATTTATTAATGCATTAGCATTAATTATTTTTTGGTCCCAGATGCTGAGGGTAATTTCAGAATTGCCTAAATTCTTGTCTTCAGCTTATGTAACAGAATATAATGAAATGCCATATATTTGCTATCACTTTTTTACAGAATGCTCAAGAATAGATTATCTACAATAAAAGCATGTGCCATTGGTGTTGAACTATAGTGACAGCGATTCAACAGTGATTACTCTGTGAGGATTTGCTGCAATGGCACATGAACATTTAATTACATTGTTCTTGGTTTTCTATTATACTTGTTGTTGTTCAATAAGCACTTTAATGACAGACACATTAAACATAATGATTGCAGTTTTACATATTGACCATGTAGGAAAGATGTTGGATTAGGATGCTTAGATGGATCAAGCTTTGTGTCCCCTTTAATGGTAATTTGTATATTAGCTTGGTCAAAACAACAAGTGAGCCTTAGTAAGGACTGCATTTAACCAGCTATTCTTATGCTTTTATAAAACATGCATGAAGTGCATGTTCCTGGTGCTGGATGTATAATGTGTTTATGTTAGGCTTGAGGAAACAGCACATTTTCTTTAAGAATTAGGGCTCCACATTTGTATGTAAATAGAATTATCTTTTAGAAATTCTTTTTAGCCACAGAGTACAAAATTAAATTGTTGATTATTGTAATTTATTCCCTTCCTTAAGTAAACCTCATATGAAATGTTCAACAGTAGATGTGGCTTAATGGGACTCCATTAAACAAACAAAAAAGCAAACAAAAAGCCCCTCAAAAATCACCAGTCAGAAACAACTTTGGCAATGAGACTTTGCCATTGGTACTGAACAAGTGACTTATCAAACTCCAACAGCAGCAGAAATACAATCCTAACCCTTTAAGTTTAACACTTTACTTTTCCTAAAATAATAGATGTAGAGAGATATAAAAAAGCTATCATTATCCTTCTTTCTACAAGAAACACTCTGGTAGGTGACAAGTCAGTTCTGGTGATTAGGATCCTTCATTTGCAATAAAAGCAATGGACACCAGTACAAGCCAAAATTCAGAACTGAATTTTCCTGTCTGTCTTCTGAAATCATTGCTCCAATCCATATGTGCTGGTGATTTCAAAGGGATTTACTTCAGTCAACAGGGAACTTGACAGCTCCTGGACTGAGCACATCAAGGATCAAGATATAATGATAATGTCAACCTCAGTTCTTCCTTTTCATCTCCTGAATGACGAACAACCAACATTATTCTCATCTCTTTCAACACATACTGGAAAACTGAGTGGATGATGTCACTCACAAACTAACCAGGACCACAAAGGAAGAACTTGACAGAACAAGTAAATGGATTTAACCTGGTGCTCTGGTTTACAAAGTTCTTCTGAAATCCCATAATATTAGCAGGGTTGGTCACTGGTCTGTTTTCAATTCTTACATGAACAGCAAAGAATCAAGTGAAAATGATGAGGTTTTATTTTATTATCACTCCAACAAATTGCTGAAAAAACAATGTCCTTTTTTGCCAATAAGTACTAACATCAGTTTCACGTCCAAGGCTAGAATATTTTTCAGCTTCAGAAGTGAAACTGCCTTTGTTTCAGGTGTTTACCAAGTAGCTCAATTCCAGCCAGTTTTCTATTTATTTAAAAAAAAAATTTGTATGCACTTGACAGTAAACAGTTTCCTAACTTTGATATTTTCTGATAGCTGAACAAGAATGAAGCATATTGTGGCATCTTGTGAAAATCAAATACAAGTTATAATAAAAGGCTGGTTTTCTACTCACAGTAATATACAACCATCTGATGGATTCAGTGTATAAACCTCAGCCCTAATATAATTCAGATGTCCCTCATTGCTAGATCCTCACTCAAAAGATTTTTCAGTTACTAAAATATTCAGCTAATTTTCCTTTACTCTCAAATAACCCAAATATATGCTGTGCCACACAGCTGTAAATCCACCTGGCAGCTTGAGAGAGTTAGTATTGCATGATTATCCTTTGAAGAAGAATTTCTTTCAAGTGATGTTAAATATTTTCCAGAAGATCAGTGCAAAAGTGCTATGGACCTCTTTGAAATGCTTCAGAGACCTCAGCATGCCTCTGTGCCTGCTGAAATGTATTTGTAAGTGCAATGGCTGACAAGTCACAACCCTGTTATGCTTCAAAGTTGATTTTGATGTTTAGTAATTAGCTAGTCATGTCCAAAAATTTTTTTATTAGATGGTTGCTGGTCAGACATTCCTGGAGTTTAAGAGCTTTTAAGTTATTTTGCTTCATTAAAAAAAAAAAAAAAAAAAAAAAAAAAAAAAAAAAAAACCAAAAAAACAACAAACAAAAAACCCCAAAACCCAACAAAACATGAACCTCCTCACCTAGTCAGATAGCTTTAGGTCAGCAACAAATGTTTTTGGACTGTTGAAAGAAAAGGGATGTTAACTGGCTTGGGGGTTTTTGGTTTGTTTTTTTTTTTGCATAGGGGAAAAGAACGGAGGGGAGGAAGCTGCCAGGCTCAAAGAAAGCAGATCTGAGGATTAAAGATTTCAATCACCTCTTCTTTTTGGATTCTGCCTCCACTGCAGTGCAAGGGCTCGCTCCACTCCAAAGAGGAAACAAGAACAGTCCATCCCAGCAATGCACAATGGCCATATACTCAATTTGGCATCAAAGCTGAGCCTTTCATCTGAAGGAAAACGTTGAATCTGTTGAATCCTACTGAAAGGTAATAGCACCTCTGGGTGACTACCTTTGTCATTTTCTCTTTCCCTGATGTACTTCACTAATCTTCTCTCAACAGACAGCAGCAATTTGGGTGCCAAGGACAGCACAGACTATGAAAGAGAGGTCCTACAAGGATGATGGACAGGTCAGTAATATTTGTTATCAAGAGTCCTGAATATAACCTGAATGCTCAGATGAGCCCAGGAGGGTTGTGTTTTGCTGATTTATGAACAGATTCTACCTGTGTTGTGTTATCAAGAAGCCACTGCTGAGCAGCTGACAGCCACAGGACAATATTCTTGCAGATTTTGGAGAGTGTGGAGGGCAGGCAGATGATCCTCATCTTAGCTGCAGCAGGATAAAGTCCTTCCTATCACTAGAGAAGCAGCATCAGTGCCAAGAAAATCCCTGCAGACCGGGCTGGAAGGCAGCTTTGTCAGTGGAGTCTCCATATCCTAGCTATTGCGTTTACCACTTCTTTTCATTTTCTCACACGTGTTGGGTCTCTACTGTAGCCCTAAGGGTGTTAGCTCATCAGAGTATCACCACACAGCAATCTTCTTCTGGAGAACACTGTGCCAATTACTGTGTCCAGGGAACCATATTGCATGTTCAAAACTCACTGCATTTGCAGTGCACAAATTTTTTAAATAAACAATTGCTTAGCAAGACTTTTAATTTCTGAAGTCCATTAATCCTGTTCAGTCAAGGCCACTAAAATCTGGATTCCGGCATCTTTTCCAACATCATGGAGAGAGAAATACCATCCTGTCCCACAGCCAGATGCAATGTTGCTATAATGATGGTGGTCAATAAAGGTAGCATAATTAGTCTTTTTATGAGATGCATCCAGACTATTCCCAGCATTGATTTTTTTTTTTTTTTGGCACAACTTCAAGAGAAAGAATTCTTCCCTGGTACAGAATCTGAACTATTAATTAATGAGAAAAGCTATGAATGTGACCACAGAGAATTTTAAAATAAATTTTAATATAAGTTCTACTTTTTAATGGTTCATGAACATTTAATTGCACAGACCCAGTAGTCCTAGGCCCTACTCTGTCTAAATGCAACTTTAAAAGGACTATTTATATAAATGTAGCTTAAAACATTTACTTAGATATAAATCTATTTCCCCAATAGTGAAGGTGAGTGAAAGAATGGGTTGTAAGAGTCAAAATTCTTTGCATTAGTGAAGGACACAGACATTTGTCAATTGATTCAAAAGCTCCCTCTAAGAGATTTTGTTAATTCCAGTGCACCAAATGCTTTATGGTTCAAGTTGCAGCAAGAAACCTACAGCGCCTGTTGCCAATGGAATGCAAACTCAGGGGGGAGAGCAGATCTTCAGCACAGGAATGTTTCTGGTTTCAGCAGCCCCTAATAGGGCACAGAAGATTATTCCTCCCATACTTTGTTTAGGGAGCTTTGTTTATAACTTTCAGGAACTGAAATCAGAACTATCAGATGGCAGAGCACGTTACCAGAGCAGTGGCATTGTTTTAAAACCTGCAACTCAAAACCATCCCAAGTTTTTCAGATACTGAACAAATGTTCATGTCTCTCTTCTAGACAAATTCAGCAGCTCCCAATGAAAAAAAACCTCACCAAACTTCACTTTTTGATGTAAACCAATTGGTGAAATTTGGTTAAAAAGCAGCCACTGTCTTTCCATTGTCATGGCCCTGTGTATCTTTATTGGCTTGAATTTAGCCAAAGTTTCCTTCTTACTTTTGTTTACAGCTGCTGAGTGAGCATTCCAGGATTGTACAACAAAGCACCACCCATTTTTTTCTAGGAAGCCACTAACTACCCCTTTAGCAGGTCCTAGATCTTGCTTTCTGAAAGTACTGCCCTTTTTCTGGGTGTTGTCTCCTCCTCTGGATTTTCAATGCCCTGTATTATTCCCCGCCTATTTACAGTTTGGTTAGAGCAGCTTTAATAAAAGTAAATTACTTTGTGTCACATTACTAATCCTGTATTATTCACATAGATTTTTAACTAATATGCAGCTAGAAAATGAAGTACTGAGTATAGTCAAATACTCATGGGCACTGTGTAATAAAAACACATGAGCAAGTACCAGAGTCAACACCTAAATTACAGCATTGACTCATAGTTGAATTTCCTGCTCATAAATATTGGAATACAGTTCTGCCTAATCAGATGCTTATTACCCACTGACACAGAATCAGGACATTATGGAAATCTGACCACTGGCAACAATAAGTCTCAGTGCACCTGGATGGGCTATTCTCTCCTGTCACGTGAAAGAGAGATCAGGGCTTGGCATTTTTATAGGTATGCTGTAGCTCACAGTCCCCATGCAGATGTTCATTTGGCAGCCTGCCAAATTTTCATGGGTGAAGTAGTCAGATAGATATTTTTGGGGGTAAAAAACGCCTAAGTAACAGGAGGATTAAACTCTTTTGTCCTATGAGCAATGCTCACCAACTCTTGTGTAATTAAGCCATGTAACCAAAATTGCCTGTTGCTGGAGGGAAGGCACTTAATTCCATCAGCATGTGAGGCTCCTGCCCTTTGATTTATGGTGGCACAGAAGTTAAAGCGGTGAAATTAGGGGAAGCCTATTCTTATTCTTTCAGTGGCATGGGATGGAAATACAAAATGCAAAGAAGAATAGGAGGGCAAATTTTACACACCAGGAAAAAATATATCTCCCTTCTTTTCATGACACATCACAGATGTGGTTGGCACAGACTGGCTCAGGTGCTTAATAATGGCTGTAAATAAGAGTTTCTCAGAGACATCCTGCATATTTCAGGAGATTTTTGGCATTGTGTAACTCTGGGCTGCTCAGACACAAGACTTGCTTTGAGGCACCTGGTAGTCAAATAGGGTTATTTCATCTTTGCAGTTCAGAGCACAGTTCTAAGGCTAATGAGCAACAGCAGCTGACATGTGCCAGGGCCGCTGCTGTGGAATGGAGAGGGCATTTTCCCATCTACGAGCAGTGAGACCATAAAAGGCAGAGCTGCGGCTCCCTAAGTCCTGATACCTTACTTTTCACCTTACATGGGCTTACATGCCATCCTTCTTGACAAGTCTGATACACACGGAGAGACATCACCCATGCACAAGAAGTAGCTGGTGACACCGAACCCATCCTTATTACAAAGATTAACTATGGAAATGACACCACTCATCTTCCATGGATTGTAAGCCTTACTTGTTGCAGTATTCATCAAGCATGCGCTGGGCATCCTTCTCCTCCCGCTCCAGCTTGGCTCGGTCAGAAGCCAGCTCCCTCATTCGTTGCCGGTTGAACTCAATCTGCCCAGCAAAAGCTTCATCCAAGCCCACCAGCTCATCCATGCGCTGGAAGGTCTCCAGTTGCTTGCGCAGGATGGTATTGCGCTGTTCCAGCACACGCGCCCGGTTGATGTAGCTTGCAAAGCGCTCGTTGAGCTCCTGCAGGTTCTCCAAGCCCCGGGCTTGGGCCAAACTGTCAAATTCTGGGGAGCCTCGTAGCTCATCATAGGCATCTGACCGCTCGTACTTCTCCTTGCGTACCTCACGGAGGAAGCTGCTCCTGTACATGGCTTCAGAGGGGCTGTGCAGTGCCGGGGTCCCCTCTTGTGTGCCTGCCTGTCTCTCCAGTTTGGATCTGAATTACGTCGGGGGGTTTGGGGAAGAAGAACTGAACATAATCCCCCCCCCCCCCCAGATGATCAGGACTTGTCTCCGGGGTGGTTTGTGGCACTAAAGGCATCATCTGCGGGAGTGAACTAAATAAATCCCAATGGCCCCGCCTTGGAGCTGCCCATCCAGGCGTCAGCAGTTCGGAGGAGGGGCGGGTACAGAAGGGCTAGGGGCTTTTCTTTTCAAGCATTGCAATTGTGTACAGCCAGGATAAAAGAGAGCAACGTCCAGCTTTCACCCGGTGGATTAAAGCATTATCCATGGAAAACAAAACAACTGCTTTGCAGTTTTAAAGGCTGAGCTCAAAGCCTTTCATGACTGTGCTGGGGGGAGAGCTTTGTCCCATGTGGGTGTCCCTAGGGCTGTGCACAGAGGCCTTCTGCTGAGAGAGGATTTTGGTGTGAGTAGATGGCAGCCCTTGATTTTTGTTATTTGACAGTTTTGTGATCATTTAGAATGATGGGATAGTATTTAAAAATTTATATGACTCCAGCTCCATGGGCAAGATTTGGTCATTTGGTTCTCACTTCAGGCTTCATGTCAGGCTTTTCTGAAGGTTAATTCTACCTGGCATGAGAAGCACCCAAGCAACAGTGGTACTAAAACCTCTGGCTTAACAAAGCCTCTTTGGGAAGCCACTTTCTTTGGGTATAGCCAAAAGCCACGTCACCTCATGACTTGGTGAACTTTCCATATTATCCCAGGGGGAGCCACCATTCTTCCTTCACTTCCACCATAATGGAGTCTTGTGTGCTGCCATTCCCTAAGAGGCTTTAATTTCCCCTTGAGGCATCTCCTCTAGTATTTTTTTCCTATCTTTCATTTTGAAAAATCCTATTTCTTGGATGTGATCTTCCTTGATCTACTTGCCCAGACAGAAAGCCCAACACCAAGCCACTCCAATTTTGAGATCTCTGTTAATAATTTATATAAAAGTCAATTTCACTTCTTAATGGTCATATCTTAAATGAATACTTCAATCTCATGTATTTTGAAGCCCAACAGATCTCAAGGCACTGATGGCAAGTACCAAGGTGAAGAAAGAAGTTGGTGCTCAGGTGACTCAAAAAGTTCAACTTCAAAAAGAAAGTTTGGTTTCTCTGCTACTAAATCTGAATCAAAAGGGGAAAATGTTCGTTAGACATTTCCTATATATTTCTTATTTTGCTTCAAATTATTTGGAAGTGCCATGGGGAAAGATCAATGGTGTTTCAGAAAATTTCATTAGGCTGTGCACACAGACTGTGCAGCTCCATAGTCTGCTTCCAAAATACATAAATAACAAAACAGAGATAGATCTTTCAGAAATGTCTGGGATCTTTATGAACCAGTGAACATGAAACCACTGATCTCCATGCTGCACAAACATATCGGCATTTGCAGCTCTTTGGCAGGAGCAGCCTGCTTACCCCAACAATGTAGCTAAGCTTTTAACAAAGTTAGTCTTTCAGAAGAGATCAGAAAGTAGATTCTGCTGGATTGTGGGTGGTGTCTTTTCATGGCAAGAGTTTTTATGGCTTTAGACAGCCTTTCAATAAAGTAATAGCCCATGCAAGTGCTATTCCACCTCTCTCTCAGTGGCTGGAAGAAGCACTGACTCTGTGCTGACCTTAACTCCTTGGTAAATGGACAGGCCTTTCAGTGACTCACTATGTCCCTAACCGCAGTAGTCTGGCTGCAGGGGAACACTTGCAGTCCCAGTTTTTCTTATTGAAATTTATCCCACGCTTTCTGCTGGGCAAATCTGGGTTTGGTAGAGCATACTTTGCTATTACATGCATGTCTCTAAGGTGAGATCCCTGATTCCAAGACTTCATCTTGGGCAGTTTCTGTTGTTGACTTGCTATAGACGCAGCTTTACCAGGGCCAAAGCTTACATGACTCAGGCTCTGTGTTAGTGACTTTTTGAGATGGAGTTGACTTAAGGAGTCACCCTGGCCTCCAGACAGCTTGTGAACATGCAAATCATAGAAATTATAAAATGGTTAAGTCTGGAAAAGGCCTCTAAGAACCCAGCACTGCCATGTTCAATACTAAACCATGTCCCCAGCTGTCACATCCACAAGTTTTTTAACATTTCCAGGTATGGTGATTCCACCACTTCCCTGGGCGGCCTATTCCAATTCTTGATAACCATTCAAGCAAAAATTTTTTCCTAATATCCAATCTAACCCTCCCCTACTACAACTTAAGGCCATTTCCTCTCATCCTGTTCCTTGTTACTTGGGAGAAAAGACAAACCCCACCTCACTACAACCTCCTTCATATAGTTGTAGAGAGAGATAAGGTCTTCCCCAGACCTCCTTTTCTCCAGACTAAACACACCCAGCTCTCTCAGCTCCACATCATCAGACTTGTGCTGAAGATCCTGCAGCACCTCCATGTCCTTCTTGTAGCAAGAAGCCCAAAACTAAACACAAATGCAGCAAATCAGAGTAAGATAGCCTAAAAGGAAAACTAATTTGGAACAAACTGCAGTTGTTACTCTTTTCAAAAATAAAGAATCAAAAAAACCTCAGAAAAATCAATCTCCTTCTGTTGTGCACTGAATTATTTGGCTCATCTAATGGACCATGAAGGTGAATTACACAAGGATCTTCTCCACTGTTTCCTATTTAGACATGGCTCAAAGACTGAAAGGTTATCTGCATACACATCAATTAAATGCCTGACAAACTGCTTGAAATATTTTTAGATTTAAATCAATGAGTATGTATTGAAGAACATATATAAAGGACACTTTTCATCCTAACACCTACAGTATAAACAAGAAGGAGCATACAGAAACACTTTGCACTTTCCCTCTTCATCCCCAAATTATGTGTGACTTCTTCCAATAACAAAATCTGAAGGCTGGTTCTTTGCTGTTGAAATGCACTATATGATATACCACCATCAACCCAGAATGGGTGTTTACTAACACAGCTCAATAAATCTCTGGTACAAGCGGGTGGTTTTTTTCTTCTTTAATTGTTTGTATTGCTATAAATCACCTTGCAATCTAACTTGGCTAAATCCCTAATGCACAACATGAGTATATTTTGGCAGTGCCAAAAACCTGCTTGTACACCTTACTGCTTGGCAAAGTCAACACAAGTTTCTCAAACTAAATAAAAATGCATAAAATACATTTAAAAATGTTACAATCCAAAGGAACTCTATCTTTCTGATAAGAACTAGTCCAGTCCCAGCTGTGCTTGGCCACGTTGTGCTGGCCATTCCTGTGGGGCAACCTTGGAGCTCCTGTACTCTCTCCCTGTCCTGGGAACTTCCAGCTCTGTTTCTTTTCTCATAGCAAAAACCTTTTCTACATTAGTTTAAGACAGGGTAAGAGTCATATAGATCCCCCAAGGCAGTGGGCTCAGAGTTTTCAAATTAATCCTACCAGTTGAGTGTTTTCTCAATAATAATATGACAGTTTGTTGGTACAACTGTTGTTATAAAATGGTCCTATCTACTGTACCCAGCTGAGGCACTCAATTCACCCTTGCTGTCTTTTCAAGTTATTTGGCTTTATTCAGAGCCTGATGCTATAGCCCAGGGTTTCCTGTTCCTGTAGTCCAGAACAAAACTTCAGAGAAGGTGTGATAATGAAATGTGTCACAAGTGTTTCATGCTGAGATGTCATAAAAGGAAATTGAGGTTATTCTTCACTTTAAAAACTGATGCTCAAGAGCCATGTCCAAATACATAATGTTAACTATCTGAAAAAACTGCTGTGAAGATATTCAAAGCAGAACCTTTTTGTGAATATGATCGATCAGAAAGATGCAATGAATTTGCACTGATTAGCTTTAAGGAAGAATTGAAGAACATATATTCAAACATGAAAGAGACCAGCACACTAGGGAAAAAAAGTTTTGTGTGTTTCTTCCTTTTCCATGATCATAGTAAATAGATCAAGAAATAGTAAATAGATCAAGACTTTAAGTTGTGCAATATAAGCTATGAATGAAATATAAGACAAGTAGGCTAATCGTTCCTCTAATGAAGCACAGGGAGTAAAATATTGCAAGATCTCAGTGATTTAAGCACTTAAGATCAAGCTAAACAAACTCTATCCAGGAGTAAGGGATGCTTGTTTCATCCTCCTTTAGGAAAGAGAAGAGTTTATTGCTGATTGTCAAAACACTATTGAGAGGTCCTTGCCTCTTCCCATGGCAAGTAATTTTTTCAGGACAAAGATTTCTAAGGTCTCTCCTAGTCCTGTGAGGTAAATACCCTCCCACTTCTTAAGTACCCTTGCATTCAGTTGCTGAATTTTCTTTAGACATTTTTATCTGGTGGGTCATGTCCATGCAGTGCATCACAGATGGATGCTGACTTGCACCCTGCTTCTTGGACTCTTCCCCCAGAGATATTTTTACCCCTCCAGGCAACACCAGGTTACTGGTCAGAGCCCAAAGGTGAGTTTTCCCCTATTATGTTATGCAGCTCTTGACAAAGTAAGTGATTTGGTGCCACCAGAGGGCTGCAGTTCTACAGCAGGAGCAGGCTGTGGGTTGGAGATTCAGCACCATGTCAGTCTCTGAGATAAACAACCCCAGAGATTCCTGCAGAGAATTTGCTTTGCAGTGAGAAGGAAGCTGGGTTTTGTCATCATTGCAATAGTAGATGTGCTGCAACAAGCTGTTGCTTCTGCTCAGGGGGACCAAATCCTGCTGGGATAAGGATGACTCCCCTAGCAGAGGTGGATGTGCTGACATAAAGGTACATATCTGCTGCATTGCTCAGGACACATCTCCTGCCACACCTTTGGAGATCCAATGGCCTGGCCTGGCCAGCAAGCCAGTCACAGCTGGGATCAACTCAAGGCCATGGAAAGCTAGACCCTAAGTTCAGGGACACTGTTTCAAGTTAGGGAGAGTTAAAGTTTGTTTGAATGGGATCACGGGAGTTATGATGTTAATATAGATTACATTGCCTGTTATGATTAGTTAGGATGTTTCTAGAACGTCCCATGTTGGTGTATATAAGTTGGGATCACCCCTTGTTAGAGGTCTTAGTGTTTGGCTGTATTCAGGAGAGCTCTTCTTACTGTGGCAAGAAGAATAAAGGACCCTTGGATTTCCCACCTAAGACACAATGCCCACTGGCACAGATATCTTTTGTGAAAAATCCTTTCCTTAGAATTTTTCCCTTTTCTGGGAAGCTGAGGCTCCAGAGAAAGAATGTAAACAATGGTTATCTGCTGCTGTGGAATGCAACAGGTGCACCTGCGATTGGCCCATGTTGCATCTTTACAATTAAGGACCAATCAGAGACCGAGCTCTCTCTGGGACAGAATCAGAGAGAGCTCCTTTGTTTTTCATTCTTTTTCTATTCTTAGCATAGCAGCTTCTGAACTTTTCTCTCTATTCCTATTAGCATAGTCATAATGTAACATATATATCATAAATTAATAAATCCAGCCTTCTGATCATGGAGTCCAGATTCTCATCTAGCTCTTCACTCCTGCAACCCTTGCAAGCCCGGTAACAGCCCACTTTTTCTTCTGCGCTGACCCCTCACAACATGACACAGATCAGGCCAAATAAATACCCCAAAGTAACAGCAGCACTGGGACAGATCCCTTTCTAAGATTTTTTGAAATCAGGCCAGAAGAAAGTCTGCTGCACACATCTAGTGCTCAGTTGTGCTCTTCAGAGAGATGGGCATGGAATTTGAGTAAAGGAAATGACATTGTTAATTTTTGTAGTATCATAAACAAAATTAAAATGGCAGGAAATTTTTGTCTGTTTTGTTCTGGCAAGTCTGTGATAGTAAGTAAGTGATTTTCCCAATTGCAGTGGTAGGCAGACAAGTTTTACCCAGTTAAGCTGAGATGTTTTCCCCTTAATGTTGGCTATGAGCCAGAAGAAATGCCACTCTGATAGATGCCTTTTCAGTCAAAGGATCAGATGTGAAAATTGGGTAAATACTCAGGATTATATTTTTAATTTTCTGTTTTTATTCTATCCACTTGGATTATTTTTCACTTTCTGAATAATGCAGAAAGCAGCAAAGGACAACATATCAAAAATAAATGAGATCTCTGACGAGGGATTCAGACTAACTCAGACCTCCTGGGAAAAAGAAGTAGAACTCAAGAAAGTAAGAAGACAGTTTGAGCTAACTGGAGATAATATTCCTTTCAGCACTTAATATTCCCTGACTTGGGGCACAGGATGGCATCTATCCATACACCTCATTATTTAATAGTATTGCTAATTTGTAAGGACAGAACATTTGGAGATACTCTGATATGTCTGTATCTTGTCACCCTGAAAATGCATAAAATTGAAATATCTATTCAGTCTTTGTAGAAATAACATTTCTTCAAAATTGATTCAGAAGCTTCAAGCACTGTATCTATTTCCTTGGCACTTCAAACCACAAAAAAATTCACTTGAACAATTCTTGTTTTCTCAGAATGTCTTCAATGAATGAAGTATTTCAGACCAAATTTTTCCATGCAACCTTAAGGTTTTTCCCATTTCTTTTTGAGTGAAAAACACAGTAATTGAGATATATATAATTTTGATGGGACCAATAATATACTTTACAATATAGAAGAGAGAAAATAAATCCAGTTTTCTCACTGAAGAGTTCATAATATGAGGAAAGAAAAGACATAGCATGTCTCATAAACCAAATGGTCTTTCCTTACATATAGGAAAAAAAGAGTAGGAAGCTTTTTCTGTGGAGCTGTTTAATTTTCTGGGGGCAGAAAGAAAGTGGAAAGGCAGCTGAACTGAATATGGGTTTCACTTGAGCCCAGTAGGCAATAGTCCGAATTCCTGTGACAGAACAAGGAAAATAAGAGCCAGAGAAAATGTGCAATTGCTGCTGGAATAAATACCTCAATTGAATGAAGCAATAGAATCAGGGAAGGGAAACAAGAAAAGGCTAAAAAGAAGGCAAAAGGATAAACTTTTATTTCTGGCTGATATTCAAAAGCTGTCGGCATATGCCAAGCTGGCTGCTTGGGGAGCACTACCAATGGTAATTTGGAGGAAGAGCTAATGGCAACTAAGCACTGACAGTAATGGGAGGTTCAGCACAGAAAACAGGACAAGGAGCCTCTAGCAGACTGGGGAGAGAATGGGGATGGCTCAGATACCCAGTCCTCTCCTGCCTCTGACCCATGAGTGGCTCAGTGCCAACATCTTGCTAAGGACAGCCTTCACAGGGGAGAATGAGTGAGACCACAAACCACACGTCCCAGCATCTGCAAATCTGAAAAGCTGACTCTGATCCTCACAGCTACCAAAGGCACCTGCCACTCAGGTTAAACTGGCATTCAGAGCTAACTGGCTCTTCCTGGCCAAATAAAGGAGCAAGAAGAGAGCCAAAAACGTGTATCTTTCCTCCCCAGCAGCACCCAAGTGCACACAGCATCTCCTCCCTCTCTCTGATGCCAGCAGCAGTTGCTGTTTTTTCCTCCCCAGGAAATAACAATTAAAATCCACACATGTGGCAAATGATGATGTCTTTTCTAATAGCATCCACATGGGTGTGTGCTCATTTTGAGGAGCTGCTCTCAGACACATTTGAGCAACATTTCATCACAATACTGGGGATGAATAGCCTCAAAATGAAATGAACCATTATACACACTGTGCACAGAGAAGACTGCAAATTCTAAACACACACCATTTATTTCTCTTTCCCTCCTCTCTGCCCTGGACATTTAGCAAAGAACTGCTAAAATCCTGCCTTAAATTTTCAGAATGTAATAAAACTAGGCAAGATGCTTGAATTCTCTCCAGCAGCAGATATATAAAGAAAGGTACTCAGTAGGGCTGATTTTTACTGGATCACATCTCCAGTGCAATGTCACAGAAATGAAGCAGACATGTTCTAATTCAAAAGGCAACTTTTAACCTGCCCTTTTTTTCTGGAAAATCATTCTGTCCTCAGAGATGCCAAAAGCATTCTAGCAACAAACATACCTACAGAGAGACAAGTAAACAACAGGGAGATTTGTGCCTTGAGAGCAGGAAACAGAATTCACCAATTGCAACAAAACTGACCAGAGAATTTTTTTGAAAGAAATTTCACCAGGGTAGTGTTTTCTTCTCCTCTTTCCCTAATTTCACCATAGATGAAATTGGAAATGTTAAAGAATGTAAGACATGTAATAGGATAAATTAAGTAATTTTGAATAAATGAGAGGTGAAAACAGAATTCTCTCCCTTTTTGCAAGCTCTGCTTGCCATTGTGGAAGAAAGGCTGGAAGAACAGGGTCATGGGTCCCTGGACATGCTGTACAAGCAAACCTCATGTTAGTTTAGCATAAGTAGGAGCTTAAGTAGGCCGCACCGCTTGTTAGCTTGACATGAGTAGGCTTCACTTGACATAACTAGGCCTTACACCATGATAAGGAGTTTGCAAATTATGCTGCATTATGCTGACAAGGTTGAAAGGGCAAGGACAGCAGCAAAAATAAGGAAGAAAAGATGTTTTGCAATATAGAAATAGAGAAGTAAAAGTGACGAGAATGAGGAAGAACCCTGTGTTAGAAACCACAAAGTAGGAGGAGTATGTAAAAATAACCTTTTGCTTTAAACCAATGAACTAATGACGAGTATGAATAATTACTGACAAGTATGAATAATTACTGAAAACATATAAAAGTACCGCTGTACTAGAAATAAACTGAAGCTTGCTTTACCAATCATATTGATTGATTGCATGTCTTCCCTCGCTGCCGTCATGCCATGAATCCTGTTAAAGAGAAAACATGATAAAGCCCTTTGTAAGTTTTCCTTCAGTAAAAGTTCAGGAAACAAAAAGATGATGTCTGTGACTTGAGGAAAAGATCTAAATAGTATTCATTAGAAATTAAATGCTTCCTATGATTGAAGCAACAGTCCATCTGTTCACTGCTATTGACATTGGTTTGCATCAGTCCAGCAGTCATCTTGTTGTTGTCATGGTGTAAGCCTGGTTAGAGGACATGAAGCCTACAAAAAAATAAAGGAATTAGTGAGGTTAATGCATATAAGGGGAAAGACCAGCTGTCATCATAAATACAAGATTTTCCATGTTATAAAGGCATTTGAGGAGTCTCTTGTTCATCTCTCTGATGTCAGCGGGGAAAAGCTGGCTATGGGTGCAGTATAAATCACTGACATTCACAGGTATTTAAGTAAAAAATGAGAGTCCTGTTTATTTCCAAACTGTTTCTGAATGCCTTGTGTGAAGAGCAGACCACCATGAAGAGCTTAGGTGGCAATTTCAAGTTTTGAGGTTTTGGGGGAATAATGACAATCCCTGTTCAACTGGTCTCTGGGTGTTTGAAGAGCAAGCTCCTAGACACCTAGTGTTTCTTAGGCTCTCCAGCCACTCTTTCTTCTAAATAGGTTATGAGGTCTTGCTGGCAGCTGAATCACTGATGCAGAGCTTTTCTGGAATCCCCAAGCATCTACAGGGAGACATGAAAACAAAACAACCACCCTGTTTACACATCTTCACAAAGGCAGTACAGCAGAAGTAGACCCAAAAGGTAGCGTTTCACCCTCAGCTGCTCTGTGCTGCTCTGCAGAGTTGTAATCACTCTTCTTCAATGCAGAGAAGGGCTCACTTCTTGAGTTTATCAGTGCACTCACTTCTGAGCTACATAGGTGTTTGGAAGCAAGATGGTAAAAGAGCTGCTAATCCAAAGATTACTTAATTACTCTGCCTAGTGATTGTTGCCTGCTCATGTCACAAATAAATGGCCATTTCTTTTTAAATTTGGGGTTTTAGTATCGGCTGTTATGAATCATCTAAACAACTCACTGTCTCTTTCACTAAAATGCACTTTAGAGCTCCTTTATTTTACAAAGCAATTGTTGGAAAATTTGGGAGTGGTACCTGTGAAGTGTTTACCTATGTGTCTCTAGCTTCAGAAAAGTATTGGAAAATGCCTCTCCAAGGGCATGATCCTAATTAGCCTTTTAATTGGTCTGGTTTTTATCCACTCTCTTATACCTGTGCTACCATGGCCTGAGTCTCTGAGTCTCTTGTTAGTACCCTTAGCTGTCATCATGCCTCCAGCCTTGATTGCATCTAAAAACAGCCAGCAACAAGCAAGGTAGTACCCTGAGAAGGCTATCAGTAGGATAAGGTTTCTGAAATTAACTTACAAACAGAAAAAAAGCTTCTCAGCAGAGAGAAACACCTCCCTCTGTCTGAGGGAGTTGCAAAAAGGAAAGGAAAGTTTCCTTTCCTTTTTGCAACTCCCTCAGAGAGATTCTTCTGTTTTAAAAGACAGATGTCTGCCAAGGAAAGGCAGGAATCTCCCCAGAATGGAAAATATGAACCCCTCCCTTGAAATTATTATAGCCTTGAAACATTATGGGGCTTTCAGGACATGGGCTTTTCAAAGATATGGGCAAAGAAATAACAGGTCTTTACTAGGAGATATATATATAACAAATTGGACAAACAACAGCAATGACAGCAACAGCAACAACAAAATAAACCCCCAGGAACCCCAGTGGCAGCCTTTCCTCGCACACCCTGCTGTTTCCCCTTTGGTGTGGCTATGACCACAGCCCACAGGGGGTGTCATTATGACAGAGGTGCTGCAGTGACTCCCCTGCGCTGTCAGGGGGTGCTGCTGGCTCCCAGCGAAGCCTACGCACTGCTATGGCTCCCCCGTGGCCCTAGGGGCAGGCAGGTGCAGGGGGTCATGATGATGCCTTGAAGAGGCTGATCTAGAATAGAGGCTAGACAGAGTTAAAGAATAAAGTAGGCATTTATTAGAAGACCTCAATGGATACACCTTGGGCAGTACAAGAGCCTGGCCAGGGCTATACCCAAAATGAACCCAAAATGGTCACAAAATGGATGACTGGTCACGAGGTCTCCCACTTTTATAAGTTTTTGTCTATTTGCATATTGGGGTAATTGACCAATTATAGGGTAAGGTTATGAAGTCCTGTGAAAAACACATTTACTCTCCTGTGAAAATTGAAAAAGTTTAATAAAGGGCAATAGGAGACAAGGACCATAGAGCAAAGGTTATTATGGCCAGGTGCATCTTGGCACTCAGCCAAGATCACACTCTAATCTTCGGCGATACCCCTTAAAATACCTTTTCTCTTACATCAGCCTATTGCATATTCATAGACCCTTATATATAGTAAACTTTTCCCCAAACTAGTTTGCATGTTCCAAGAACTGTTTAGCATATCTTCTTGGATCTGTCTTTTTAGAGCATGCGTATTCCTTGGGTGTGGTTTTAGTCCATTTTTAACACCTCCAGTTTTTGCGCCTTGGTCCACACCATCTTCAGATGGTGGGTGCTGATAGTTGGCAGGTCCTGATATCTGTAGCAGGTGTCTTCTTCATATGTTCATTGGGTGTTATCCCATGTAAGCAGGCATTTTAAAACAAGCATACTTGTATCAGCTATTTCACTACTATGTCTAAGATTAATTAACAACAGAAATAAAAGCTATATCTTTATAACAAAATTTACTTTATCATCACACATATAAAATCCATCTTAATATTTGTGAAAAGCCAATATTATCATATGTATCTATTACAAGTCCCATCCTTCTTGTTTTTCTCTCTTCAGTCTACCGTTGTTTATGCTCTTGGGCCTGAAACTTGTACCAGTTGTCCTTTGTCCCAAGCTAGAAAAGAAATTGTTTTCTCTACCTACTCTGTGAAGACAGTTCAGCAATGTTTAATATGAATCTCAGAACTACACACCTAGGCAGCACAGAATCTGAAAAATATGAAAGCTAAAACTTAAAGCATCAGTGGGAGCTCAGGTGAAGGGGCAGATGGGACATTGCTCCTTTGAGCAGCTCACAGGCAGCTCATCATGATATTGGGCTACTGTGATGGCAGGGGCAGCCCCAGCGGCAGCAGCATCCCACACGTGGGCTGTGGACCCCAAACAACCAGGAAACAGGGAGAAAGCAAGCAGGCTTGCAGTGTAGAAACCACTGCCAGCTGGAGTCTCGGAGCCTCACACACAGGAGCAGCCACAGATTCAGTGGCCCAGTGGAAGGCAGTGCCAGTTCTGGTCGCAGGTTTCAGCATTAGATATGCTGGTTCTGAGCTCCCAAGTGACAGGGAAGCAAACCAGCAGGCCCTGGTCATAGTGCCAAAGGAAAACAAACAAACAAACAAACCAGAACAAATTCAAACCCACCAAGTACAGGGCAACAGGATGCAACATTATAGGCTGGGCATGGTGTGGCTGGACAGTGCCTAGGCAGAAAAGGACCTGGGGGTACGGTCAACAGCTGGCTGAACATGAGCCAGCAGTATACCCTGGTGGCCAAGAAGGCCAATGGCATCCTGGCCTGTATCAGGAATAGTGTGGCCAGCAGGAGCAGGGAGATCATTCTCCTGTACTCTGCACTGGTGAGGTCACATCTTGAGTGCTGTGTCCAGTTCTGGCCCCCTCATTTTGGGAAGTACGTTGAGATGCTCAAGCACTTCCAGAGGAGGGCAATGAAGATGGTGAGGGGCTTGGAACACAAGCCCTGTGAGAAATGACTGAGGGAACTGGAGTTGTTTAGCCTGGAGAAAAGGAGACTCAGAGTGACCTCATCACTTTCTACAACTTCCTGAAAAGTGGTTGTATTCAGGTGGTGTTGGTCTCTTTCTCCAGGCAGTAACTGATAGAATGAGAGGACACAGTTTCAAGCTGCATGGAGAAAAATATAGGTTGGATATTAGGAAAAAGTTTTTCACAGAAAGAGTGATAAAGTTCTGGAATGGCCTGCCCGGGGAGGTGGTGGAGTCACCATCCCTGAATGTATTTAAAAAAAGACTGGGTATGGCACTTGCTGCATGGTTTAGTTGAGGTGTTAGGGCATGGGTTGGACTCGATGATCTTTATGGTCTCTTCCAACCTAGTCATTCTGTGAATTCTGTGAATTCTGTGATCTCAGTTCAGATCCACTCACAGGGCCAGCCACATGGCTGCTGCCTCCATGCCCCCCCAGAAGGAAAGGCCTGCCCTGGTCTCAACCCCCACAGGATCCTGAGCCAAGCCTTCACCCATCTGATATTCCATGGGAGGGGGAAAGGGGAGTGGGAGCGGAGGGTGCAGGGGGAACAAAAGTGACAATTCTGGGCATTAGATGACTATGGAATAACCCCATCAACATCAGTGCCCCCGAGACAGATGAAAAGAAAAAGGCTATTTCTTTATGAAAACAATAATTTATAAAGGGCAGCCTTCTTTTCAGATATTAAAGCAAAAAATAGATTATTAGAATACAAGTATTTCTCCAACTGGGTTATCAAGGTACCTGTCACATTATGAAAACAGACAAATCACTGTTACACTATAGCAAAAAATAATGACTCATTTCCCCAGTTAGATTGCTCTGCGAATAGGTGCTAATCACAAATCTTCTAGACCACCAAAATTGCCCAATTTTGTTACCAAATTAACTACTTGTGTCATGAGAAACCAATTGAGTTTGAGGTTGCAGAATGTCATGGTTTGACCTGGAAACAGGATTTCTGGATGCTGTAGATAGGGCCAATGAGTGCTCAGATTTGAATATTGCCATCTGGCCCAACCACTGGGCATTGGATCCACCTCTGAGAACACAGGGTAAAAGCAGGGCTCTCCCCCTGGCAGTTTCTCTTTGGATTTCCGGCGGGAAGGAGTTGGGTCTCTCACCCGGCCCAGTTGCTGGCTGGGCGGGGGGAGGGGAAAAGCCATGCGGCCCGGCCTGGGAGAGGTAGGCATGCCCCCCCCCCCCCAAGGGTGGAAGGAAGAAGTAAAGAAATGCCAGGAAGCAATGTGCAGCCTGTTCCCCCCCCATTGGAGACAGACAGAGAGAGAGAGTGCAGCCTGTGTTTGTGGCTGTTACCTTGAAATTTAATAAACATGTGCTGGCAGCAGGCAGCCCGGCTTAGGAAATGGGGGGGGGGAGGTGCAGCCAGGAATCCAGCCGCTTGGAGGAGTTTTTAACCCTTCTTGGACAATGAAAACTTCACAGAACATTAACCCTTCTTAGATGAGTGATGAAGGTCTGGACCAGAGAGAGAGAGAGTGAGAGATGTTGGAAGAATGGAGAAGATGGAGTGGCATTTTATGCTGGACTCTTTTGTGTAGCCATGGACAGACCCATGTTTCCGTGTGATACAGAGACTGAGTCCAGGGGGAGAAATGTCCTAGAGCCAAAGAAGATTCAGTGTGGGTACCCCTCAGCCCCAGGGGGTATATAAAATATGGGGGGGGACAGATATCCCAAAGGTGAGATATTGTGCTTTTCTGGAACTGGACAAAGCATCCTTAAAAAGACAACCCTGGAAGCAGCCCTGATTCTTGTTCGGTGGTGAGAGCACCGGAACAAGGATGGAAAAGGCCACCACGACACACAGAAGGACTCCCTCTCCTCTTGAGGAACTGAAAGTTGAGCATTCTAAAGGGGTGGTGCTGGACCCAGAATTGATGATTTTGGAAGACGTATTGTATTGGGAATTTAGGGGGGAGGAGGAGGAGAGTGTTTTTGTGAGGTTTTCATTTTCCTTGTGTTTTCTTTTCTTTTGTGTGTAGTTTAGTAATTGTTTTTGTAGTTTAGTTAATAAATTTTTCTTTTTTTTCAAGTGGGAGCCTGCTTTGTTTATTCCTGGTCAAAATCTCACAGCAGACACCAGAGAAAGTGTATTTTCATGGGGGCATTTGGCTTTGTGCCAGTGTCAAAACTTTGACACAGACACAGAAAATCATCTGCTGCCTGTCTTTAAAAAGTTAATAAAATGCACGGACAGGCTCACACAGAACATTATAATCCAAAAAGACTAGCAACTTTTCAGTACAAAACAGATCAGATCATTATGCAAATAAATCCTAAACTCAATTTATGGCGGCTTGCAGTTGGTGAGGGACCAGTTGTCTCTCGGACTAATACAAAAGGCATTGGCACTGATTTTAAGCAAGACAATGAATCTCATCTTCAGTCCTCTGGGTGGCAGTGAAAAAAAAGCCAAAATGTTAGGATCCTACAGATTAAATATGTGACATAGACAACAATGGAGGAACAGGGACAGAATGCTTCAGAAGACCCTGTCAGTCCCTCTCCTGTCTGGCCTTGCCAGTAGTGACCCTTGAAGCAAAAAAGACATAAAGACATGCAGAGCAGACATCCAAAGCTGAACTTTGAGGTGCCATCATATCAGGAAACTCTCCTAAGGCCATGGCCGTTGCTTTCCATATGTCACTGAAATTGTGGGAAAACCAGAAATTCTCCAGCGCCATCTTCTAATTGTTAGAGAATCAGGCATTACTTTAGCCAGGATGTTATTCTGTACAGGATGTGCAGTATGAATCATTCCATACACACACATGCAGTGCAGTAGAAATCATTCCATCACACTTTTTTTTATCAGACTTTTCACATGTTTATACATAAACTAAAGAAAAACTAAAGAAACTCTAGTTCATTGATTGCGTATTACACAATTCTTAGTATTTGGTCTCCTATTGGTTATTGATCCCTTTGTCTTTGATGCTAGTTTGGCCCTCATTCTTTGGTTCCCTCATAAACCTTCTCCCAGACCAGGTGTCTCTGACTGCTCCAGGAAGTAATGTTTGTTAATGTCTGTTTATCTCGTCTGCATCTTCTGTCTACTCCCAATTTGTAGATGTTAAACTCTCTGAGTCTAGGAATTTTCTTTTTGTTGATTGAAGTCCCGTCAGGCCTCACTCGTTGAAATTCAAACCTTCAGTGAACAGAGTCTTTTAAAGAGAAACCTTAATTTCATCCCCCTTGGCAAAAGTGAATAAACCCATGATTAAAGTTACTCAAAAAAGCAAAAAGTTGTATCATTTCCAACACAAACATGAAAAATGTCCCTTGGCATTCATTACAGAATTACCCAATATTTGCCTGTATTGATTCTGCCTGAACACCAAGTATTTTTTATTGAGCAAAATTTTGGGTCTCAGGTCACTGCTGGCAGCAGTCTGACCTCTTGAAGCATGTGAAATAACTGCATGCTGGAATCACTGAGGGTCTATTACCTGACAAAAGGAAACCACTTATCATTTACTCTCAATTCACTGCATCAGCCTTTAGGGAAATTTTCCTAAACACTCAAGGCAAATTCTCCAACTCTGGTTGTACAGAATTGCTCTGGGGTCGCTGCCTGATCCTCCAGGCATGTTATTATTTTGTGACTCCCTAACAGAAATATAGAAAGCTGATTGTTACAATGGAGTCAACCATGTGATTTAAAGAGGGTGTATTAGGGAGAGAGGGATCCCCAGTGACAGCTGGGAACAAAAAGAAACCAAGTACCCTGTGATGAGATGCATTGCAGGTTAAATTCCCCTTTTCTCCACGATGCCACAAATTCCCTCTGATGCTTGGCAGGTTGAGTAAAGGAATTAGAAAGTATCTGACAGGGAAATATTAATTCTCATTTGTGGAGAGGAAATAGAATTGAGGGAGATAATGGAGAAAAGCCGCCTTTAAATCTCCTTGTAACTCTCAGGAACATAGTGTAGCTCTTGCCCTCTTGCCACTCCTTGGCCATGGCCGCAACTGGTTCCAGATCCCTGGGAAAGGATCTTGCCCAGCGGTGCTGATGATTGCAGATGTCCATGCTTCTCTCACTGACTCCTGATCCCAGCTGCCACTACTGTATCATGCTGTCCTTGGGAGCATGGGAGTGGAAAACTTCATGTCACTTATCTGCATTTCTTCTAGCTTATCTGCTTTATCTTCCAGCTCTTGCCTGACATTAGAACAGACTGAGTCCAAGTAACATGCTCCCAGTTGTCTTGAGGTGTCTGCACCAATTTGTCCTTTTGACATTTCTTATTTTTATCATCTGTCCACTCATTCTTATGCTCTTCACTTTCAGACCACACAATTTCTGGTTTGACCCTCTCCATATTCCCTGAAACTCAACCTTACTCTAGTACAGGGCTGGACTTGCTGGTTTGGTTTGCAACCTTACGTGTGTCTTCTTGCGGCAATGACTTCAGTCAGCTTTGCTGTTTCCACATCCATTGCAATACTGGAACTTTACAACTTGACAAACCCAACTCACAAACTGTAACTCCATTTTTTGAATTCTGCTCTTTTTTAAATCTCAAGATTACTTACCAGTTTTTAGGTACAAACAATTTAATGTAAAAAATTATGTCTTGCTGTATTTTTTTGAAAAGGATGACTACCATCCTCAAAAATGACATCATTTATTAGCATTGATCATGTTTTAGAGCAAGTGTCACAAATCATTAGTAATCAGATGCTGATGTACAATTTTCCTTCCAGTGTCTCAAGCAATTTATTTAATGGATTCACTGAAAGTTCCAAAACTAACAGAGATCAGATTGAACTGAACTGCTCAACTTCATTATCTTTTTCCTCCTATCACTGCAAAGCTTATTTTCCTTCTACTCTGTCTGGAAACTAGAAAAATGGGAAAACTTAAGACCAATTTCCCATAATACACACACAAAAATGACAGAGTAAATGTTAGTGGGAGTATCATTGGCCTTTTCCATGACCTATCTCCCATGTTCCTTGCACTATTAAGAGATTTTGCAAAACCAAAAAGAAAAGGGAGAAAAAAGGAGTAAAAAGTTTCCCTTAGCTTCGTATATAGATGAGCTTGTAATAATTACTAAAGATTAGTAGCTGAAATGTTCTTCACTTACCTAAAGTTGCAGTTCTGAGAGCGGATTTGAGACTTCCAAAGACAAAATGAAAAGTAAAACCAAACCCTATAAGAAAAAAATGTCCCTCTGTACAGCACAGCCAGATACTCTCTCACATGTCACTGTTTTTCTATTATAATTTACAGTTCATGTTTTTTTCCCTTAAATGACTTCTTTTAGTTCAGAACCCAGTGCTTTAAGAAAAATTATGCCATGGTTGGAGGCTGTGTGCTCACCAAAAGGAATTTGAAGTAAGAAATTTTTATATTGCTTCCTACAGTCATTTAGTGTTGGTCTTCACTGTGGCCATTTCCTGTTTCAGTAAAATGTTATTTACCCTCTCCCTGTGAAAGGTTTGTGCAGAGCTCATTCTAAAGGGCATGTTGAGGCATGTTTGTAATAAACTCCCCTTGATTAGTCCTTTCATTATAAATGGCTCACAAATGTAAAATACTTGACAAGAAAATATCAAAAGAAATTAATCTAAATTATTACTGCAATTGTGCACAAAAAAGCTAGTTACCCACTATGTCTAATTCTGTATTTATGTCCAGTTTGCTACAAGGTTATGTCAGATAAGGTAAATTAACCCAGCATTAGCATAAAAAATGTGTGCTAAACACTGAGATTTCATATGTGTTGCCTCCGTTTGATCTCTTGGAAGAATGTGCTTAAATTTCACACTCAGTAAATGCCAGAAGCCAAACTAGGGGTAGGGTTAGGATTACCCCTAGGGTGAGGGATTTATAACCGGGAAGCTCTGAGATCCACGCACACTGCAGCTGCAAATGGCATCCCAAGAGGAGCGCAAAAGTGCCACAACGTGGCGGCCTTCACTGCTGTTTCCTTGGGACTATCTCTAACCCTAGGCAGATTTACCTGCCTTAGGTTAGGGTAAGGGTTACACCTAGGGCTAAGGTTTTCTAAATCACGAAGCCCTACACTTCAGACACACTACAGCTGTGAAAGGCACCCCAAGGGGAGTGCAAAAGTGGCACAACATGGCTGCTTTCTCAGCTTTTTCCTTGGGACCATCCCTAACAATTGATTGATTTACCTGCCAAGGGTTAGGGTTGGGTTTTCTTAAACTAGGAAGCCGTGAACTCAAGGAACACTGCAGCTGCGAAAGGAATCCCAAGGGGAGTGCAAAAGTGCCACAACATGGCTGCTTTCACACCTTTTTCCTTGGCACCATCCCAAACCTCAGGCTGATTTACCTGTCTAGGGTTAGGGTTACGGTTAAGCCTAGGGTTAGGGTTTTTGAAACCAGAAGCCCTGAGCTCCAGGCACACTGCAGCTGCGAAAGGATCCCAAGAGGAGCGCATAAGTGTCACAACATGGCTGCTTTCTCAGCTTTTTCCTTCTGACAATCCCAAAGCCTATGCTGCTTTACCTGCCTAGGGTTGGGGTTACAGTTAGGGTTGAGCCTACGGTTAGAGTTTTTTAAACCAGGAAGGCCTGATTTATAGGCAAAATTTAGCTGTGAAAGGTATCCCAAGGGGAGTGCAAAATTGCCACAACATGTCTGCCTCCACCTCTATTTCCTTGCCACGATCCCTAATCCCAGGCTGACTTACCTGCCAAGTGTTAGGGTTAGGGTTAGGCCTAGGGTTAGGGTTTTTTAAACCAGGAAGCCCTGAGCTCCAGGCACACTGCAGCTGCGAGAGGATCCCAAGAGGAGCACATAAGTGTCACAACGTGGCTGCTTTCACAGCTCTTTCCTTGGCACTATCCCAAACAATAGGCTGATTTACCTGTGTAGGGTTAGGGTAAGGGTTTTTTAAACCTGGAAGCCCTGAGCTGAAGCAACATTGCAGCTGCAAACAGAATGTCAAGGGGAGTGCAAATGTGCCATAACATTGCTGCCTCCACAACTTTTTCCTTGGGACCATCCCTAACCCTAGGCTGATTTACCTGCATAGGGTTAGGGTTAGGTTTTCTTAATCAGGAAGCCCTAAGCTCAGGGAACACTGCAGCAATGAAATGCATCCCAAGGGGAGTTCAAAAGTGCCACAACATATCTACCACGATCACTTTTTCCTTGGCACCATCCCTTACACTAGGCTGACTTACCTGCCCAGGGATAGGGTTAGGGTTACTCCTCGGGTTAGGGATTTTTAAACCAGGAAGCCCTGAGCTCCAGGCTCACTGCAGCTGCGAAAGGATCCCAAGAGGAGTGCAAAAGTGCCACAAAATAGCTGCTTTCACAGCTTTTTCCTTGGCACCATCCCAAACCCTAGGCTGATTTACCTGTCTTGGGTTAGGGTTAGGGTTTTTTAAAACAGGAAGCCCTGAGCTGAAGGAATAATGTAGATGCAAAAGGCATCTCAAGGGGAGTGCAGAAATGCCACAACATGGCAGCCTTCACTGCTTTTTCCTTGGGACCATCTCTAACCATAGGCTGATTGACCTGCCTAGGGTTAGGGTTAAGCCTAGGGTTAGGGTTCTTTAAACTGGGAAGACCATATCTGCAGGCTCACTGCAGCTGAGAAAGGCATCCCAAGGGGAGCGCAAAATTGCCACAACATGGCTGCCTTCACAGCTTTTTCCTTGGGACCATCCCTAACCCTAGGCTGATTTACCTGACTAGAGTTAGGGTTAGGGTAAAGCCTAGGGTTAGGGTTTTTAAAACAGGATGCCCTGAGGTCCAAAAACTCTGCAGCTGCAAAAGGCATCTCAAGGGGAGCGCAAAAGTGCCACAACATGGGTACTGCTACAGTTTGTTCCTTCGGACCATCTTTAGCCATAGGCTAATTACATGCCTTGAGTTAGGTCTAGGTTAAGGGGTTTTTAAACCAGGAAGCCCTGAGCTCCAGCCAAACGGCAGTTGCGAAAGGCATCCAAAGGGGAGAGCAAAAGTGCCACAACATGACTGCTTTCTCAGCTTTTTCTTTGGGATCATCCCTAACTCTAGGTACATTTACCTGCCTAGGGTTAGGGTTAGGGTTACCCCTAGTGCTAAGGGTTTTTAAAACAGGAAGCCCTGAGCTCCAGGCACACTGCAGCTGCAAAAGCATCCCAAAGGGAGCACAAAAGTGCCACAACATGGCTGCCCCCACTGCGCGAAGGCGCGCGCGGCCCTAAGTCCGGCTAGCAAAAGGGGAGAAGCGGCCGACACCCCTGCACATCAGAAGCCAGCCCCCCTTGGCGTCCTGGCCTCGGGCTGGGCTGGATTGCGGACTTGGGTTCACGCAGGACGAGACGAGTGAGGAGGCGACCACTTGCTGGGGGTAAAACGTCGGTTTATTGAAGAGCCCACAGGCAGCAAAAAGGGCAACCAACAGGTGGAAAAACTCACAGCAAATGGTGCCGAACACGTGGGGAGACAAAGTTTATACAGGGAAGGGGTGGAGAAGGGAGGGGAAGCCCAGCTAACCAATAGGGGAACATGTGGGGCTATACATAAGAAAACTGACACAAGAACTTATCCAATAAGCATAGAACAAAGGAGGGGCCCCGGGACGCCAGCCAACCACAACCTCCAGAGAGAAGAATGTTCTCGAAAGCAGGGAGGAGTGGGGGGTGATTGACTGGGCCCAGGGGGGAGGAAAACTTTACTTATATGGTGGGATAAGGGAGGACCAGTTATGTAACTTGGGAGATTGACAACTAACGGGGGCAGGGGTAACCATAGTAACTCAACTGTCAGGGCAATAGTGGCGGGAAAACTGAGAAGAGAGGAACCATTTATTGAGAACAAAGGGAGAACATACTTAAAATGAGGGAGCAAACTGAGAAACTTAAAAACACACTACAACACCCCCACCACTTGTTTCCTTGGGACCATCCCTAACCCTAGGCTGACTTACCTGCCTAGGGTTAGTGTAAGGGTTAGGTTTTCTTAAACCAGGAAGCCCTGAGCTTCCCTGATCTTCCCAGCTCCCTGAGGCACATTTCAGCTGCGAACAGCACCACAAGAGGATTGCAAAAGTGCCACAACATTTGTGCCTCCACCGTTTTTTCCTTGTCACCATGCCTAACCTTAGGCTGATTTACCTGATTCAGGTTCGGGTTAGTGTTAAGCCTAAGGTTAGGGTATTTTAAACCAGGAAGCCCTTATCTGCATGCACAAAACAGCTGCGAAAGGCATAGCAAGGGGAGCACAAAAGTGTCATAACATGCCTGCCTCCACAGCCTTTTCCTTGGGACTTTCCCTAACCCTAGTCAGATTTACATGACAAGGGTTAGGGTTAGGGTTAAACCTAGGGTTAGGGTTTCTTAAACCTGGAAAATCTCACCTCAAGGAACACTTCAGCTGCAAAAGTCATCCCAGAGGGAGTGCAAAAGTACCACAACAAAGCTGCCCCACCTCTTTTTCTTGGGGACCATCCCTAACCCTAGCCTGATTTACCTGCCCCCATTGAGGGTTAGGGTAAGGGTTAACCCTAGGGTTAGGGTTTTTAAACTTGGAAACCCTAAGCACCAGGCACACTGCAGCTGTCAAAGGATCCCAAGCGGAGCGAAAACATTCCTCAACATGGCTGCTTTCACAGCTTTTTCCTTGGCACCATCCCAAACTCTAGGCTGATTTATCTGTCTAGCTTTAGGGTTAGGGTTAGGGTTAGGATTTTTTAAACCAGGAATTCCTGAGCTAAAGGAATGGTGCAGCTGCAAAAGGCATCCCAAGGGGCGCACGGAAGTGCCACAACATGGCAGCCTTCACCACTTTTTCCTTGGGACCATTGCGAAGGCAGGCTGATTTACCTACCTAGGGTTAGGGTTAGGGGTTAGGGTTAGGGTTAGGGTTTAGGTTTAGGGTTAGGGTTAGGGTTAGGCTTTAGGTTAGGGTAAGGGTTAGGGTTTCTTAAACCAGGAAAATATCACCTCAAGGAACACCTCAGCTGCAAAAGTCATCCTAGGGGCAGCGCAAAATTACCAAAACAAGGCTGCCTCCACCTCTTTTTCCTGGGGACAGTGCCTAACCCTAGGCTGATTTACCTGCGTCCGGTTAGGGTTACAGTAAGGGTTACGCCTTGGGTTAGGGTTTTTAAACCAGGAAACACTGAGCTCCAGGCACATTGCTGCAGCAAAATGATCCCAAGGAGAGTGCATAAGTGCCAGAAAATGGCTGCTTTATCCTTGGCACCGTTCTGGCCCCTAGGCTGATTTATCTGTCTAGGGTTAGGGTTAGGGTTTTTTTCACTAGGAATCCCTGAGCTGAAGGAGTACTGCAGCTGTGAATGGCATCCCAAGGCGAGCGCATAAGTGCCACAACATGGGAGCCTCCACCGCTTTTTCTTTGGGACCATCCCTAACCCCAGTCTGATTGACCTGCCTAGGGTTAGAGTTAGGCTTAGGGTTAGGGTTTAAGTTATGATTAGAGTTTAGGGCTAGGGTTAGTCTTAGGGTTAGGGCTAGGGTTTCTTAAACCAGGAAAATCTCACCTCAAGGAACACTTCAGTTTCAAAAGTCATCCCAAGCGGAGCACAAAATTACCACAACAAGGCTGCCTCCACCTTTTTTCCTGGGGACAGTCCCTAACCTAGGCTGATTTACCTGCCTGCAGTTACGTTTAGGGTAAGGGTTACGCCTAGGGTTAGGGTTTTTACACCAGGAAACCCTGAGCTCCAGGCACACTGCAGGTGCCAAAGCATCCCAAGGGGAGAGCAAAAGTGCCACAACATGGCTGCCTCCAAAGCTTTTTCCTTGGGACCATCCCTAACCCTAGGCTGATTCACCTACCTAGGGGTTAGGGTTAGAATTAGTGTTAAGCCCAGGGTAGGGTTTATTAAACCAGGAAGCCCTGAACTCCTTGGCACCCTCCCAAACAATAGGCTGATTTACCTGTCTAGGATTAGGGTTAGGGTAAGGGTTTTATAAATCAGGAATCCCTGAGTTGAAAGAATACTGCAGCTGCAAAAGGCATCCCAAGGGGAGTGCAAAAGTGCCTCAACATGGTGGCCCCTTCTGCTTTTTTCCTTGGGACCATCGCCAACACTCGGCTGATTAAGCTCCCTCGGGTCAGGGTCAGGGTTAGGGTTAAGGTTAGGATTAGGGTTAGGGTTTAAGGTTAGGGTTAGGTTTAGGTCTAGGTCTAGGGTTAGGGTTAGGGTCAGGTTTAGGACTAGGCTTAGGCTTAGGCTTAGGGTTACTGTTTCTTAAACCATGAAAATCTACCCTAAAGGAAGACTTCAACTCTAAATGTCATCCCAAGGGGAGCGCAAAAGTACCACAACAAGGCTGCCTCCAACTCTTTTTCCTTGAGACCATCCCTCATCATAGGCTTATTTTCCTGCCTAGTGTTAGGGTTTGTGTTAGGGTTAGGATTAGGGTTGGCCTTAGATTTAGGTACAGGGTTAGCATTAGGGTTAGGGTTAGGCTTAGGTTTAGACTTAGGGTTAGGTTTAGGCTTAGGTTTAGGCTTAGGGTTAGGGTTAGCGGAAGGGCTAGGTTTAGGGTTAGGCTTTCTTAAACCTGGAAAATCTCACCTCAAGAAACATTTCAGCTGCAAAAGTCATCCCAAGCGGAGCGCAAAAGTATCACAATAAGGCTGCCTCCACTTCTTTTTCCCATGGACTGTCCCTAACCCTCGGTAGATGGACCTGCCTCCACGTAGGGTCAGGGTAAGGATTACGCCTTGGGTTGGGGTTTTTAAACTAGGAAACCCAGAGCTCCAAGCACACTGCAGCTGCCAAAGGATCTCAAGGGCAGCGCAAATGTGCCCCAATATGGCTGCTTTCACAGCTTTTTCCTCGGCACCATCCCCAATCCTAGGCTGTTTTATTTGACTTGGGTTAGGGTTAGGTTTAAGACCAGGGTAAGGGTTTTCTAAACCAGGAAGCCCTGAGATCCAGTTACACTGCAGCTGCGAAAGGCATCTATCATGTTTAGGGCCTCGCACAGAGCCAGTGCCCCCATGAGTATACCCTTTCCCTGGTTTCTTCTGTGAGATGTGACCAGGAATAAGCAAAGCAGGCTCCAGCTTAAACATAAAGAAAACTTTATTACCTAAACTACAAGAAAATTGGATCGGTTTAGGTTTAGTCTTTAGGCTTAGTGTTAGGGTTAGCGTTTAGTCTTGCTGCTAGGGTTTGAACTAGCGTTAGGGTTAGTGTTAGAGTCAGGCTTAGCTTTAGGGTTAGGGTTTAGGGTTAGGGTTAATGTAAGGGTTAGGTTTGGGTTAGGGTTAGGGAGAAGAGCAGGGTTAGGGTTAGGGTTAGGGTTTCTTAAACCAGAAAAATCTTACCTCAAGGAACACTGCAGATGCAAAAGTCATCCCAAGGGAAACGCAAAAGTACCACAATAAGGCCGCCTCCACCTCTTTCATTGAGACAATCCCTAACCCTAGGTTCATTTACCTGACTAGTGTTAGGGTGAGTGTAAAGCCTAGGTTTAGGGTTTGCTAAACAAGGGAACCCTGAGCTCCACGCACACTGCAGCGATGAAAGAGAAGCAAGGAGAGCACAACAGTGCCATAACATGCCTGCCTCCACTGCATTTTCCTTGGCACCATCACTAACCCTAGGTAGACTTACCAGCTTAGGGTTACAGTTAGGATTTAGGATTAGGGTTAGCGTTAGGGTAAGGTTTAGGCTTAGGGTTAGAGTTAGGGATAAGAGTAAGTTTAGGGTTAGGGTGAAGTTTAGGGTTAGGGTTAGGGTTAGGGTTAGGGTTAGGGTTAGGGAGAGGGGGAAATTTAGGGTTACGTTTAGGGTTTCTTAAGCTAGGAAAATCTCAATTCCAGGAGCAATTCAACTCTAAAATTCATTCCAAGGACACCGCAAAATTGCCGCAACAAGGCTGCCTCCACCACTTTTTCCTTGGAACCATCCCTAACCCTGGGCTGATTTACCTGCCTAGGGTTAGAATTTTGGTTAGGGTTAGGGTTAGTATAACAGTTAGCGTTAGGGTTGGGGTGTAGGGTTAGGGTAAGGGGTACGGTTTGTCTTACAGTTAGGGTTAGGGTTGGGTTTAGGTTTAGGGTAAGAGTTAGAGTTGGGGTTAGTGTTTATCGTTTTGTTTAGGGTTAAGTGTTCAGGTTAGGGTTAGTGTTTACAGTTAGGGTTAGGGTTAGATTTAGGTTTAGGGTTAAGGCTGGAGTTAGGATTAGCGTTGACCTTAGGTTTAGGGTTCGGAGAAAGGATAATGTTAGGGTTAGGAATAGGGTTAGGGTTTCTTAAACCTGGAAAATCTCACCTCAAGAAACACTTCAGCTGCAAAAGTCATCCCAAGCGGAGCGCAAAAGTATCACAATAAGGCTGCCTCCACCTCTTTTTCCTATGGACCGTCCCTAACCCTAGGTAGATGGACCTGCCTCCACGTAGGGTCAGGGTAAGGGTTACGCCTTGGGTTGGGGTTTTTAAACTAGGAAACCCAGAGCTCCAAGCACACTGCAGCTGCCAAAGGATCTCAAGGGCAGCACAAATGTTCCACAATATGGCTGCTTTCACAGCTTTTTCCTCGGCACCATTCCGACCCCTAGGTTGATTTACCTGTCTAGGGTTATGGTTAGGGTTAGGGTTAGGGTTAGGTTTAGGACTAGGGTTAGGCTTAGGGTTACTGTTTCTTAAACCATGAAAATCTACCCTAAAGGAAGACTTCAGCTCTAAACGTCACCCCAAGGGGAGCGCAAAAGTACCACAACAAGGCTGCTTCCAACTCTTTTTCCTTGAGACCATCCCTCATCATAAGCTTATTTTCCTGCCTAGGATTAGGGTTTGGGTTAGGTTTACGATTAGGGTTGGCCTTAGAGGTAGGTACAAGTTTAGGGTTAGGGTTAGGGTCAGAGTTTCTTAAACCAGAAAAATCTTACCTGAAGGAACACTTCAGCTGCAAAAGTCATCCCAAGGGGAGCGCAAAAGTACAACAACAACGCTGCATCCTCCTCTTTTTCCTGGGACTATCCCTAACCCTAGGCTGCTTTACCTGCCTCCTATTACTCTTACAGTCAGGCTTAGGATTAGGGTTAGGCTTAGGGCTTCTGAAACATGGAAACTCTTACCTCAAGGAGCACTTTACCTCTAAAAGTCATCCCAACTGCAGCATAAAATTACCACAACAATGCTGCTTCCACCTGTTTTTCCCTTGAGACAATGCCCATCTGTGGGCTGAGTTTTCTGCCTAGGCTTGGGGTAAGGGTTATGCCTAGTGTTGAGCCTTCTCTTAGGGTTAGGTTTAGGGTTTAGGGTTGGGCTTGGGTTTAGGGTTTGGTATACGGTTAGAGTTAGGGTAAGCGCTTGTGTTAGGTTTGGGTTTATGGTTAGGTATACAGTCAGGGTTAGGGTGAGGGTTCAGCATTAGGGTGAGTGCTAGGGTAAGGTTTAGCGTTAGCGTTAGGGTTAGGCATAAGAGTAAGGTTAGGCTTAGGGTTAGGGTAATGGATAGGGTTTGTTTAGGGTTTCTTAAGCTAGGAAAATCTCACTTCCAAAACAATTCAACTCCAAAATTCATCCCAAGGACACTGCAAAATTTCCACAACGAGGCTGCCTCAACCTCTTTTTCCTTGGAACCATCCCTAACCCTGGGCTGATTTACCTGCCTAGGGTTAGGGTTTGGGATAGGGTTAGGATAAGTGTCACCGTCAGGGTTGTTGTTTAGGGTTAGGGTTAGGTGTATGGTTTGCCTTAGGGTTCGGGTTAGGGTTAGGGTTTGGTTTAGGTTTAGGGTCAGGTTTAGAGTAAAGTTTAGGGTTGGGTTTAGTGTTCATCGTGTTTTTTCGGTTTAAGATTTTGGGTAAGGGTTAGCGTTTACGGTTAGGGTTAGGGTTAGATTTAGGTTTAGGGTTAAGGCTGGAGTTAGGATTAGGGTTCAGCTTAGTTTTCGGGTTTCGGTGAAGGATAGTGTTAGTGTTAGGAATAGGGTTAGGGTTTCTTAAACCAGGAAAATCTCCCATCAAGGAACGCTTCAACAACAAATGTCATCAGTAAGGGTTAGGGTAAGGGTTACGCCTAGGGTGAGGGTTTTTTAAACTAGGCATCCCTGAGCTGAAAGAATACTGCAGCTGTAAAAGGCATCCCAAGGGGAGTGCAAAAGTGCCTCAACATGGTGGCCCCTTCTGCTTTTTTCCTTGGGACCATCGCCAACACTCGGCTGATTAAGCTCCCTCGGGTCAGGGTCAGGGTTAGGGTTAAGGTTAGGATTAGGGTTAGGGTTTAAGGTTAGGGTTAGGTTTAGGTCTAGGTCTAGGGTTAGGGTTAGGGTCAGGTTTAGGACTAGGCTTAGGCTTAGGCTTAGGGTTAATGTTTCTTAAACCATGAAAATCTACCCTAAAGGAAGACTTCAGCTCTAAATGTCATCCCAAGGGGAGCGCAAAAGTACCACAACAAGGCTGCCTCCAACTCTTTTTCCTTGGGACCATTCCTCACCATCGGCTTATTTTCCTGCCTGAGGTTCGGGTTTGGCTTAGGGTTAGGATTAGGGTTGGCCTTAGAGTTAGGTACAGGGTTAGCGTTAGGGTTAGGGTTAGGGTCAGGGTTACGATTTGGTTTAGGCTGAGATTTAGGCTTAGGCTTAGGTTTAGGCTTAGGGTTAGGCTTAGGGTTAGGGTTAGTGGAAGGGCTAGGGTTAGGATTAGGCTTTCTTAAACCTGGAAAATCTCACCTCAAGAAACACTTCAGCTGCAAAAGTCATCCCAAGCGGAGCGCAAAAGTATCACAATAAGGCTGCCTCCACCTCTTTTTCCTATGGACCGTCCCTAACCCTAGGTAGATGGACCTGCCTCCACGTAGGGTCAGGGTAAGGATTACGCCTTGGGTTGGGGTTTTTAAACTAGGAAACCCAGAGCTCCAAGCACACTGCAGCTGCCAAAGGATCTCAAGGGCAGCGCAAATGTTCCACAATATGGCTGCTTTCACAGCATTTTCCTTGGCACCATCCCGACCCCTAGGCTGATTGACCTATTTAGGGTTATGGTTACGATGAGGGCTTTTGTTTAACAAGGAATTTCTGAGCTGAAGCAATTTGGCCGCTGCAAAAGGCATCCCAAGGGGAGCGCTAAAGTACCACAACAAGGCTGCCTCCACCTCTTCTTCCTGGGGACCGTCCTTAACCCTAGGCTGATTTACCTGCCTAGGGTCAGGGTTAGTGTTAAGCCTAGGTTTAGGGTTTGGTAAACCACTGAACCTTGAGCTCCAAGCACACTGCAGCTGCCAAAGGCATCCCAAGGGGAGCACAGAAGTGCCATAACATGGCTGCCTCCACTGCATTTTCCTTGGCACCATCCCTAACTCTAGGCTGAGTTTCCTGCCTAGGGTTAGGCTTAGGGTTTAACCTAGGCTAAGGGGTTTTTTAAACTAGGAAAGTCTGAGCTCAAGGAGCACTGCAGCTGTGAAAAGCATCACAAGGGGAGCGCATAAGTTCCAGAACATGGCTGCTTTCACAGCTTTTTCCTTGGCACCATCCCGACCCCTAGGCTGATTGACCTGTTTAGGGTTAGGGTTAGGATTGGGGTTCTGGCTAGGGTTAGGATTAGGAGTAGGGTTAGGGCAAGGGTGAGGACTAGGGTTAGGGTTAGGGTCACTATTAGGGTTAGGGTTAGGTTTAGGGTTACGGTTACGTTTAGGGTTAGGGTTACTTTTACGGTTAGGGCTAGGGTTCGGGTTAGAGTTGATGTTTAGGCTTAGGGTTAGGGTTAGGGTTAGGGCTAGGGATTGGTTTAGGTTTAGTCTTTAGGCTTAGTGTTAGGGTTAGAGTTAGGGTTAGGGTTTCTTAAACCAGAAAAATCTTACCTGAAGGAACACTTCAGCTGCAAAAGTCATCCCATAGGGAGCGCAAAAGTACAACAACAACGCTGCATCCTCCTCTTTTTCCTGGGACTATCCCTAACCCTAGGCTGCTTTACTGCCTCCTCTTACTCTTACAGTCAGGGTTAGGGTTAGGCTTAGGCTTAGGGCTTCTTAAACATGGAAAATCTTACCTCAAGGAGCACTTTACCTCTAAAAGTCATCCCAACTGCAGCATAATATTACCACAACAATGCTGCCTCCACCTGTTTTTCCCTGAGACAATGCCCAACCGTGGGCTGATTTACCAGCCTAGGCTTGGAGTTAGGCTTCTGCCTAGTGTTGAGCCTTCTCTTAGGGTTAGGTTTAGGGTTTAGGTTTGGGCTTGGGTTTAGGGTTTGGTATACGGTTAGGGTTAGGGTAAGCGCTTGTGTTAGGGTTGGGTTTATGGCTAGGTATAGAGTTAGGGTTAGGGTTAGGGTTTAGGATTAGGGTTAGCGTTAGGGTAAGGTTTAGGCTTAGGTTTAGGGTTAGGGGTAAGAGTAAGGTTAGGGTAAGGGTTAAGGTTACTGTTAGGGTTACGGTTAAGTTTTGGGTAATGTTAAGGGTTTCTTAAGCTAGGAAAATCTCACTTCCACGAACCATTCAACTCTAAAATTCATCCCAAGGACACCGCAAAATTTCCACAACGAGGCTGCCTCAACCTCTTTTTCCTTGGAACCATCCCTAACCCTGGGCTGATTTACCTGCCTAGGGTTAGGCTTTGGATTAGGGTTAGGGTTAGGATAAGGTTAGAGTTAGGGTTGGGGTTAGGGTTAGAGGTAGGGTTTGCCTTAGGGTTAGGGTTAGGATTAGGGTTTAGTTTAGGTTTAGGGTCAGGGTAAGGGTAAGCGTTAGGGCTGGGGTTAGGTTTTATCGTGTTCTTTAGGGTTAAGGATGAGGGTTAGCGTTAGCGTTTACGGTTACGGTTAGGGTTAGATTTAGGTTTAGGGTTAAGGCTGGAGTTAGGATTAGGGTTCAGCTTAGTGTTAGGGTTTGGGTGAAGGATAGTGTTAGTGTTAGGAATAGGGTTAGGGTTTCTTAAACCAGGAAAATCTCCCGTCAAGGAACGCTTCAACAACAAATGTCATCTCAAGAGGAGTGCAAAAGTACCTCAACAAGGCTTCCTCCCCCTCTTTTTTCTGGGGACCGTTCCTAACCCTAGCCTGATTTACCTGCCTCCAGTAAGGGTTAGGGTAAGGGTTACGCCTAGGGTGAGGGTTTTTTAAACTAGGCATCCCTGAGTTGAAAGAATACTGCAGCTGCAAAAGGCATCCCAAGGGGAGTGCAAAAGTGCCTCAACATGGTGGCCCCTTCTGCTTTTTTCCTTGGGACCATCGCCAACACTCGGCTGATTAAGCTCCCTCGGGTCAGGGTCAGGGTTAGGGTTAAGGTTAGGATTAGGGTTAGGGTTTAAGGTTAGGGTTAGGTTTAGGTCTAGGTCTAGGGTTAGGGTTAGGGTCAGGTATAGGACTAGGCTTAGGCTTAGGCTTAGGGTTAATGTTTCTTAAACCATGAAAATCTACCCTAAAGGAAGACTTCAGCTCTAAACCTCATCCCAAGGGGAGCGCAAAAGTACCACAACAAGGCTGCCTCCAACTCTTTTTCCTTGGGACCACTCCTCACCATCGGCTTATTTTCCTGCCTGAGGTTTGGGTTTGGCTTAGGGTTAGGATTAGGGTTGGCCTTAGAGTTAGGTACAGGGTTAGCGTTAGGGTTAGGGTTAGGGTCAGGGTTACGATTTGGTTTAGGCTGAGATTTAGGCTTAGGCTTAGGTTTAGGCTTAGGGTTAGGCTTAGGGTTAGGGTTAGCGGAAGGGCTAGGTTTAGGGTTAGGCTTTCTTAAACCTGGAAAATCTCACCTCAAGAAACACTTCAGCTGCAAAAGTCATCCCAAGCGGAGCGCAAAAGTATCACAATAAGGCTGCCTCCACCTCTTTTTCCTATGGACCGTCCCTAACCCTAGGTAGATGGACCTGCCTCCACGTAGGGTCAGGGTAAGGATTACGCCTTGGGTTGGGGTTTTTAAACTAGGAAACCCAGAGCTCCAAGCACACTGCAGCTGCCAAAGGATCTCAAGGGCAGCGCAAATGTTCCACAATATGGCTGCTTTCACAGCTTTTTCCTTGGCACCATCCCGACCCCTAGGCTGATTGACCTATTTAGGGTTATGGTTACGATGAGGGCTTTTGTTTAACAAGGAATTTCTGAGCTGAAGCAATTTGGCCGCTGCAAAAGGCATCCCAAGGGGAGCGCTAAAGTACCACAACAAGGCTGCCTCCACCTCTTCTTCCTGGGGACCGTCCTTAACCCTAGGCTGATTTACCAGCCTAGGGTCAGGGTTAGTGTTAAGCCTAGGTTTAGGGTTTGATAAACCACTGAACCCTGAGCTCCAAGCACACTGCAGCTGCCAAAGGCATCCCAAGGGGAGCACAGAAGTGCCATAACATGGCTGCCTCCACTGCATTTTCCTTGGCACCATCCCTAACTCTAGGCTGAGTTTCCTGCCTAGGGTTAAGCTTAGGGTTTAACCTAGGCTAAGGGGTTTTTTAAACTAGGAAAGTCTGAGCTCAAGGAGCACTGCAGCTGTGAAAAGCATCACAAGGGGAGCGCATAAGTTCCAGAACATGGCTGCTTTCACAGCTTTTTCCTTGGCACCATCCCGACCCCTAGGCTGATTGACCTGTTTAGGGTTAGGGTTAGGATTGGGGTTCCGGCTAGGGTTAGGATTAGGAGTAGGGTTAGGGCAAGGGTGAGGACTAGGGTTAGGGTTAGGGTCACTCTTAGGGTTATTGTTAGATTTAGGGTTACGGTTACGTTTAGGGTTAGGGTTACTTTTACGGTTAGGGCTAGGGTTCGGGTTAGAGTTGATGTTTAGGCTTAGGGTTAGGGTTAGGGTTAGGGCTAGGGATTGGTTTAGGTTTAGTCTTTAGGCTTAGTGTTAGGGTTAGAGTTAGGGTTAGGGTTTCTTAAACCAGAAAAATCTTACCTGAAGGAACACTTCAGCTGCAAAAGTCATCCCAAGGGGAGTGCAAAAGTACAACAACAACGCTGCATCCTCCTCTTTTTCCTGGGACTATCCCTAACCCTAGGCTGCTTTACTGCCTCCTATCACTCTTACAGTTAGGGTTAGGGTTAGGCTTAGGCTTAGGGCTTCTTAAACATGGAAAAATCTTACCTCAAGGAGCACTTTACCTCTAAAAGTCATCCCAACTGCAGCATAAAATTACCACAACAATGCTGCCTCCACCTGTTTTTCCCTGAGACAATGCCCAACCGTGGGCTGATTTACCTGCCTAGGCTTGGAGTTAGGCTTCTGCCTAGTGTTGAGCCTTCTCTTAGGGTTAGGTTTAGGGTTTAGGTTTGGGCTTGGGTTTAGGGTTTGGTATACGGTTAGGGTTAGGGTAAGCGCTTGTGTTAGGGTTGGGTTTATGGCTAGGTATAGAGTTAGGGTTAGGGTTAGGGTTTAGGATTAGGGTTAGCGTTAGGGTAAGGTTTAGGCTTAGGTTTAGGGTTAGGGGTAAGAGTAAGGTTAGGGTAAGGGTTAAGGTTACTGTTAGGGTTACGGTTAAGTTTTGGGTAATGTTAAGGGTTTCTTAAGCTAGGAAAATCTCACTTCCACGAACCATTCAACTCTAAAATTCATCCCAAGGACACCGCAAAATTTCCACAACGAGGCTGCCTCAACCTCTTTTTCCTTGGAACCATCCCTAACCCTGGGCTGATTTACCTGCCTAGGGTTAGGCTTTGGATTAGGGTTAGGGTTAGGATAAGGTTAGAGTTAGGGTTGGGGTTAGGGTTAGAGGTAGGGTTTGCCTTAGGGTTAGGGTTAGGATTAGGGTTTAGTTTAGGTTTAGGGTCAGGGTAAGGGTAAGCGTTAGGGCTGGGGTTAGGTTTTATCGTGTTCTTTAGGGTTAAGGATGAGGGTTAGCGTTAGCGTTTACGGTTACGGTTAGGGTTAGATTTAGGTTTAGGGTTAAGGCTGGAGTTAGGATTAGGGTTCAGCTTAGTGTTAGGGTTTGGGTGAAGGATAGTGTTAGTGTTAGGAATAGGGTTAGGGTTTCTTAAACCAGGAAAATCTCCCGTCAAGGAACGCTTCAACAACAAATGTCATCTCAAGAGGAGTGCAAAAGTACCTCAACAAGGCTTCCTCCCCCTCTTTGTTCTGGGGACCGTTCCTAACCCTAGCCTGATTTACCTGCCTCCAGTAAGGGTTAGGGTAAGGGTTACGCCTAGGGTGAGGGTTTTTTAAACTAGGCATCCCTGAGTTGAAAGAATACTGCAGCTGCAAAAGGCATCCCAAGGGGAGTGCAAAAGTGCCTCAACATGGTGGCCCCTTCTGCTTTTTTCCTTGGGACCATCGCCAACACTCGGCTGATTAAGCTCCCTCGGGTCAGGGTCAGGGTTAGGGTTAAGGTTAGGATTAGGGTTAGGGTTTAAGGTTAGGGTTAGGTTTAGGTCTAGGTCTAGGGTTAGGGTTAGGGTCAGGTTTAGGACTAGGCTTAGGCTTAGGCTTAGGGTTAATGTTTCTTAAACCATGAAAATCTACCCTAAAGGAAGACTTCAGCTCTAAACCTCATCCCAAGGGGAGCGCAAAAGTACCACAACAAGGCTGCCTCCAACTCTTTTTCCTTGGGACCACTCCTCACCATCGGCTTATTTTCCTGCCTGAGGTTCGGGTTTGGCTTAGGGTTAGGATTAGGGTTGGCCTTAGAGTTAGGTACAGGGTTAGCGTTAGGGTTAGGGTTAGGGTCAGGGTTACGATTTGGTTTAGGCTGAGATTTAGGCTTAGGGCTAGGTTTAGGCTTAGGGTTAGGCTTAGGGTTAGGGTTAGCGGAAGGGCTAGGTTTAGGGTTAGGCTTTCTTAAACCTGGAAAATCTCACCTCAAGAAACACTTCAGCTGCAAAAGTCATCCCAAGCGGAGCGCAAAAGTATCACAATAAGGCTGCCTCCACCTCTTTTTCCTATGGACCGTCCCTAACCCTAGGTAGATGGACCTGCCTCCACGTAGGGTCAGGGTAAGGATTACGCCTTGGGTTGGGGTTTTTAAACTAGGAAACCCAGAGCTCCAAGCACACTGCAGCTGCCAAAGGATCTCAAGGGCAGCGCAAATGTTCCACAATATGGCTGCTTTCACAGCATTTTCCTTGGCACCATCCCGACCCCTAGGCTGATTGACCTATTTAGGGTTATGGTTACGATGAGGGCTTTTGTTTAACAAGGAATTTCTGAGCTGAAGCAATTTGGCCGCTGCAAAAGGCATCCCAAGGGGAGCGCTAAAGTACCACAACAAGGCTGCCTCCACCTCTTCTTCCTGGGGACCGTCCTTAACCCTAGGCTGATTTACCTGCCTAGGGTTAGGGTTAGTGTTAAGCCTAGGTTTAGGGTTTGGTAAACCACTGAACCTTGAGCTCCAAGCACACTGCAGCTGCCAAAGGCATCCCAAGGGGAGCACAGAAGTGCCATAACATGGCTGCCTCCACTGCATTTTCCTTGGCACCATCCCTAACTCTAGGCTGAGTTTCCTGCCTAGGGTTAGGCTTAGGGTTTAACCTAGGCTAAGGGGTTTTTTAAACTAGGAAAGTCTGAGCTCAAGGAGCACTGCAGCTGTGAAAAGCATCACAAGGGGAGCGCATAAGTTCCAGAACATGGCTGCTTTCACAGCTTTTTCCTTGGCACCATCCCAACCCCTAGGCTGATTGACCTGTTTAGGGTTAGGGTTAGGATTGGGGTTCCGGCTAGGGTTAGGATTAGGAGTAGGGTTAGGGCAAGGGTGAGGACTAGGGTTAGGGTTAGGGTCACTATTAGTGTTAGGGTTAGGTTTAGGGTTACGGTTACGTTTAGGGTTAGGGTTACTTTTACGGTTAGGGATAGGGTTCGGGTTAGAGTTGATGTTTAGGCTTAGGGTTAGGGTTAGGGTTAGGGTTAGGGTTAGGGCTAGGGATTGGTTTAGGTTTAGTCTTTAGGCTTAGTGTTAGGGTTAGAGTTAGGTTTAGGGTTTCTTAAACCAGAAAAATCTTACCTGAAGGAACACTTCAGCTGCAAAAGTCATCCCAAGGGGAGTGCAAATGTACAACAACAACGCTGCATCCTCCTCTTTTTCCTGGGACTATCCCTAACCCTAGGCTGCTTTACTGCCTCCTCTTACTCTTACAGTCAGGGTTAGGGTTAGGGTTAGGCTTAGGGCTTCTTAAACATGGAAAATCTTACCTCAAGGAGCACTTTACCTCTAAAAGTCATCCCAACTGCAGCATAAAATTACCACAACAATGCTGCCTCCACCTGTTTTTCCCTGAGACAATGCCCAACCGTGGGCTGATTTACCTGCCTAGGCTTGGAGTTAGGCTTCTGCCTAGTGTTGAGCCTTCTCTTAGGGTTAGGTTTAGGGTTCAGGGTTGGGCTTGGGTTTAGGGTTTGGTATACAGTTAGGGTTAGGGTAAGCGCTTGTGTTAGGGTTGGGTTTATGGTTAGGTATAGAGTTAGGGTTAGGGTTAGGGTTTAGGATTAGGGTTAGCGTTAGGGTAAGGTTTAGGCTTAGGTTTAGGGTTAGGGGTAAGAGTAAGGTTAGGGTAAGGGTTAAGGTTACTGTTAGGGTTACGGTTAAGTTTTGGGTAATATTAAGGGTTTCTTAATCTAGGAAAATCTCACTTCCAGGAACCATTAAACTCTAAAATTCATCCCAAGGACACCGCAAAATTTCCACAACGAGGCTGCCTCAACCTCTTTTTCCTTGGAACCATCCCTAACCCTGGGCTGATTTACCTGCCTAGGGTTAGGCTTTGGATTAGGGTTAGGGTTAGGATAAGGTTAGAGTTAGGGTTGGGGTTAGGGTTAGAGGTAGGGTTTGCCTTAGGGTTAGGGTTAGGATTAGGGTTTAGTTTAGGTTTAGGGTCAGGGTAAGGGTAAGCGTTAGGGCTGGGGTTAGGTTTTATCGTGTTCTTTAGGGTTAAGGATGAGGGTTAGCGTTAGCGTTTACGGTTACGGTTAGGGTTAGATTTAGGTTTAGGGTTAAGGCTGGAGTTAGGATTAGGGTTCAGCTTAGTGTTAGGGTTTGGGTGAAGGATAGTGTTAGTGTTAGGAATAGGGTTAGGGTTTCTTAAACCAGGAAAATCTCCCGTCAAGGAACGCTTCAACAACAAATGTCATCTCAAGAGGAGTGCAAAAGTACCTCAACAAGGCTTCCTCCCCCTCTTTGTTCTGGGGACTGTTCCTAACCCTAGCCTGATTTACCTGCCTCCAGTAAGGGTTAGGGTAAGGGTTACGCCTAGGGTGAGGGTTTTTTAAACTAGGCATCCCTGAGTTGAAAGAATACTGCAGCTGCAAAAGGCATCCCAAGGGGAGTGCAAAAGTGCCTCAACATGGTGGCCCCTTCTGCTTTTATCCTTGGGACCATCGCCAACACTCGGCTGATTAAGCTCCCTCGGGTCAGGGTCAGGGTTAGGGTTAAGGTTAGGATTAGGGTTAGGGTTTAAGGTTAGGGTTAGGTTTAGGTCTAGGTCTAGGGTTAGGGTTAGGGTCAGGTTTAGGACTAGGCTTAGGCTTAGGCTTAGGGTTAATGTTTCTTAAACCATGAAAATCTACCCTAAAGGAAGACTTCAGCTCTAAACCTCATCCCAAGGGGAGCGCAAAAGTACCACAACAAGGCTGCCTCCAACTCTTTTTCCTTGGGACCACTCCTCACCATCGGCTTATTTTCCTGCCTGAGGTTCGGGTTTGGCTTAGGGTTAGGATTAGGGTTGGCCTTAGAGTTAGGTACAGGGTTAGCGTTAGGGTTAGGGTTAGGGTCAGGGTTACGATTTGGTTTAGGCTGAGATTTAGGCTTAGGCTTAGGTTTAGGCTTAGGGTTAGGCTTAGGGTTAGGGTTAGTGGAAGGGCTAGGGTTAGGATTAGGCTTTCTTAAACCTGGAAAATCTCACCTCAAGAAACACTTCAGCTGCAAAAGTCATCCCAAGCGGAGCGCAAAAGTATCACAATAAGGCTGCCTCCACCTCTTTTTCCTATGGACCGTCCCTAACCCTAGGTAGATGGACCTGCCTCCACGTAGGGTCAGGGTAAGGATTACGCCTTGGGTTGGGGTTTTTAAACTAGGAAACCCAGAGCTCCAAGCACACTGCAGCTGCCAAAGGATCTCAAGGGCAGCGCAAATGTTCCACAATATGGCTGCTTTCACAGCTTTTTCCTTGGCACCATCCCGACCCCTAGGCTGATTGACCTATTTAGGGTTATGGTTACGATGAGGGCTTTTGTTTAACAAGGAATTTCTGAGCTGAAGCAATTTGGCCGCTGCAAAAGGCATCCCAAGGGGAGCGCTAAAGTACCACAACAAGGCTGCCTCCACCTCTTCTTCCTGGGGACCGTCCTTAACCCTAGGCTGATTTACCTGCCTAGGGTCAGGGTTAGTGTTAAGCCTAGGTTTAGGGTTTGGTAAACCACTGAACCTTGAGCTCCAAGCACACTGCAGCTGCCAAAGGCATCCCAAGGGGAGCACAGAAGTGCCATAACATGGCTGCCTCCACTGCATTTTCCTTGGCACCATCCCTAACTCTAGGCTGAGTTTCCTGCCTAGGGTTAGGCTTAGGGTTTAACCTAGGCTAAGGGGTTTTTTAAACTAGGAAAGTCTGAGCTCAAGGAGCACTGCAGCTGTGAAAAGCATCACAAGGGGAGCGCATAAGTTCCAGAACATGGCTGCTTTCACAGCTTTTTCCTTGGCACCATCCCGACCCCTAGGCTGATTGACCTGTTTAGGGTTAGGGTTAGGATTGGGGTTCTGGCTAGGGTTAGGATTAGGAGTAGGGTTAGGGCAAGGGTGAGGACTAGGGTTAGGGTTAGGGTCACTATTAGGGTTAGGGTTAGGTTTAGGGTTACGGTTACGTTTAGGGTTAGGGTTACTTTTACGGTTAGGGATAGGGTTCGGGTTAGAGTTGATGTTTAGGCTTAGGGTTAGGGTTAGGGTTAGGGCTAGGGATTGGTTTAGGTTTAGTCTTTAGGCTTAGTGTTAGGGTTAGAGTTAGGGTTAGGGTTTCTTAAACCAGAAAAATCTTACCTGAAGGAACACTTCAGCTGCAAAAGTCATCCCATAGGGAGCGCAAAAGTACAACAACAACGCTGCATCCTCCTCTTTTTCCTGGGACTATCCCTAACCCTAGGCTGCTTTACTGCCTCCTCTTACTCTTACAGTCAGGGTTAGGGTTGGGCTTAGGCTTAGGGCTTCTTAAACATGGAAAATCTTACCTCAAGGAGCACTTTACCTCTAAAAGTCATCCCAACTGCAGCATAAAATTACCACAACAATGCTGCCTCCACCTGTTTTTCCCTGAGACAATGCCCAACCGTGGGCTGATTTACCAGCCTAGGCTTGGAGTTAGGCTTCTGCCTAGTGTTGAGCCTTCTCTTAGGGTTAGGTTTAGGGTTTAGGTTTGGGCTTGGGTTTAGGGTTTGGTATACGGTTAGGGTTAGGGTAAGCGCTTGTGTTAGGGTTGGGTTTATGGCTAGGTATAGAGTTAGGGTTAGGGTTAGGGTTTAGGATTAGGGTTAGCGTTAGGGTAAGGTTTAGGCTTAGGTTTAGGGTTAGGGGTAAGAGTAAGGTTAGGGTAAGGGTTAAGGTTACTGTTAGGGTTACGGTTAAGTTTTGGGTAATGTTAAGGGTTTCTTAAGCTAGGAAAATCTCACTTCCACGAACCATTCAACTCTAAAATTCATCCCAAGGACACCGCAAAATTTCCACAACGAGGCTGCCTCAACCTCTTTTTCCTTGGAACCATCCCTAACCCTGGGCTGATTTACCTGCCTAGGGTTAGGCTTTGGATTAGGGTTAGGGTTAGGATAAGGTTAGAGTTAGGGTTGGGGTTAGGGTTAGAGGTAGGGTTTGCCTTAGGGTTAGGGTTAGGATTAGGGTTTAGTTTAGGTTTAGGGTCAGGGTAAGGGTAAGCGTTAGGGCTGGGGTTAGGTTTTATCGTGTTCTTTAGGGTTAAGGATGAGGGTTAGCGTTAGCGTTTACGGTTACGGTTAGGGTTAGATTTAGGTTTAGGGTTAAGGCTGGAGTTAGGATTAGGGTTCAGCTTAGTGTTAGGGTTTGGGTGAAGGATAGTGTTAGTGTTAGGAATAGGGTTAGGGTTTCTTAAACCAGGAAAATCTCCCGTCAAGGAACGCTTCAACAACAAATGTCATCTCAAGAGGAGTGCAAAAGTACCTCAACAAGGCTTCCTCCCCCTCTTTTTTCTGGGGACCGTTCCTAACCCTAGCCTGATTTACCTGCCTCCAGTAAGGGTTAGGGTAAGGGTTACGCCTAGGGTGAGGGTTTTTTAAACTAGGCATCCCTGAGTTGAAAGAATACTGCAGCTGCAAAAGGCATCCCAAGGGGAGTGCAAAAGTGCCTCAACATGGTGGCCCCTTCTGCTTTTTTCCTTGGGACCATCGCCAACACTCGGCTGATTAAGCTCCCTCGGGTCAGGGTCAGGGTTAGGGTTAAGGTTAGGATTAGGGTTAGGGTTTAAGGTTAGGGTTAGGTTTAGGTCTAGGTCTAGGGTTAGGGTTAGGGTCAGGTTTAGGACTAGGCTTAGGCTTAGGCTTAGGGTTAATGTTTCTTAAACCATGAAAATCTACCCTAAAGGAAGACTTCAGCTCTAAACCTCATCCCAAGGGGAGCGCAAAAGTACCACAACAAGGCTGCCTCCAACTCTTTTTCCTTGGGACCACTCCTCACCATCGGCTTATTTTCCTGCCTGAGGTTCGGGTTTGGCTTAGGGTTAGGATTAGGGTTGGCCTTAGAGTTAGGTACAGGGTTAGCGTTAGGGTTAGGGTTAGGGTCAGGGTTACGATTTGGTTTAGGCTGAGATTTAGGCTTAGGCTTAGGTTTAGGCTTAGGGTTAGGCTTAGGGTTAGGGTTAGCGGAAGGGCTAGGTTTAGGGTTAGGCTTTCTTAAACCTGGAAAATCTCACCTCAAGAAACACTTCAGCTGCAAAAGTCATCCCAAGCGGAGCGCAAAAGTATCACAATAAGGCTGCCTCCACCTCTTTTTCCTATGGACCGTCCCTAACCCTAGGTAGATGGACCTGCCTCCACGTAGGGTCAGGGTAAGGATTACGCCTTGGGTTGGGGTTTTTAAACTAGGAAACCCAGAGCTCCAAGCACACTGCAGCTGCCAAAGGATCTCAAGGGCAGCGCAAATGTTCCACAATATGGCTGCTTTCACAGCTTTTTCCTTGGCACCATCCCGACCCCTAGGCTGATTGACCTATTTAGGGTTATGGTTACGATGAGGGCTTTTGTTTAACAAGGAATTTCTGAGCTGAAGCAATTTGGCCGCTGCAAAAGGCATCCCAAGGGGAGCGCTAAAGTACCACAACAAGGCTGCCTCCACCTCTTCTTCCTGGGGACCGTCCTTAACCCTAGGCTGATTTACCAGCCTAGGGTCAGGGTTAGTGTTAAGCCTAGGTTTAGGGTTTGATAAACCACTGAACCCTGAGCTCCAAGCACACTGCAGCTGCCAAAGGCATCCCAAGGGGAGCACAGAAGTGCCATAACATGGCTGCCTCCACTGCATTTTCCTTGGCACCATCCCTAACTCTAGGCTGAGTTTCCTGCCTAGGGTTAAGCTTAGGGTTTAACCTAGGCTAAGGGGTTTTTTAAACTAGGAAAGTCTGAGCTCAAGGAGCACTGCAGCTGTGAAAAGCATCACAAGGGGAGCGCATAAGTTCCAGAACATGGCTGCTTTCACAGCTTTTTCCTTGGCACCATCCCGACCCCTAGGCTGATTGACCTGTTTAGGGTTAGGGTTAGGATTGGGGTTCCGGCTAGGGTTAGGATTAGGAGTAGGGTTAGGGCAAGGGTGAGGACTAGGGTTAGGGTTAGGGTCACTCTTAGGGTTATTGTTAGATTTAGGGTTACGGTTACGTTTAGGGTTAGGGTTACTTTTACGGTTAGGGCTAGGGTTCGGGTTAGAGTTGATGTTTAGGCTTAGGGTTAGGGTTAGGGTTAGGGCTAGGGATTGGTTTAGGTTTAGTCTTTAGGCTTAGTGTTAGGGTTAGAGTTAGGTTTAGGGTTTCTTAAACCAGAAAAATCTTACCTGAAGGAACACTTCAGCTGCAAAAGTCATCCCAAGGGGAGTGCAAAAGTACAACAACAACGCTGCATCCTCCTCTTTTTCCTGGGACTATCCCTAACCCTAGGCTGCTTTACTGCCTCCTATCACTCTTACAGTTAGGGTTAGGGTTAGGCTTAGGCTTAGGGCTTCTTAAACATGGAAAAATCTTACCTCAAGGAGCACTTTACCTCTAAAAGTCATCCCAACTGCAGCATAAAATTACCACAACAATGCTGCCTCCACCTGTTTTTCCCTGAGACAATGCCCAACCGTGGGCTGATTTACCTGCCTAGGCTTGGAGTTAGGCTTCTGCCTAGTGTTGAGCCTTCTCTTAGGGTTAGGTTTAGGGTTTAGGTTTGGGCTTGGGTTTAGGTTTGGTATACGGTTAGGGTTAGGGTAAGCGCTTGTGTTAGGGTTGGGTTTATGGCTAGGTATAGAGTTAGGGTTAGGGTTAGGGTTTAGGATTAGGGTTAGCGTTAGGGTAAGGTTTAGGCTTAGGTTTAGGGTTAGGGGTAAGAGTAAGGTTAGGGTAAGGGTTAAGGTTACTGTTAGGGTTACGGTTAAGTTTTGGGTAATGTTAAGGGTTTCTTAAGCTAGGAAAATCTCACTTCCACGAACCATTCAACTCTAAAATTCATCCCAAGGACACCGCAAAATTTCCACAACGAGGCTGCCTCAACCTCTTTTTCCTTGGAACCATCCCTAACCCTGGGCTGATTTACCTGCCTAGGGTTAGGCTTTGGATTAGGGTTAGGGTTAGGATAAGGTTAGAGTTAGGGTTGGGGTTAGGGTTAGAGGTAGGGTTTGCCTTAGGGTTAGGGTTAGGATTAGGGTTTAGTTTAGGTTTAGGGTCAGGGTAAGGGTAAGCGTTAGGGCTGGGGTTAGGTTTTATCGTGTTCTTTAGGGTTAAGGATGAGGGTTAGCGTTAGCGTTTACGGTTACGGTTAGGGTTAGATTTAGGTTTAGGGTTAAGGCTGGAGTTAGGATTAGGGTTCAGCTTAGTGTTAGGGTTTGGGTGAAGGATAGTGTTAGTGTTAGGAATAGGGTTAGGGTTTCTTAAACCAGGAAAATCTCCCGTCAAGGAACGCTTCAACAACAAATGTCATCTCAAGAGGAGTGCAAAAGTACCTCAACAAGGCTTCCTCCCCCTCTTTGTTCTGGGGACCGTTCCTAACCCTAGCCTGATTTACCTGCCTCCAGTAAGGGTTAGGGTAAGGGTTACGCCTAGGGTGAGGGTTTTTTAAACTAGGCATCCCTGAGTTGAAAGAATACTGCAGCTGCAAAAGGCATCCCAAGGGGAGTGCAAAAGTGCCTCAACATGGTGGCCCCTTCTGCTTTTTTCCTTGGGACCATCGCCAACACTCGGCTGATTAAGCTCCCTCGGGTCAGGGTCAGGGTTAGGGTTAAGGTTAGGATTAGGGTTAGGGTTTAAGGTTAGGGTTAGGTTTAGGTCTAGGTCTAGGGTTAGGGTTAGGGTCAGGTTTAGGACTAGGCTTAGGCTTAGGCTTAGGGTTAATGTTTCTTAAACCATGAAAATCTACCCTAAAGGAAGACTTCAGCTCTAAACCTCATCCCAAGGGGAGCGCAAAAGTACCACAACAAGGCTGCCTCCAACTCTTTTTCCTTGGGACCACTCCTCACCATCGGCTTATTTTCCTGCCTGAGGTTCGGGTTTGGCTTAGGGTTAGGATTAGGGTTGGCCTTAGAGTTAGGTACAGGGTTAGCGTTAGGGTTAGGGTTAGGGTCAGGGTTACGATTTGGTTTAGGCTGAGATTTAGGCTTAGGGCTAGGTTTAGGCTTAGGGTTAGGCTTAGGGTTAGGGTTAGCGGAAGGGCTAGGTTTAGGGTTAGGCTTTCTTAAACCTGGAAAATCTCACCTCAAGAAACACTTCAGCTGCAAAAGTCATCCCAAGCGGAGCGCAAAAGTATCACAATAAGGCTGCCTCCACCTCTTTTTCCTATGGACCGTCCCTAACCCTAGGTAGATGGACCTGCCTCCACGTAGGGTCAGGGTAAGGATTACGCCTTGGGTTGGGGTTTTTAAACTAGGAAACCCAGAGCTCCAAGCACACTGCAGCTGCCAAAGGATCTCAAGGGCAGCGCAAATGTTCCACAATATGGCTGCTTTCACAGCATTTTCCTTGGCACCATCCCGACCCCTAGGCTGATTGACCTATTTAGGGTTATGGTTACGATGAGGGCTTTTGTTTAACAAGGAATTTCTGAGCTGAAGCAATTTGGCCGCTGCAAAAGGCATCCCAAGGGGAGCGCTAAAGTACCACAACAAGGCTGCCTCCACCTCTTCTTCCTGGGGACCGTCCTTAACCCTAGGCTGATTTACCAGCCTAGGGTTAGGGTTAGTGTTAAGCCTAGGTTTAGGGTTTGGTAAACCACTGAACCTTGAGCTCCAAGCACACTGCAGCTGCCAAAGGCATCCCAAGGGGAGCACAGAAGTGCCATAACATGGCTGCCTCCACTGCATTTTCCTTGGCACCATCCCTAACTCTAGGCTGAGTTTCCTGCCTAGGGTTAGGCTTAGGGTTTAACCTAGGCTAAGGGGTTTTTTAAACTAGGAAAGTCTGAGCTCAAGGAGCACTGCAGCTGTGAAAAGCATCACAAGGGGAGCGCATAAGTTCCAGAACATGGCTGCTTTCACAGCTTTTTCCTTGGCACCATCCCAACCCCTAGGCTGATTGACCTGTTTAGGGTTAGGGTTAGGATTGGGGTTCCGGCTAGGGTTAGGATTAGGAGTAGGGTTAGGGCAAGGGTGAGGACTAGGGTTAGGGTTAGGGTCACTCTTAGTGTTAGGGTTAGGTTTAGGGTTACGGTTACGTTTAGGGTTAGGGTTACTTTTACGGTTAGGGATAGGGTTCGGGTTAGAGTTGATGTTTAGGCTTAGGGTTAGGGTTAGGGTTAGGGTTAGGGTTAGGGCTAGGGATTGGTTTAGGTTTAGTCTTTAGGCTTAGTGTTAGGGTTAGAGTTAGGTTTAGGGTTTCTTAAACCAGAAAAATCTTACCTGAAGGAACACTTCAGCTGCAAAAGTCATCCCAAGGGGAGTGCAAATGTACAACAACAACGCTGCATCCTCCTCTTTTTCCTGGGACTATCCCTAACCCTAGGCTGCTTTATTGCCTCCTCTTACTCTTACAGTCAGGGTTAGGGTTAGGGTTAGGCTTAGGCTTAGGGCTTCTTAAACATGGAAAATCTTACCTCAAGGAGCACTTTACCTCTAAAAGTCATCCCAACTGCAGCATAAAATTACCACAACAATGCTGCCTCCACCTGTTTTTCCCTGAGACAATGCCCAACCGTGGGCTGATTTACCTGCCTAGGCTTGGAGTTAGGCTTCTGCCTAGTGTTGAGCCTTCTCTTAGGGTTAGGTTTAGGGTTCAGGGTTGGGCTTGGGTTTAGGGTTTGGTATACAGTTAGGGTTAGGGTAAGCGCTTGTGTTAGGGTTGGGTTTATGGTTAGGTATAGAGTTAGGGTTAGGGTTAGGGTTTAGGATTAGGGTTAGCGTTAGGGTAAGGTTTAGGCTTAGGTTTAGGGTTAGGGGTAAGAGTAAGGTTAGGGTAAGGGTTAAGGTTACTGTTAGGGTTACCGTTAAGTTTTGGGTAATATTAAGGGTTTCTTAATCTAGGAAAATCTCACTTCCAGGAACCATTAAACTCTAAAATTCATCCCAAGGACACCGCAAAATTTCCACAACGAGGCTGCCTCAACCTCTTTTTCCTTGGAACCATCCCTAACCCTGGGCTGATTTACCTGCCTAGGGTTAGGCTTTGGATTAGGGTTAGGGTTAGGATAAGGTTAGAGTTAGGGTTGGGGTTAGGGTTAGAGGTAGGGTTTGCCTTAGGGTTAGGGTTAGGATTAGGGTTTAGTTTAGGTTTAGGGTCAGGGTAAGGGTAAGCGTTAGGGCTGGGGTTAGGTTTTATCGTGTTCTTTAGGGTTAAGGATGAGGGTTAGCGTTAGCGTTTACGGTTACGGTTAGGGTTAGATTTAGGTTTAGGGTTAAGGCTGGAGTTAGGATTAGGGTTCAGCTTAGTGTTAGGGTTTGGGTGAAGGATAGTGTTAGTGTTAGGAATAGGGTTAGGGTTTCTTAAACCAGGAAAATCTCCCGTCAAGGAACGCTTCAACAACAAATGTCATCTCAAGAGGAGTGCAAAAGTACCTCAACAAGGCTTCCTCCCCCTCTTTTTTCTGGGGACCGTTCCTAACCCTAGCCTGATTTACCTGCCTCCAGTAAGGGTTAGGGTAAGGGTTACGCCTAGGGTGAGGGTTTTTTAAACTAGGCATCCCTGAGTTGAAAGAATACTGCAGCTGCAAAAGGCATCCCAAGGGGAGTGCAAAAGTGCCTCAACATGGTGGCCCCTTCTGCTTTTTTCCTTGGGACCATCTCCAACACTCGGCTGATTAAGCTCCCTCGGGTCAGGGTCAGGGTTAGGGTTAAGGTTAGGATTAGGGTTAGGGTTTAAGGTTAGGGTTAGGTTTAGGTCTAGGTCTAGGGTTAGGGTTAGGGTCAGGTTTAGGACTAGGCTTAGGCTTAGGCTTAGGGTTAATGTTTCTTAAACCATGAAAATCTACCCTAAAGGAAGACTTCAGCTCTAAACCTCATCCCAAGGGGAGCGCAAAAGTACCACAACAAGGCTGCCTCCAACTCTTTTTCCTTGGGACCACTCCTCACCATCGGCTTATTTTCCTGCCTGAGGTTCGGGTTTGGCTTAGGGTTAGGATTAGGGTTGGCCTTAGAGTTAGGTACAGGGTTAGCGTTAGGGTTAGGGTTAGGGTCAGGGTTACGATTTGGTTTAGGCTGAGATTTAGGCTTAGGGCTAGGTTTAGGCTTAGGGTTAGGCTTAGGGTTAGGGTTAGCGGAAGGGCTAGGTTTAGGGTTAGGCTTTCTTAAACCTGGAAAATCTCACCTCAAGAAACACTTCAGCTGCAAAAGTAATCCCAAGCGGAGCGCAAACGTATCACAATAAGGCTGCCTCCACCTCTTTTTCCTATGGACCGTCCCTAACCCTAGGTAGATGGACCTGCCTCCACGTAGGGTCAGGGTAAGGATTACGCCTTGGGTTGGGGTTTTTAAACTAGGAAACCCAGAGCTCCAAGCACACTGCAGCTGCCAAAGGATCTCAAGGGCAGCGCAAATGTTCCACAATATGGCTGCTTTCACAGCTTTTTCCTTGGCACCATCCCGACCCCTAGGCTGATTGACCTATTTAGGGTTATGGTTACGATGAGGGCTTTTGTTTAACAAGGAATTTCTGAGCTGAAGCAATTTGGCCGCTGCAAAAGGCATCCCAAGGGGAGCGCTAAAGTACCACAACAAGGCTGCCTCCACCTCTTCTTCCTGGGGACCGTCCTTAACCCTAGGCTGATTTACCTGCCTAGGGTCAGGGTTAGTGTTAAGCCTAGGTTTAGGGTTTGGTAAACCACTGAACCCTGAGCTCCAAGCACACTGCAGCTGCCAAAGGCATCCCAAGGGGAGCACAGAAGTGCCATAACATGGCTGCCTCCACTGCATTTTCCTTGGCACCATCCCTAACTCTAGGCTGAGTTTCCTGCCTAGGGTTAAGCTTAGGGTTTAACCTAGGCTAAGGGGTTTTTTAAACTAGGAAAGTCTGAGCTCAAGGAGCACTGCAGCTGTGAAAAGCATCACAAGGGGAGCGCATAAGTTCCAGAACATGGCTGCTTTCACAGCTTTTTCCTTGGCACCATCCCGACCCCTAGGCTGATTGACCTGTTTAGGGTTAGGGTTAGGATTGGGGTTCCGGCTAGGGTTAGGATTAGGAGTAGGGTTAGGGCAAGGGTGAGGACTAGGGTTAGGGTTAGGGTCACTCTTAGGGTTATTGTTAGATTTAGGGTTACGGTTACGTTTAGGGTTAGGGTTACTTTTACGGTTAGGGCTAGGGTTCGGGTTAGAGTTGATGTTTAGGCTTAGGGTTAGGGTTAGGGTTAGGGCTAGGGATTGGTTTAGGTTTAGTCTTTAGGCTTAGTGTTAGGGTTAGAGTTAGGGTTAGGGTTTCTTAAACCAGAAAAATCTTACCTGAAGGAACACTTCAGCTGTAAATGTCATCCCAAGGGGAGCGCAAATGTACAACAACAACGCTGCATCCTCCTCTTTTTCCTGGGACTATCCCTAACCCTAGGCTGCTTTACTGCCTCCTCTTACTCTTACAGTCAGGGTTAGGGTTAGGCTTAGGCTTAGGGCTTCTTAAACATGGAAAATCTTACCTCAAGGAGCACTTTACCTCTAAAAGTCATCCCAACTGCAGCATAAAATTACCACAACAATGCTGCCTCCACCTGTTTTTCCCTGAGACAATGCCCAACCGTGGGCTGATTTACCTGCCTAGGCTTGGAGTTAGGCTTCTGCCTAGTGTTGAGCCTTCTCTTAGGGTTAGGTTTAGGGTTCAGGGTTGGGCTTGGGTTTAGGGTTTGGTATACGGTTAGGGTTAGGGTAAGCGCTTGTGTTAGGGTTGGGTTTATGGCTAGGTATAGAGTTAGGGTTAGGGTTAGGGTTTAGGATTAGGGTTAGCGTTAGGGTAAGGTTTAGGCTTAGGTTTAGGGTTAGGGGTAAGAGTAAGGTTAGGGTAAGGGTTAAGGTTACTGTTAGGGTTACGGTTAAGTTTTGGGTAATGTTAAGGGTTTCTTAAGCTAGGAAAATCTCACTTCCAGGAACAATTCAACTCTAAAATTCATCCCAAGGACACCGCAAAATTTCCACAACGAGGCTGCCTCAACCTCTTTTACCTTGGAACCATCCCTAACCCTGGGCTGATTTACCTGCCTAGGGTTAGGCTTTGGATTAGGGTTAGGGTTAGGATAAGGTTAGAGTTAGGGTTGGGGTTAGGGTTAGAGGTAGGGTTTGCCTTAGGGTTAGGGTTAGGATTAGGGTTTAGTTTAGGTTTAGGGTCAGGGTAAGGGTAAGCGTTAGGGCTGGGGTTAGGTTTTATCGTGTTCTTTAGGGTTAAGGATGAGGGTTAGCGTTAGCGTTTACGGTTACGGTTAGGGTTAGATTTAGGTTTAGGGTTAAGGCTGGAGTTAGGATTAGGGTTCAGCTTAGTGTTAGGGTTTGGGTGAAGGATAGTGTTAGTGTTAGGAATAGGGTTAGGGTTTCTTAAACCAGGAAAATCTCCCGTCAAGGAACGCTTCAACAACAAATGTCATCTCAAGAGGAGTGCAAAAGTACCTCAACAAGGCTTCCTCCCCCTCTTTGTTCTGGGGACCGTTCCTAACCCTAGCCTGATTTACCTGCCTCCAGTAAGGGTTAGGGTAAGGGTTACGCCTAGGGTGAGGGTTTTTTAAACTAGGCATCCCTGAGTTGAAAGAATACTGCAGCTGCAAAAGGCATCCCAAGGGGAGTGCAAAAGTGCCTCAACATGGTGGCCCCTTCTGCTTTTTTCCTTGGGACCATCGCCAACACTCGGCTGATTAAGCTCCCTCGGGTCAGGGTCAGGGTTAGGGTTAAGGTTAGGATTAGGGTTAGGGTTTAAGGTTAGGGTTAGGTTTAGGTCTAGGTCTAGGGTTAGGGTTAGGGTCAGGTTTAGGACTAGGCTTAGGCTTAGGCTTAGGGTTAATGTTTCTTAAACCATGAAAATCTACCCTAAAGGAAGACTTCAGCTCTAAACCTCATCCCAAGGGGAGCGCAAAAGTACCACAACAAGGCTGCCTCCAACTCTTTTTCCTTGGGACCACTCCTCACCATCGGCTTATTTTCCTGCCTGAGGTTCGGGTTTGGCTTAGGGTTAGGATTAGGGTTGGCCTTAGAGTTAGGTACAGGGTTAGCGTTAGGGTTAGGGTTAGGGTCAGGGTTACGATTTGGTTTAGGCTGAGATTTAGGCTTAGGGCTAGGTTTAGGCTTAGGGTTAGGCTTAGGGTTAGGGTTAGCGGAAGGGCTAGGTTTAGGGTTAGGCTTTCTTAAACCTGGAAAATCTCACCTCAAGAAACACTTCAGCTGCAAAAGTCATCCCAAGCGGAGCGCAAAAGTTTCACAATAAGGCTGCCTCCACCTCTTTTTCCTATGGACCGTCCCTAACCCTAGGTAGATGGACCTGCCTCCACGTAGGGTCAGGGTAAGGATTACGCCTTGGGTTGGGGTTTTTAAACTAGGAAACCCAGAGCTCCAAGCACACTGCAGCTGCCAAAGGATCTCAAGGGCAGCGCAAATGTTCCACAATATGGCTGCTTTCACAGCATTTTCCTTGGCACCATCCCGACCCCTAGGCTGATTGACCTATTTAGGGTTATGGTTACGATGAGGGCTTTTGTTTAACAAGGAATTTCTGAGCTGAAGCAATTTGGCCGCTGCAAAAGGCATCCCAAGGGGAGCGCTAAAGTACCACAACAAGGCTGCCTCCACCTCTTCTTCCTGGGGACCGTCCTTAACCCTAGGCTGATTTACCAGCCTAGGGTTAGGGTTAGTGTTAAGCCTAGGTTTAGGGTTTGGTAAACCACTGAACCTTGAGCTCCAAGCACACTGCAGCTGCCAAAGGCATCCCAAGGGGAGCACAGAAGTGCCATAACATGGCTGCCTCCACTGCATTTTCCTTGGCACCATCCCTAACTCTAGGCTGAGTTTCCTGCCTAGGGTTAGGCTTAGGGTTTAACCTAGGCTAAGGGGTTTTTTAAACTAGGAAAGTCTGAGCTCAAGGAGCACTGCAGCTGTGAAAAGCATCACAAGGGGAGCGCATAAGTTCCAGAACATGGCTGCTTTCACAGCTTTTTCCTTGGCACCATCCCAACCCCTAGGCTGATTGACCTGTTTAGGGTTAGGGTTAGGATTGGGGTTCCGGCTAGGGTTAGGATTAGGAGTAGGGTTAGGGCAAGGGTGAGGACTAGGGTTAGGGTTAGGGTCACTCTTAGTGTTAGGGTTAGGTTTAGGGTTACGGTTACGTTTAGGGTTAGGGTTACTTTTACGGTTAGGGATAGGGTTCGGGTTAGAGTTGATGTTTAGGCTTAGGGTTAGGGTTAGGGTTAGGGTTAGGGTTAGGGCTAGGGATTGGTTTAGGTTTAGTCTTTAGGCTTAGTGTTAGGGTTAGAGTTAGGTTTAGGGTTTCTTAAACCAGAAAAATCTTACCTGAAGGAACACTTCAGCTGCAAAAGTCATCCCAAGGGGAGTGCAAATGTACAACAACAACGCTGCATCCTCCTCTTTTTCCTGGGACTATCCCTAACCCTAGGCTGCTTTACTGCCTCCTCTTACTCTTACAGTCAGGGTTAGGGTTAGGCTTAGGCTTAGGGCTTCTTAAACATGGAAAATCTTACCTCAAGGAGCACTTTACCTCTAAAAGTCATCCCTACTGCAGCATAAAATTACCACAACAATGCTGCCTCCACCTGTTTTTCCCTGAGACAATGCCCAACCGTGGGCTGATTTACCTGCCTAGGCTTGGAGTTAGGCTTCTGCCTAGTGTTGAGCCTTCTCTTAGGGTTAGGTTTAGGGTTCAGGGTTGGGCTTGGGTTTAGGGTTTGGTATACAGTTAGGGTTAGGGTAAGCGCTTGTGTTAGGGTTGGGTTTATGGTTAGGTATAGAGTTAGGGTTAGGGTTAGGGTTTAGGATTAGGGTTAGCGTTAGGGTAAGGTTTAGGCTTAGGTTTAGGGTTAGGGGTAAGAGTAAGGTTAGGGTAAGGGTTAAGGTTACTGTTAGGGTTACCGTTAAGTTTTGGGTAATATTAAGGGTTTCTTAATCTAGGAAAATCTCACTTCCAGGAACCATTAAACTCTAAAATTCATCCCAAGGACACCGCAAAATTTCCACAACGAGGCTGCCTCAACCTCTTTTTCCTTGGAACCATCCCTAACCCTGGGCTGATTTACCTGCCTAGGGTTAGGCTTTGGATTAGGGTTAGGGTTAGGATAAGGTTAGAGTTAGGGTTGGGGTTAGGGTTAGAGGTAGGGTTTGCCTTAGGGTTAGGGTTAGGATTAGGGTTTAGTTTAGGTTTAGGGTCAGGGTAAGGGTAAGCGTTAGGGCTGGGGTTAGGTTTTATCGTGTTCTTTAGGGTTAAGGATGAGGGTTAGCGTTAGCGTTTACGGTTACGGTTAGGGTTAGATTTAGGTTTAGGGTTAAGGCTGGAGTTAGGATTAGGGTTCAGCTTAGTGTTAGGGTTTGGGTAAAGGATAGTGTTAGTGTTAGGAATAGGGTTAGGGTTTCTTAAACCAGGAAAATCTCCCGTCAAGGAACGCTTCAACAACAAATGTCATCTCAAGAGGAGTGCAAAAGTACCTCAACAAGGCTTCCTCCCCCTCTTTTTTCTGGGGACCGTTCCTAACCCTAGCCTGATTTACCTGCCTCCAGTAAGGGTTAGGGTAAGGGTTACGCCTAGGGTGAGGGTTTTTTAAACTAGGCATCCCTGAGTTGAAAGAATACTGCAGCTGCAAAAGGCATCCCAAGGGGAGTGCAAAAGTGCCTCAACATGGTGGCCCCTTCTGCTTTTTTCCTTGGGACCATCTCCAACACTCGGCTGATTAAGCTCCCTCGGGTCAGGGTCAGGGTTAGGGTTAAGGTTAGGATTAGGGTTAGGGTTTAAGGTTAGGGTTAGGTTTAGGTCTAGGTCTAGGGTTAGGGTTAGGGTCAGGTATAGGACTAGGCTTAGGCTTAGGCTTAGGGTTAATGTTTCTTAAACCATGAAAATCTACCCTAAAGGAAGACTTCAGCTCTAAACCTCATCCCAAGGGGAGCGCAAAAGTACCACAACAAGGCTGCCTCCAACTCTTTTTCCTTGGGACCACTCCTCACCATCGGCTTATTTTCCTGCCTGAGGTTCGGGTTTGGCTTAGGGTTAGGATTAGGGTTGGCCTTAGAGTTAGGTACAGGGTTAGCGTTAGGGTTAGGGTTAGGGTCAGGGTTACGATTTGGTTTAGGCTGAGATTTAGGCTTAGGGCTAGGTTTAGGCTTAGGGTTAGGCTTAGGGTTAGGGTTAGTGGAAGGGCTAGGTTTAGGGTTAGGCTTTCTTAAACCTGGAAAATCTCACCTCAAGAAACACTTCAGCTGCAAAAGTCATCCCAAGCGGAGCGCAAACGTATCACAATAAGGCTGCCTCCACCTCTTTTTCCTATGGACCGTCCCTAACCCTAGGTAGATGGACCTGCCTCCACGTAGGGTCAGGGTAAGGATTACGCCTTGGGTTGGGGTTTTTAAACTAGGAAACCCAGAGCTCCAAGCACACTGCAGCTGCCAAAGGATCTCAAGGGCAGCGCAAATGTTCCACAATATGGCTGCTTTCACAGCTTTTTCCTTGGCACCATCCCGACCCCTAGGCTGATTGACCTATTTAGGGTTATGGTTACGATGAGGGCTTTTGTTTAACAAGGAATTTCTGAGCTGAAGCAATTTGGCCGCTGCAAAAGGCATCCCAAGGGGAGCGCTAAAGTACCACAACAAGGCTGCCTCCACCTCTTCTTCCTGGGGACCGTCCTTAACCCTAGGCTGATTTACCAGCCTAGGGTCAGGGTTAGTGTTAAGCCTAGGTTTAGGGTTTGGTAAACCACTGAACCTTGAGCTCCAAGCACACTGCAGCTGCCAAAGGCATCCCAAGGGGAGCACAGAAGTGCCATAACATGGCTGCCTCCACTGCATTTTCCTTGGCACCATCCCTAACTCTAGGCTGAGTTTCCTGCCTAGGGTTAGGCTTAGGGTTTAACCTAGGCTAAGGGGTTTTTTAAACTAGGAAAGTCTGAGCTCAAGGAGCACTGCAGCTGTGAAAAGCATCACAAGGGGAGCGCATAAGTTCCAGAACATGGCTGCTTTCACAGCTTTTTCCTTGGCACCATCCCGACCCCTAGGCTGATTGACCTGTTTAGGGTTAGGGTTAGGATTGGGGTTCCGGCTAGGGTTAGGATTAGGAGTAGGGTTAGGGCAAGGGTGAGGACTAGGGTTAGGGTTAGGGTCACTCTTAGGGTTATTGTTAGATTTAGGGTTACGGTTACGTTTAGGGTTAGGGTTACTTTTACGGTTAGGGCTAGGGTTCGGGTTAGAGTTGATGTTTAGGCTTAGGGTTAGGGTTAGGGTTAGGGCTAGGGATTGGTTTAGGTTTAGTCTTTAGGCTTAGTGTTAGGGTTAGAGTTAGGGTTAGGGTTTCTTAAACCAGAAAAATCTTACCTGAAGGAACACTTCAGCTGTAAATGTCATCCCAAGGGGAGCGCAAATGTACAACAACAACGCTGCATCCTCCTCTTTTTCCTGGGACTATCCCTAACCCTAGGCTGCTTTACTGCCTCCTCTTACTCTTACAGTCAGGGTTAGGGTTAGGCTTAGGCTTAGGGCTTCTTAAACATGGAAAATCTTACCTCAAGGAGCACTTTACCTCTAAAAGTCATCCCAACTGCAGCATAAAATTACCACAACAATGCTGCCTCCACCTGTTTTTCCCTGAGACAATGCCCAACCGTGGGCTGATTTACCTGCCTAGGCTTGGAGTTAGGCTTCTGCCTAGTGTTGAGCCTTCTCTTAGGGTTAGGTTTAGGGTTCAGGGTTGGGCTTGGGTTTAGGGTTTGGTATACGGTTAGGGTTAGGGTAAGCGCTTGTGTTAGGGTTGGGTTTATGGCTAGGTATAGAGTTAGGGTTAGGGTTAGGGTTTAGGATTAGGGTTAGCGTTAGGGTAAGGTTTAGGCTTAGGTTTAGGGTTAGGGGTAAGAGTAAGGTTAGGGTAAGGGTTAAGGTTACTGTTAGGGTTACCGTTAAGTTTTGGGTAATATTAAGGGTTTCTTAATCTAGGAAAATCTCACTTCCAGGAACCATTAAACTCTAAAATTCATCCCAAGGACACCGCAAAATTTCCACAACGAGGCTGCCTCAACCTCTTTTACCTTGGAACCATCCCTAACCCTGGGCTGATTTACCTGCCTAGGGTTAGGCTTTGGATTAGGGTTAGGGTTAGGATAAGGTTAGAGTTAGGGTTGGGGTTAGGGTTAGAGGTAGGGTTTGCCTTAGGGTTAGGGTTAGGATTAGGGTTTAGTTTAGGTTTAGGGTCAGGGTAAGGGTAAGCGTTAGGGCTGGGGTTAGGTTTTATCGTGTTCTTTAGGGTTAAGGATGAGGGTTAGCGTTAGCGTTTACGGTTACGGTTAGGGTTAGATTTAGGTTTAGGGTTAAGGCTGGAGTTAGGATTAGGGTTCAGCTTAGTGTTAGGGTTTGGGTGAAGGATAGTGTTAGTGTTAGGAATAGGGTTAGGGTTTCTTAAACCAGGAAAATCTCCCGTCAAGGAACGCTTCAACAACAAATGTCATCTCAAGAGGAGTGCAAAAGTACCTCAACAAGGCTTCCTCCCCCTCTTTTTTCTGGGGACCGTTCCTAACCCTAGCCTGATTTACCTGCCTCCAGTAAGGGTTAGGGTAAGGGTTACGCCTAGGGTGAGGGTTTTTTAAACTAGGCATCCCTGAGTTGAAAGAATACTGCAGCTGCAAAAGGCATCCCAAGGGGAGTGCAAAAGTGCCTCAACATGGTGGCCCCTTCTGCTTTTTTCCTTGGGACCATCGCCAACACTCGGCTGATTAAGCTCCCTCGGGTCAGGGTCAGGGTTAGGGTTAAGGTTAGGATTAGGGTTAGGGTTTAAGGTTAGGGTTAGGTTTAGGTCTAGGTCTAGGGTTAGGGTTAGGGTCAGGTTTACGACTAGGCTTAGGCTTAGGCTTAGGGTTAATGTTTCTTAAACCATGAAAATCTACCCTAAAGGAAGACTTCAGCTCTAAACCTCATCCCAAGGGGAGCGCAAAAGTACCACAACAAGGCTGCCTCCAACTCTTTTTCCTTGGGACCACTCCTCACCATCGGCTTATTTTCCTGCCTGAGGTTCGGGTTTGGCTTAGGGTTAGGATTAGGGTTGGCCTTAGAGTTAGGTACAGGGTTAGCGTTAGGGTTAGGGTTAGGGTCAGGGTTACGATTTGGTTTAGGCTGAGATTTAGGCTTAGGCTTAGGTTTAGGCTTAGGGTTAGGCTTAGGGTTAGGGTTAGGCTTTCTTAAACCTGGAAAATCTCACCTCAAGAAACACTTCAGCTGCAAAAGTCATCCCAAGCGGAGCGCAAAAGTATCACAATAAGGCTGCCTCCACCTCTTTTTCCTATGGACCGTCCCTAACCCTAGGTAGATGGACCTGCCTCCACGTAGGGTCAGGGTAAGGATTACGCCTTGGGTTGGGGTTTTTAAACTAGGAAACCCAGAGCTCCAAGCACACTGCAGCTGCCAAAGGATCTCAAAGGCAGCGCAAATGTTCCACAATATGGCTGCTTTCACAGCTTTTTCCTTGGCACCATCCCGACCCCTAGGCTGATTGACCTATTTAGGGTTATGGTTATGATGAGGGCTTTTGTTTAACAAGGAATTTCTGAGCTGAAGCAATTTGGCCGCTGCAAAAGGCATCCCAAGGGGAGCGCTAAAGTACCACAACAAGGCTGCCTCCACCTCTTCTTCCTGGGGACCGTCCTTAACCCTAGGCTGATTTACCAGCCTAGGGTTAGGGTTAGTGTTAAGCCTAGGTTTAGGGTTTGGTAAACCACTGAACCTTGAGCTCCAAGCACACTGCAGCTGCCAAAGGCATCCCAAGGGGAGCACAGAAGTGCCATAACATGGCTGCCTCCACTGCATTTTCCTTGGCACCATCCCTAACTCTAGGCTGAGTTTCCTGCCTAGGGTTAGGCTTAGGGTTTAACCTAGGCTAAGGGGTTTTTTAAACTAGGAAAGTCTGAGCTCAAGGAGCACTGCAGCTGTGAAAAGCATCACAAGGGGAGCGCATAAGTTCCAGAACATGGCTGCTTTCACAGCTTTTTCCTTGGCACCATCCCGACCCCTAGGCTGATTGACCTGTTTAGGGTTAGGGTTAGGATTGGGGTTCCGGCTAGGGTTAGGATTAGGAGTAGGGTTAGCGCAAGGGTGAGGACTAGGGTTAGGGTTAGGGTCACTCTTAGGGTTAGGGTTAGGTTTAGGGTTACGGTTACGTTTAGGGTTAGAGTTACTTTTACGGTTAGGGCTAGGGTTCGGGTTAGAGTTGATGTTTAGGCTTAGGGTTAGGGTTAGGGTTAGGGCTAGGGATTGGTTTAGGTTTAGTCTTTAGGCTTAGTGTTAGGGTTAGAGTTAGGGTTAGGGTTTCTTAAACCAGAAAAATCTTACCTGAAGGAACACTTCAGCTGCAAAAGTCATCCCAAGGGGAGCGCAAAAGTACAACAACAACGCTGCATCCTCCTCTTTTTCCTGGGACTATCCCTAACCCTAGGCTGCTTTACTGCCTCCTCTTACTCTTACAGTCAGGGTTAGGGTTAGGCTTAGGCTTAGGGCTTCTTAAACATGGAAAATCTTACCTCAAGGAGCACTTTACCTCTAAAAGTCATCCCAACTGCAGCATAAAATTACCACAACAATGCTGCCTCCACCTGTTTTTCCCTGAGACAATGCCCAACCGTGGGCTGATTTACCTGCCTAGGCTTGGAGTTAGGCTTCTGTCTAGTGTTGAGCCTTCTCTTAGGGTTAGGTTTAGGGTTTAGGTTTGGGCTTGGGTTTAGGGTTTGGTATACGGTTAGGGTTAGGGTAAGCGCTTGTGTTAGGGTTGGGTTTATGGCTAGGTATAGAGTTAGGGTTAGGGTTAGGGTTTAGGATTAGGGTTAGCGTTAGGGTAAGGTTTAGGCTTAGGTTTAGGGTTAGGGGTAAGAGTAAGGTTAGGGTAAGGGTTAAGGTTACTGTTAGGGTTACGGTTAAGTTTTGGGTAATGTTAAGGGTTTCTTAAGCTAGGAAAATCTCACTTCCAGGAACAATTCAACTCTAAAATTCATCCCAAGGACACTGCAAAATTTCCACAACGAGGCTGCCTCAACCTCTTTTTCCTTGGAACCATCCCTAACCCTGGGCTGATTTACCTGCCTAGGGTTAGGCTTTGGATTAGGGTTAGGGTTAGGATAAGGTTAGAGTTAGGGTTGGGGTTAGGGTTAGCGGTAGGGTTTGCCTTAGGGTTAGGGTTAGGATTAGGGTTTAGTTTAGGTTTAGGGTCAGGGTAAGGGTAAGCGTTAGGGCTGGGGTTAGGTTTTATCGTGTTCTTTAGGGTTAAGGATGAGGGTTAGCGTTAGCGTTTACGGTTACGGTTAGGGTTAGATTTAGGTTTAGGGTTAAGGCTGGAGTTAGGATTAGGGTTCAGCTTAGTGTTAGGGTTTGGGTGAAGGATAGTGTTAGTGTTAGGAATAGGGTTAGGGTTTCTTAAACCAGGAAAATCTCCCGTCAAGGAACACTTCAACAACAAATGTCATCTCAAGAGGAGTGCAAAAGTACCTCAACAAGGCTCCCTCCCCCTCTTTGTTCTGGGGACTGTTCCTAACCCTAGCCTGATTTACCTGCCTCCAGTAAGGGTTAGGGTAAGGGTTACGCCTAGGGTGAGGGTTTTTTAAACTAGGCATCCCTGAGTTGAAAGAATACTGCAGCTGCAAAAGGCATCCCAAGGGGAGTGCAAAAGTGCCTCAACATGGTGGCCCCTTCTGCTTTTTTCCTTGGGACCATCGCCAACACTCGGCTGATTAAGCTCCCTCGGGTCAGGGTCAGGGTTAGGGTTAAGGTTAGGATTAGGGTTAGGGTTTAAGGTTAGGGTTAGATTTAGGTCTAGATCTAGGGTTAGGGTTAGGGTCAGGTTTAGGACTAGGCTTAGGCTTAGGCTTAGGGTTAATGTTTCTTAAACCATGAAAATCTACCCTAAAGGAAAACTTCAGCTCTAAACCTCATCCCAAGGGGAGCGCAAAAGTACCACAACAAGGCTGCCTCCAACTCTTTTTCCTTGGGACCACTCCTCACCATCGGCTTATTTTCCTGCCTGAGGTTCGGGTTTGGCTTAGGGTTAGGATTAGGGTTGGCCTTAGAGTTAGGTACAGGGTTAGCGTTAGGGTTAGGGTTAGGGTCAGGGTTACGATTTGGTTTAGGCTGAGATTTAGGCTTAGGGCTAGGTTTAGGCTTAGGGTTAGGCTTAGGGTTAGGGTTAGCGGAAGGGCTAGGTTTAGGGTTAGGCTTTCTTAAACCTGGAAAATCTCACCTCAAGAAACACTTCAGCTGCAAAAGTCATCCCAAGCGGAGCGCAAAAGTATCACAATAAGGCTGCCTCCACCTCTTTTTCCTATGGACCGTCCCTAACCCTAGGTAGATGGACCTGCCTCCACGTAGGGTCAGGGTAAGGATTACGCCTTGGGTTGGGGTTTTTAAACTAGGAAACCCAGAGCTCCAAGCACACTGCAGCTGCCAAAGGATCTCAAGGGCAGCGCAAATGTTCCACAATATGGCTGCTTTCACAGCTTTTTCCTTGGCACCATCCCGACCCCTAGGCTGATTGACCTATTTAGGGTTATGGTTACGATGAGGGCTTTTGTTTAACAAGGAATTTCTGAGCTGAAGCAATTTGGCCGCTGCAAAAGGCATCCCAAGGGGAGCGCTAAAGTACCACAACAAGGCTGCCTCCACCTCTTCTTCCTGGGGACCGTCCTTAACCCTAGGCTGATTTACCAGCCTAGGGTCAGGGTTAGTGTTAAGCCTAGGTTTAGGGTTTGGTAAACCACTGAACCTTGAGCTCCAAGCACACTGCAGCTGCCAAAGGCATCCCAAGGGGAGCACAGAAGTGCCATAACATGGCTGCCTCCACTGCATTTTCCTTGGCACCATCCCTAACTCTAGGCTGAGTTTCCTGCCTAGGGTTAGGCTTAGGGTTTAACCTAGGCTAAGGGGTTTTTTAAACTAGGAAAGTCTGAGCTCAAGGAGCACTGCAGCTGTGAAAAGCATCACAAGGGGAGCGCATAAGTTCCAGAACATGGCTGCTTTCACAGCTTTTTCCTTGGCACCATCCCGACCCCTAGGCTGATTGACCTGTTTAGGGTTAGGGTTAGGATTGGGGTTCTGGCTAGGGTTAGGATTAGGAGTAGGGTTAGCGCAAGGGTGAGGACTAGGGTTAGGGTTAGGGTCACTCTTAGGGTTAGGGTTAGGTTTAGGGTTACGGTTACGTTTAGGGTTAGGGTTACTTTTACGGTTAGGGCTAGGGTTCGGGTTAGAGTTGATGTTTAGGCTTAGGGTTAGGGTTAGGGTTAGGGCTAGGGATTGGTTTAGGTTTAGTCTTTAGGCTTAGTGTTAGGGTTAGAGTTAGGGTTAGGGTTTCTTAAACCAGAAAAATCTTACCTGAAGGAACACTTCAGCTGCAAAAGTCATCCCAAGGGGAGCGCAAAAGTACAACAACAACGCTGCATCCTCCTCTTTTTCCTGGGACTATCCCTAACCCTAGGCTGCTTTACTGCCTCCTCTTACTCTTACAGTCAGGGTTAGGGTTAGGCTTAGGCTTAGGGCTTCTTAAACATGGAAAATCTTACCTCAAGGAGCACTTTACCTCTAAAAGTCATCCCAACTGCAGCATAAAATTACCACAACAATGCTGCCTCCACCTGTTTTTCCCTGAGACAATGCCCAACCGTGGGCTGATTTACCTGCCTAGGCTTGGAGTTAGGCTTCTGCCTAGTGTTGAGCCTTCTCTTAGGGTTAGGTTTAGGGTTTAGGTTTGGGCTTGGGTTTAGGGTTTGGTATACGGTTAGGGTTAGGGTAAGCGCTTGTGTTAGGGTTGGGTTTATGGCTAGGTATAGAGTTAGGGTTAGGGTTAGGGTTTAGGATTAGGGTTAGCGTTAGGGTAAGGTTTAGGCTTAGGTTTAGGGTTAGGGGTAAGAGTAAGGTTAGGGTAAGGGTTAAGGTTACTGTTAGGGTTACCGTTAAGTTTTGGGTAATGTTAAGGGTTTCTTAAGCTAGGAAAATCTCACTTCCAGGAACAATTCAACTCTAAAATTCATCCCAAGGACACTGCAAAATTTCCACAACGAGGCTGCCTCAACCTCTTTTTCCTTGGAACCATCCCTAACCCTGGGCTGATTTACCTGCCTAGGGTTAGGCTTTGGATTAGGGTTAGGGTTAGGATAAGGTTAGAGTTAGGGTTGGGGTTAGGGTTAGCGGTAGGGTTTGCCTTAGGGTTAGGGTTAGGATTAGGGTTTAGTTTAGGTTTAGGGTCAGGGTAAGGGTAAGCGTTAGGGCTGGGGTTAGGTTTTATCGTGTTCTTTAGGGTTAAGGATGAGGGTTAGCGTTAGCGTTTACGGTTACGGTTAGGGTTAGATTTAGGTTTAGGGTTAAGGCTGGAGTTAGGATTAGGGTTCAGCTTAGTGTTAGGGTTTGGGTGAAGGATAGTGTTAGTGTTAGGAATAGGGTTAGGGTTTCTTAAACCAGGAAAATCTCCCGTCAAGGAACACTTCAACAACAAATGTCATCTCAAGAGGAGTGCAAAAGTACCTCAACAAGGCTCCCTCCCCCTCTTTGTTCTGGGGACTGTTCCTAACCCTAGCCTGATTTACCTGCCTCCAGTAAGGGTTAGGGTAAGGGTTACGCCTAGGGTGAGGGTTTTTTAAACTAGGCATCCCTGAGTTGAAAGAATACTGCAGCTGCAAAAGGCATCCCAAGGGGAGTGCAAAAGTGCCTCAACATGGTGGCCCCTTCTGCTTTTTTCCTTGGGACCATCGCCAACACTCGGCTGATTAAGCTCCCTCGGGTCAGGGTCAGGGTTAGGGTTAAGGTTAGGATTAGGGTTAGGGTTTAAGGTTAGGGTTAGGTTTAGGTCTAGATCTAGGGTTAGGGTTAGGGTCAGGTTTAGGACTAGGCTTAGGCTTAGGCTTAGGGTTAATGTTTCTTAAACCATGAAAATCTACCCTAAAGGAAGACTTCAGCTCTAAACCTCATCCCAAGGGGAGCGCAAAAGTACCACAACAAGGCTGCCTCCAACTCTTTTTCCTTGGGACCACTCCTCACCATCGGCTTATTTTCCTGCCTGAGGTTCGGGTTTGGCTTAGGGTTAGGATTAGGGTTGGCCTTAGAGTTAGGTACAGGGTTAGCGTTAGGGTTAGGGTTAGGGTCAGGGTTACGATTTGGTTTAGGCTGAGATTTAGGCTTAGGGCTAGGTTTAGGCTTAGGGTTAGGCTTAGGGTTAGGGTTAGCGGAAGGGCTAGGTTTAGGGTTAGGCTTTCTTAAACCTGGAAAATCTCACCTCAAGAAACACTTCAGCTGCAAAAGTCATCCCAAGCGGAGCGCAAAAGTATCACAATAAGGCTGCCTCCACCTCTTTTTCCTATGGACCGTCCCTAACCCTAGGTAGATGGACCTGCCTCCACGTAGGGTCAGGGTAAGGATTACGCCTTGGGTTGGGGTTTTTAAACTAGGAAACCCAGAGCTCCAAGCACACTGCAGCTGCCAAAGGATCTCAAGGGCAGCGCAAATGTTCCACAATATGGCTGCTTTCACAGCTTTTTCCTTGGCACCATCCCGACCCCTAGGCTGATTGACCTATTTAGGGTTATGGTTACGATGAGGGCTTTTGTTTAACAAGGAATTTCTGAGCTGAAGCAATTTGGCCGCTGCAAAAGGCATCCCAAGGGGAGCGCTAAAGTACCACAACAAGGCTGCCTCCACCTCTTCTTCCTGGGGACCGTCCTTAACCCTAGGCTGATTTACCTGCCTAGGGTCAGGGTTAGTGTTAAGCCTAGGTTTAGGGTTTGGTAAACCACTGAACCTTGAGCTCCAAGCACACTGCAGCTGCCAAAGGCATCCCAAGGGGAGCACAGAAGTGCCATAACATGGCTGCCTCCACTGCATTTTCCTTGGCACCATCCCTAACTCTAGGCTGAGTTTCCTGCCTAGGGTTAGGCTTAGGGTTTAACCTAGGCTAAGGGGTTTTTTAAACTAGGAAAGTCTGAGCTCAAGGAGCACTGCAGCTGTGAAAAGCATCACAAGGGGAGCGCATAAGTTCCAGAACATGGCTGCTTTCACAGCTTTTTCCTTGGCACCATCCCGACCCCTAGGCTGATTGACCTGTTTAGGGTTAGGGTTAGGATTGGGGTTCTGGCTAGGGTTAGGATTAGGAGTAGGGTTAGCGCAAGGGTGAGGACTAGGGTTAGGGTTAGGGTCACTCTTAGGGTTAGGGTTAGGTTTAGGGTTACGGTTACGTTTAGGGTTAGGGTTACTTTTACGGTTAGGGCTAGGGTTCGGGTTAGAGTTGATGTTTAGGCTTAGGGTTAGGGTTAGGGTTAGGGTTAGGGCTAGGGATTGGTTTAGGTTTAGTCTTTAGGCTTAGTGTTAGGGTTAGAGTTAGGGTTAGGGTTTCTTAAACCAGAAAAATCTTACCTGAAGGAACACTTCAGCTGCAAAAGTCATCCCAAGGGGAGCGCAAAAGTACAACAACAACGCTGCATCCTCCTCTTTTTCCTGGGACTATCCCTAACCCTAGGCTGCTTTACTGCCTCCTCTTACTCTTACAGTCAGGGTTAGGGTTAGGCTTAGGCTTAGGGCTTCTTAAACATGGAAAATCTTACCTCAAGGAGCACTTTACCTCTAAAAGTCATCCCAACTGCAGCATAAAATTACCACAACAATGCTGCCTCCACCTGTTTTTCCCTGAGACAATGCCCAACCGTGGGCTGATTTACCTGCCTAGGCTTGGAGTTAGGCTTCTGCCTAGTGTTGAGCCTTCTCTTAGGGTTAGGTTTAGGGTTTAGGTTTGGGCTTGGGTTTAGGGTTTGGTATACGGTTAGGGTTAGGGTAAGCGCTTGTGTTAGGGTTGGGTTTATGGCTAGGTATAGAGTTAGGGTTAGGGTTAGGGTTTAGGATTAGGGTTAGCGTTAGGGTAAGGTTTAGGCTTAGGTTTAGGGTTAGGGGTAAGAGTAAGGTTAGGGTAAGGGTTAAGGTTACTGTTAGGGTTACGGTTAAGTTTTGGGTAATGTTAAGGGTTTCTTAAGCTAGGAAAATCTCACTTCCACGAACCATTAAACTCTAAAATTCATCCCAAGGACACCGCAAAATTTCCACAACGAGGCTGCCTCAACCTCTTTTTCCTTGGAACCATCCCTAACCCTGGGCTGATTTACCTGCCTAGGGTTAGGCTTTGGATTAGGGTTAGGGTTAGGATAAGGTTAGAGTTAGGGTTGGGGTTAGGGTTAGAGGTAGGGTTTGCCTTAGGGTTAGGGTTAGGATTAGGGTTTCGTTTAGGTTTAGGGTCAGGGTAAGGGTAAGCGTTAGGGCTGGGGTTAGGTTTTATCGTGTTCTTTAGGGTTAAGGATGAGGGTTAGCGTTAGCGTTTACGGTTACGGTTAGGGTTAGATTTAGGTTTAGGGTTAAGGCTGGAGTTAGGATTAGGGTTCAGCTTAGTGTTAGGGTTTGGGTGAAGGATAGTGTTAGTGTTAGGAATAGGGTTAGGGTTTCTTAAACCAGGAAAATCTCCCGTCAAGGAACGCTTCAACAACAAATGTCATCTCAAGAGGAGTGCAAAAGTACCTCAACAAGGCTTCCTCCCCCTCTTTGTTCTGGGGACTGTTCCTAACCCTAGCCTGATTTACCTGCCTCCAGTAAGGGTTAGGGTAAGGGTTACGCCTAGGGTGAGGGTTTTTTAAACTAGGCATCCCTGAGTTGAAAGAATACTGCAGCTGCAAAAGGCATCCCAAGGGGAGTGCAAAAGTGCCTCAACATGGTGGCCCCTTCTGCTTTTTTCCTTGGGACCATCGCCAACACTCGGCTGATTAAGCTCCCTCGGGTCAGGGTCAGGGTTAGGGTTAAGGTTAGGATTAGGGTTAGGGTTTAAGGTTAGGGTTAGGTTTAGGTCTAGGTCTAGGGTTAGGGTTAGGGTCAGGTTTAGGACTAGGCTTAGGCTTAGGCTTAGGGTTAATGTTTCTTAAACCATGAAAATCTACCCTAAAGGAAAACTTCAGCTCTAAACCTCATCCCAAGGGGAGCGCAAAAGTACCACAACAAGGCTGCCTCCAACTCTTTTTCCTTGGGACCACTCCTCACCATCGGCTTATTTTCCTGCCTGAGGTTCGGGTTTGGCTTAGGGTTAGGATTAGGGTTGGCCTTAGAGTTAGGTACAGGGTTAGCGTTAGGGTTAGGGTTAGGGTCAGGGTTACGATTTGGTTTAGGCTGAGATTTAGGCTTAGGGCTAGGTTTAGGCTTAGGGTTAGGCTTAGGGTTAGGGTTAGCGGAAGGGCTAGGTTTAGGGTTAGGCTTTCTTAAACCTGGAAAATCTCACCTCAAGAAACACTTCAGCTGCAAAAGTCATCCCAAGCGGAGCGCAAAAGTATCACAATAAGGCTGCCTCCACCTCTTTTTCCTATGGACCGTCCCTAACCCTAGGTAGATGGACCTGCCTCCACGTAGGGTCAGGGTAAGGATTACGCCTTGGGTTGGGGTTTTTAAACTAGGAAACCCAGAGCTCCAAGCACACTGCAGCTGCCAAAGGATCTCAAGGGCAGCGCAAATGTTCCACAATATGGCTGCTTTCACAGCTTTTTCCTTGGCACCATCCCGACCCCTAGGCTGATTGACCTATTTAGGGTTATGGTTACGATGAGGGCTTTTGTTTAACAAGGAATTTCTGAGCTGAAGCAATTTGGCCGCTGCAAAAGGCATCCCAAGGGGAGCGCTAAAGTACCACAACAAGGCTGCCTCCACCTCTTCTTCCTGGGGACCGTCCTTAACCCTAGGCTGATTTACCAGCCTAGGGTTAGGGTTAGTGTTAAGCCTAGGTTTAGGGTTTGGTAAACCACTGAACCTTGAGCTCCAAGCACACTGCAGCTGCCAAAGGCATCGCAAGGGGAGCACAGAAGTGCCATAACATGGCTGCCTCCACTGCATTTTCCTTGGCACCATCCCTAACTCTAGGCTGAGTTTCCTGCCTAGGGTTAGGCTTAGGGTTTAACCTAGGCTAAGGGGTTTTTTAAACTAGGAAAGTCTGAGCTCAAGGAGCACTGCAGCTGTGAAAAGCATCACAAGGGGAGCGCATAAGTTCCAGAACATGGCTGCTTTCACAGCTTTTTCCTTGGCACCATCCCGACCCCTAGGCTGATTGACCTGTTTAGGGTTAGGGTTAGGATTGGGGTTCCGGCTAGGGTTAGGATTAGGAGTAGGGTTAGGGCAAGGGTGAGGACTAGGGTTAGGGTTAGGGTCACTCTTAGTGTTAGGGTTAGGTTTAGGGTTACGGTTACGTTTAGGGTTAGGGTTACTTTTACGGTTAGGGCTAGGGTTCGGGTTAGAGTTGATGTTTAGGCTTAGGGTTAGGGTTAGGGTTAGGGCTAGGGATTGGTTTAGGTTTAGTCTTTAGGCTTAGTGTTAGGGTTAGAGTTAGGTTTAGGGTTTCTTAAACCAGAAAAATCTTACCTGAAGGAACACTTCAGCTGCAAAAGTCATCCCAAGGGGAGTGCAAATGTACAACAACAACGCTGCATCCTCCTCTTTTTCCTGGGACTATCCCTAACCCTAGGCTGCTTTACTGCCTCCTATTACTCTTACAGTCAGGGTTAGGGTTAGGCTTAGGCTTAGGGCTTCTTAAACATGGAAAATCTTACCTCAAGGAGCACTTTACCTCTAAAAGTCATCCCAACTGCAGCATAAAATTACCACAACAATGCTGCCTCCACCTGTTTTTCCCTGAGACAATGCCCAACCGTGGGCTGATTTACCTGCCTAGGCTTGGAGTTAGGCTTCTGCCTAGTGTTGAGCCTTCTCTTAGGGTTAGGTTTAGGGTTCAGGGTTGGGCTTGGGTTTAGGGTTTGGTATACAGTTAGGGTTAGGGTAAGCGCTTGTGTTAGGGTTGGGTTTATGGTTAGGTATAGAGTTAGGGTTAGGGTTAGGGTTTAGGATTAGGGTTAGCGTTAGGGTAAGGTTTAGGCTTAGGTTTAGGGTTAGGGGTAAGAGTAAGGTTAGGGTAAGGGTTAAGGTTACTGTTAGGGTTACCGTTAAGTTTTGGGTAATATTAAGGGTTTCTTAATCTAGGAAAATCTCACTTCCAGGAACCATTAAACTCTAAAATTCATCCCAAGGACACCGCAAAATTTCCACAACGAGGCTGCCTCAACCTCTTTTTCCTTGGAACCATCCCTAACCCTGGGCTGATTTACCTGCCTAGGGTTAGGCTTTGGATTAGGGTTAGGGTTAGGATAAGGTTAGAGTTAGGGTTGGGGTTAGGGTTAGAGGTAGGGTTTGCCTTAGGGTTAGGGTTAGGATTAGGGTTTAGTTTAGGTTTAGGGTCAGGGTAAGGGTAAGCGTTAGGGCTGGGGTTAGGTTTTATCGTGTTCTTTAGGGTTAAGGATGAGGGTTAGCGTTAGCGTTTACGGTTACGGTTAGGGTTAGATTTAGGTTTAGGGTTAAGGCTGGAGTTAGGATTAGGGTTCAGCTTAGTGTTAGGGTTTGGGTGAAGGATAGTGTTAGTGTTAGGAATAGGGTTAGGGTTTCTTAAACCAGGAAAATCTCCCGTCAAGGAACGCTTCAACAACAAATGTCATCTCAAGAGGAGTGCAAAAGTACCTCAACAAGGCTTCCTCCCCCTCTTTTTTCTGGGGACCGTTCCTAACCCTAGCCTGATTTACCTGCCTCCAGTAAGGGTTAGGGTAAGGGTTACGCCTAGGGTGAGTGTTTTTTAAACTAGGCATCCCTGAGTTGAAAGAATACTGCAGCTGCAAAAGGCATCCCAAGGGGAGTGCAAAAGTGCCTCAACATGGTGGTGGCCCCTTCTGCTTTTTTCCTTGGGACCATCTCCAACACTCGGCTGATTAAGCTCCCTCGGGTCAGGGTCAGGGTTAGGGTTAAGGTTAGGATTAGGGTTAGGGTTTAAGGTTAGGGTTAGGTTTAGGTCTAGGTCTAGGGTTAGGGTTAGGGTCAGGTTTAGGACTAGGCTTAGGCTTAGGCTTAGGGTTAATGTTTCTTAAACCATGAAAATCTACCCTAAAGGAAGACTTCAGCTCTAAACCTCATCCCAAGGGGAGCGCAAAAGTACCACAACAAGGCTGCCTCCAACTCTTTTTCCTTGGGACCACTCCTCACCATCGGCTTATTTTCCTGCCTGAGGTTCGGGTTTGGCTTAGGGTTAGGATTAGGGTTGGCCTTAGAGTTAGGTACAGGGTTAGCGTTAGGGTTAGGGTTAGGGTCAGGGTTACGATTTGGTTTAGGCTGAGATTTAGGCTTAGGCTTAGGTTTAGGCTTAGGGTTAGGCTTAGGGTTAGGGTTAGGCTTTCTTAAACCTGGAAAATCTCACCTCAAGAAACACTTCAGCTGCAAAAGTCATCCCAAGCGGAGCGCAAAAGTATCACAATAAGGCTGCCTCCACCTCTTTTTCCTATGGACCGTCCCTAACCCTAGGTAGATGGACCTGCCTCCACGTAGGGTCAGGGTAAGGATTACGCCTTGGGTTGGGGTTTTTAAACTAGGAAACCCAGAGCTCCAAGCACACTGCAGCTGCCAAAGGATCTCAAGGGCAGCGCAAATGTTCCACAATATGGCTGCTTTCACAGCTTTTTCCTTGGCACCATCCCGACCCCTAGGCTGATTGACCTATTTAGGGTTATGGTTACGATGAGGGCTTTTGTTTAACAAGGAATTTCTGAGCTGAAGCAATTTGGCCGCTGCAAAAGGCATCCCAAGGGGAGCGCTAAAGTACCACAACAAGGCTGCCTCCACCTCTTCTTCCTGGGGACCGTCCTTAACCCTAGGCTGATTTACCAGCCTAGGGTCAGGGTTAGTGTTAAGCCTAGGTTTAGGGTTTGGTAAACCACTGAACCTTGAGCTCCAAGCACACTGCAGCTGCCAAAGGCATCCCAAGGGGAGCACAGAAGTGCCATAACATGGCTGCCTCCACTGCATTTTCCTTGGCACCATCCCTAACTCTAGGCTGAGTTTCCTGCCTAGGGTTAGGCTTAGGGTTTAACCTAGGCTAAGGGGTTTTTTAAACTAGGAAAGTCTGAGCTCAAGGAGCACTGCAGCTGTGAAAAGCATCACAAGGGGAGCGCATAAGTTCCAGAACATGGCTGCTTTCACAGCTTTTTCCTTGGCACCATCCCGACCCCTAGGCTGATTGACCTGTTTAGGGTTAGGGTTAGGATTGGGGTTCTGGCTAGGGTTAGGATTAGGAGTAGGGTTAGCGCAAGGGTGAGGACTAGGGTTAGGGTTAGGGTCACTCTTAGGGTTAGGGTTAGGTTTAGGGTTACGGTTACGTTTAGGGTTAGGGTTACTTTTACGGTTAGGGCTAGGGTTCGGGTTAGAGTTGATGTTTAGGCTTAGGGTTAGGGTTAGGGTTAGGGTTAGGGCTAGGGATTGGTTTAGGTTTAGTCTTTAGGCTTAGTGTTAGGGTTAGAGTTAGGGTTAGGGTTTCTTAAACCAGAAAAATCTTACCTGAAGGAACACTTCAGCTGCAAAAGTCATCCCAAGGGGAGCGCAAAAGTACAACAACAACGCTGCATCCTCCTCTTTTTCCTGGGACTATCCCTAACCCTAGGCTGCTTTACTGCCTCCTCTTACTCTTACAGTCAGGGTTAGGGTTAGGCTTAGGCTTAGGGCTTCTTAAACATGGAAAATCTTACCTCAAGGAGCACTTTACCTCTAAAAGTCATCCCAACTGCAGCATAAAATTACCACAACAATGCTGCCTCCACCTGTTTTTCCCTGAGACAATGCCCAACCGTGGGCTGATTTACCTGCCTAGGCTTGGAGTTAGGCTTCTGCCTAGTGTTGAGCCTTCTCTTAGGGTTAGGTTTAGGGTTTAGGTTTGGGCTTGGGTTTAGGGTTTGGTATACGGTTAGGGTTAGGGTAAGCGCTTGTGTTAGGGTTGGGTTTATGGCTAGGTATAGAGTTAGGGTTAGGGTTAGGGTTTAGGATTAGGGTTAGCGTTAGGGTAAGGTTTAGGCTTAGGTTTAGGGTTAGGGGTAAGAGTAAGGTTAGGGTAAGGGTTAAGGTTACTGTTAGGGTTACCGTTAAGTTTTGGGTAATGTTAAGGGTTTCTTAAGCTAGGAAAATCTCACTTCCAGGAACAATTCAACTCTAAAATTCATCCCAAGGACACTGCAAAATTTCCACAACGAGGCTGCCTCAACCTCTTTTTCCTTGGAACCATCCCTAACCCTGGGCTGATTTACCTGCCTAGGGTTAGGCTTTGGATTAGGGTTAGGGTTAGGATAAGGTTAGAGTTAGGGTTGGGGTTAGGGTTAGCGGTAGGGTTTGCCTTAGGGTTAGGGTTAGGATTAGGGTTTAGTTTAGGTTTAGGGTCAGGGTAAGGGTAAGCGTTAGGGCTGGGGTTAGGTTTTATCGTGTTCTTTAGGGTTAAGGATGAGGGTTAGCGTTAGCGTTTACGGTTACGGTTAGGGTTAGATTTAGGTTTAGGGTTAAGGCTGGAGTTAGGATTAGGGTTCAGCTTAGTGTTAGGGTTTGGGTGAAGGATAGTGTTAGTGTTAGGAATAGGGTTAGGGTTTCTTAAACCAGGAAAATCTCCCGTCAAGGAACACTTCAACAACAAATGTCATCTCAAGAGGAGTGCAAAAGTACCTCAACAAGGCTCCCTCCCCCTCTTTGTTCTGGGGACTGTTCCTAACCCTAGCCTGATTTACCTGCCTCCAGTAAGGGTTAGGGTAAGGGTTACGCCTAGGGTGAGGGTTTTTTAAACTAGGCATCCCTGAGTTGAAAGAATACTGCAGCTGCAAAAGGCATCCCAAGGGGAGTGCAAAAGTGCCTCAACATGGTGGCCCCTTCTGCTTTTTTCCTTGGGACCATCGCCAACACTCGGCTGATTAAGCTCCCTCGGGTCAGGGTCAGGGTTAGGGTTAAGGTTAGGATTAGGGTTAGGGTTTAAGGTTAGGGTTAGGTTTAGGTCTAGATCTAGGGTTAGGGTTAGGGTCAGGTTTAGGACTAGGCTTAGGCTTAGGCTTAGGGTTAATGTTTCTTAAACCATGAAAATCTACCCTAAAGGAAGACTTCAGCTCTAAACCTCATCCCAAGGGGAGCGCAAAAGTACCACAACAAGGCTGCCTCCAACTCTTTTTCCTTGGGACCACTCCTCACCATCGGCTTATTTTCCTGCCTGAGGTTCGGGTTTGGCTTAGGGTTAGGATTAGGGTTGGCCTTAGAGTTAGGTACAGGGTTAGCGTTAGGGTTAGGGTTAGGGTCAGGGTTACGATTTGGTTTAGGCTGAGATTTAGGCTTAGGGCTAGGTTTAGGCTTAGGGTTAGGCTTAGGGTTAGGGTTAGCGGAAGGGCTAGGTTTAGGGTTAGGCTTTCTTAAACCTGGAAAATCTCACCTCAAGAAACACTTCAGCTGCAAAAGTCATCCCAAGCGGAGCGCAAAAGTATCACAATAAGGCTGCCTCCACCTCTTTTTCCTATGGACCGTCCCTAACCCTAGGTAGATGGACCTGCCTCCACGTAGGGTCAGGGTAAGGATTACGCCTTGGGTTGGGGTTTTTAAACTAGGAAACCCAGAGCTCCAAGCACACTGCAGCTGCCAAAGGATCTCAAGGGCAGCGCAAATGTTCCACAATATGGCTGCTTTCACAGCTTTTTCCTTGGCACCATCCCGACCCCTAGGCTGATTGACCTATTTAGGGTTATGGTTACGATGAGGGCTTTTGTTTAACAAGGAATTTCTGAGCTGAAGCAATTTGGCCGCTGCAAAAGGCATCCCAAGGGGAGCGCTAAAGTACCACAACAAGGCTGCCTCCACCTCTTCTTCCTGGGGACCGTCCTTAACCCTAGGCTGATTTACCAGCCTAGGGTCAGGGTTAGTGTTAAGCCTAGGTTTAGGGTTTGGTAAACCACTGAACCTTGAGCTCCAAGCACACTGCAGCTGCCAAAGGCATCCCAAGGGGAGCACAGAAGTGCCATAACATGGCTGCCTCCACTGCATTTTCCTTGGCACCATCCCTAACTCTAGGCTGAGTTTCCTGCCTAGGGTTAGGCTTAGGGTTTAACCTAGGCTAAGGGGTTTTTTAAACTAGGAAAGTCTGAGCTCAAGGAGCACTGCAGCTGTGAAAAGCATCACAAGGGGAGCGCATAAGTTCCAGAACATGGCTGCTTTCACAGCTTTTTCCTTGGCACCATCCCGACCCCTAGGCTGATTGACCTGTTTAGGGTTAGGGTTAGGATTGGGGTTCTGGCTAGGGTTAGGATTAGGAGTAGGGTTAGCGCAAGGGTGAGGACTAGGGTTAGGGTTAGGGTCACTCTTAGGGTTAGGGTTAGGTTTAGGGTTACGGTTACATTTAGGGTTAGGGTTACTTTTACGGTTAGGGCTAGGGTTCGGGTTAGAGTTGATGTTTAGGCTTAGGGTTAGGGTTAGGGTTAGGGCTAGGGATTGGTTTAGGTTTAGTCTTTAGGCTTAGTGTTAGGGTTAGAGTTAGGGTTAGGGTTTCTTAAACCAGAAAAATCTTACCTGAAGGAACACTTCAGCTGCAAAAGTCATCCCAAGGGGAGCGCAAAAGTACAACAACAACGCTGCATCCTCCTCTTTTTCCTGGGACTATCCCTAACCCTAGGCTGCTTTACTGCCTCCTCTTACTCTTACAGTCAGGGTTAGGGTTAGGCTTAGGCTTAGGGCTTCTTAAACATGGAAAATCTTACCTCAAGGAGCACTTTACCTCTAAAAGTCATCCCAACTGCAGCATAAAATTACCACAACAATGCTGCCTCCACCTGTTTTTCCCTGAGACAATGCCCAACCGTGGGCTGATTTACCTGCCTAGGCTTGGAGTTAGGCTTCTGCCTAGTGTTGAGCCTTCTCTTAGGGTTAGGTTTAGGGTTTAGGTTTGGGCTTGGGTTTAGGGTTTGGTATACGGTTAGGGTTAGGGTAAGCGCTTGTGTTAGGGTTGGGTTTATGGCTAGGTATAGAGTTAGGGTTAGGGTTAGGGTTTAGGATTAGGGTTAGCGTTAGGGTAAGGTTTAGGCTTAGGTTTAGGGTTAGGGGTAAGAGTAAGGTTAGGGTAAGGGTTAAGGTTACTGTTAGGGTTACCGTTAAGTTTTGGGTAATGTTAAGGGTTTCTTAAGCTAGGAAAATCTCACTTCCACGAACCATTAAACTCTAAAATTCATCCCAAGGACACCGCAAAATTTCCACAACGAGGCTGCCTCAACCTCTTTTTCCTTGGAACCATCCCTAACCCTGGGCTGATTTACCTGCCTAGGGTTAGGCTTTGGATTAGGGTTAGGGTTAGGATAAGGTTAGAGTTAGGGTTGGGGTTAGGGTTAGAGGTAGGGTTTGCCTTAGGGTTAGGGTTAGGATTAGGGTTTCGTTTAGGTTTAGGGTCAGGGTAAGGGTAAGCGTTAGGGCTGGGGTTAGGTTTTATCGTGTTCTTTAGGGTTAAGGATGAGGGTTAGCGTTAGCGTTTACGGTTACGGTTAGGGTTAGATTTAGGTTTAGGGTTAAGGCTGGAGTTAGGATTAGGGTTCAGCTTAGTGTTAGGGTTTGGGTGAAGGATAGTGTTAGTGTTAGGAATAGGGTTAGGGTTTCTTAAACCAGGAAAATCTCCCGTCAAGGAACGCTTCAACAACAAATGTCATCTCAAGAGGAGTGCAAAAGTACCTCAACAAGGCTTCCTCCCCCTCTTTGTTCTGGGGACTGTTCCTAACCCTAGCCTGATTTACCTGCCTCCAGTAAGGGTTAGGGTAAGGGTTACGCCTAGGGTGAGGGTTTTTTAAACTAGGCATCCCTGAGTTGAAAGAATACTGCAGCTGCAAAAGGCATCCCAAGGGGAGTGCAAAAGTGCCTCAACATGGTGGCCCCTTCTGCTTTTATCCTTGGGACCATCGCCAACACTCGGCTGATTAAGCTCCCTCGGGTCAGGGTCAGGGTTAGGGTTAAGGTTAGGATTAGGGTTAGGGTTTAAGGTTAGGGTTAGGTTTAGGTCTAGGTCTAGGGTTAGGGTTAGGGTCAGGTTTAGGACTAGGCTTAGGCTTAGGCTTAGGGTTAATGTTTCTTAAACCATGAAAATCTACCCTAAAGGAAGACTTCAGCTCTAAACCTCATCCCAAGGGGAGCGCAAAAGTACCACAACAAGGCTGCCTCCAACTCTTTTTCCTTGGGACCACTCCTCACCATCGGCTTATTTTCCTGCCTGAGGTTCGGGTTTGGCTTAGGGTTAGGATTAGGGTTGGCCTTAGAGTTAGGTACAGGGTTAGCGTTAGGGTTAGGGTTAGGGTCAGGGTTACGATTTGGTTTAGGCTGAGATTTAGGCTTAGGGCTAGGTTTAGGCTTAGGGTTAGGCTTAGGGTTAGGGTTAGCGGAAGGGCTAGGTTTAGGGTTAGGCTTTCTTAAACCTGGAAAATCTCACCTCAAGAAACACTTCAGCTGCAAAAGTCATCCCAAGCGGAGCGCAAAAGTATCACAATAAGGCTGCCTCCACCTCTTTTTCCTATGGACCGTCCCTAACCCTAGGTAGATGGACCTGCCTCCACGTAGGGTCAGGGTAAGGATTACGCCTTGGGTTGGGGTTTTTAAACTAGGAAACCCAGAGCTCCAAGCACACTGCAGCTGCCAAAGGATCTCAAGGGCAGCGCAAATGTTCCACAATATGGCTGCTTTCACAGCTTTTTCCTTGGCACCATCCCGACCCCTAGGCTGATTGACCTATTTAGGGTTATGGTTACGATGAGGGCTTTTGTTTAACAAGGAATTTCTGAGCTGAAGCAATTTGGCCGCTGCAAAAGGCATCCCAAGGGGAGCGCTAAAGTACCACAACAAGGCTGCCTCCACCTCTTCTTCCTGGGGACCGTCCTTAACCCTAGGCTGATTTACCAGCCTAGGGTTAGGGTTAGTGTTAAGCCTAGGTTTAGGGTTTGGTAAACCACTGAACCTTGAGCTCCAAGCACACTGCAGCTGCCAAAGGCATCGCAAGGGGAGCACAGAAGTGCCATAACATGGCTGCCTCCACTGCATTTTCCTTGGCACCATCCCTAACTCTAGGCTGAGTTTCCTGCCTAGGGTTAGGCTTAGGGTTTAACCTAGGCTAAGGGGTTTTTTAAACTAGGAAAGTCTGAGCTCAAGGAGCACTGCAGCTGTGAAAAGCATCACAAGGGGAGCGCATAAGTTCCAGAACATGGCTGCTTTCACAGCTTTTTCCTTGGCACCATCCCGACCCCTAGGCTGATTGACCTGTTTAGGGTTAGGGTTAGGATTGGGGTTCCGGCTAGGGTTAGGATTAGGAGTAGGGTTAGGGCAAGGGTGAGGACTAGGGTTAGGGTTAGGGTCACTCTTAGTGTTAGGGTTAGGTTTAGGGTTACGGTTACGTTTAGGGTTAGGGTTACTTTTACGGTTAGGGCTAGGGTTCGGGTTAGAGTTGATGTTTAGGCTTAGGGTTAGGGTTAGGGTTAGGGCTAGGGATTGGTTTAGGTTTAGTCTTTAGGCTTAGTGTTAGGGTTAGAGTTAGGTTTAGGGTTTCTTAAACCAGAAAAATCTTACCTGAAGGAACACTTCAGCTGCAAAAGTCATCCCAAGGGGAGTGCAAATGTACAACAACAACGCTGCATCCTCCTCTTTTTCCTGGGACTATCCCTAACCCTAGGCTGCTTTACTGCCTCCTATTACTCTTACAGTCAGGGTTAGGGTTAGGCTTAGGCTTAGGGCTTCTTAAACATGGAAAATCTTACCTCAAGGAGCACTTTACCTCTAAAAGTCATCCCAACTGCAGCATAAAATTACCACAACAATGCTGCCTCCACCTGTTTTTCCCTGAGACAATGCCCAACCGTGGGCTGATTTACCTGCCTAGGCTTGGAGTTAGGCTTCTGCCTAGTGTTGAGCCTTCTCTTAGGGTTAGGTTTAGGGTTCAGGGTTGGGCTTGGGTTTAGGGTTTGGTATACAGTTAGGGTTAGGGTAAGCGCTTGTGTTAGGGTTGGGTTTATGGTTAGGTATAGAGTTAGGGTTAGGGTTAGGGTTTAGGATTAGGGTTAGCGTTAGGGTAAGGTTTAGGCTTAGGTTTAGGGTTAGGGGTAAGAGTAAGGTTAGGGTAAGGGTTAAGGTTACTGTTAGGGTTACCGTTAAGTTTTGGGTAATATTAAGGGTTTCTTAATCTAGGAAAATCTCACTTCCAGGAACCATTAAACTCTAAAATTCATCCCAAGGACACCGCAAAATTTCCACAACGAGGCTGCCTCAACCTCTTTTTCCTTGGAACCATCCCTAACCCTGGGCTGATTTACCTGCCTAGGGTTAGGCTTTGGATTAGGGTTAGGGTTAGGATAAGGTTAGAGTTAGGGTTGGGGTTAGGGTTAGAGGTAGGGTTTGCCTTAGGGTTAGGGTTAGGATTAGGGTTTAGTTTAGGTTTAGGGTCAGGGTAAGGGTAAGCGTTAGGGCTGGGGTTAGGTTTTATCGTGTTCTTTAGGGTTAAGGATGAGGGTTAGCGTTAGCGTTTACGGTTACGGTTAGGGTTAGATTTAGGTTTAGGGTTAAGGCTGGAGTTAGGATTAGGGTTCAGCTTAGTGTTAGGGTTTGGGTGAAGGATAGTGTTAGTGTTAGGAATAGGGTTAGGGTTTCTTAAACCAGGAAAATCTCCCGTCAAGGAACGCTTCAACAACAAATGTCATCTCAAGAGGAGTGCAAAAGTACCTCAACAAGGCTTCCTCCCCCTCTTTTTTCTGGGGACCGTTCCTAACCCTAGCCTGATTTACCTGCCTCCAGTAAGGGTTAGGGTAAGGGTTACGCCTAGGGTGAGTGTTTTTTAAACTAGGCATCCCTGAGTTGAAAGAATACTGCAGCTGCAAAAGGCATCCCAAGGGGAGTGCAAAAGTGCCTCAACATGGTGGTGGCCCCTTCTGCTTTTTTCCTTGGGACCATCTCCAACACTCGGCTGATTAAGCTCCCTCGGGTCAGGGTCAGGGTTAGGGTTAAGGTTAGGATTAGGGTTAGGGTTTAAGGTTAGGGTTAGGTTTAGGTCTAGGTCTAGGGTTAGGGTTAGGGTCAGGTTTAGGACTAGGCTTAGGCTTAGGCTTAGGGTTAATGTTTCTTAAACCATGAAAATCTACCCTAAAGGAAGACTTCAGCTCTAAACCTCATCCCAAGGGGAGCGCAAAAGTACCACAACAAGGCTGCCTCCAACTCTTTTTCCTTGGGACCACTCCTCACCATCGGCTTATTTTCCTGCCTGAGGTTCGGGTTTGGCTTAGGGTTAGGATTAGGGTTGGCCTTAGAGTTAGGTACAGGGTTAGCGTTAGGGTTAGGGTTAGGGTCAGGGTTACGATTTGGTTTAGGCTGAGATTTAGGCTTAGGGCTAGGTTTAGGCTTAGGGTTAGGCTTAGGGTTAGGGTTAGCGGAAGGGCTAGGTTTAGGGTTAGGCTTTCTTAAACCTGGAAAATCTCACCTCAAGAAACACTTCAGCTGCAAAAGTCATCCCAAGCGGAGCGCAAAAGTATCACAATAAGGCTGCCTCCACCTCTTTTTCCTATGGACCGTCCCTAACCCTAGGTAGATGGACCTGCCTCCACGTAGGGTCAGGGTAAGGATTACGCCTTGGGTTGGGGTTTTTAAACTAGGAAACCCAGAGCTCCAAGCACACTGCAGCTGCCAAAGGATCTCAAGGGCAGCGCAAATGTTCCACAATATGGCTGCTTTCACAGCTTTTTCCTTGGCACCATCCCGACCCCTAGGCTGATTGACCTATTTAGGGTTATGGTTACGATGAGGGCTTTTGTTTAACAAGGAATTTCTGAGCTGAAGCAATTTGGCCGCTGCAAAAGGCATCCCAAGGGGAGCGCTAAAGTACCACAACAAGGCTGCCTCCACCTCTTCTTCCTGGGGACCGTCCTTAACCCTAGGCTGATTTACCTGCCTAGGGTCAGGGTTAGTGTTAAGCCTAGGTTTAGGGTTTGGTAAACCGCTGAACCCTGAGCTCCAAGCACACTGCAGCTGCCAATGGCATCCCAAGGGGAGCACAGAAGTGCCATAACATGGCTGCCTCCACTGCATTTTCCTTGGCACCATCCCTAACTCTAGGCTGAGTTTCCTGCCTAGGGTTAAGCTTAGGGTTTAACCTAGGCTAAGGGGTTTTTTAAACTAGGAAAGTCTGAGCTCAAGGAGCACTGCAGCTGTGAAAAGCATCACAAGGGGAGCGCATAAGTTCCAGAACATGGCTGCTTTCACAGCTTTTTCCTTGGCACCATCCCGACCCCTAGGCTGATTGACCTGTTTAGGGTTAGGGTTAGGATTGGGGTTCCGGCTAGGGTTAGGATTAGGAGTAGGGTTAGGGCAAGGGTGAGGACTAGGGTTAGGGTTAGGGTCACTCTTAGGGTTATTGTTAGATTTAGGGTTACGGTTACGTTTAGGGTTAGGGTTACTTTTACGGTTAGGGCTAGGGTTCGGGTTAGAGTTGATGTTTAGGCTTAGGGTTAGGGTTAGGGTTAGGGCTAGGGATTGGTTTAGGTTTAGTCTTTAGGCTTAGTGTTAGGGTTAGAGTTAGGGTTAGGGTTTCTTAAACCAGAAAAATCTTACCTGAAGGAACACTTCAGCTGTAAATGTCATCCCAAGGGGAGCGCAAATGTACAACAACAACGCTGCATCCTCCTCTTTTTCCTGGGACTATCCCTAACCCTAGGCTGCTTTACTGCCTCCTCTTACTCTTACAGTCAGGGTTAGGGTTAGGCTTAGGCTTAGGGCTTCTTAAACATGGAAAATCTTACCTCAAGGAGCACTTTACCTCTAAAAGTCATCCCAACTGCAGCATAAAATTACCACAACAATGCTGCCTCCACCTGTTTTTCCCTGAGACAATGCCCAACCGTGGGCTGATTTACCTGCCTAGGCTTGGAGTTAGGCTTCTGCCTAGTGTTGAGCCTTCTCTTAGGGTTAGGTTTAGGGTTTAGGTTTGGGCTTGGGTTTAGGGTTTGGTATACGGTTAGGGTTAGGGTAAGCGCTTGTGTTAGGGTTGGGTTTATGGCTAGGTATAGAGTTAGGGTTAGGGTTAGGGTTTAGGATTAGGGTTAGCGTTAGGGTAAGGTTTAGGCTTAGGTTTAGGGTTAGGGGTAAGAGTAAGGTTAGGGTAAGGGTTAAGGTTACTGTTAGGGTTACGGTTAAGTTTTGGGTAATGTTAAGGGTTTCTTAAGCTAGGAAAATCTCACTTCCACGAACCATTAAACTCTAAAATTCATCCCAAGGACACCGCAAAATTTCCACAACGAGGCTGCCTCAACCTCTTTTTCCTTGGAACCATCCCTAACCCTGGGCTGATTTACCTGCCTAGGGTTAGGCTTTGGATTAGGGTTAGGGTTAGGATAAGGTTAGAGTTAGGGTTGGGGTTAGGGTTAGAGGTAGGGTTTGCCTTAGGGTTAGGGTTAGGATTAGGGTTTCGTTTAGGTTTAGGGTCAGGGTAAGGGTAAGCGTTAGGGCTGGGGTTAGGTTTTATCGTGTTCTTTAGGGTTAAGGATGAGGGTTAGCGTTAGCGTTTACGGTTACGGTTAGGGTTAGATTTAGGTTTAGGGTTAAGGCTGGAGTTAGGATTAGGGTTCAGCTTAGTGTTAGGGTTTGGGTGAAGGATAGTGTTAGTGTTAGGAATAGGGTTAGGGTTTCTTAAACCAGGAAAATCTCCCGTCAAGGAACGCTTCAACAACAAATGTCATCTCAAGAGGAGTGCAAAAGTACCTCAACAAGGCTTCCTCCCCCTCTTTGTTCTGGGGACTGTTCCTAACCCTAGCCTGATTTACCTGCCTCCAGTAAGGGTTAGGGTAAGGGTTACGCCTAGGGTGAGGGTTTTTTAAACTAGGCATCCCTGAGTTGAAAGAATACTGCAGCTGCAAAAGGCATCCCAAGGGGAGTGCAAAAGTGCCTCAACATGGTGGCCCCTTCTGCTTTTATCCTTGGGACCATCGCCAACACTCGGCTGATTAAGCTCCCTCGGGTCAGGGTCAGGGTTAGGGTTAAGGTTAGGATTAGGGTTAGGGTTTAAGGTTAGGGTTAGGTTTAGGTCTAGGTCTAGGGTTAGGGTTAGGGTCAGGTTTAGGACTAGGCTTAGGCTTAGGCTTAGGGTTAATGTTTCTTAAACCATGAAAATCTACCCTAAAGGAAAACTTCAGCTCTAAACCTCATCCCAAGGGGAGCGCAAAAGTACCACAACAAGGCTGCCTCCAACTCTTTTTCCTTGGGACCACTCCTCACCATCGGCTTATTTTCCTGCCTGAGGTTCGGGTTTGGCTTAGGGTTAGGATTAGGGTTGGCCTTAGAGTTAGGTACAGGGTTAGCGTTAGGGTTAGGGTTAGGGTCAGGGTTACGATTTGGTTTAGGCTGAGATTTAGGCTTAGGGCTAGGTTTAGGCTTAGGGTTAGGCTTAGGGTTAGGGTTAGCGGAAGGGCTAGGTTTAGGGTTAGGCTTTCTTAAACCTGGAAAATCTCACCTCAAGAAACACTTCAGCTGCAAAAGTCATCCCAAGCGGAGCGCAAAAGTATCACAATAAGGCTGCCTCCACCTCTTTTTCCTATGGACCGTCCCTAACCCTAGGTAGATGGACCTGCCTCCACGTAGGGTCAGGGTAAGGATTACGCCTTGGGTTGGGGTTTTTAAACTAGGAAACCCAGAGCTCCAAGCACACTGCAGCTGCCAAAGGATCTCAAGGGCAGCGCAAATGTTCCACAATATGGCTGCTTTCACAGCTTTTTCCTTGGCACCATCCCGACCCCTAGGCTGATTGACCTATTTAGGGTTATGGTTACGATGAGGGCTTTTGTTTAACAAGGAATTTCTGAGCTGAAGCAATTTGGCCGCTGCAAAAGGCATCCCAAGGGGAGCGCTAAAGTACCACAACAAGGCTGCCTCCACCTCTTCTTCCTGGGGACCGTCCTTAACCCTAGGCTGATTTACCAGCCTAGGGTTAGGGTTAGTGTTAAGCCTAGGTTTAGGGTTTGGTAAACCACTGAACCTTGAGCTCCAAGCACACTGCAGCTGCCAAAGGCATCGCAAGGGGAGCACAGAAGTGCCATAACATGGCTGCCTCCACTGCATTTTCCTTGGCACCATCCCTAACTCTAGGCTGAGTTTCCTGCCTAGGGTTAGGCTTAGGGTTTAACCTAGGCTAAGGGGTTTTTTAAACTAGGAAAGTCTGAGCTCAAGGAGCACTGCAGCTGTGAAAAGCATCACAAGGGGAGCGCATAAGTTCCAGAACATGGCTGCTTTCACAGCTTTTTCCTTGGCACCATCCCGACCCCTAGGCTGATTGACCTGTTTAGGGTTAGGGTTAGGATTGGGGTTCCGGCTAGGGTTAGGATTAGGAGTAGGGTTAGGGCAAGGGTGAGGACTAGGGTTAGGGTTAGGGTCACTCTTAGTGTTAGGGTTAGGTTTAGGGTTACGGTTACGTTTAGGGTTAGGGTTACTTTTACGGTTAGGGCTAGGGTTCGGGTTAGAGTTGATGTTTAGGCTTAGGGTTAGGGTTAGGGTTAGGGCTAGGGATTGGTTTAGGTTTAGTCTTTAGGCTTAGTGTTAGGGTTAGAGTTAGGTTTAGGGTTTCTTAAACCAGAAAAATCTTACCTGAAGGAACACTTCAGCTGCAAAAGTCATCCCAAGGGGAGTGCAAATGTACAACAACAACGCTGCATCCTCCTCTTTTTCCTGGGACTATCCCTAACCCTAGGCTGCTTTACTGCCTCCTATTACTCTTACAGTCAGGGTTAGGGTTAGGCTTAGGCTTAGGGCTTCTTAAACATGGAAAATCTTACCTCAAGGAGCACTTTACCTCTAAAAGTCATCCCAACTGCAGCATAAAATTACCACAACAATGCTGCCTCCACCTGTTTTTCCCTGAGACAATGCCCAACCGTGGGCTGATTTACCTGCCTAGGCTTGGAGTTAGGCTTCTGCCTAGTGTTGAGCCTTCTCTTAGGGTTAGGTTTAGGGTTCAGGGTTGGGCTTGGGTTTAGGGTTTGGTATACAGTTAGGGTTAGGGTAAGCGCTTGTGTTAGGGTTGGGTTTATGGTTAGGTATAGAGTTAGGGTTAGGGTTAGGGTTTAGGATTAGGGTTAGCGTTAGGGTAAGGTTTAGGCTTAGGTTTAGGGTTAGGGGTAAGAGTAAGGTTAGGGTAAGGGTTAAGGTTACTGTTAGGGTTACCGTTAAGTTTTGGGTAATATTAAGGGTTTCTTAATCTAGGAAAATCTCACTTCCAGGAACCATTAAACTCTAAAATTCATCCCAAGGACACCGCAAAATTTCCACAACGAGGCTGCCTCAACCTCTTTTTCCTTGGAACCATCCCTAACCCTGGGCTGATTTACCTGCCTAGGGTTAGGCTTTGGATTAGGGTTAGGGTTAGGATAAGGTTAGAGTTAGGGTTGGGGTTAGGGTTAGAGGTAGGGTTTGCCTTAGGGTTAGGGTTAGGATTAGGGTTTAGTTTAGGTTTAGGGTCAGGGTAAGGGTAAGCGTTAGGGCTGGGGTTAGGTTTTATCGTGTTCTTTAGGGTTAAGGATGAGGGTTAGCGTTAGCGTTTACGGTTACGGTTAGGGTTAGATTTAGGTTTAGGGTTAAGGCTGGAGTTAGGATTAGGGTTCAGCTTAGTGTTAGGGTTTGGGTGAAGGATAGTGTTAGTGTTAGGAATAGGGTTAGGGTTTCTTAAACCAGGAAAATCTCCCGTCAAGGAACGCTTCAACAACAAATGTCATCTCAAGAGGAGTGCAAAAGTACCTCAACAAGGCTTCCTCCCCCTCTTTTTTCTGGGGACCGTTCCTAACCCTAGCCTGATTTACCTGCCTCCAGTAAGGGTTAGGGTAAGGGTTACGCCTAGGGTGAGTGTTTTTTAAACTAGGCATCCCTGAGTTGAAAGAATACTGCAGCTGCAAAAGGCATCCCAAGGGGAGTGCAAAAGTGCCTCAACATGGTGGTGGCCCCTTCTGCTTTTTTCCTTGGGACCATCTCCAACACTCGGCTGATTAAGCTCCCTCGGGTCAGGGTCAGGGTTAGGGTTAAGGTTAGGATTAGGGTTAGGGTTTAAGGTTAGGGTTAGGTTTAGGTCTAGGTCTAGGGTTAGGGTTAGGGTCAGGTTTAGGACTAGGCTTAGGCTTAGGCTTAGGGTTAATGTTTCTTAAACCATGAAAATCTACCCTAAAGGAAGACTTCAGCTCTAAACCTCATCCCAAGGGGAGCGCAAAAGTACCACAACAAGGCTGCCTCCAACTCTTTTTCCTTGGGACCACTCCTCACCATCGGCTTATTTTCCTGCCTGAGGTTCGGGTTTGGCTTAGGGTTAGGATTAGGGTTGGCCTTAGAGTTAGGTACAGGGTTAGCGTTAGGGTTAGGGTTAGGGTCAGGGTTACGATTTGGTTTAGGCTGAGATTTAGGCTTAGGCTTAGGTTTAGGCTTAGGGTTAGGCTTAGGGTTAGGGTTAGGCTTTCTTAAACCTGGAAAATCTCACCTCAAGAAACACTTCAGCTGCAAAAGTCATCCCAAGCGGAGCGCAAAAGTATCACAATAAGGCTGCCTCCACCTCTTTTTCCTATGGACCGTCCCTAACCCTAGGTAGATGGACCTGCCTCCACGTAGGGTCAGGGTAAGGATTACGCCTTGGGTTGGGGTTTTTAAACTAGGAAACCCAGAGCTCCAAGCACACTGCAGCTGCCAAAGGATCTCAAGGGCAGCGCAAATGTTCCACAATATGGCTGCTTTCACAGCTTTTTCCTTGGCACCATCCCGACCCCTAGGCTGATTGACCTATTTAGGGTTATGGTTACGATGAGGGCTTTTGTTTAACAAGGAATTTCTGAGCTGAAGCAATTTGGCCGCTGCAAAAGGCATCCCAAGGGGAGCGCTAAAGTACCACAACAAGGCTGCCTCCACCTCTTCTTCCTGGGGACCGTCCTTAACCCTAGGCTGATTTACCAGCCTAGGGTCAGGGTTAGTGTTAAGCCTAGGTTTAGGGTTTGGTAAACCACTGAACCTTGAGCTCCAAGCACACTGCAGCTGCCAAAGGCATCCCAAGGGGAGCACAGAAGTGCCATAACATGGCTGCCTCCACTGCATTTTCCTTGGCACCATCCCTAACTCTAGGCTGAGTTTCCTGCCTAGGGTTAGGCTTAGGGTTTAACCTAGGCTAAGGGGTTTTTTAAACTAGGAAAGTCTGAGCTCAAGGAGCACTGCAGCTGTGAAAAGCATCACAAGGGGAGCGCATAAGTTCCAGAACATGGCTGCTTTCACAGCTTTTTCCTTGGCACCATCCCGACCCCTAGGCTGATTGACCTGTTTAGGGTTAGGGTTAGGATTGGGGTTCTGGCTAGGGTTAGGATTAGGAGTAGGGTTAGCGCAAGGGTGAGGACTAGGGTTAGGGTTAGGGTCACTCTTAGGGTTAGGGTTAGGTTTAGGGTTACGGTTACATTTAGGGTTAGGGTTACTTTTACGGTTAGGGCTAGGGTTCGGGTTAGAGTTGATGTTTAGGCTTAGGGTTAGGGTTAGGGTTAGGGTTAGGGTTAGGGCTAGGGATTGGTTTAGGTTTAGTCTTTAGGCTTAGTGTTAGGGTTAGAGTTAGGGTTAGGGTTTCTTAAACCAGAAAAATCTTACCTGAAGGAACACTTCAGCTGCAAAAGTCATCCCAAGGGGAGCGCAAAAGTACAACAACAACGCTGCATCCTCCTCTTTTTCCTGGGACTATCCCTAACCCTAGGCTGCTTTACTGCCTCCTCTTACTCTTACAGTCAGGGTTAGGGTTAGGCTTAGGCTTAGGGCTTCTTAAACATGGAAAATCTTACCTCAAGGAGCACTTTACCTCTAAAAGTCATCCCAACTGCAGCATAAAATTACCACAACAATGCTGCCTCCACCTGTTTTTCCCTGAGACAATGCCCAACCGTGGGCTGATTTACCTGCCTAGGCTTGGAGTTAGGCTTCTGCCTAGTGTTGAGCCTTCTCTTAGGGTTAGGTTTAGGGTTTAGGTTTGGGCTTGGGTTTAGGGTTTGGTATACGGTTAGGGTTAGGGTAAGCGCTTGTGTTAGGGTTGGGTTTATGGCTAGGTATAGAGTTAGGGTTAGGGTTAGGGTTTAGGATTAGGGTTAGCGTTAGGGTAAGGTTTAGGCTTAGGTTTAGGGTTAGGGGTAAGAGTAAGGTTAGGGTAAGGGTTAAGGTTACTGTTAGGGTTACCGTTAAGTTTTGGGTAATGTTAAGGGTTTCTTAAGCTAGGAAAATCTCACTTCCAGGAACAATTCAACTCTAAAATTCATCCCAAGGACACTGCAAAATTTCCACAACGAGGCTGCCTCAACCTCTTTTTCCTTGGAACCATCCCTAACCCTGGGCTGATTTACCTGCCTAGGGTTAGGCTTTGGATTAGGGTTAGGGTTAGGATAAGGTTAGAGTTAGGGTTGGGGTTAGGGTTAGCGGTAGGGTTTGCCTTAGGGTTAGGGTTAGGATTAGGGTTTAGTTTAGGTTTAGGGTCAGGGTAAGGGTAAGCGTTAGGGCTGGGGTTAGGTTTTATCGTGTTCTTTAGGGTTAAGGATGAGGGTTAGCGTTAGCGTTTACGGTTACGGTTAGGGTTAGATTTAGGTTTAGGGTTAAGGCTGGAGTTAGGATTAGGGTTCAGCTTAGTGTTAGGGTTTGGGTGAAGGATAGTGTTAGTGTTAGGAATAGGGTTAGGGTTTCTTAAACCAGGAAAATCTCCCGTCAAGGAACACTTCAACAACAAATGTCATCTCAAGAGGAGTGCAAAAGTACCTCAACAAGGCTCCCTCCCCCTCTTTGTTCTGGGGACTGTTCCTAACCCTAGCCTGATTTACCTGCCTCCAGTAAGGGTTAGGGTAAGGGTTACGCCTAGGGTGAGGGTTTTTTAAACTAGGCATCCCTGAGTTGAAAGAATACTGCAGCTGCAAAAGGCATCCCAAGGGGAGTGCAAAAGTGCCTCAACATGGTGGCCCCTTCTGCTTTTTTCCTTGGGACCATCGCCAACACTCGGCTGATTAAGCTCCCTCGGGTCAGGGTCAGGGTTAGGGTTAAGGTTAGGATTAGGGTTAGGGTTTAAGGTTAGGGTTAGGTTTAGGTCTAGATCTAGGGTTAGGGTTAGGGTCAGGTTTAGGACTAGGCTTAGGCTTAGGCTTAGGGTTAATGTTTCTTAAACCATGAAAATCTACCCTAAAGGAAGACTTCAGCTCTAAACCTCATCCCAAGGGGAGCGCAAAAGTACCACAACAAGGCTGCCTCCAACTCTTTTTCCTTGGGACCACTCCTCACCATCGGCTTATTTTCCTGCCTGAGGTTCGGGTTTGGCTTAGGGTTAGGATTAGGGTTGGCCTTAGAGTTAGGTACAGGGTTAGCGTTAGGGTTAGGGTTAGGGTCAGGGTTACGATTTGGTTTAGGCTGAGATTTAGGCTTAGGGCTAGGTTTAGGCTTAGGGTTAGGCTTAGGGTTAGGGTTAGCGGAAGGGCTAGGTTTAGGGTTAGGCTTTCTTAAACCTGGAAAATCTCACCTCAAGAAACACTTCAGCTGCAAAAGTCATCCCAAGCGGAGCGCAAAAGTATCACAATAAGGCTGCCTCCACCTCTTTTTCCTATGGACCGTCCCTAACCCTAGGTAGATGGACCTGCCTCCACGTAGGGTCAGGGTAAGGATTACGCCTTGGGTTGGGGTTTTTAAACTAGGAAACCCAGAGCTCCAAGCACACTGCAGCTGCCAAAGGATCTCAAGGGCAGCGCAAATGTTCCACAATATGGCTGCTTTCACAGCTTTTTCCTTGGCACCATCCCGACCCCTAGGCTGATTGACCTATTTAGGGTTATGGTTACGATGAGGGCTTTTGTTTAACAAGGAATTTCTGAGCTGAAGCAATTTGGCCGCTGCAAAAGGCATCCCAAGGGGAGCGCTAAAGTACCACAACAAGGCTGCCTCCACCTCTTCTTCCTGGGGACCGTCCTTAACCCTAGGCTGATTTACCAGCCTAGGGTCAGGGTTAGTGTTAAGCCTAGGTTTAGGGTTTGGTAAACCACTGAACCTTGAGCTCCAAGCACACTGCAGCTGCCAAAGGCATCCCAAGGGGAGCACAGAAGTGCCATAACATGGCTGCCTCCACTGCATTTTCCTTGGCACCATCCCTAACTCTAGGCTGAGTTTCCTGCCTAGGGTTAGGCTTAGGGTTTAACCTAGGCTAAGGGGTTTTTTAAACTAGGAAAGTCTGAGCTCAAGGAGCACTGCAGCTGTGAAAAGCATCACAAGGGGAGCGCATAAGTTCCAGAACATGGCTGCTTTCACAGCTTTTTCCTTGGCACCATCCCGACCCCTAGGCTGATTGACCTGTTTAGGGTTAGGGTTAGGATTGGGGTTCTGGCTAGGGTTAGGATTAGGAGTAGGGTTAGCGCAAGGGTGAGGACTAGGGTTAGGGTTAGGGTCACTCTTAGGGTTAGGGTTAGGTTTAGGGTTACGGTTACATTTAGGGTTAGGGTTACTTTTACGGTTAGGGCTAGGGTTCGGGTTAGAGTTGATGTTTAGGCTTAGGGTTAGGGTTAGGGTTAGGGCTAGGGATTGGTTTAGGTTTAGTCTTTAGGCTTAGTGTTAGGGTTAGAGTTAGGGTTAGGGTTTCTTAAACCAGAAAAATCTTACCTGAAGGAACACTTCAGCTGCAAAAGTCATCCCAAGGGGAGCGCAAAAGTACAACAACAACGCTGCATCCTCCTCTTTTTCCTGGGACTATCCCTAACCCTAGGCTGCTTTACTGCCTCCTCTTACTCTTACAGTCAGGGTTAGGGTTAGGCTTAGGCTTAGGGCTTCTTAAACATGGAAAATCTTACCTCAAGGAGCACTTTACCTCTAAAAGTCATCCCAACTGCAGCATAAAATTACCACAACAATGCTGCCTCCACCTGTTTTTCCCTGAGACAATGCCCAACCGTGGGCTGATTTACCTGCCTAGGCTTGGAGTTAGGCTTCTGCCTAGTGTTGAGCCTTCTCTTAGGGTTAGGTTTAGGGTTTAGGTTTGGGCTTGGGTTTAGGGTTTGGTATACGGTTAGGGTTAGGGTAAGCGCTTGTGTTAGGGTTGGGTTTATGGCTAGGTATAGAGTTAGGGTTAGGGTTAGGGTTTAGGATTAGGGTTAGCGTTAGGGTAAGGTTTAGGCTTAGGTTTAGGGTTAGGGGTAAGAGTAAGGTTAGGGTAAGGGTTAAGGTTACTGTTAGGGTTACCGTTAAGTTTTGGGTAATGTTAAGGGTTTCTTAAGCTAGGAAAATCTCACTTCCACGAACCATTAAACTCTAAAATTCATCCCAAGGACACCGCAAAATTTCCACAACGAGGCTGCCTCAACCTCTTTTTCCTTGGAACCATCCCTAACCCTGGGCTGATTTACCTGCCTAGGGTTAGGCTTTGGATTAGGGTTAGGGTTAGGATAAGGTTAGAGTTAGGGTTGGGGTTAGGGTTAGAGGTAGGGTTTGCCTTAGGGTTAGGGTTAGGATTAGGGTTTCGTTTAGGTTTAGGGTCAGGGTAAGGGTAAGCGTTAGGGCTGGGGTTAGGTTTTATCGTGTTCTTTAGGGTTAAGGATGAGGGTTAGCGTTAGCGTTTACGGTTACGGTTAGGGTTAGATTTAGGTTTAGGGTTAAGGCTGGAGTTAGGATTAGGGTTCAGCTTAGTGTTAGGGTTTGGGTGAAGGATAGTGTTAGTGTTAGGAATAGGGTTAGGGTTTCTTAAACCAGGAAAATCTCCCGTCAAGGAACGCTTCAACAACAAATGTCATCTCAAGAGGAGTGCAAAAGTACCTCAACAAGGCTTCCTCCCCCTCTTTTTTCTGGGGACCGTTCCTAACCCTAGCCTGATTTACCTGCCTCCAGTAAGGGTTAGGGTAAGGGTTACGCCTAGGGTGAGTGTTTTTTAAACTAGGCATCCCTGAGTTGAAAGAATACTGCAGCTGCAAAAGGCATCCCAAGGGGAGTGCAAAAGTGCCTCAACATGGTGGTGGCCCCTTCTGCTTTTTTCCTTGGGACCATCTCCAACACTCGGCTGATTAAGCTCCCTCGGGTCAGGGTCAGGGTTAGGGTTAAGGTTAGGATTAGGGTTAGGGTTTAAGGTTAGGGTTAGGTTTAGGTCTAGGTCTAGGGTTAGGGTTAGGGTCAGGTTTAGGACTAGGCTTAGGCTTAGGCTTAGGGTTAATGTTTCTTAAACCATGAAAATCTACCCTAAAGGAAGACTTCAGCTCTAAACCTCATCCCAAGGGGAGCGCAAAAGTACCACAACAAGGCTGCCTCCAACTCTTTTTCCTTGGGACCACTCCTCACCATCGGCTTATTTTCCTGCCTGAGGTTCGGGTTTGGCTTAGGGTTAGGATTAGGGTTGGCCTTAGAGTTAGGTACAGGGTTAGCGTTAGGGTTAGGGTTAGGGTCAGGGTTACGATTTGGTTTAGGCTGAGATTTAGGCTTAGGGCTAGGTTTAGGCTTAGGGTTAGGCTTAGGGTTAGGGTTAGCGGAAGGGCTAGGTTTAGGGTTAGGCTTTCTTAAACCTGGAAAATCTCACCTCAAGAAACACTTCAGCTGCAAAAGTCATCCCAAGCGGAGCGCAAAAGTATCACAATAAGGCTGCCTCCACCTCTTTTTCCTATGGACCGTCCCTAACCCTAGGTAGATGGACCTGCCTCCACGTAGGGTCAGGGTAAGGATTACGCCTTGGGTTGGGGTTTTTAAACTAGGAAACCCAGAGCTCCAAGCACACTGCAGCTGCCAAAGGATCTCAAGGGCAGCGCAAATGTTCCACAATATGGCTGCTTTCACAGCTTTTTCCTTGGCACCATCCCGACCCCTAGGCTGATTGACCTATTTACGGTTATGGTTACGATGAGGGCTTTTGTTTAACAAGGAATTTCTGAGCTGAAGCAATTTGGCCGCTGCAAAAGGCATCCCAAGGGGAGCGCTAAAGTACCACAACAAGGCTGCCTCCACCTCTTCTTCCTGGGGACCGTCCTTAACCCTAGGCTGATTTACCTGCCTAGGGTCAGGGTTAGTGTTAAGCCTAGGTTTAGGGTTTGGTAAACCGCTGAACCCTGAGCTCCAAGCACACTGCAGCTGCCAATGGCATCCCAAGGGGAGCACAGAAGTGCCATAACATGGCTGCCTCCACTGCATTTTCCTTGGCACCATCCCTAACTCTAGGCTGAGTTTCCTGCCTAGGGTTAAGCTTAGGGTTTAACCTAGGCTAAGGGGTTTTTTAAACTAGGAAAGTCTGAGCTCAAGGAGCACTGCAGCTGTGAAAAGCATCACAAGGGGAGCGCATAAGTTCCAGAACATGGCTGCTTTCACAGCTTTTTCCTTGGCACCATCCCGACCCCTAGGCTGATTGACCTGTTTAGGGTTAGGGTTAGGATTGGGGTTCCGGCTAGGGTTAGGATTAGGAGTAGGGTTAGGGCAAGGGTGAGGACTAGGGTTAGGGTTAGGGTCACTCTTAGGGTTATTGTTAGATTTAGGGTTACGGTTACGTTTAGGGTTAGGGTTACTTTTACGGTTAGGGCTAGGGTTCGGGTTAGAGTTGATGTTTAGGCTTAGGGTTAGGGTTAGGGTTAGGGCTAGGGATTGGTTTAGGTTTAGTCTTTAGGCTTAGTGTTAGGGTTAGAGTTAGGGTTAGGGTTTCTTAAACCAGAAAAATCTTACCTGAAGGAACACTTCAGCTGTAAATGTCATCCCAAGGGGAGCGCAAATGTACAACAACAACGCTGCATCCTCCTCTTTTTCCTGGGACTATCCCTAACCCTAGGCTGCTTTACTGCCTCCTCTTACTCTTACAGTCAGGGTTAGGGTTAGGCTTAGGCTTAGGGCTTCTTAAACATGGAAAATCTTACCTCAAGGAGCACTTTACCTCTAAAAGTCATCCCAACTGCAGCATAAAATTACCACAACAATGCTGCCTCCACCTGTTTTTCCCTGAGACAATGCCCAACCGTGGGCTGATTTACCTGCCTAGGCTTGGAGTTAGGCTTCTGCCTAGTGTTGAGCCTTCTCTTAGGGTTAGGTTTAGGGTTCAGGGTTGGGCTTGGGTTTAGGGTTTGGTATACGGTTAGGGTTAGGGTAAGCGCTTGTGTTAGGGTTGGGTTTATGGCTAGGTATAGAGTTAGGGTTAGGGTTAGGGTTTAGGATTAGGGTTAGCGTTAGGGTAAGGTTTAGGCTTAGGTTTAGGGTTAGGGGTAAGAGTAAGGTTAGGGTAAGGGTTAAGGTTACTGTTAGGGTTACGGTTAAGTTTTGGGTAATGTTAAGGGTTTCTTAAGCTAGGAAAATCTCACTTCCAGGAACAATTCAACTCTAAAATTCATCCCAAGGACACCGCAAAATTTCCACAACGAGGCTGCCTCAACCTCTTTTACCTTGGCACCATCCCTAACCCTGGGCTGATTTACCTGCCTAGGGTTAGGCTTTGGATTAGGGTTAGGGTTAGGATAAGGTTAGAGTTAGGGTTGGGGTTAGGGTTAGAGGTAGGGTTTGCCTTAGGGTTAGGGTTAGGATTAGGGTTTAGTTTAGGTTTAGGGTCAGGGTAAGGGTAAGCGTTAGGGCTGGGGTTAGGTTTTATCGTGTTCTTTAGGGTTAAGGATTAGGGTTAGCGTTAGCGTTTACGGTTACGGTTAGGGTTAGATTTAGGTTTAGGGTTAAGGCTGGAGTTAGGATTAGGGTTCAGCTTAGTGTTAGGGTTTGGGTGAAGGATAGTGTTAGTGTTAGGAATAGGGTTAGGGTTTCTTAAACCAGGAAAATCTCCCGTCAAGGAACGCTTCAACAACAAATGTCATCTCAAGAGGAGTGCAAAAGTACCTCAACAAGGCTTCCTCCCCCTCTTTTTTCTGGGGACCGTTCCTAACCCTAGCCTGATTTACCTGCCTCCAGTAAGGGTTAGGGTAAGGGTTACGCCTAGGGTGAGGGTTTTTTAAACTAGGCATCCCTGAGTTGAAAGAATACTGCAGCAGCAAAAGGCATCCCAAGGGGAGTGCAAAAGTGCCTCAACATGGTGGCCCCTTCTGCTTTTTTCCTTGGGACCATCGCCAACACTCGGCTGATTAAGCTCCCTCGGGTCAGGGTCAGGGTTAGGGTTAAGGTTAGGATTAGGGTTAGGGTTTAAGGTTAGGGTTAGGTTTAGGTCTAGGTCTAGGGTTAGGGTTAGGGTCAGGTTTAGGACTAGGCTTAGGCTTAGGCTTAGGGTTAATGTTTCTTAAACCATGAAAATCTACCCTAAAGGAAGACTTCAGCTCTAAACCTCATCCCAAGGGGAGCGCAAAAGTACCACAACAAGGCTGCCTCCAACTCTTTTTCCTTGGGACCACTCCTCACCATCGGCTTATTTTCCTGCCTGAGGTTCGGGTTTGGCTTAGGGTTAGGATTAGGGTTGGCCTTAGAGTTAGGTACAGGGTTAGCGTTAGGGTTAGGGTTAGGGTCAGGGTTACGATTTGGTTTAGGCTGAGATTTAGGCTTAGGCTTAGGTTTAGGCTTAGGGTTAGGCTTAGGGTTAGGGTTAGCGGAAGGGCTAGGGTTAGGGTTAGGCTTTCTTAAACCTGGAAAATCTCACCTCAAGAAACACTTCAGCTGCAAAAGTCATCCCAAGCGGAGCGCAAAAGTATCACAATAAGGCTGCCTCCACCTCTTTTTCCTATGGACCGTCCCTAACCCTAGGTAGAAGGACCTGCCTCCACGTAGGGTCAGAGTAAGGATTACGCCTTGGGTTGGGGTTTTTAAACTAGGAAACCCAGAGCTCCAAGCACACTGCAGCTGCCAAAGGATCTCAAGGGCAGCGCAAATGTTCCACAATATGGCTGCTTTCACAGCTTTTTCCTTGGCACCATCCCGACCCCTAGGCTGATTGACCTATTTAGGGTTATGGTTACGATGAGGGCTTTTGTTTAACAAGGAATTTCTGAGCTGAAGCAATTTGGCCGCTGCAAAAGGCATCCCAAGGGGAGCGCTAAAGTACCACAACAAGGCTGCCTCCACCTCTTCTTCCTGGGGACCGTCCTTAACCCTAGGCTGATTTACCTGCCTAGGGTCAGGGTTAGTGTTAAGCCTAGGTTTAGGGTTTGGTAAACCACTGAACCTTGAGCTCCAAGCACACTGCAGCTGCCAAAGGCATCGCAAGGGGAGCACAGAAGTGCCATAACATGGCTGCCTCCACTGCATTTTCCTTGGCACCATCCCTAACTCTAGGCTGAGTTTCCTGCCTAGGGTTAAGCTTAGGGTTTAACCTAGGCTAAGGGGTTTTTTAAACTAGGAAAGTCTGAGCTCAAGGAGCACTGCAGCTGTGAAAAGCATCACAAGGGGAGCGCATAAGTTCCAGAACATGGCTGCTTTCACAGCTTTTTCCTTGGCACCATCCCGACCCCTAGGCTGATTGACCTGTTTAGGGTTAGGGTTAGGATTGGGGTTCCGGCTAGGGTTAGGATTAGGAGTAGGGTTAGGGCAAGGGTGAGGACTAGGGTTAGGGTTAGGGTCACTCTTAGGGTTAGGGTTAGGTTTAGGGTTACGGTTACGTTTAGGGTTAGGGTTACTTTTACGGTTAGGGCTAGGGTTCGGGTTAGAGTTGATGTTTAGGCTTAGGGTTAGGGTTAGGGTTAGGGCTAGGGATTGGTTTAGGTTTAGTCTTTAGGCTTAGTGTTAGGGTTAGAGTTAGGGTTAGGGTTTCTTAAACCAGAAAAATCTTACCTGAAGGAACACTTCAGCTGCAAAAGTCATCCCAAGGGGAGCGCAAAAGTACAACAACAACGCTGCATCCTCCTCTTTTTCCTGGGACTATCCCTAACCCTAGGCTGCTTTACTGCCTCCTCTTACTCTTACAGTCAGGGTTAGGGTTAGGCTTAGGCTTAGGGCTTCTTAAACATGGAAAATCTTACCTCAAGGAGCACTTTACCTCTAAAAGTCATCCCAACTGCAGCATAAAATTACCACAACAATGCTGCCTCCACCTGTTTTTCCCTGAGACAATGCCCAACCGTGGGCTGATTTACCTGCCTAGGCTTGGAGTTAGGCTTCTGCCTAGTGTTGAGCCTTCTCTTAGGGTTAGGTTTAGGGTTTAGGTTTGGGCTTGGGTTTAGGGTTTGGTATACGGTTAGGGTTAGGGTAAGCGCTTGTGTTAGGGTTGGGTTTATGGCTAGGTATAGAGTTAGGGTTAGGGTTAGGGTTTAGGATTAGGGTTAGCGTTAGGGTAAGGTTTAGGCTTAGGTTTAGGGTTAGGGTTTAGGATTAGGGTTAGCGTTAGGGTAAGGTTTAGGCTTAGGTTTAGGGTTAGGGGTAAGAGTAAGGTTAGGGTAAGGGTTAAGGTTACTGTTAGGGTTACGGTTAAGTTTTGGGTAATGTTAAGGGTTTCTTAAGCTAGGAAAATCTCACTTCCAGGAACAATTCAACTCTAAAATTCATCCCAAGGACACTGCAAAATTTCCACAACGAGGCTGCCTCAACCTCTTTTTCCTTGGAACCATCCCTAACCCTGGGCTGATTTACCTGCCTAGGGTTAGGCTTTGGATTAGGGTTAGGGTTAGGATAAGGTTAGAGTTAGGGTTGGGGTTAGGGTTAGAGGTAGGGTTTGCCTTAGGGTTAGGGTTAGGATTAGGGTTTAGTTTAGGTTTAGGGTCAGGGTAAGGGTAAGCGTTAGGGCTGGGGTTAGGTTTTATCGTGTTCTTTAGGGTTAAGGATGAGGGTTAGCGTTAGCGTTTACGGTTACGGTTAGGGTTAGATTTAGGTTTAGGGTTAAGGCTGGAGTTAGGATTAGGGTTCAGCTTAGTGTTAGGGTTTGGGTGAAGGATAGTGTTAGTGTTAGGAATAGGGTTAGGGTTTCTTAAACCAGGAAAATCTCCCGTCAAGGAACGCTTCAACAACAAATGTCATCTCAAGAGGAGTGCAAAAGTACCTCAACAAGGCTTCCTCCCCCTCTTTGTTCTGGGGACTGTTCCTAACCCTAGCCTGATTTACCTGCCTCCAGTAAGGGTTAGGGTAAGGGTTACGCCTAGGGTGAGGGTTTTTTAAACTAGGCATCCCTGAGTTGAAAGAATACTGCAGCTGCAAAAGGCATCCCAAGGGGAGTGCAAAAGTGCCTCAACATGGTGGCCCCTTCTGCTTTTATCCTTGGGACCATCGCCAACACTCGGCTGATTAAGCTCCCTCGGGTCAGGGTCAGGGTTAGGGTTAAGGTTAGGATTAGGGTTAGGGTTTAAGGTTAGGGTTAGGTTTAGGTCTAGGTCTAGGGTTAGGGTTAGGGTCAGGTTTAGGACTAGGCTTAGGCTTAGGCTTAGGGTTAATGTTTCTTAAACCATGAAAATCTACCCTAAAGGAAGACTTCAGCTCTAAACCTCATCCCAAGGGGAGCGCAAAAGTACCACAACAAGGCTGCCTCCAACTCTTTTTCCTTGGGACCACTCCTCACCATCGGCTTATTTTCCTGCCTGAGGTTCGGGTTTGGCTTAGGGTTAGGATTAGGGTTGGCCTTAGAGTTAGGTACAGGGTTAGCGTTAGGGTTAGGGTTAGGGTCAGGGTTACGATTTGGTTTAGGCTGAGATTTAGGCTTAGGCTTAGGTTTAGGCTTAGGGTTAGGCTTAGGGTTAGGGTTAGCGGAAGGGCTAGGGTTAGGGTTAGGCTTTCTTAAACCTGGAAAATCTCACCTCAAGAAACACTTCAGCTGCAAAAGTCATCCCAAGCGGAGCGCAAAAGTATCACAATAAGGCTGCCTCCACCTCTTTTTCCTATGGACCGTCCCTAACCCTAGGTAGAAGGACCTGCCTCCACGTAGGGTCAGGGTAAGGATTACGCCTTGGGTTGGGGTTTTTAAACTAGGAAACCCAGAGCTCCAAGCACACTGCAGCTGCCAAAGGATCTCAAGGGCAGCGCAAATGTTCCACAATATGGCTGCTTTCACAGCTTTTTCCTTGGCACCATCCCGACCCCTAGGCTGATTGACCTATTTAGGGTTATGGTTACGATGAGGGCTTTTGTTTAACAAGGAATTTCTGAGCTGAAGCAATTTGGCCGCTGCAAAAGGCATCCCAAGGGGAGCGCTAAAGTACCACAACAAGGCTGCCTCCACCTCTTCTTCCTGGGGACCGTCCTTAACCCTAGGCTGATTTACCAGCCTAGGGTCAGGGTTAGTGTTAAGCCTAGGTTTAGGGTTTGGTAAACCACTGAACCTTGAGCTCCAAGCACACTGCAGCTGCCAAAGGCATCCCAAGGGGAGCACAGAAGTGCCATAACATGGCTGCCTCCACTGCATTTTCCTTGGCACCATCCCTAACTCTAGGCTGAGTTTCCTGCCTAGGGTTAGGCTTAGGGTTTAACCTAGGCTAAGGGGTTTTTTAAACTAGGAAAGTCTGAGCTCAAGGAGCACTGCAGCTGTGAAAAGCATCACAAGGGGAGCGCATAAGTTCCAGAACATGGCTGCTTTCACAGCTTTTTCCTTGGCACCATCCCGACCCCTAGGCTGATTGACCTGTTTAGGGTTAGGGTTAGGATTGGGGTTCTGGCTAGGGTTAGGATTAGGAGTAGGGTTAGCGCAAGGGTGAGGACTAGGGTTAGGGTTAGGGTCACTCTTAGGGTTAGGGTTAGGTTTAGGGTTACGGTTACATTTAGGGTTAGGGTTACTTTTACGGTTAGGGCTAGGGTTCGGGTTAGAGTTGATGTTTAGGCTTAGGGTTAGGGTTAGGGTTAGGGCTAGGGATTGGTTTAGGTTTAGTCTTTAGGCTTAGTGTTAGGGTTAGAGTTAGGGTTAGGGTTTCTTAAACCAGAAAAATCTTACCTGAAGGAACACTTCAGCTGCAAAAGTCATCCCAAGGGGAGCGCAAAAGTACAACAACAACGCTGCATCCTCCTCTTTTTCCTGGGACTATCCCTAACCCTAGGCTGCTTTACTGCCTCCTCTTACTCTTACAGTCAGGGTTAGGGTTAGGCTTAGGCTTAGGGCTTCTTAAACATGGAAAATCTTACCTCAAGGAGCACTTTACCTCTAAAAGTCATCCCAACTGCAGCATAAAATTACCACAACAATGCTGCCTCCACCTGTTTTTCCCTGAGACAATGCCCAACCGTGGGCTGATTTACCTGCCTAGGCTTGGAGTTAGGCTTCTGCCTAGTGTTGAGCCTTCTCTTAGGGTTAGGTTTAGGGTTTAGGTTTGGGCTTGGGTTTAGGGTTTGGTATACGGTTAGGGTTAGGGTAAGCGCTTGTGTTAGGGTTGGGTTTATGGCTAGGTATAGAGTTAGGGTTAGGGTTAGGGTTTAGGATTAGGGTTAGCGTTAGGGTAAGGTTTAGGCTTAGGTTTAGGGTTAGGGGTAAGAGTAAGTTTAGGGTAAGGGTTAAGGTTACTGTTAGGGTTACCGTTAAGTTTTGGGTAATGTTAAGGGTTTCTTAAGCTAGGAAAATCTCACTTCCACGAACCATTAAACTCTAAAATTCATCCCAAGGACACCGCAAAATTTCCACAACGAGGCTGCCTCAACCTCTTTTTCCTTGGAACCATCCCTAACCCTGGGCTGATTTACCTGCCTAGGGTTAGGCTTTGGATTAGGGTTAGGGTTAGGATAAGGTTAGAGTTAGGGTTGGGGTTAGGGTTAGAGGTAGGGTTTGCCTTAGGGTTAGGGTTAGGATTAGGGTTTCGTTTAGGTTTAGGGTCAGGGTAAGGGTAAGCGTTAGGGCTGGGGTTAGGTTTTATCGTGTTCTTTAGGGTTAAGGATGAGGGTTAGCGTTAGCGTTTACGGTTACGGTTAGGGTTAGATTTAGGTTTAGGGTTAAGGCTGGAGTTAGGATTAGGGTTCAGCTTAGTGTTAGGGTTTGGGTGAAGGATAGTGTTAGTGTTAGGAATAGGGTTAGGGTTTCTTAAACCAGGAAAATCTCCCGTCAAGGAACGCTTCAACAACAAATGTCATCTCAAGAGGAGTGCAAAAGTACCTCAACAAGGCTTCCTCCCCCTCTTTGTTCTGGGGACTGTTCCTAACCCTAGCCTGATTTACCTGCCTCCAGTAAGGGTTAGGGTAAGGGTTACGCCTAGGGTGAGGGTTTTTTAAACTAGGCATCCCTGAGTTGAAAGAATACTGCAGCTGCAAAAGGCATCCCAAGGGGAGTGCAAAAGTGCCTCAACATGGTGGCCCCTTCTGCTTTTATCCTTGGGACCATCGCCAACACTCGGCTGATTAAGCTCCCTCGGGTCAGGGTCAGGGTTAGGGTTAAGGTTAGGATTAGGGTTAGGGTTTAAGGTTAGGGTTAGGTTTAGGTCTAGGTCTAGGGTTAGGGTTAGGGTCAGGTTTAGGACTAGGCTTAGGCTTAGGCTTAGGGTTAATGTTTCTTAAACCATGAAAATCTACCCTAAAGGAAGACTTCAGCTCTAAACCTCATCCCAAGGGGAGCGCAAAAGTACCACAACAAGGCTGCCTCCAACTCTTTTTCCTTGGGACCACTCCTCACCATCGGCTTATTTTCCTGCCTGAGGTTCGGGTTTGGCTTAGGGTTAGGATTAGGGTTGGCCTTAGAGTTAGGTACAGGGTTAGCGTTAGGGTTAGGGTTAGGGTCAGGGTTACGATTTGGTTTAGGCTGAGATTTAGGCTTAGGGCTAGGTTTAGGCTTAGGGTTAGGCTTAGGGTTAGGGTTAGCGGAAGGGCTAGGTTTAGGGTTAGGCTTTCTTAAACCTGGAAAATCTCACCTCAAGAAACACTTCAGCTGCAAAAGTCATCCCAAGCGGAGCGCAAAAGTATCACAATAAGGCTGCCTCCACCTCTTTTTCCTATGGACCGTCCCTAACCCTAGGTAGATGGACCTGCCTCCACGTAGGGTCAGGGTAAGGATTACGCCTTGGGTTGGGGTTTTTAAACTAGGAAACCCAGAGCTCCAAGCACACTGCAGCTGCCAAAGGATCTCAAGGGCAGCGCAAATGTTCCACAATATGGCTGCTTTCACAGCTTTTTCCTTGGCACCATCCCGACCCCTAGGCTGATTGACCTATTTAGGGTTATGGTTACGATGAGGGCTTTTGTTTAACAAGGAATTTCTGAGCTGAAGCAATTTGGCCGCTGCAAAAGGCATCCCAAGGGGAGCGCTAAAGTACCACAACAAGGCTGCCTCCACCTCTTCTTCCTGGGGACCGTCCTTAACCCTAGGCTGATTTACCAGCCTAGGGTCAGGGTTAGTGTTAAGCCTAGGTTTAGGGTTTGGTAAACCACTGAACCTTGAGCTCCAAGCACACTGCAGCTGCCAAAGGCATCGCAAGGGGAGCACAGAAGTGCCATAACATGGCTGCCTCCACTGCATTTTCCTTGGCACCATCCCTAACTCTAGGCTGAGTTTCCTGCCTAGGGTTAGGCTTAGGGTTTAACCTAGGCTAAGGGGTTTTTTAAACTAGGAAAGTCTGAGCTCAAGGAGCACTGCAGCTGTGAAAAGCATCACAAGGGGAGCGCATAAGTTCCAGAACATGGCTGCTTTCACAGCTTTTTCCTTGGCACCATCCCGACCCCTAGGCTGATTGACCTGTTTAGGGTTAGGGTTAGGATTGGGGTTCCGGCTAGGGTTAGGATTAGGAGTAGGGTTAGGGCAAGGGTGAGGACTAGGGTTAGGGTTAGGGTCACTCTTAGTGTTAGGGTTAGGTTTAGGGTTACGGTTACGTTTAGGGTTAGGGTTACTTTTACGGTTAGGGCTAGGGTTCGGGTTAGAGTTGATGTTTAGGCTTAGGGTTAGGGTTAGGGTTAGGGCTAGGGATTGGTTTAGGTTTAGTCTTTAGGCTTAGTGTTAGGGTTAGAGTTAGGTTTAGGGTTTCTTAAACCAGAAAAATCTTACCTGAAGGAACACTTCAGCTGCAAAAGTCATCCCAAGGGGAGTGCAAATGTACAACAACAACGCTGCATCCTCCTCTTTTTCCTGGGACTATCCCTAACCCTAGGCTGCTTTACTGCCTCCTATTACTCTTACAGTCAGGGTTAGGGTTAGGCTTAGGCTTAGGGCTTCTTAAACATGGAAAATCTTACCTCAAGGAGCACTTTACCTCTAAAAGTCATCCCAACTGCAGCATAAAATTACCACAACAATGCTGCCTCCACCTGTTTTTCCCTGAGACAATGCCCAACCGTGGGCTGATTTACCTGCCTAGGCTTGGAGTTAGGCTTGTGCCTAGTGTTGAGCCTTCTCTTAGGGTTAGGTTTAGGGTTCAGGGTTGGGCTTGGGTTTAGGGTTTGGTATACAGTTAGGGTTAGGGTAAGCGCTTGTGTTAGGGTTGGGTTTATGGTTAGGTATAGAGTTAGGGTTAGGGTTAGGGTTTAGGATTAGGGTTAGCGTTAGGGTAAGGTTTAGGCTTAGGTTTAGGGTTAGGGGTAAGAGTAAGGTTAGGGTAAGGGTTAAGGTTACTGTTAGGGTTACCGTTAAGTTTTGGGTAATATTAAGGGTTTCTTAATCTAGGAAAATCTCACTTCCAGGAACCATTAAACTCTAAAATTCATCCCAAGGACACCGCAAAATTTCCACAACGAGGCTGCCTCAACCTCTTTTTCCTTGGAACCATCCCTAACCCTGGGCTGATTTACCTGCCTAGGGTTAGGCTTTGGATTAGGGTTAGGGTTAGGATAAGGTTAGAGTTAGGGTTGGGGTTAGGGTTAGAGGTAGGGTTTGCCTTAGGGTTAGGGTTAGGATTAGGGTTTAGTTTAGGTTTAGGGTCAGGGTAAGGGTAAGCGTTAGGGCTGGGGTTAGGTTTTATCGTGTTCTTTAGGGTTAAGGATGAGGGTTAGCGTTAGCGTTTACGGTTACGGTTAGGGTTAGATTTAGGTTTAGGGTTAAGGCTGGAGTTAGGATTAGGGTTCAGCTTAGTGTTAGGGTTTGGGTGAAGGATAGTGTTAGTGTTAGGAATAGGGTTAGGGTTTCTTAAACCAGGAAAATCTCCCGTCAAGGAACGCTTCAACAACAAATGTCATCTCAAGAGGAGTGCAAAAGTACCTCAACAAGGCTTCCTCCCCCTCTTTTTTCTGGGGACCGTTCCTAACCCTAGCCTGATTTACCTGCCTCCAGTAAGGGTTAGGGTAAGGGTTACGCCTAGGGTGAGTGTTTTTTAAACTAGGCATCCCTGAGTTGAAAGAATACTGCAGCTGCAAAAGGCATCCCAAGGGGAGTGCAAAAGTGCCTCAACATGGTGGTGGCCCCTTCTGCTTTTTTCCTTGGGACCATCTCCAACACTCGGCTGATTAAGCTCCCTCGGGTCAGGGTCAGGGTTAGGGTTAAGGTTAGGATTAGGGTTAGGGTTTAAGGTTAGGGTTAGGTTTAGGTCTAGGTCTAGGGTTAGGGTTAGGGTCAGGTTTAGGACTAGGCTTAGGCTTAGGCTTAGGGTTAATGTTTCTTAAACCATGAAAATCTACCCTAAAGGAAGACTTCAGCTCTAAACCTCATCCCAAGGGGAGCGCAAAAGTACCACAACAAGGCTGCCTCCAACTCTTTTTCCTTGGGACCACTCCTCACCATCGGCTTATTTTCCTGCCTGAGGTTCGGGTTTGGCTTAGGGTTAGGATTAGGGTTGGCCTTAGAGTTAGGTACAGGGTTAGCGTTAGGGTTAGGGTTAGGGTCAGGGTTACGATTTGGTTTAGGCTGAGATTTAGGCTTAGGGCTAGGTTTAGGCTTAGGGTTAGGCTTAGGGTTAGGGTTAGCGGAAGGGCTAGGTTTAGGGTTAGGCTTTCTTAAACCTGGAAAATCTCACCTCAAGAAACACTTCAGCTGCAAAAGTCATCCCAAGCGGAGCGCAAAAGTATCACAATAAGGCTGCCTCCACCTCTTTTTCCTATGGACCGTCCCTAACCCTAGGTAGATGGACCTGCCTCCACGTAGGGTCAGGGTAAGGATTACGCCTTGGGTTGGGGTTTTTAAACTAGGAAACCCAGAGCTCCAAGCACACTGCAGCTGCCAAAGGATCTCAAGGGCAGCGCAAATGTTCCACAATATGGCTGCTTTCACAGCTTTTTCCTTGGCACCATCCCGACCCCTAGGCTGATTGACCTATTTAGGGTTATGGTTACGATGAGGGCTTTTGTTTAACAAGGAATTTCTGAGCTGAAGCAATTTGGCCGCTGCAAAAGGCATCCCAAGGGGAGCGCTAAAGTACCACAACAAGGCTGCCTCCACCTCTTCTTCCTGGGGACCGTCCTTAACCCTAGGCTGATTTACCAGCCTAGGGTCAGGGTTAGTGTTAAGCCTAGGTTTAGGGTTTGGTAAACCGCTGAACCCTGAGCTCCAAGCACACTGCAGCTGCCAATGGCATCCCAAGGGGAGCACAGAAGTGCCATAACATGGCTGCCTCCACTGCATTTTCCTTGGCACCATCCCTAACTCTAGGCTGAGTTTCCTGCCTAGGGTTAAGCTTAGGGTTTAACCTGGGCTAAGGGGTTTTTTAAACTAGGAAAGTCTGAGCTCAAGGAGCACTGCAGCTGTGAAAAGCATCACAAGGGGAGCGCATAAGTTCCAGAACATGGCTGCTTTCACAGCTTTTTCCTTGGCACCATCCCGACCCCTAGGCTGATTGACCTGTTTAGGGTTAGGGTTAGGATTGGGGTTCCGGCTAGGGTTAGGATTAGGAGTAGGGTTAGGGCAAGGGTGAGGACTAGGGTTAGGGTTAGGGTCACTCTTAGGGTTAGGGTTAGGTTTAGGGTTACGGTTACATTTAGGGTTAGGGTTACTTTTACGGTTAGGGCTAGGGTTCGGGTTAGAGTTGATGTTTAGGCTTAGGGTTAGGGTTAGGGTTAGGGCTAGGGATTGGTTTAGGTTTAGTCTTTAGGCTTAGTGTTAGGGTTAGAGTTAGGGTTAGGGTTTCTTAAACCAGAAAAATCTTACCTGAAGGAACACTTCAGCTGTAAATGTCATCCCAAGGGGAGCGCAAATGTACAACAACAACGCTGCATCCTCCTCTTTTTCCTGGGACTATCCCTAACCCTAGGCTGCTTTACTGCCTCCTCTTACTCTTACAGTCAGGGTTAGGGTTAGGCTTAGGCTTAGGGCTTCTTAAACATGGAAAATCTTACCTCAAGGAGCACTTTACCTCTAAAAGTCATCCCAACTGCAGCATAAAATTACCACAACAATGCTGCCTCCACCTGTTTTTCCCTGAGACAATGCCCAACCGTGGGCTGATTTACCTGCCTAGGCTTGGAGTTAGGCTTCTGCCTAGTGTTGAGCCTTCTCTTAGGGTTAGGTTTAGGGTTCAGGGTTGGGCTTGGGTTTAGGGTTTGGTATACGGTTAGGGTTAGGGTAAGCGCTTGTGTTAGGGTTGGGTTTATGGCTAGGTATAGAGTTAGGGTTAGGGTTAGGGTTTAGGATTAGGGTTAGCGTTAGGGTAAGGTTTAGGCTTAGGTTTAGGGTTAGGGGTAAGAGTAAGGTTAGGGTAAGGGTTAAGGTTACTGTTAGGGTTACGGTTAAGTTTTGGGTAATGTTAAGGGTTTCTTAAGCTAGGAAAATCTCACTTCCAGGAACAATTCAACTCTAAAATTCATCCCAAGGACACCGCAAAATTTCCACAACGAGGCTGCCTCAACCTCTTTTACCTTGGCACCATCCCTAACCCTGGGCTGATTTACCTGCCTAGGGTTAGGCTTTGGATTAGGGTTAGGGTTAGGATAAGGTTAGAGTTAGGGTTGGGGTTAGGGTTAGAGGTAGGGTTTGCCTTAGGGTTAGGGTTAGGATTAGGGTTTAGTTTAGGTTTAGGGTCAGGGTAAGGGTAAGCGTTAGGGCTGGGGTTAGGTTTTATCGTGTTCTTTAGGGTTAAGGATTAGGGTTAGCGTTAGCGTTTACGGTTACGGTTAGGGTTAGATTTAGGTTTAGGGTTAAGGCTGGAGTTAGGATTAGGGTTCAGCTTAGTGTTAGGGTTTGGGTGAAGGATAGTGTTAGTGTTAGGAATAGGGTTAGGGTTTCTTAAACCAGGAAAATCTCCCGTCAAGGAACGCTTCAACAACAAATGTCATCTCAAGAGGAGTGCAAAAGTACCTCAACAAGGCTTCCTCCCCCTCTTTTTTCTGGGGACCGTTCCTAACCCTAGCCTGATTTACCTGCCTCCAGTAAGGGTTAGGGTAAGGGTTACGCCTAGGGTGAGGGTTTTTTAAACTAGGCATCCCTGAGTTGAAAGAATACTGCAGCAGCAAAAGGCATCCCAAGGGGAGTGCAAAAGTGCCTCAACATGGTGGCCCCTTCTGCTTTTTTCCTTGGGACCATCGCCAACACTCGGCTGATTAAGCTCCCTCGGGTCAGGGTCAGGGTTAGGGTTAAGGTTAGGATTAGGGTTAGGGTTTAAGGTTAGGGTTAGGTTTAGGTCTAGGTCTAGGGTTAGGGTTAGGGTCAGGTTTATGACTAGGCTTAGGCTTAGGCTTAGGGTTAATGTTTCTTAAACCATGAAAATCTACCCTAAAGGAAGACTTCAGCTCTAAACCTCATCCCAAGGGGAGCGCAAAAGTACCACAACAAGGCTGCCTCCAACTCTTTTTCCTTGGGACCACTCCTCACCATCGGCTTATTTTCCTGCCTGAGGTTCGGGTTTGGCTTAGGGTTAGGATTAGGGTTGGCCTTAGAGTTAGGTACAGGGTTAGCGTTAGGGTTAGGGTTAGGGTCAGGGTTACGATTTGGTTTAGGCTGAGATTTAGGCTTAGGCTTAGGTTTAGGCTTAGGGTTAGGCTTAGGGTTAGGGTTAGCGGAAGGGCTAGGGTTAGGGTTAGGCTTTCTTAAACCTGGAAAATCTCACCTCAAGAAACACTTCAGCTGCAAAAGTCATCCCAAGCGGAGCGCAAAAGTATCACAATAAGGCTGCCTCCACCTCTTTTTCCTATGGACCGTCCCTAACCCTAGGTAGAAGGACCTGCCTCCACGTAGGGTCAGAGTAAGGATTACGCCTTGGGTTGGGGTTTTTAAACTAGGAAACTCAGAGCTCCAAGCACACTGCAGCTGCCAAAGGATCTCAAGGGCAGCGCAAATGTTCCACAATATGGCTGCTTTCACAGCTTTTTCCTTGGCACCATCCCGACCCCTAGGCTGATTGACCTATTTAGGGTTATGGTTACGATGAGGGCTTTTGTTTAACAAGGAATTTCTGAGCTGAAGCAATTTGGCCGCTGCAAAAGGCATCCCAAGGGGAGCGCTAAAGTACCACAACAAGGCTGCCTCCACCTCTTCTTCCTGGGGACCGTCCTTAACCCTAGGCTGATTTACCTGCCTAGGGTCAGGGTTAGTGTTAAGCCTAGGTTTAGGGTTTGGTAAACCACTGAACCTTGAGCTCCAAGCACACTGCAGCTGCCAAAGGCATCGCAAGGGGAGCACAGAAGTGCCATAACATGGCTGCCTCCACTGCATTTTCCTTGGCACCATCCCTAACTCTAGGCTGAGTTTCCTGCCTAGGGTTAAGCTTAGGGTTTAACCTAGGCTAAGGGGTTTTTTAAACTAGGAAAGTCTGAGCTCAAGGAGCACTGCAGCTGTGAAAAGCATCACAAGGGGAGCGCATAAGTTCCAGAACATGGCTGCTTTCACAGCTTTTTCCTTGGCACCATCCCGACCCCTAGGCTGATTGACCTGTTTAGGGTTAGGGTTAGGATTGGGGTTCCGGCTAGGGTTAGGATTAGGAGTAGGGTTAGGGCAAGGGTGAGGACTAGGGTTAGGGTTAGGGTCACTCTTAGGGTTAGGGTTAGGTTTAGGGTTACGGTTACATTTAGGGTTAGGGTTACTTTTACGGTTAGGGCTAGGGTTCGGGTTAGAGTTGATGTTTAGGCTTAGGGTTAGGGTTAGGGTTAGGGCTAGGGATTGGTTTAGGTTTAGTCTTTAGGCTTAGTGTTAGGGTTAGAGTTAGGGTTAGGGTTTCTTAAACCAGAAAAATCTTACCTGAAGGAACACTTCAGCTGCAAAAGTCATCCCAAGGGGAGCGCAAAAGTACAACAACAACGCTGCATCCTCCTCTTTTTCCTGGGATGATCCCTAACCCTAGGCTGCTTTACTGCCTCCTCTTACTCTTACAGTCAGGGTTAGGGTTAGGCTTAGGCTTAGGGCTTCTTAAACATGGAAAATCTTACCTCAAGGAGCACTTTACCTCTAAAAGTCATCCCAACTGCAGCATAAAATTACCACAACAATGCTGCCTCCACCTGTTTTTCCCTGAGACAATGCCCAACCGTGGGCTGATTTACCTGCCTAGGCTTGGAGTTAGGCTTCTGCCTAGTGTTGAGCCTTCTCTTAGGGTTAGGTTTAGGGTTTAGGTTTGGGCTTGGGTTTAGGGTTTGGTATACGGTTAGGGTTAGGGTAAGCGCTTGTGTTAGGGTTGGGTTTATGGCTAGGTATAGAGTTAGGGTTAGGGTTAGGGTTTAGGATTAGGGTTAGCGTTAGGGTAAGGTTTAGGCTTAGGTTTAGGGTTAGGGTTTAGGATTAGGGTTAGCGTTAGGGTAAGGTTTAGGCTTAGGTTTAGGGTTAGGGGTAAGAGTAAGGTTAGGGTAAGGGTTAAGGTTACTGTTAGGGTTACGGTTAAGTTTTGGGTAATGTTAAGGGTTTCTTAAGCTAGGAAAATCTCACTTCCAGGAACAATTCAACTCTAAAATTCATCCCAAGGACACTGCAAAATTTCCACAACGAGGCTGCCTCAACCTCTTTTTCCTTGGAACCATCCCTAACCCTGGGCTGATTTACCTGCCTAGGGTTAGGCTTTGGATTAGGGTTAGGGTTAGGATAAGGTTAGAGTTAGGGTTGGGGTTAGGGTTAGAGGTAGGGTTTGCCTTAGGGTTAGGGTTAGGATTAGGGTTTAGTTTAGGTTTAGGGTCAGGGTAAGGGTAAGCGTTAGGGCTGGGGTTAGGTTTTATCGTGTTCTTTAGGGTTAAGGATGAGGGTTAGCGTTAGCGTTTACGGTTACGGTTAGGGTTAGATTTAGGTTTAGGGTTAAGGCTGGAGTTAGGATTAGGGTTCAGCTTAGTGTTAGGGTTTGGGTGAAGGATAGTGTTAGTGTTAGGAATAGGGTTAGGGTTTCTTAAACCAGGAAAATCTCCCGTCAAGGAACGCTTCAACAACAAATGTCATCTCAAGAGGAGTGCAAAAGTACCTCAACAAGGCTTCCTCCCCCTCTTTGTTCTGGGGACTGTTCCTAACCCTAGCCTGATTTACCTGCCTCCAGTAAGGGTTAGGGTAAGGGTTACGCCTAGGGTGAGGGTTTTTTAAACTAGGCATCCCTGAGTTGAAAGAATACTGCAGCTGCAAAAGGCATCCCAAGGGGAGTGCAAAAGTGCCTCAACATGGTGGCCCCTTCTGCTTTTATCCTTGGGACCATCGCCAACACTCGGCTGATTAAGCTCCCTCGGGTCAGGGTCAGGGTTAGGGTTAAGGTTAGGATTAGGGTTAGGGTTTAAGGTTAGGGTTAGGTTTAGGTCTAGGTCTAGGGTTAGGGTTAGGGTCAGGTTTAGGACTAGGCTTAGGCTTAGGCTTAGGGTTAATGTTTCTTAAACCATGAAAATCTACCCTAAAGGAAGACTTCAGCTCTAAACCTCATCCCAAGGGGAGCGCAAAAGTACCACAACAAGGCTGCCTCCAACTCTTTTTCCTTGGGACCACTCCTCACCATCGGCTTATTTTCCTGCCTGAGGTTCGGGTTTGGCTTAGGGTTAGGATTAGGGTTGGCCTTAGAGTTAGGTACAGGGTTAGCGTTAGGGTTAGGGTTAGGGTCAGGGTTACGATTTGGTTTAGGCTGAGATTTAGGCTTAGGCTTAGGTTTAGGCTTAGGGTTAGGCTTAGGGTTAGGGTTAGCGGAAGGGCTAGGGTTAGGGTTAGGCTTTCTTAAACCTGGAAAATCTCACCTCAAGAAACACTTCAGCTGCAAAAGTCATCCCAAGCGGAGCGCAAAAGTATCACAATAAGGCTGCCTCCACCTCTTTTTCCTATGGACCGTCCCTAACCCTAGGTAGAAGGACCTGCCTCCACGTAGGGTCAGAGTAAGGATTACGCCTTGGGTTGGGGTTTTTAAACTAGGAAACCCAGAGCTCCAAGCACACTGCAGCTGCCAAAGGATCTCAAGGGCAGCGCAAATGTTCCACAATATGGCTGCTTTCACAGCTTTTTCCTTGGCACCATCCCGACCCCTAGGCTGATTGACCTATTTAGGGTTATGGTTACGATGAGGGCTTTTGTTTAACAAGGAATTTCTGAGCTGAAGCAATTTGGCCGCTGCAAAAGGCATCCCAAGGGGAGCGCTAAAGTACCACAACAAGGCTGCCTCCACCTCTTCTTCCTGGGGACCGTCCTTAACCCTAGGCTGATTTACCTGCCTAGGGTCAGGGTTAGTGTTAAGCCTAGGTTTAGGGTTTGGTAAACCACTGAACCTTGAGCTCCAAGCACACTGCAGCTGCCAAAGGCATCGCAAGGGGAGCACAGAAGTGCCATAACATGGCTGCCTCCACTGCATTTTCCTTGGCACCATCCCTAACTCTAGGCTGAGTTTCCTGCCTAGGGTTAAGCTTAGGGTTTAACCTAGGCTAAGGGGTTTTTTAAACTAGGAAAGTCTGAGCTCAAGGAGCACTGCAGCTGTGAAAAGCATCACAAGGGGAGCGCATAAGTTCCAGAACATGGCTGCTTTCACAGCTTTTTCCTTGGCACCATCCCGACCCCTAGGCTGATTGACCTGTTTAGGGTTAGGGTTAGGATTGGGGTTCCGGCTAGGGTTAGGATTAGGAGTAGGGTTAGGGCAAGGGTGAGGACTAGGGTTAGGGTTAGGGTCACTCTTAGGGTTAGGGTTAGGTTTAGGGTTACGGTTACATTTAGGGTTAGGGTTACTTTTACGGTTAGGGCTAGGGTTCGGGTTAGAGTTGATGTTTAGGCTTAGGGTTAGGGTTAGGGTTAGGGCTAGGGATTGGTTTAGGTTTAGTCTTTAGGCTTAGTGTTAGGGTTAGAGTTAGGGTTAGGGTTTCTTAAACCAGAAAAATCTTACCTGAAGGAACACTTCAGCTGCAAAAGTCATCCCAAGGGGAGCGCAAAAGTACAACAACAACGCTGCATCCTCCTCTTTTTCCTGGGACTATCCCTAACCCTAGGCTGCTTTACTGCCTCCTCTTACTCTTACAGTCAGGGTTAGGGTTAGGCTTAGGCTTAGGGCTTCTTAAACATGGAAAATCTTACCTCAAGGAGCACTTTACCTCTAAAAGTCATCCCAACTGCAGCATAAAATTACCACAACAATGCTGCCTCCACCTGTTTTTCCCTGAGACAATGCCCAACCGTGGGCTGATTTACCTGCCTAGGCTTGGAGTTAGGCTTCTGCCTAGTGTTGAGCCTTCTCTTAGGGTTAGGTTTAGGGTTTAGGTTTGGGCTTGGGTTTAGGGTTTGGTATACGGTTAGGGTTAGGGTAAGCGCTTGTGTTAGGGTTGGGTTTATGGCTAGGTATAGAGTTAGGGTTAGGGTTAGGGTTTAGGATTAGGGTTAGCGTTAGGGTAAGGTTTAGGCTTAGGTTTAGGGTTAGGGTTTAGGATTAGGGTTAGCGTTAGGGTAAGGTTTAGGCTTAGGTTTAGGGTTAGGGGTAAGAGTAAGGTTAGGGTAAGGGTTAAGGTTACTGTTAGGGTTACGGTTAAGTTTTGGGTAATGTTAAGGGTTTCTTAAGCTAGGAAAATCTCACTTCCAGGAACAATTCAACTCTAAAATTCATCCCAAGGACACTGCAAAATTTCCACAACGAGGCTGCCTCAACCTCTTTTTCCTTGGAACCATCCCTAACCCTGGGCTGATTTACCTGCCTAGGGTTAGGCTTTGGATTAGGGTTAGGGTTAGGATAAGGTTAGAGTTAGGGTTGGGGTTAGGGTTAGAGGTAGGGTTTGCCTTAGGGTTAGGGTTAGGATTAGGGTTTAGTTTAGGTTTAGGGTCAGGGTAAGGGTAAGCGTTAGGGCTGGGGTTAGGTTTTATCGTGTTCTTTAGGGTTAAGGATGAGGGTTAGCGTTAGCGTTTACGGTTACGGTTAGGGTTAGATTTAGGTTTAGGGTTAAGGCTGGAGTTAGGATTAGGGTTCAGCTTAGTGTTAGGGTTTGGGTGAAGGATAGTGTTAGTGTTAGGAATAGGGTTAGGGTTTCTTAAACCAGGAAAATCTCCCGTCAAGGAACGCTTCAACAACAAATGTCATCTCAAGAGGAGTGCAAAAGTACCTCAACAAGGCTTCCTCCCCCTCTTTGTTCTGGGGACTGTTCCTAACCCTAGCCTGATTTACCTGCCTCCAGTAAGGGTTAGGGTAAGGGTTACGCCTAGGGTGAGGGTTTTTTAAACTAGGCATCCCTGAGTTGAAAGAATACTGCAGCTGCAAAAGGCATCCCAAGGGGAGTGCAAAAGTGCCTCAACATGGTGGCCCCTTCTGCTTTTATCCTTGGGACCATCGCCAACACTCGGCTGATTAAGCTCCCTCGGGTCAGGGTCAGGGTTAGGGTTAAGGTTAGGATTAGGGTTAGGGTTTAAGGTTAGGGTTAGGTTTAGGTCTAGGTCTAGGGTTAGGGTTAGGGTCAGGTTTAGGACTAGGCTTAGGCTTAGGCTTAGGGTTAATGTTTCTTAAACCATGAAAATCTACCCTAAAGGAAGACTTCAGCTCTAAACCTCATCCCAAGGGGAGCGCAAAAGTACCACAACAAGGCTGCCTCCAACTCTTTTTCCTTGGGACCACTCCTCACCATCGGCTTATTTTCCTGCCTGAGGTTCGGGTTTGGCTTAGGGTTAGGATTAGGGTTGGCCTTAGAGTTAGGTACAGGGTTAGCGTTAGGGTTAGGGTTAGGGTCAGGGTTACGATTTGGTTTAGGCTGAGATTTAGGCTTAGGGCTAGGTTTAGGCTTAGGGTTAGGCTTAGGGTTAGGGTTAGCGGAAGGGCTAGGTTTAGGGTTAGGCTTTCTTAAACCTGGAAAATCTCACCTCAAGAAACACTTCAGCTGCAAAAGTCATCCCAAGCGGAGCGCAAAAGTATCACAATAAGGCTGCCTCCACCTCTTTTTCCTATGGACCGTCCCTAACCCTAGGTAGATGGACCTGCCTCCACGTAGGGTCAGGGTAAGGATTACGCCTTGGGTTGGGGTTTTTAAACTAGGAAACCCAGAGCTCCAAGCACACTGCAGCTGCCAAAGGATCTCAAGGGCAGCGCAAATGTTCCACAATATGGCTGCTTTCACAGCTTTTTCCTTGGCACCATCCCGACCCCTAGGCTGATTGACCTATTTAGGGTTATGGTTACGATGAGGGCTTTTGTTTAACAAGGAATTTCTGAGCTGAAGCAATTTGGCCGCTGCAAAAGGCATCCCAAGGGGAGCGCTAAAGTACCACAACAAGGCTGCCTCCACCTCTTCTTCCTGGGGACCGTCCTTAACCCTAGGCTGATTTACCAGCCTAGGGTCAGGGTTAGTGTTAAGCCTAGGTTTAGGGTTTGGTAAACCACTGAACCTTGAGCTCCAAGCACACTGCAGCTGCCAAAGGCATCCCAAGGGGAGCACAGAAGTGCCATAACATGGCTGCCTCCACTGCATTTTCCTTGGCACCATCCCTAACTCTAGGCTGAGTTTCCTGCCTAGGGTTAGGCTTAGGGTTTAACCTAGGCTAAGGGGTTTTTTAAACTAGGAAAGTCTGAGCTCAAGGAGCACTGCAGCTGTGAAAAGCATCACAAGGGGAGCGCATAAGTTCCAGAACATGGCTGCTTTCACAGCTTTTTCCTTGGCACCATCCCGACCCCTAGGCTGATTGACCTGTTTAGGGTTAGGGTTAGGATTGGGGTTCCGGCTAGGGTTAGGATTAGGAGTAGGGTTAGGGCAAGGGTGAGGACTAGGGTTAGGGTTAGGGTCACTCTTAGGGTTATTGTTAGATTTAGGGTTACGGTTACGTTTAGGGTTAGGGTTACTTTTACGGTTAGGGCTAGGGTTCGGGTTAGAGTTGATGTTTAGGCTTAGGGTTAGGGTTAGGGTTAGGGCTAGGGATTGGTTTAGGTTTAGTCTTTAGGCTTAGTGTTAGGGTTAGAGTTAGGGTTAGGGTTTCTTAAACCAGAAAAATCTTACCTGAAGGAACACTTCAGCTGTAAATGTCATCCCAAGGGGAGCGCAAATGTACAACAACAACGCTGCATCCTCCTCTTTTTCCTGGGACTATCCCTAACCCTAGGCTGCTTTACTGCCTCCTCTTACTCTTACAGTCAGGGTTAGGGTTAGGCTTAGGCTTAGGGCTTCTTAAACATGGAAAATCTTACCTCAAGGAGCACTTTACCTCTAAAAGTCATCCCAACTGCAGCATAAAATTACCACAACAATGCTGCCTCCACCTGTTTTTCCCTGAGACAATGCCCAACCGTGGGCTGATTTACCTGCCTAGGCTTGGAGTTAGGCTTCTGCCTAGTGTTGAGCCTTCTCTTAGGGTTAGGTTTAGGGTTCAGGGTTGGGCTTGGGTTTAGGGTTTGGTATACGGTTAGGGTTAGGGTAAGCGCTTGTGTTAGGGTTGGGTTTATGGCTAGGTATAGAGTTAGGGTTAGGGTTAGGGTTTAGGATTAGGGTTAGCGTTAGGGTAAGGTTTAGGCTTAGGTTTAGGGTTAGGGGTAAGAGTAAGGTTAGGGTAAGGGTTAAGGTTACTGTTAGGGTTACGGTTAAGTTTTGGGTAATGTTAAGGGTTTCTTAAGCTAGGAAAATCTCACTTCCAGGAACAATTCAACTCTAAAATTCATCCCAAGGACACCGCAAAATTTCCACAACGAGGCTGCCTCAACCTCTTTTACCTTGGAACCATCCCTAACCCTGGGCTGATTTACCTGCCTAGGGTTAGGCTTTGGATTAGGGTTAGGGTTAGGATAAGGTTAGAGTTAGGGTTGGGGTTAGGGTTAGAGGTAGGGTTTGCCTTAGGGTTAGGGTTAGGATTAGGGTTTAGTTTAGGTTTAGGGTCAGGGTAAGGGTAAGCGTTAGGGCTGGGGTTAGGTTTTATCGTGTTCTTTAGGGTTAAGGATTAGGGTTAGCGTTAGCGTTTACGGTTACGGTTAGGGTTAGATTTAGGTTTAGGGTTAAGGCTGGAGTTAGGATTAGGGTTCAGCTTAGTGTTAGGGTTTGGGTGAAGGATAGTGTTAGTGTTAGGAATAGGGTTAGGGTTTCTTAAACCAGGAAAATCTCCCGTCAAGGAACGCTTCAACAACAAATGTCATCTCAAGAGGAGTGCAAAAGTACCTCAACAAGGCTTCCTCCCCGTCTTTTTTCTGGGGACCGTTCCTAACCCTAGCCTGATTTACCTGCCTCCAGTAAGGGTTAGGGTAAGGGTTACGCCTAGGGTGAGGGTTTTTTAAACTAGGCATCCCTGAGTTGAAAGAATACTGCAGCAGCAAAAGGCATCCCAAGGGGAGTGCAAAAGTGCCTCAACATGGTGGCCCCTTCTGCTTTTTTCCTTGGGACCATCGCCAACACTCGGCTGATTAAGCTCCCTCGGGTCAGGGTCAGGGTTAGGGTTAAGGTTAGGATTAGGGTTAGGGTTTAAGGTTAGGGTTAGGTTTAGGTCTAGGTCTAGGGTTAGGGTTAGGGTCAGGTTTAGGACTAGGCTTAGGCTTAGGCTTAGGGTTAATGTTTCTTAAACCATGAAAATCTACCCTAAAGGAAGACTTCAGCTCTAAACCTCATCCCAAGGGGAGCGCAAAAGTACCACAACAAGGCTGCCTCCAACTCTTTTTCCTTGGGACCACTCCTCACCATCGGCTTATTTTCCTGCCTGAGGTTCGGGTTTGGCTTAGGGTTAGGATTAGGGTTGGCCTTAGAGTTAGGTACAGGGTTAGCGTTAGGGTTAGGGTTAGGGTCAGGGTTACGATTTGGTTTAGGCTGAGATTTAGGCTTAGGCTTAGGTTTAGGCTTAGGGTTAGGCTTAGGGTTAGGGTTAGCGGAAGGGCTAGGGTTAGGGTTAGGCTTTCTTAAACCTGGAAAATCTCACCTCAAGAAACACTTCAGCTGCAAAAGTCATCCCAAGCGGAGCGCAAAAGTATCACAATAAGGCTGCCTCCACCTCTTTTTCCTATGGACCGTCCCTAACCCTAGGTAGAAGGACCTGCCTCCACGTAGGGTCAGAGTAAGGATTACGCCTTGGGTTGGGGTTTTTAAACTAGGAAACCCAGAGCTCCAAGCACACTGCAGCTGCCAAAGGATCTCAAGGGCAGCGCAAATGTTCCACAATATGGCTGCTTTCACAGCTTTTTCCTTGGCACCATCCCGACCCCTAGGCTGATTGACCTATTTAGGGTTATGGTTACGATGAGGGCTTTTGTTTAACAAGGAATTTCTGAGCTGAAGCAATTTGGCCGCTGCAAAAGGCATCCCAAGGGGAGCGCTAAAGTACCACAACAAGGCTGCCTCCACCTCTTCTTCCTGGGGACCGTCCTTAACCCTAGGCTGATTTACCTGCCTAGGGTCAGGGTTAATGTTAAGCCTAGGTTTAGGGTTTGGTAAACCACTGAACCCTGAGCTCCAAGCACACTGCAGCTGCCAAAGGCATCCCAAGGGGAGCACAGAAGTGCCATAACATGGCTGCCTCCACTGCATTTTCCTTGGCACCATCCCTAACTCTAGGCTGAGTTTCCTGCCTAGGGTTAAGCTTAGGGTTTACCCTAGGCTAAGGGGTTTTTTAAACTAGGAAAGTCTGAGCTCAAGGAGCACTGCAGCTGTGAAAAGCATCACAAGGGGAGCGCATAAGTTCCAGAACATGGCTGCTTTCACAGCTTTTTCCTTGGCACCATCCCGACCCCTAGGCTGATTGACCTGTTTAGGGTTAGGGTTAGGATTGGGGTTCCGGCTAGGGTTAGGATTAGGAGTAGGGTTAGGGCAAGGGTGAGGACTAGGGTTAGGGTTAGGGTCACTCTTAGGGTTAGGGTTAGGTTTAGGGTTACGGTTACGTTTAGGGTTAGGGTTACTTTTACGGTTAGGGCTAGGGTTCGGGTTAGAGTTGATGTTTAGGCTTAGGGTTAGGGTTAGGGTTAGGGTTAGGGATTGGTTTAGGTTTAGTCTTTAGGCTTAGTGTTAGGGTTAGAGTTAGGGTTAGGGTTTCTTAAACCAGAAAAATCTTACCTGAAGGAACACTTCAGCTGTAAATGTCATCCCAAGGGGAGCGCAAAAGTACAACAACAACGCTGCATCCTCCTCTTTTTCCTGGGACTATCCCTAACCCTAGGCTGCTTTACTGCCTCCTCTTACTCTTACAGTCAGGGTTAGGGTTAGGCTTAGGCTTAGGGCTTCTTAAACATGGAAAATCTTACCTCAAGGAGCACTTTACCTCTAAAAGTCATCCCAACTGCAGCATAAAATTACCACAACAATGCTGCCTCCACCTGTTTTTCCCTGAGACAATGCCCAACCGTGGGCTGATTTACCAGCCTAGGCTTGGAGTTAGGTTTCTGCCTAGTGTTGAGCCTTCTCTTAGGGTTAGGTTTAGGGTTTAGGTTTGGGCTTGGGTTTAGGGTTTGGTATACGGTTAGGGTTAGGGTAAGCGCTTGTGTTAGGGTTGGGTTTATGGCTAGGTATAGAGTTAGGGTTAGGGTTAGGGTTTAGGATTAGGGTTAGCGTTAGGGTAAGGTTTAGGCTTAGGTTTAGGGTTAGGGTTTAGGATTAGGGTTAGCGTTAGGGTAAGGTTTAGGCTTAGGTTTAGGGTTAGGGGTAAGAGTAAGGTTAGGGTAAGGGTTAAGGTTACTGTTAGGGTTACGGTTAAGTTTTGGGTAATGTTAAGGGTTTCTTAAGCTAGGAAAATCTCACTTCCAGGAACAATTCAACTCTAAAATTCATCCCAAGGACACTGCAAAATTTCCACAACGAGGCTGCCTCAACCTCTTTTTCCTTGGAACCATCCCTAACCCTGGGCTGATTTACCTGCCTAGGGTTAGGCTTTGGATTAGGGTTAGGGTTAGGATAAGGTTAGAGTTAGGGTTGGGGTTAGGGTTAGAGGTAGGGTTTGCCTTAGGGTTAGGGTTAGGATTAGGGTTTAGTTTAGGTTTAGGGTCAGGGTAAGGGTAAGCGTTAGGGCTGGGGTTAGGTTTTATCGTGTTCTTTAGGGTTAAGGATGAGGGTTAGCGTTAGCGTTTACGGTTACGGTTAGGGTTAGATTTAGGTTTAGGGTTAAGGCTGGAGTTAGGATTAGGGTTCAGCTTAGTGTTAGGGTTTGGGTGAAGGATAGTGTTAGTGTTAGGAATAGGGTTAGGGTTTCTTAAACCAGGAAAATCTCCCGTCAAGGAACGCTTCAACAACAAATGTCATCTCAAGAGGAGTGCAAAAGTACCTCAACAAGGCTTCCTCCCCCTCTTTGTTCTGGGGACTGTTCCTAACCCTAGCCTGATTTACCTGCCTCCAGTAAGGGTTAGGGTAAGGGTTACGCCTAGGGTGAGGGTTTTTTAAACTAGGCATCCCTGAGTTGAAAGAATACTGCAGCTGCAAAAGGCATCCCAAGGGGAGTGCAAAAGTGCCTCAACATGGTGGCCCCTTCTGCTTTTATCCTTGGGACCATCGCCAACACTCGGCTGATTAAGCTCCCTCGGGTCAGGGTCAGGGTTAGGGTTAAGGTTAGGATTAGGGTTAGGGTTTAAGGTTAGGGTTAGGTTTAGGTCTAGGTCTAGGGTTAGGGTTAGGGTCAGGTTTAGGACTAGGCTTAGGCTTAGGCTTAGGGTTAATGTTTCTTAAACCATGAAAATCTACCCTAAAGGAAGACTTCAGCTCTAAACCTCATCCCAAGGGGAGCGCAAAAGTACCACAACAAGGCTGCCTCCAACTCTTTTTCCTTGGGACCACTCCTCACCATCGGCTTATTTTCCTGCCTGAGGTTCGGGTTTGGCTTAGGGTTAGGATTAGGGTTGGCCTTAGAGTTAGGTACAGGGTTAGCGTTAGGGTTAGGGTTAGGGTCAGGGTTACGATTTGGTTTAGGCTGAGATTTAGGCTTAGGGCTAGGTTTAGGCTTAGGGTTAGGCTTAGGGTTAGGGTTAGCGGAAGGGCTAGGTTTAGGGTTAGGCTTTCTTAAACCTGGAAAATCTCACCTCAAGAAACACTTCAGCTGCAAAAGTCATCCCAAGCGGAGCGCAAAAGTATCACAATAAGGCTGCCTCCACCTCTTTTTCCTATGGACCGTCCCTAACCCTAGGTAGATGGACCTGCCTCCACGTAGGGTCAGGGTAAGGATTACGCCTTGGGTTGGGGTTTTTAAACTAGGAAACCCAGAGCTCCAAGCACACTGCAGCTGCCAAAGGATCTCAAGGGCAGCGCAAATGTTCCACAATATGGCTGCTTTCACAGCTTTTTCCTTGGCACCATCCCGACCCCTAGGCTGATTGACCTATTTAGGGTTATGGTTACGATGAGGGCTTTTGTTTAACAAGGAATTTCTGAGCTGAAGCAATTTGGCCGCTGCAAAAGGCATCCCAAGGGGAGCGCTAAAGTACCACAACAAGGCTGCCTCCACCTCTTCTTCCTGGGGACCGTCCTTAACCCTAGGCTGATTTACCAGCCTAGGGTCAGGGTTAGTGTTAAGCCTAGGTTTAGGGTTTGGTAAACCACTGAACCTTGAGCTCCAAGCACACTGCAGCTGCCAAAGGCATCCCAAGGGGAGCACAGAAGTGCCATAACATGGCTGCCTCCACTGCATTTTCCTTGGCACCATCCCTAACTCTAGGCTGAGTTTCCTGCCTAGGGTTAGGCTTAGGGTTTAACCTAGGCTAAGGGGTTTTTTAAACTAGGAAAGTCTGAGCTCAAGGAGCACTGCAGCTGTGAAAAGCATCACAAGGGGAGCGCATAAGTTCCAGAACATGGCTGCTTTCACAGCTTTTTCCTTGGCACCATCCCGACCCCTAGGCTGATTGACCTGTTTAGGGTTAGGGTTAGGATTGGGGTTCCGGCTAGGGTTAGGATTAGGAGTAGGGTTAGGGCAAGGGTGAGGACTAGGGTTAGGGTTAGGGTCACTCTTAGTGTTAGGGTTAGGTTTAGGGTTACGGTTACGTTTAGGGTTAGGGTTACTTTTACGGTTAGGGCTAGGGTTCGGGTTAGAGTTGATGTTTAGGCTTAGGGTTAGGGTTAGGGTTAGGGCTAGGGATTGGTTTAGGTTTAGTCTTTAGGCTTAGTGTTAGGGTTAGAGTTAGGTTTAGGGTTTCTTAAACCAGAAAAATCTTACCTGAAGGAACACTTCAGCTGCAAAAGTCATCCCAAGGGGAGTGCAAATGTACAACAACAACGCTGCATCCTCCTCTTTTTCCTGGGACTATCCCTAACCCTAGGCTGCTTTACTGCCTCCTATTACTCTTACAGTCAGGGTTAGGGTTAGGCTTAGGCTTAGGGCTTCTTAAACATGGAAAATCTTACCTCAAGGAGCACTTTACCTCTAAAAGTCATCCCAACTGCAGCATAAAATTACCACAACAATGCTGCCTCCACCTGTTTTTCCCTGAGACAATGCCCAACCGTGGGCTGATTTACCTGCCTAGGCTTGGAGTTAGGCTTCTGCCTAGTGTTGAGCCTTCTCTTAGGGTTAGGTTTAGGGTTCAGGGTTGGGCTTGGGTTTAGGGTTTGGTATACAGTTAGGGTTAGGGTAAGCGCTTGTGTTAGGGTTGGGTTTATGGTTAGGTATAGAGTTAGGGTTAGGGTTAGGGTTTAGGATTAGGGTTAGCGTTAGGGTAAGGTTTAGGCTTAGGTTTAGGGTTAGGGGTAAGAGTAAGGTTAGGGTAAGGGTTAAGGTTACTGTTAGGGTTACCGTTAAGTTTTGGGTAATATTAAGGGTTTCTTAATCTAGGAAAATCTCACTTCCAGGAACCATTAAACTCTAAAATTCATCCCAAGGACACCGCAAAATTTCCACAACGAGGCTGCCTCAACCTCTTTTTCCTTGGAACCATCCCTAACCCTGGGCTGATTTACCTGCCTAGGGTTAGGCTTTGGATTAGGGTTAGGGTTAGGATAAGGTTAGAGTTAGGGTTGGGGTTAGGGTTAGAGGTAGGGTTTGCCTTAGGGTTAGGGTTAGGATTAGGGTTTAGTTTAGGTTTAGGGTCAGGGTAAGGGTAAGCGTTAGGGCTGGGGTTAGGTTTTATCGTGTTCTTTAGGGTTAAGGATGAGGGTTAGCGTTAGCGTTTACGGTTACGGTTAGGGTTAGATTTAGGTTTAGGGTTAAGGCTGGAGTTAGGATTAGGGTTCAGCTTAGTGTTAGGGTTTGGGTGAAGGATAGTGTTAGTGTTAGGAATAGGGTTAGGGTTTCTTAAACCAGGAAAATCTCCCGTCAAGGAACGCTTCAACAACAAATGTCATCTCAAGAGGAGTGCAAAAGTACCTCAACAAGGCTTCCTCCCCCTCTTTGTTCTGGGGACTGTTCCTAACCCTAGCCTGATTTACCTGCCTCCAGTAAGGGTTAGGGTAAGGGTTACGCCTAGGGTGAGGGTTTTTTAAACTAGGCATCCCTGAGTTGAAAGAATACTGCAGCTGCAAAAGGCATCCCAAGGGGAGTGCAAAAGTGCCTCAACATGGTGGCCCCTTCTGCTTTTATCCTTGGGACCATCGCCAACACTCGGCTGATTAAGCTCCCTCGGGTCAGGGTCAGGGTTAGGGTTAAGGTTAGGATTAGGGTTAGGGTTTAAGGTTAGGGTTAGGTTTAGGTCTAGGTCTAGGGTTAGGGTTAGGGTCAGGTTTAGGACTAGGCTTAGGCTTAGGCTTAGGGTTAATGTTTCTTAAACCATGAAAATCTACCCTAAAGGAAGACTTCAGCTCTAAACCTCATCCCAAGGGGAGCGCAAAAGTACCACAACAAGGCTGCCTCCAACTCTTTTTCCTTGGGACCACTCCTCACCATCGGCTTATTTTCCTGCCTGAGGTTCGGGTTTGGCTTAGGGTTAGGATTAGGGTTGGCCTTAGAGTTAGGTACAGGGTTAGCGTTAGGGTTAGGGTTAGGGTCAGGGTTACGATTTGGTTTAGGCTGAGATTTAGGCTTAGGGCTAGGTTTAGGCTTAGGGTTAGGCTTAGGGTTAGGGTTAGCGGAAGGGCTAGGTTTAGGGTTAGGCTTTCTTAAACCTGGAAAATCTCACCTCAAGAAACACTTCAGCTGCAAAAGTCATCCCAAGCGGAGCGCAAAAGTATCACAATAAGGCTGCCTCCACCTCTTTTTCCTATGGACCGTCCCTAACCCTAGGTAGATGGACCTGCCTCCACGTAGGGTCAGGGTAAGGATTACGCCTTGGGTTGGGGTTTTTAAACTAGGAAACCCAGAGCTCCAAGCACACTGCAGCTGCCAAAGGATCTCAAGGGCAGCGCAAATGTTCCACAATATGGCTGCTTTCACAGCTTTTTCCTTGGCACCATCCCGACCCCTAGGCTGATTGACCTATTTAGGGTTATGGTTACGATGAGGGCTTTTGTTTAACAAGGAATTTCTGAGCTGAAGCAATTTGGCCGCTGCAAAAGGCATCCCAAGGGGAGCGCTAAAGTACCACAACAAGGCTGCCTCCACCTCTTCTTCCTGGGGACCGTCCTTAACCCTAGGCTGATTTACCAGCCTAGGGTCAGGGTTAGTGTTAAGCCTAGGTTTAGGGTTTGGTAAACCACTGAACCTTGAGCTCCAAGCACACTGCAGCTGCCAAAGGCATCCCAAGGGGAGCACAGAAGTGCCATAACATGGCTGCCTCCACTGCATTTTCCTTGGCACCATCCCTAACTCTAGGCTGAGTTTCCTGCCTAGGGTTAGGCTTAGGGTTTAACCTAGGCTAAGGGGTTTTTTAAACTAGGAAAGTCTGAGCTCAAGGAGCACTGCAGCTGTGAAAAGCATCACAAGGGGAGCGCATAAGTTCCAGAACATGGCTGCTTTCACAGCTTTTTCCTTGGCACCATCCCGACCCCTAGGCTGATTGACCTGTTTAGGGTTAGGGTTAGGATTGGGGTTCCGGCTAGGGTTAGGATTAGGAGTAGGGTTAGGGCAAGGGTGAGGACTAGGGTTAGGGTTAGGGTCACTCTTAGTGTTAGGGTTAGGTTTAGGGTTACGGTTACGTTTAGGGTTAGGGTTACTTTTACGGTTAGGGCTAGGGTTCGGGTTAGAGTTGATGTTTAGGCTTAGGGTTAGGGTTAGGGTTAGGGCTAGGGATTGGTTTAGGTTTAGTCTTTAGGCTTAGTGTTAGGGTTAGAGTTAGGTTTAGGGTTTCTTAAACCAGAAAAATCTTACCTGAAGGAACACTTCAGCTGCAAAAGTCATCCCAAGGGGAGTGCAAATGTACAACAACAACGCTGCATCCTCCTCTTTTTCCTGGGACTATCCCTAACCCTAGGCTGCTTTACTGCCTCCTATTACTCTTACAGTCAGGGTTAGGGTTAGGCTTAGGCTTAGGGCTTCTTAAACATGGAAAATCTTACCTCAAGGAGCACTTTACCTCTAAAAGTCATCCCAACTGCAGCATAAAATTACCACAACAATGCTGCCTCCACCTGTTTTTCCCTGAGACAATGCCCAACCGTGGGCTGATTTACCTGCCTAGGCTTGGAGTTAGGCTTCTGCCTAGTGTTGAGCCTTCTCTTAGGGTTAGGTTTAGGGTTCAGGGTTGGGCTTGGGTTTAGGGTTTGGTATACAGTTAGGGTTAGGGTAAGCGCTTGTGTTAGGGTTGGGTTTATGGTTAGGTATAGAGTTAGGGTTAGGGTTAGGGTTTAGGATTAGGGTTAGCGTTAGGGTAAGGTTTAGGCTTAGGTTTAGGGTTAGGGGTAAGAGTAAGGTTAGGGTAAGGGTTAAGGTTACTGTTAGGGTTACCGTTAAGTTTTGGGTAATATTAAGGGTTTCTTAATCTAGGAAAATCTCACTTCCAGGAACCATTAAACTCTAAAATTCATCCCAAGGACACCGCAAAATTTCCACAACGAGGCTGCCTCAACCTCTTTTTCCTTGGAACCATCCCTAACCCTGGGCTGATTTACCTGCCTAGGGTTAGGCTTTGGATTAGGGTTAGGGTTAGGATAAGGTTAGAGTTAGGGTTGGGGTTAGGGTTAGAGGTAGGGTTTGCCTTAGGGTTAGGGTTAGGATTAGGGTTTAGTTTAGGTTTAGGGTCAGGGTAAGGGTAAGCGTTAGGGCTGGGGTTAGGTTTTATCGTGTTCTTTAGGGTTAAGGATGAGGGTTAGCGTTAGCGTTTACGGTTACGGTTAGGGTTAGATTTAGGTTTAGGGTTAAGGCTGGAGTTAGGATTAGGGTTCAGCTTAGTGTTAGGGTTTGGGTGAAGGATAGTGTTAGTGTTAGGAATAGGGTTAGGGTTTCTTAAACCAGGAAAATCTCCCGTCAAGGAACGCTTCAACAACAAATGTCATCTCAAGAGGAGTGCAAAAGTACCTCAACAAGGCTTCCTCCCCCTCTTTTTTCTGGGGACCGTTCCTAACCCTAGCCTGATTTACCTGCCTCCAGTAAGGGTTAGGGTAAGGGTTACGCCTAGGGTGAGTGTTTTTTAAACTAGGCATCCCTGAGTTGAAAGAATACTGCAGCTGCAAAAGGCATCCCAAGGGGAGTGCAAAAGTGCCTCAACATGGTGGTGGCCCCTTCTGCTTTTTTCCTTGGGACCATCTCCAACACTCGGCTGATTAAGCTCCCTCGGGTCAGGGTCAGGGTTAGGGTTAAGGTTAGGATTAGGGTTAGGGTTTAAGGTTAGGGTTAGGTTTAGGTCTAGGTCTAGGGTTAGGGTTAGGGTCAGGTTTAGGACTAGGCTTAGGCTTAGGCTTAGGGTTAATGTTTCTTAAACCATGAAAATCTACCCTAAAGGAAGACTTCAGCTCTAAACCTCATCCCAAGGGGAGCGCAAAAGTACCACAACAAGGCTGCCTCCAACTCTTTTTCCTTGGGACCACTCCTCACCATCGGCTTATTTTCCTGCCTGAGGTTCGGGTTTGGCTTAGGGTTAGGATTAGGGTTGGCCTTAGAGTTAGGTACAGGGTTAGCGTTAGGGTTAGGGTTAGGGTCAGGGTTACGATTTGGTTTAGGCTGAGATTTAGGCTTAGGGCTAGGTTTAGGCTTAGGGTTAGGCTTAGGGTTAGGGTTAGCGGAAGGGCTAGGTTTAGGGTTAGGCTTTCTTAAACCTGGAAAATCTCACCTCAAGAAACACTTCAGCTGCAAAAGTCATCCCAAGCGGAGCGCAAAAGTATCACAATAAGGCTGCCTCCACCTCTTTTTCCTATGGACCGTCCCTAACCCTAGGTAGATGGACCTGCCTCCACGTAGGGTCAGGGTAAGGATTACGCCTTGGGTTGGGGTTTTTAAACTAGGAAACCCAGAGCTCCAAGCACACTGCAGCTGCCAAAGGATCTCAAGGGCAGCGCAAATGTTCCACAATATGGCTGCTTTCACAGCTTTTTCCTTGGCACCATCCCGACCCCTAGGCTGATTGACCTATTTAGGGTTATGGTTACGATGAGGGCTTTTGTTTAACAAGGAATTTCTGAGCTGAAGCAATTTGGCCGCTGCAAAAGGCATCCCAAGGGGAGCGCTAAAGTACCACAACAAGGCTGCCTCCACCTCTTCTTCCTGGGGACCGTCCTTAACCCTAGGCTGATTTACCTGCCTAGGGTCAGGGTTAGTGTTAAGCCTAGGTTTAGGGTTTGGTAAACCACTGAACCCTGAGCTCCAAGCACACTGCAGCTGCCAATGGCATCCCAAGGGGAGCACAGAAGTGCCATAACATGGCTGCCTCCACTGCATTTTCCTTGGCACCATCCCTAACTCTAGGCTGAGTTTCCTGCCTAGGGTTAAGCTTAGGGTTTAACCTAGGCTAAGGGGTTTTTTAAACTAGGAAAGTCTGAGCTCAAGGAGCACTGCAGCTGTGAAAAGCATCACAAGGGGAGCGCATAAGTTCCAGAACATGGCTGCTTTCACAGCTTTTTCCTTGGCACCATCCCGACCCCTAGGCTGATTGACCTGTTTAGGGTTAGGGTTAGGATTGGGGTTCCGGCTAGGGTTAGGATTAGGAGTAGGGTTAGCGCAAGGGTGAGGACTAGGGTTAGGGTTAGGGTCACTCTTAGGGTTAGGGTTAGGTTTAGGGTTACGGTTACGTTTAGGGTTAGGGTTACTTTTACGGTTAGGGCTAGGGTTCGGGTTAGAGTTGATGTTTAGGCTTAGGGTTAGGGTTAGGGTTAGGGCTAGGGATTGGTTTAGGTTTAGTCTTTAGGCTTAGTGTTAGGGTTAGAGTTAGGTTTAGGGTTTCTTAAACCAGAAAAATCTTACCTGAAGGAACACTTCAGCTGCAAAAGTCATCCCAAGGGGAGTGCAAATGTACAACAACAACGCTGCATCCTCCTCTTTTTCCTGGGACTATCCCTAACCCTAGGCTGCTTTACTGCCTCCTCTTACTCTTACAGTCAGGGTTAGGGTTAGGCTTAGGCTTAGGGCTTCTTAAACATGGAAAATCTTACCTCAAGGAGCACTTTACCTCTAAAAGTCATCCCAACTGCAGCATAAAATTACCACAACAATGCTGCCTCCACCTGTTTTTCCCTGAGACAATGCCCAACCGTGGGCTGATTTACCTGCCTAGGCTTGGAGTTAGGCTTCTGCCTAGTGTTGAGCCTTCTCTTAGGGTTAGGTTTAGGGTTCAGGGTTGGGCTTGGGTTTAGGGTTTGGTATACGGTTAGGGTTAGGGTAAGCGCTTGTGTTAGGGTTGGGTTTATGGTTAGGTATAGAGTTAGGGTTAGGGTTAGGGTTTAGGATTAGGGTTAGCGTTAGGGTAAGGTTTAGGCTTAGGTTTAGGGTTAGGGGTAAGAGTAAGGTTAGGGTAAGGGTTAAGGTTACTGTTAGGGTTACCGTTAAGTTTTGGGTAATATTAAGGGTTTCTTAATCTAGGAAAATCTCACTTCCAGGAACCATTAAACTCTAAAATTCATCCCAAGGACACCGCAAAATTTCCACAACGAGGCTGCCTCAACCTCTTTTTCCTTGGAACCATCCCTAACCCTGGGCTGATTTACCTGCCTAGGGTTAGGCTTTGGATTAGGGTTAGGGTTAGGATAAGGTTAGAGTTAGGGTTGGGGTTAGGGTTAGAGGTAGGGTTTGCCTTAGGGTTAGGGTTAGGATTAGGGTTTAGTTTAGGTTTAGGGTCAGGGTAAGGGTAAGCGTTAGGGCTGGGGTTAGGTTTTATCGTGTTCTTTAGGGTTAAGGATGAGGGTTAGCGTTAGCGTTTACGGTTACGGTTAGGGTTAGATTTAGGTTTAGGGTTAAGGCTGGAGTTAGGATTAGGGTTCAGCTTAGTGTTAGGGTTTGGGTGAAGGATAGTGTTAGTGTTAGGAATAGGGTTAGGGTTTCTTAAACCAGGAAAATCTCCCGTCAAGGAACGCTTCAACAACAAATGTCATCTCAAGAGGAGTGCAAAAGTACCTCAACAAGGCTTCCTCCCCCTCTTTTTTCTGGGGACCGTTCCTAACCCTAGCCTGATTTACCTGCCTCCAGTAAGGGTTAGGGTAAGGGTTACGCCTAGGGTGAGTGTTTTTTAAACTAGGCATCCCTGAGTTGAAAGAATACTGCAGCTGCAAAAGGCATCCCAAGGGGAGTGCAAAAGTGCCTCAACATGGTGGTGGCCCCTTCTGCTTTTTTCCTTGGGACCATCTCCAACACTCGGCTGATTAAGCTCCCTCGGGTCAGGGTCAGGGTTAGGGTTAAGGTTAGGATTAGGGTTAGGGTTTAAGGTTAGGGTTAGGTTTAGGTCTAGGTCTAGGGTTAGGGTTAGGGTCAGGTTTAGGACTAGGCTTAGGCTTAGGCTTAGGGTTAATGTTTCTTAAACCATGAAAATCTACCCTAAAGGAAGACTTCAGCTCTAAACCTCATCCCAAGGGGAGCGCAAAAGTACCACAACAAGGCTGCCTCCAACTCTTTTTCCTTGGGACCACTCCTCACCATCGGCTTATTTTCCTGCCTGAGGTTCGGGTTTGGCTTAGGGTTAGGATTAGGGTTGGCCTTAGAGTTAGGTACAGGGTTAGCGTTAGGGTTAGGGTTAGGGTCAGGGTTACGATTTGGTTTAGGCTGAGATTTAGGCTTAGGGCTAGGTTTAGGCTTAGGGTTAGGCTTAGGGTTAGGGTTAGCGGAAGGGCTAGGTTTAGGGTTAGGCTTTCTTAAACCTGGAAAATCTCACCTCAAGAAACACTTCAGCTGCAAAAGTCATCCCAAGCGGAGCGCAAAAGTATCACAATAAGGCTGCCTCCACCTCTTTTTCCTATGGACCGTCCCTAACCCTAGGTAGATGGACCTGCCTCCACGTAGGGTCAGGGTAAGGATTACGCCTTGGGTTGGGGTTTTTAAACTAGGAAACCCAGAGCTCCAAGCACACTGCAGCTGCCAAAGGATCTCAAGGGCAGCGCAAATGTTCCACAATATGGCTGCTTTCACAGCTTTTTCCTTGGCACCATCCCGACCCCTAGGCTGATTGACCTATTTAGGGTTATGGTTACGATGAGGGCTTTTGTTTAACAAGGAATTTCTGAGCTGAAGCAATTTGGCCGCTGCAAAAGGCATCCCAAGGGGAGCGCTAAAGTACCACAACAAGGCTGCCTCCACCTCTTCTTCCTGGGGACCGTCCTTAACCCTAGGCTGATTTACCTGCCTAGGGTCAGGGTTAGTGTTAAGCCTAGGTTTAGGGTTTGGTAAACCACTGAACCCTGAGCTCCAAGCACACTGCAGCTGCCAATGGCATCCCAAGGGGAGCACAGAAGTGCCATAACATGGCTGCCTCCACTGCATTTTCCTTGGCACCATCCCTAACTCTAGGCTGAGTTTCCTGCCTAGGGTTAAGCTTAGGGTTTAACCTAGGCTAAGGGGTTTTTTAAACTAGGAAAGTCTGAGCTCAAGGAGCACTGCAGCTGTGAAAAGCATCACAAGGGGAGCGCATAAGTTCCAGAACATGGCTGCTTTCACAGCTTTTTCCTTGGCACCATCCCGACCCCTAGGCTGATTGACCTGTTTAGGGTTAGGGTTAGGATTGGGGTTCCGGCTAGGGTTAGGATTAGGAGTAGGGTTAGCGCAAGGGTGAGGACTAGGGTTAGGGTTAGGGTCACTCTTAGGGTTAGGGTTAGGTTTAGGGTTACGGTTACGTTTAGGGTTAGGGTTACTTTTACGGTTAGGGCTAGGGTTCGGGTTAGAGTTGATGTTTAGGCTTAGGGTTAGGGTTAGGGTTAGGGCTAGGGATTGGTTTAGGTTTAGTCTTTAGGCTTAGTGTTAGGGTTAGAGTTAGGTTTAGGGTTTCTTAAACCAGAAAAATCTTACCTGAAGGAACACTTCAGCTGCAAAAGTCATCCCAAGGGGAGTGCAAATGTACAACAACAACGCTGCATCCTCCTCTTTTTCCTGGGACTATCCCTAACCCTAGGCTGCTTTACTGCCTCCTCTTACTCTTACAGTCAGGGTTAGGGTTAGGCTTAGGCTTAGGGCTTCTTAAACATGGAAAATCTTACCTCAAGGAGCACTTTACCTCTAAAAGTCATCCCAACTGCAGCATAAAATTACCACAACAATGCTGCCTCCACCTGTTTTTCCCTGAGACAATGCCCAACCGTGGGCTGATTTACCTGCCTAGGCTTGGAGTTAGGCTTCTGCCTAGTGTTGAGCCTTCTCTTAGGGTTAGGTTTAGGGTTCAGGGTTGGGCTTGGGTTTAGGGTTTGGTATACGGTTAGGGTTAGGGTAAGCGCTTGTGTTAGGGTTGGGTTTATGGTTAGGTATAGAGTTAGGGTTAGGGTTAGGGTTTAGGATTAGGGTTAGCGTTAGGGTAAGGTTTAGGCTTAGGTTTAGGGTTAGGGGTAAGAGTAAGGTTAGGGTAAGGGTTAAGGTTACTGTTAGGGTTACCGTTAAGTTTTGGGTAATATTAAGGGTTTCTTAATCTAGGAAAATCTCACTTCCAGGAACCATTAAACTCTAAAATTCATCCCAAGGACACCGCAAAATTTCCACAACGAGGCTGCCTCAACCTCTTTTTCCTTGGAACCATCCCTAACCCTGGGCTGATTTACCTGCCTAGGGTTAGGCTTTGGATTAGGGTTAGGGTTAGGATAAGGTTAGAGTTAGGGTTGGGGTTAGGGTTAGAGGTAGGGTTTGCCTTAGGGTTAGGGTTAGGATTAGGGTTTAGTTTAGGTTTAGGGTCAGGGTAAGGGTAAGCGTTAGGGCTGGGGTTAGGTTTTATCGTGTTCTTTAGGGTTAAGGATGAGGGTTAGCGTTAGCGTTTACGGTTACGGTTAGGGTTAGATTTAGGTTTAGGGTTAAGGCTGGAGTTAGGATTAGGGTTCAGCTTAGTGTTAGGGTTTGGGTGAAGGATAGTGTTAGTGTTAGGAATAGGGTTAGGGTTTCTTAAACCAGGAAAATCTCCCGTCAAGGAACGCTTCAACAACAAATGTCATCTCAAGAGGAGTGCAAAAGTACCTCAACAAGGCTTCCTCCCCCTCTTTTTTCTGGGGACCGTTCCTAACCCTAGCCTGATTTACCTGCCTCCAGTAAGGGTTAGGGTAAGGGTTACGCCTAGGGTGAGGGTTTTTTAAACTAGGCATCCCTGAGTTGAAAGAATACTGCAGCTGCAAAAGGCATCCCAAGGGGAGTGCAAAAGTGCCTCAACATGGTGGTGGCCCCTTCTGCTTTTTTCCTTGGGACCATCTCCAACACTCGGCTGATTAAGCTCCCTCGGGTCAGGGTCAGGGTTAGGGTTAAGGTTAGGATTAGGGTTAGGGTTTAAGGTTAGGGTTAGGTTTAGGTCTAGGTCTAGGGTTAGGGTTAGGGTCAGGTTTAGGACTAGGCTTAGGCTTAGGCTTAGGGTTAATGTTTCTTAAACCATGAAAATCTACCCTAAAGGAAGACTTCAGCTCTAAACCTCATCCCAAGGGGAGCGCAAAAGTACCACAACAAGGCTGCCTCCAACTCTTTTTCCTTGGGACCACTCCTCACCATCGGCTTATTTTCCTGCCTGAGGTTCGGGTTTGGCTTAGGGTTAGGATTAGGGTTGGCCTTAGAGTTAGGTACAGGGTTAGCGTTAGGGTTAGGGTTAGGGTCAGGGTTTCGATTTGGTTTAGGCTGAGATTTAGGCTTAGGGCTAGGTTTAGGCTTAGGGTTAGGCTTAGGGTTAGGGTTAGCGGAAGGGCTAGGTTTAGGGTTAGGCTTTCTTAAACCTGGAAAATCTCACCTCAAGAAACACTTCAGCTGCAAAAGTCATCCCAAGCGGAGCGCAAAAGTATCACAATAAGGCTGCCTCCACCTCTTTTTCCTATGGACCGTCCCTAACCCTAGGTAGAAGGACCTGCCTCCACGTAGGGTCAGAGTAAGGATTACGCCTTGGGTTGGGGTTTTTAAACTAGGAAACCCAGAGCTCCAAGCACACTGCAGCTGCCAAAGGATCTCAAGGGCAGCGCAAATGTTCCACAATATGGCTGCTTTCACAGCTTTTTCCTTGGCACCATCCCGACCCCTAGGCTGATTGACCTATTTAGGGTTATGGTTACGATGAGGGCTTTTGTTTAACAAGGAATTTCTGAGCTGAAGCAATTTGGCCGCTGCAAAAGGCATCCCAAGGGGAGCGCTAAAGTACCACAACAAGGCTGCCTCCACCTCTTCTTCCTGGGGACCGTCCTTAACCCTAGGCTGATTTACCTGCCTAGGGTCAGGGTTAATGTTAAGCCTAGGTTTAGGGTTTGGTAAACCACTGAACCTTGAGCTCCAAGCACACTGCAGCTGCCAAAGGCATCGCAAGGGGAGCACAGAAGTGCCATAACATGGCTGCCTCCACTGCATTTTCCTAGGCACCATCCCTAACTCTAGGCTGAGTTTCCTGCCTAGGGTTAAGCTTAGGGTTTAACCTAGGCTAAGGGGTTTTTTAAACTAGGAAAGTCTGAGCTCAAGGAGCACTGCAGCTGTGAAAAGCATCACAAGGGGAGCGCATAAGTTCCAGAACATGGCTGCTTTCACAGCTTTTTCCTTGGCACCATCCCGACCCCTAGGCTGATTGACCTGTTTAGGGTTAGGGTTAGGATTGGGGTTCCGGCTAGGGTTAGGATTAGGAGTAGGGTTAGGGCAAGGGTGAGGACTAGGGTTAGGGTTAGGGTCACTCTTAGGGTTAGGGTTAGGTTTAGGGTTACGGTTACATTTAGGGTTAGGGTTACTTTTACGGTTAGGGCTAGGGTTCGGGTTAGAGTTGATGTTTAGGCTTAGGGTTAGGGTTAGGGTTAGGGCTAGGGATTGGTTTAGGTTTAGTCTTTAGGCTTAGTGTTAGGGTTAGAGTTAGGGTTAGGGTTTCTTAAACCAGAAAAATCTTACCTGAAGGAACACTTCAGCTGCAAAAGTCATCCCAAGGGGAGCGCAAAAGTACAACAACAACGCTGCATCCTCCTCTTTTTCCTGGGACTATCCCTAACCCTAGGCTGCTTTACTGCCTCCTCTTACTCTTACAGTCAGGGTTAGGGTTAGGCTTAGGCTTAGGGCTTCTTAAACATGGAAAATCTTACCTCAAGGAGCACTTTACCTCTAAAAGTCATCCCAACTGCAGCATAAAATTACCACAACAATGCTGCCTCCACCTGTTTTTCCCTGAGACAATGCCCAACCGTGGGCTGATTTACCTGCCTAGGCTTGGAGTTAGGCTTCTGCCTAGTGTTGAGCCTTCTCTTAGGGTTAGGTTTAGGGTTTAGGTTTGGGCTTGGGTTTAGGGTTTGGTATACGGTTAGGGTTAGGGTAAGCGCTTGTGTTAGGGTTGGGTTTATGGCTAGGTATAGAGTTAGGGTTAGGGTTAGGGTTTAGGATTAGGGTTAGCGTTAGGGTAAGGTTTAGGCTTAGGTTTAGGGTTAGGGTTTAGGATTAGGGTTAGCGTTAGGGTAAGGTTTAGGCTTAGGTTTAGGGTTAGGGGTAAGAGTAAGGTTAGGGTAAGGGTTAAGGTTACTGTTAGGGTTACGGTTAAGTTTTGGGTAATGTTAAGGGTTTCTTAAGCTAGGAAAATCTCACTTCCAGGAACAATTCAACTCTAAAATTCATCCCAAGGACACTGCAAAATTTCCAAAACGAGGCTGCCTCAACCTCTTTTTCCTTGGAACCATCCCTAACCCTGGGCTGATTTACCTGCCTAGGGTTAGGCTTTGGATTAGGGTTAGGGTTAGGATAAGGTTAGAGTTAGGGTTGGGGTTAGGGTTAGAGGTAGGGTTTGCCTTAGGGTTAGGGTTAGGATTAGGGTTTAGTTTAGGTTTAGGGTCAGGGTAAGGGTAAGCGTTAGGGCTGGGGTTAGGTTTTATCGTGTTCTTTAGGGTTAAGGATGAGGGTTAGCGTTAGCGTTTACGGTTACGGTTAGGGTTAGATTTAGGTTTAGGGTTAAGGCTGGAGTTAGGATTAGGGTTCAGCTTAGTGTTAGGGTTTGGGTGAAGGATAGTGTTAGTGTTAGGAATAGGGTTAGGGTTTCTTAAACCAGGAAAATCTCCCGTCAAGGAACGCTTCAACAACAAATGTCATCTCAAGAGGAGTGCAAAAGTACCTCAACAAGGCTTCCTCCCCCTCTTTTTTCTGGGGACCGTTCCTAACCCTAGCCTGATTTACCTGCCTCCAGTAAGGGTTAGGGTAAGGGTTACGCCTAGGGTGAGGGTTTTTTAAACTAGGCATCCCTGAGTTGAAAGAATACTGCAGCAGCAAAAGGCATCCCAAGGGGAGTGCAAAAGTGCCTCAACATGGTGGCCCCTTCTGCTTTTTTCCTTGGGACCATCGCCAACACTCGGCTGATTAAGCTCCCTCGGGTCAGGGTCAGGGTTAGGGTTAAGGTTAGGATTAGGGTTAGGGTTTAAGGTTAGGGTTAGGTTTAGGTCTAGGTCTAGGGTTAGGGTTAGGGTCAGGTTTACGACTAGGCTTAGGCTTAGGCTTAGGGTTAATGTTTCTTAAACCATGAAAATCTACCCTAAAGGAAGACTTCAGCTCTAAACCTCATCCCAAGGGGAGCGCAAAAGAACCACAACAAGGCTGCCTCCAACTCTTTTTCCTTGGGACCACTCCTCACCATCGGCTTATTTTCCTGCCTGAGGTTCGGGTTTGGCTTAGGGTTAGGATTAGGGTTGGCCTTAGAGTTAGGTACAGGGTTAGCGTTAGGGTTAGGGTTAGGGTCAGGGTTACGATTTGGTTTAGGCTGAGATTTAGGCTTAGGGCTAGGTTTAGGCTTAGGGTTAGGCTTAGGGTTAGGGTTAGCGGAAGGGCTAGGTTTAGGGTTAGGCTTTCTTAAACCTGGAAAATCTCACCTCAAGAAACACTTCAGCTGCAAAAGTCATCCCAAGCGGAGCGCAAAAGTATCACAATAAGGCTGCCTCCACCTCTTTTTCCTATGGACCGTCCCTAACCCTAGGTAGATGGACCTGCCTCCACGTAGGGTCAGGGTAAGGATTACGCCTTGGGTTGGGGTTTTTAAACTAGGAAACCCAGAGCTCCAAGCACACTGCAGCTGCCAAAGGATCTCAAGGGCAGCGCAAATGTTCCACAATATGGCTGCTTTCACAGCTTTTTCCTTGGCACCATCCCGACCCCTAGGCTGATTGACCTATTTAGGGTTATGGTTACGATGAGGGCTTTTGTTTAACAAGGAATTTCTGAGCTGAAGCAATTTGGCCGCTGCAAAAGGCATCCCAAGGGGAGCGCTAAAGTACCACAACAAGGCTGCCTCCACCTCTTCTTCCTGGGGACCGTCCTTAACCCTAGGCTGATTTACCAGCCTAGGGTCAGGGTTAGTGTTAAGCCTAGGTTTAGGGTTTGGTAAACCACTGAACCTTGAGCTCCAAGCACACTGCAGCTGCCAAAGGCATCCCAAGGGGAGCACAGAAGTGCCATAACATGGCTGCCTCCACTGCATTTTCCTTGGCACCATCCCTAACTCTAGGCTGAGTTTCCTGCCTAGGGTTAGGCTTAGGGTTTAACCTAGGCTAAGGGGTTTTTTAAACTAGGAAAGTCTGAGCTCAAGGAGCACTGCAGCTGTGAAAAGCATCACAAGGGGAGCGCATAAGTTCCAGAACATGGCTGCTTTCACAGCTTTTTCCTTGGCACCATCCCGACCCCTAGGCTGATTGACCTGTTTAGGGTTAGGGTTAGGATTGGGGTTCCGGCTAGGGTTAGGATTAGGAGTAGGGTTAGGGCAAGGGTGAGGACTAGGGTTAGGGTTAGGGTCACTCTTAGTGTTAGGGTTAGGTTTAGGGTTACGGTTACGTTTAGGGTTAGGGTTACTTTTACGGTTAGGGCTAGGGTTCGGGTTAGAGTTGATGTTTAGGCTTAGGGTTAGGGTTAGGGTTAGGGCTAGGGATTGGTTTAGGTTTAGTCTTTAGGCTTAGTGTTAGGGTTAGAGTTAGGTTTAGGGTTTCTTAAACCAGAAAAATCTTACCTGAAGGAACACTTCAGCTGCAAAAGTCATCCCAAGGGGAGTGCAAATGTACAACAACAACGCTGCATCCTCCTCTTTTTCCTGGGACTATCCCTAACCCTAGGCTGCTTTACTGCCTCCTCTTACTCTTACAGTCAGGGTTAGGGTTAGGCTTAGGCTTAGGGCTTCTTAAACATGGAAAATCTTACCTCAAGGAGCACTTTACCTCTAAAAGTCATCCCAACTGCAGCATAAAATTACCACAACAATGCTGCCTCCACCTGTTTTTCCCTGAGACAATGCCCAACCGTGGGCTGATTTACCTGCCTAGGCTTGGAGTTAGGCTTCTGCCTAGTGTTGAGCCTTCTCTTAGGGTTAGGTTTAGGGTTCAGGGTTGGGCTTGGGTTTAGGGTTTGGTATACAGTTAGGGTTAGGGTAAGCGCTTGTGTTAGGGTTGGGTTTATGGTTAGGTATAGAGTTAGGGTTAGGGTTAGGGTTTAGGATTAGGGTTAGCGTTAGGGTAAGGTTTAGGCTTAGGTTTAGGGTTAGGGTTTAGGATTAGGGTTAGCGTTAGGGTAAGGTTTAGGCTTAGGTTTAGGGTTAGGGGTAAGAGTAAGGTTAGGGTAAGGGTTAAGGTTACTGTTAGGGTTACGGTTAAGTTTTGGGTAATGTTAAGGGTTTCTTAAGCTAGGAAAATCTCACTTCCAGGAACAATTCAACTCTAAAATTCATCCCAAGGACACTGCAAAATTTCCAAAACGAGGCTGCCTCAACCTCTTTTTCCTTGGAACCATCCCTAACCCTGGGCTGATTTACCTGCCTAGGGTTAGGCTTTGGATTAGGGTTAGGGTTAGGATAAGGTTAGAGTTAGGGTTGGGGTTAGGGTTAGAGGTAGGGTTTGCCTTAGGGTTAGGGTTAGGATTAGGGTTTAGTTTAGGTTTAGGGTCAGGGTAAGGGTAAGCGTTAGGGCTGGGGTTAGGTTTTATCGTGTTCTTTAGGGTTAAGGATGAGGGTTAGCGTTAGCGTTTACGGTTACGGTTAGGGTTAGATTTAGGTTTAGGGTTAAGGCTGGAGTTAGGATTAGGGTTCAGCTTAGTGTTAGGGTTTGGGTGAAGGATAGTGTTAGTGTTAGGAATAGGGTTAGGGTTTCTTAAACCAGGAAAATCTCCCGTCAAGGAACGCTTCAACAACAAATGTCATCTCAAGAGGAGTGCAAAAGTACCTCAACAAGGCTTCCTCCCCCTCTTTTTTCTGGGGACCGTTCCTAACCCTAGCCTGATTTACCTGCCTCCAGTAAGGGTTAGGGTAAGGGTTACGCCTAGGGTGAGGGTTTTTTAAACTAGGCATCCCTGAGTTGAAAGAATACTGCAGCAGCAAAAGGCATCCCAAGGGGAGTGCAAAAGTGCCTCAACATGGTGGCCCCTTCTGCTTTTTTCCTTGGGACCATCGCCAACACTCGGCTGATTAAGCTCCCTCGGGTCAGGGTCAGGGTTAGGGTTAAGGTTAGGATTAGGGTTAGGGTTTAAGGTTAGGGTTAGGTTTAGGTCTAGGTCTAGGGTTAGGGTTAGGGTCAGGTTTACGACTAGGCTTAGGCTTAGGCTTAGGGTTAATGTTTCTTAAACCATGAAAATCTACCCTAAAGGAAGACTTCAGCTCTAAACCTCATCCCAAGGGGAGCGCAAAAGAACCACAACAAGGCTGCCTCCAACTCTTTTTCCTTGGGACCACTCCTCACCATCGGCTTATTTTCCTGCCTGAGGTTCGGGTTTGGCTTAGGGTTAGGATTAGGGTTGGCCTTAGAGTTAGGTACAGGGTTAGCGTTAGGGTTAGGGTTAGGGTCAGGGTTACGATTTGGTTTAGGCTGAGATTTAGGCTTAGGGCTAGGTTTAGGCTTAGGGTTAGGCTTAGGGTTAGGGTTAGCGGAAGGGCTAGGTTTAGGGTTAGGCTTTCTTAAACCTGGAAAATCTCACCTCAAGAAACACTTCAGCTGCAAAAGTCATCCCAAGCGGAGCGCAAAAGTATCACAATAAGGCTGCCTCCACCTCTTTTTCCTATGGACCGTCCCTAACCCTAGGTAGATGGACCTGCCTCCACGTAGGGTCAGGGTAAGGATTACGCCTTGGGTTGGGGTTTTTAAACTAGGAAACCCAGAGCTCCAAGCACACTGCAGCTGCCAAAGGATCTCAAGGGCAGCGCAAATGTTCCACAATATGGCTGCTTTCACAGCTTTTTCCTTGGCACCATCCCGACCCCTAGGCTGATTGACCTATTTAGGGTTATGGTTACGATGAGGGCTTTTGTTTAACAAGGAATTTCTGAGCTGAAGCAATTTGGCCGCTGCAAAAGGCATCCCAAGGGGAGCGCTAAAGTACCACAACAAGGCTGCCTCCACCTCTTCTTCCTGGGGACCGTCCTTAACCCTAGGCTGATTTACCAGCCTAGGGTCAGGGTTAGTGTTAAGCCTAGGTTTAGGGTTTGGTAAACCACTGAACCTTGAGCTCCAAGCACACTGCAGCTGCCAAAGGCATCCCAAGGGGAGCACAGAAGTGCCATAACATGGCTGCCTCCACTGCATTTTCCTTGGCACCATCCCTAACTCTAGGCTGAGTTTCCTGCCTAGGGTTAGGCTTAGGGTTTAACCTAGGCTAAGGGGTTTTTTAAACTAGGAAAGTCTGAGCTCAAGGAGCACTGCAGCTGTGAAAAGCATCACAAGGGGAGCGCATAAGTTCCAGAACATGGCTGCTTTCACAGCTTTTTCCTTGGCACCATCCCGACCCCTAGGCTGATTGACCTGTTTAGGGTTAGGGTTAGGATTGGGGTTCCGGCTAGGGTTAGGATTAGGAGTAGGGTTAGGGCAAGGGTGAGGACTAGGGTTAGGGTTAGGGTCACTCTTAGTGTTAGGGTTAGGTTTAGGGTTACGGTTACGTTTAGGGTTAGGGTTACTTTTACGGTTAGGGCTAGGGTTCGGGTTAGAGTTGATGTTTAGGCTTAGGGTTAGGGTTAGGCTTAGGGCTAGGGATTGGTTTAGGTTTAGTCTTTAGGCTTAGTGTTAGGGTTAGAGTTAGGTTTAGGGTTTCTTAAACCAGAAAAATCTTACCTGAAGGAACACTTCAGCTGCAAAAGTCATCCCAAGGGGAGTGCAAATGTACAACAACAACGCTGCATCCTCCTCTTTTTCCTGGGACTATCCCTAACCCTAGGCTGCTTTACTGCCTCCTCTTACTCTTACAGTCAGGGTTAGGGTTAGGCTTAGGCTTAGGGCTTCTTAAACATGGAAAATCTTACCTCAAGGAGCACTTTACCTCTAAAAGTCATCCCAACTGCAGCATAAAATTACCACAACAATGCTGCCTCCACCTGTTTTTCCCTGAGACAATGCCCAACCGTGGGCTGATTTACCTGCCTAGGCTTGGAGTTAGGCTTCTGCCTAGTGTTGAGCCTTCTCTTAGGGTTAGGTTTAGGGTTCAGGGTTGGGCTTGGGTTTAGGGTTTGGTATACAGTTAGGGTTAGGGTAAGCGCTTGTGTTAGGGTTGGGTTTATGGTTAGGTATAGAGTTAGGGTTAGGGTTAGGGTTTAGGATTAGGGTTAGCGTTAGGGTAAGGTTTAGGCTTAGGTTTAGGGTTAGGGGTAAGAGTAAGGTTAGGGTAAGGGTTAAGGTTACTGTTAGGGTTACCGTTAAGTTTTGGGTAATATTAAGGGTTTCTTAATCTAGGAAAATCTCACTTCCAGGAACCATTAAACTCTAAAATTCATCCCAAGGACACCGCAAAATTTCCACAACGAGGCTGCCTCAACCTCTTTTTCCTTGGAACCATCCCTAACCCTGGGCTGATTTACCTGCCTAGGGTTAGGCTTTGGATTAGGGTTAGGGTTAGGATAAGGTTAGAGTTAGGGTTGGGGTTAGGGTTAGAGGTAGGGTTTGCCTTAGGGTTAGGGTTAGGATTAGGGTTTCGTTTAGGTTTAGGGTCAGGGTAAGGGTAAGCGTTAGGGCTGGGGTTAGGTTTTATCGTGTTCTTTAGGGTTAAGGATGAGGGTTAGCGTTAGCGTTTACGGTTACGGTTAGGGTTAGATTTAGGTTTAGGGTTAAGGCTGGAGTTAGGATTAGGGTTCAGCTTAGTGTTAGGGTTTGGGTGAAGGATAGTGTTAGTGTTAGGAATAGGGTTAGGGTTTCTTAAACCAGGAAAATCTCCCGTCAAGGAACGCTTCAACAACAAATGTCATCTCAAGAGGAGTGCAAAAGTACCTCAACAAGGCTTCCTCCCCCTCTTTTTTCTGGGGACCGTTCCTAACCCTAGCCTGATTTACCTGCCTCCAGTAAGGGTTAGGGTAAGGGTTACGCCTAGGGTGAGTGTTTTTTAAACTAGGCATCCCTGAGTTGAAAGAATACTGCAGCTGCAAAAGGCATCCCAAGGGGAGTGCAAAAGTGCCTCAACATGGTGGTGGCCCCTTCTGCTTTTTTCCTTGGGACCATCTCCAACACTCGGCTGATTAAGCTCCCTCGGGTCAGGGTCAGGGTTAGGGTTAAGGTTAGGATTAGGGTTAGGGTTTAAGGTTAGGGTTAGGTTTAGGTCTAGGTCTAGGGTTAGGGTTAGGGTCAGGTTTAGGACTAGGCTTAGGCTTAGGCTTAGGGTTAATGTTTCTTAAACCATGAAAATCTACCCTAAAGGAAGACTTCAGCTCTAAACCTCATCCCAAGGGGAGCGCAAAAGTACCACAACAAGGCTGCCTCCAACTCTTTTTCCTTGGGACCACTCCTCACCATCGGCTTATTTTCCTGCCTGAGGTTCGGGTTTGGCTTAGGGTTAGGATTAGGGTTGGCCTTAGAGTTAGGTACAGGGTTAGCGTTAGGGTTAGGGTTAGGGTCAGGGTTACGATTTGGTTTAGGCTGAGATTTAGGCTTAGGGCTAGGTTTAGGCTTAGGGTTAGGCTTAGGGTTAGGGTTAGCGGAAGGGCTAGGTTTAGGGTTAGGCTTTCTTAAACCTGGAAAATCTCACCTCAAGAAACACTTCAGCTGCAAAAGTCATCCCAAGCGGAGCGCAAAAGTATCACAATAAGGCTGCCTCCACCTCTTTTTCCTATGGACCGTCCCTAACCCTAGGTAGATGGACCTGCCTCCACGTAGGGTCAGGGTAAGGATTACGCCTTGGGTTGGGGTTTTTAAACTAGGAAACCCAGAGCTCCAAGCACACTGCAGCTGCCAAAGGATCTCAAGGGCAGCGCAAATGTTCCACAATATGGCTGCTTTCACAGCTTTTTCCTTGGCACCATCCCGACCCCTAGGCTGATTGACCTATTTAGGGTTATGGTTACGATGAGGGCTTTTGTTTAACAAGGAATTTCTGAGCTGAAGCAATTTGGCCGCTGCAAAAGGCATCCCAAGGGGAGCGCTAAAGTACCACAACAAGGCTGCCTCCACCTCTTCTTCCTGGGGACCGTCCTTAACCCTAGGCTGATTTACCTGCCTAGGGTCAGGGTTAGTGTTAAGCCTAGGTTTAGGGTTTGGTAAACCACTGAACCCTGAGCTCCAAGCACACTGCAGCTGCCAATGGCATCCCAAGGGGAGCACAGAAGTGCCATAACATGGCTGCCTCCACTGCATTTTCCTTGGCACCATCCCTAACTCTAGGCTGAGTTTCCTGCCTAGGGTTAAGCTTAGGGTTTAACCTAGGCTAAGGGGTTTTTTAAACTAGGAAAGTCTGAGCTCAAGGAGCACTGCAGCTGTGAAAAGCATCACAAGGGGAGCGCATAAGTTCCAGAACATGGCTGCTTTCACAGCTTTTTCCTTGGCACCATCCCGACCCCTAGGCTGATTGACCTGTTTAGGGTTAGGGTTAGGATTGGGGTTCCGGCTAGGGTTAGGATTAGGAGTAGGGTTAGCGCAAGGGTGAGGACTAGGGTTAGGGTTAGGGTCACTCTTAGGGTTAGGGTTAGGTTTAGGGTTACGGTTACGTTTAGGGTTAGGGTTACTTTTACGGTTAGGGCTAGGGTTCGGGTTAGAGTTGATGTTTAGGCTTAGGGTTAGGGTTAGGGTTAGGGCTAGGGATTGGTTTAGGTTTAGTCTTTAGGCTTAGTGTTAGGGTTAGAGTTAGGGTTAGGGTTTCTTAAACCAGAAAAATCTTACCTGAAGGAACACTTCAGCTGCAAAAGTCATCCCAAGGGGAGTGCAAATGTACAACAACAACGCTGCATCCTCCTCTTTTTCCTGGGACTATCCCTAACCCTAGGCTGCTTTACTGCCTCCTCTTACTCTTACAGTCAGGGTTAGGGTTAGGCTTAGGCTTAGGGCTTCTTAAACATGGAAAATCTTACCTCAAGGAGCACTTTACCTCTAAAAGTCATCCCAACTGCAGCATAAAATTACCACAACAATGCTGCCTCCACCTGTTTTTCCCTGAGACAATGCCCAACCGTGGGCTGATTTACCTGCCTAGGCTTGGAGTTAGGCTTCTGCCTAGTGTTGAGCCTTCTCTTAGGGTTAGGTTTAGGGTTCAGGGTTGGGCTTGGGTTTAGGGTTTGGTATACAGTTAGGGTTAGGGTAAGCGCTTGTGTTAGGGTTGGGTTTATGGTTAGGTATAGAGTTAGGGTTAGGGTTAGGGTTTAGGATTAGGGTTAGCGTTAGGGTAAGGTTTAGGCTTAGGTTTAGGGTTAGGGGTAAGAGTAAGGTTAGGGTAAGGGTTAAGGTTACTGTTAGGGTTACCGTTAAGTTTTGGGTAATATTAAGGGTTTCTTAATCTAGGAAAATCTCACTTCCAGGAACCATTAAACTCTAAAATTCATCCCAAGGACACCGCAAAATTTCCACAACGAGGCTGCCTCAACCTCTTTTTCCTTGGAACCATCCCTAACCCTGGGCTGATTTACCTGCCTAGGGTTAGGCTTTGGATTAGGGTTAGGGTTAGGATAAGGTTAGAGTTAGGGTTGGGGTTAGGGTTAGAGGTAGGGTTTGCCTTAGGGTTAGGGTTAGGATTAGGGTTTAGTTTAGGTTTAGGGTCAGGGTAAGGGTAAGCGTTAGGGCTGGGGTTAGGTTTTATCGTGTTCTTTAGGGTTAAGGATGAGGGTTAGCGTTAGCGTTTACGGTTACGGTTAGGGTTAGATTTAGGTTTAGGGTTAAGGCTGGAGTTAGGATTAGGGTTCAGCTTAGTGTTAGGGTTTGGGTGAAGGATAGTGTTAGTGTTAGGAATAGGGTTAGGGTTTCTTAAACCAGGAAAATCTCCCGTCAAGGAACGCTTCAACAACAAATGTCATCTCAAGAGGAGTGCAAAAGTACCTCAACAAGGCTTCCTCCCCCTCTTTTTTCTGGGGACCGTTCCTAACCCTAGCCTGATTTACCTGCCTCCAGTAAGGGTTAGGGTAAGGGTTACGCCTAGGGTGAGTGTTTTTTAAACTAGGCATCCCTGAGTTGAAAGAATACTGCAGCTGCAAAAGGCATCCCAAGGGGAGTGCAAAAGTGCCTCAACATGGTGGTGGCCCCTTCTGCTTTTTTCCTTGGGACCATCTCCAACACTCGGCTGATTAAGCTCCCTCGGGTCAGGGTCAGGGTTAGGGTTAAGGTTAGGATTAGGGTTAGGGTTTAAGGTTAGGGTTAGGTTTAGGTCTAGGTCTAGGGTTAGGGTTAGGGTCAGGTTTAGGACTAGGCTTAGGCTTAGGCTTAGGGTTAATGTTTCTTAAACCATGAAAATCTACCCTAAAGGAAGACTTCAGCTCTAAACCTCATCCCAAGGGGAGCGCAAAAGTACCACAACAAGGCTGCCTCCAACTCTTTTTCCTTGGGACCACTCCTCACCATCGGCTTATTTTCCTGCCTGAGGTTCGGGTTTGGCTTAGGGTTAGGATTAGGGTTGGCCTTAGAGTTAGGTACAGGGTTAGCGTTAGGGTTAGGGTTAGGGTCAGGGTTACGATTTGGTTTAGGCTGAGATTTAGGCTTAGGGCTAGGTTTAGGCTTAGGGTTAGGCTTAGGGTTAGGGTTAGCGGAAGGGCTAGGTTTAGGGTTAGGCTTTCTTAAACCTGGAAAATCTCACCTCAAGAAACACTTCAGCTGCAAAAGTCATCCCAAGCGGAGCGCAAAAGTATCACAATAAGGCTGCCTCCACCTCTTTTTCCTATGGACCGTCCCTAACCCTAGGTAGATGGACCTGCCTCCACGTAGGGTCAGGGTAAGGATTACGCCTTGGGTTGGGGTTTTTAAACTAGGAAACCCAGAGCTCCAAGCACACTGCAGCTGCCAAAGGATCTCAAGGGCAGCGCAAATGTTCCACAATATGGCTGCTTTCACAGCTTTTTCCTTGGCACCATCCCGACCCCTAGGCTGATTGACCTATTTAGGGTTATGGTTACGATGAGGGCTTTTGTTTAACAAGGAATTTCTGAGCTGAAGCAATTTGGCCGCTGCAAAAGGCATCCCAAGGGGAGCGCTAAAGTACCACAACAAGGCTGCCTCCACCTCTTCTTCCTGGGGACCGTCCTTAACCCTAGGCTGATTTACCTGCCTAGGGTCAGGGTTAGTGTTAAGCCTAGGTTTAGGGTTTGGTAAACCACTGAACCTTGAGCTCCAAGCACACTGCAGCTGCCAATGGCATCCCAAGGGGAGCACAGAAGTGCCATAACATGGCTGCCTCCACTGCATTTTCCTTGGCACCATCCCTAACTCTAGGCTGAGTTTCCTGCCTAGGGTTAAGCTTAGGGTTTAACCTAGGCTAAGGGGTTTTTTAAACTAGGAAAGTCTGAGCTCAAGGAGCACTGCAGCTGTGAAAAGCATCACAAGGGGAGCGCATAAGTTCCAGAACATGGCTGCTTTCACAGCTTTTTCCTTGGCACCATCCCGACCCCTAGGCTGATTGACCTGTTTAGGGTTAGGGTTAGGATTGGGGTTCCGGCTAGGGTTAGGATTAGGAGTAGGGTTAGCGCAAGGGTGAGGACTAGGGTTAGGGTTAGGGTCACTCTTAGGGTTAGGGTTAGGTTTAGGGTTACGGTTACGTTTAGGGTTAGGGTTACTTTTACGGTTAGGGCTAGGGTTCGGGTTAGAGTTGATGTTTAGGCTTAGGGTTAGGGTTAGGGTTAGGGCTAGGGATTGGTTTAGGTTTAGTCTTTAGGCTTAGTGTTAGGGTTAGAGTTAGGGTTAGGGTTTCTTAAACCAGAAAAATCTTACCTGAAGGAACACTTCAGCTGCAAAAGTCATCCCAAGGGGAGTGCAAATGTACAACAACAACGCTGCATCCTCCTCTTTTTCCTGGGACTATCCCTAACCCTAGGCTGCTTTACTGCCTCCTCTTACTCTTACAGTCAGGGTTAGGGTTAGGCTTAGGCTTAGGGCTTCTTAAACATGGAAAATCTTACCTCAAGGAGCACTTTACCTCTAAAAGTCATCCCAACTGCAGCATAAAATTACCACAACAATGCTGCCTCCACCTGTTTTTCCCTGAGACAATGCCCAACCGTGGGCTGATTTACCTGCCTAGGCTTGGAGTTAGGCTTCTGCCTAGTGTTGAGCCTTCTCTTAGGGTTAGGTTTAGGGTTCAGGGTTGGGCTTGGGTTTAGGGTTTGGTATACAGTTAGGGTTAGGGTAAGCGCTTGTGTTAGGGTTGGGTTTATGGTTAGGTATAGAGTTAGGGTTAGGGTTAGGGTTTAGGATTAGGGTTAGCGTTAGGGTAAGGTTTAGGCTTAGGTTTAGGGTTAGGGGTAAGAGTAAGGTTAGGGTAAGGGTTAAGGTTACTGTTAGGGTTACCGTTAAGTTTTGGGTAATATTAAGGGTTTCTTAATCTAGGAAAATCTCACTTCCAGGAACCATTAAACTCTAAAATTCATCCCAAGGACACCGCAAAATTTCCACAACGAGGCTGCCTCAACCTCTTTTTCCTTGGAACCATCCCTAACCCTGGGCTGATTTACCTGCCTAGGGTTAGGCTTTGGATTAGGGTTAGGGTTAGGATAAGGTTAGAGTTAGGGTTGGGGTTAGGGTTAGAGGTAGGGTTTGCCTTAGGGTTAGGGTTAGGATTAGGGTTTAGTTTAGGTTTAGGGTCAGGGTAAGGGTAAGCGTTAGGGCTGGGGTTAGGTTTTATCGTGTTCTTTAGGGTTAAGGATGAGGGTTAGCGTTAGCGTTTACGGTTACGGTTAGGGTTAGATTTAGGTTTAGGGTTAAGGCTGGAGTTAGGATTAGGGTTCAGCTTAGTGTTAGGGTTTGGGTGAAGGATAGTGTTAGTGTTAGGAATAGGGTTAGGGTTTCTTAAACCAGGAAAATCTCCCGTCAAGGAACGCTTCAACAACAAATGTCATCTCAAGAGGAGTGCAAAAGTACCTCAACAAGGCTTCCTCCCCCTCTTTTTTCTGGGGACCGTTCCTAACCCTAGCCTGATTTACCTGCCTCCAGTAAGGGTTAGGGTAAGGGTTACGCCTAGGGTGAGTGTTTTTTAAACTAGGCATCCCTGAGTTGAAAGAATACTGCAGCTGCAAAAGGCATCCCAAGGGGAGTGCAAAAGTGCCTCAACATGGTGGTGGCCCCTTCTGCTTTTTTCCTTGGGACCATCTCCAACACTCGGCTGATTAAGCTCCCTCGGGTCAGGGTCAGGGTTAGGGTTAAGGTTAGGATTAGGGTTAGGGTTTAAGGTTAGGGTTAGGTTTAGGTCTAGGTCTAGGGTTAGGGTTAGGGTCAGGTTTAGGACTAGGCTTAGGCTTAGGCTTAGGGTTAATGTTTCTTAAACCATGAAAATCTACCCTAAAGGAAGACTTCAGCTCTAAACCTCATCCCAAGGGGAGCGCAAAAGTACCACAACAAGGCTGCCTCCAACTCTTTTTCCTTGGGACCACTCCTCACCATCGGCTTATTTTCCTGCCTGAGGTTCGGGTTTGGCTTAGGGTTAGGATTAGGGTTGGCCTTAGAGTTAGGTACAGGGTTAGCGTTAGGGTTAGGGTTAGGGTCAGGGTTACGATTTGGTTTAGGCTGAGATTTAGGCTTAGGGCTATGTTTAGGCTTAGGGTTAGGCTTAGGGTTAGGGTTAGCGGAAGGGCTAGGTTTAGGGTTAGGCTTTCTTAAACCTGGAAAATCTCACCTCAAGAAACACTTCAGCTGCAAAAGTCATCCCAAGCGGAGCGCAAAAGTATCACAATAAGGCTGCCTCCACCTCTTTTTCCTATGGACCGTCCCTAACCCTAGGTAGATGGACCTGCCTCCACGTAGGGTCAGGGTAAGGATTACGCCTTGGGTTGGGGTTTTTAAACTAGGAAACCCAGAGCTCCAAGCACACTGCAGCTGCCAAAGGATCTCAAGGGCAGCGCAAATGTTCCACAATATGGCTGCTTTCACAGCTTTTTCCTTGGCACCATCCCGACCCCTAGGCTGATTGACCTATTTAGGGTTATGGTTACGATGGGGGCTTTTGTTTAACAAGGAATTTCTGAGCTGAAGCAATTTGGCCGCTGCAAAAGGCATCCCAAGGGGAGCGCTAAAGTACCACAACAAGGCTGCCTCCACCTCTTCTTCCTGGGGACCGTCCTTAACCCTAGGCTGATTTACCTGCCTAGGGTCAGGGTTAGTGTTAAGCCTAGGTTTAGGGTTTGGTAAACCACTGAACCCTGAGCTCCAAGCACACTGCAGCTGCCAATGGCATCGCAAGGGGAGCACAGAAGTGCCATAACATGGCTGCCTCCACTGCATTTTCCTTGGCACCATCCCTAACTCTAGGCTGAGTTTCCTGCCTAGGGTTAGGCTTAGGGTTTAACCTAGGCTAAGGGGTTTTTTAAACTAGGAAAGTCTGAGCTCAAGGAGCACTGCAGCTGTGAAAAGCATCACAAGGGGAGCGCATAAGTTCCAGAACATGGCTGCTTTCACAGCTTTTTCCTTGGCACCATCCCGACCCCTAGGCTGATTGACCTGTTTAGGGTTAGGGTTAGGATTGGGGTTCCGGCTAGGGTTAGGATTAGGAGTAGGGTTAGGGCAAGGGTGAGGACTAGGGTTAGGGTTAGGGTCACTCTTAGGGTTATTGTTAGATTTAGGGTTACGGTTACGTTTAGGGTTAGGGTTACTTTTACGGTTAGGGCTAGGGTTCGGGTTAGAGTTGATGTTTAGGCTTAGGGTTAGGGTTAGGGTTAGGGCTAGGGATTGGTTTAGGTTTAGTCTTTAGGCTTAGTGTTAGGGTTAGGGTTTCTTAAACCAGAAAAATCTTACCTGAAGGAACACTTCAGCTGTAAATGTCATCCCAAGGGGAGCGCAAATGTACAACAACAACGCTGCATCCTCCTCTTTTTCCTGGGACTATCCCTAACCCTAGGCTGCTTTACTGCCTCCTCTTACTCTTACAGTCAGGGTTACGGTTAGGCTTAGGCTTAGGGCTTCTTAAACATGGAAAATCTTACCTCAAGGAGCACTTTACCTCTAAAAGTCATCCCAACTGCAGCATAAAATTACCACAACAATGCTGCCTCCACCTGTTTTTCCCTGAGACAATGCCCAACCGTGGGCTGATTTACCTGCCTAGGCTTGGAGTTAGGCTTCTGCCTAGTGTTGAGCCTTCTCTTAGGGTTAGGTTTAGGGTTCAGGGTTGGGCTTGGGTTTAGGGTTTGGTATACGGTTAGGGTTAGGGTAAGCGCTTGTGTTAGGGTTGGGTTTATGGCTAGGTATAGAGTTAGGGTTAGGGTTAGGGTTTAGGATTAGGGTTAGCGTTAGGGTAAGGTTTAGGCTTAGGTTTAGGGTTAGGGGTAAGAGTAAGGTTAGGGTAAGGGTTAAGGTTACTGTTAGGGTTACGGTTAAGTTTTGGGTAATGTTAAGGGTTTCTTAAGCTAGGAAAATCTCACTTCCAGGAACAATTCAACTCTAAAATTCATCCCAAGGACACTGCAAAATTTCCACAACGAGGCTGCCTCAACCTCTTTTTCCTTGGAACCATCCCTAACCCTGGGCTGATTTACCTGCCTAGGGTTAGGCTTTGGATTAGGGTTAGGGTTAGGATAAGGTTAGAGTTAGGGTTGGGGTTAGGGTTAGAGGTAGGGTTTGCCTTAGGGTTAGGGTTAGGATTAGGGTTTAGTTTAGGTTTAGGGTCAGGGTAAGGGTAAGCGTTAGGGCTGGGGTTAGGTTTTATCGTGTTCTTTAGGGTTAAGGATGAGGGTTAGCGTTAGCGTTTACGGTTACGGTTAGGGTTAGATTTAGGTTTAGGGTTAAGGCTGGAGTTAGGATTAGGGTTCAGCTTAGTGTTAGGGTTTGGGTGAAGGATAGTGTTAGTGTTAGGAATAGGGTTAGGGTTTCTTAAACCAGGAAAATCTCCCGTCAAGGAACGCTTCAACAACAAATGTCATCTCAAGAGGAGTGCAAAAGTACCTCAACAAGGCTTCCTCCCCCTCTTTTTTCTGGGGACCGTTCCTAACCCTAGCCTGATTTACCTGCCTCCAGTAAGGGTTAGGGTAAGGGTTACGCCTAGGGTGAGGGTTTTTTAAACTAGGCATCCCTGAGTTGAAAGAATACTGCAGCTGCAAAAGGCATCCCAAGGGGAGTGCAAAAGTGCCTCAACATGGTGGCCCCTTCTGCTTTTTTCCTTGGGACCATCTCCAACACTCGGCTGATTAAGCTCCCTCGGGTCAGGGTCAGGGTTAGGGTTAAGGTTAGGATTAGGGTTAGGGTTTAAGGTTAGGGTTAGGTTTAGGTCTAGGTCTAGGGTTAGGGTTAGGGTCAGGTTTAGGACTAGGCTTAGGCTTAGGCTTAGGGTTAATGTTTCTTAAACCATGAAAATCTACCCTAAAGGAAGACTTCAGCTCTAAACCTCATCCCAAGGGGAGCGCAAAAGTACCACAACAAGGCTGCCTCCAACTCTTTTTCCTTGGGACCACTCCTCACCATCGGCTTATTTTCCTGCCTGAGGTTCGGGTTTGGCTTAGGGTTAGGATTAGGGTTGGCCTTAGAGTTAGGTACAGGGTTAGCGTTAGGGTTAGGGTTAGGGTCAGGGTTACGATTTGGTTTAGGCTGAGATTTAGGCTTAGGCTTAGGTTTAGGCTTAGGGTTAGGCTTAGGGTTAGGGTTAGCGGAAGGGCTAGGGTTAGGGTTAGGCTTTCTTAAACCTGGAAAATCTCACCTCAAGAAACACTTCAGCTGCAAAAGTCATCCCAAGCGGAGCGCAAAAGTATCACAATAAGGCTGCCTCCACCTCTTTTTCCTATGGACCGTCCCTAACCCTAGGTAGAAGGACCTGCCTCCACGTAGGGTCAGAGTAAGGATTACGCCTTGGGTTGGGGTTTTTAAACTAGGAAACCCAGAGCTCCAAGCACACTGCAGCTGCCAAAGGATCTCAAGGGCAGCGCAAATGTTCCACAATATGGCTGCTTTCACAGCTTTTTCCTTGGCACCATCCCGACCCCTAGGCTGATTGACCTATTTAGGGTTATGGTTACGATGAGGGCTTTTGTTTAACAAGGAATTTCTGAGCTGAAGCAATTTGGCCGCTGCAAAAGGCATCCCAAGGGGAGCGCTAAAGTACCACAACAAGGCTGCCTCCACCTCTTCTTCCTGGGGACCGTCCTTAACCCTAGGCTGATTTACCTGCCTAGGGTCAGGGTTAATGTTAAGCCTAGGTTTAGGGTTTGGTCAACCACTGAACCTTGAGCTCCAAGCACACTGCAGCTGCCAAAGGCATCGCAAGGGGAGCACAGAAGTGCCATAACATGGCTGCCTCCACTGCATTTTCCTTGGCACCATCCCTAACTCTAGGCTGAGTTTCCTGCCTAGGGTTAAGCTTAGGGTTTAACCTAGGCTAAGGGGTTTTTTAAACTAGGAAAGTCTGAGCTCAAGGAGCACTGCAGCTGTGAAAAGCATCACAAGGGGAGCGCATAAGTTCCAGAACATGGCTGCTTTCACAGCTTTTTCCTTGGCACCATCCCGACCCCTAGGCTGATTGACCTGTTTAGGGTTAGGGTTAGGATTGGGGTTCCGGCTAGGGTTAGGATTAGGAGTAGGGTTAGGGCAAGGGTGAGGACTAGGGTTAGGTTTAGGGTCACTCTTAGGGTTAGGGTTAGGTTTAGGGTTACGGTTACATTTAGGGTTAGGGTTACTTTTACGGTTAGGGCTAGGGTTCGGGTTAGAGTTGATGTTTAGGCTTAGGGTTAGGGTTAGGGTTAGGGCTAGGGATTGGTTTAGGTTTAGTCTTTAGGCTTAGTGTTAGGGTTAGGGTTTCTTAAACCAGAAAAATCTTACCTGAAGGAACACTTCAGCTGTAAATGTCATCCCAAGGGGAGCGCAAATGTACAACAACAACGCTGCATCCTCCTCTTTTTCCTGGGACTATCCCTAACCCTAGGCTGCTTTACTGCCTCCTCTTACTCTTACAGTCAGGGTTACGGTTAGGCTTAGGCTTAGGGCTTCTTAAACATGGAAAATCTTACCTCAAGGAGCACTTTACCTCTAAAAGTCATCCCAACTGCAGCATAAAATTACCACAACAATGCTGCCTCCACCTGTTTTTCCCTGAGACAATGCCCAACCGTGGGCTGATTTACCTGCCTAGGCTTGGAGTTAGGCTTCTGCCTAGTGTTGAGCCTTCTCTTAGGGTTAGGTTTAGGGTTTAGGGTTGGGCTTGGGTTTAGGGTTTGGTATACGGTTAGGGTTAGGGTAAGCGCTTGTGTTAGGGTTGGGTTTATGGCTAGGTATAGAGTTAGGGTTAGGGTTAGGGTTTAGGATTAGGGTTAGCGTTAGGGTAAGGTTTAGGCTTAGGTTTAGGGTTAGGGGTAAGAGTAAGGTTAGGGTAAGGGTTAAGGTTACTGTTAGGGTTACGGTTAAGTTTTGGGTAATGTTAAGGGTTTCTTAAGCTAGGAAAATCTCACTTCCAGGAACAATTCAACTCTAAAATTCATCCCAAGGACACTGCAAAATTTCCACAACGAGGCTGCCTCAACCTCTTTTTCCTTGGAACCATCCCTAACCCTGGGCTGATTTACCTGCCTAGGGTTAGGCTTTGGATTAGGGTTAGGGTTAGGATAAGGTTAGAGTTAGGGTTGGGGTTAGGGTTAGAGGTAGGGTTTGCCTTAGGGTTAGGGTTAGGATTAGGGTTTAGTTTAGGTTTAGGGTCAGGGTAAGGGTAAGCGTTAGGGCTGGGGTTAGGTTTTATCGTGTTCTTTAGGGTTAAGGATGAGGGTTAGCGTTAGCGTTTACGGTTACGGTTAGGGTTAGATTTAGGTTTAGGGTTAAGGCTGGAGTTAGGATTAGGGTTCAGCTTAGTGTTAGGGTTTGGGTGAAGGATAGTGTTAGTGTTAGGAATAGGGTTAGGGTTTCTTAAACCAGGAAAATCTCCCGTCAAGGAACGCTTCAACAACAAATGTCATCTCAAGAGGAGTGCAAAAGTACCTCAACAAGGCTTCCTCCCCCTCTTTTTTCTGGGGACCGTTCCTAACCCTAGCCTGATTTACCTGCCTCCAGTAAGGGTTAGGGTAAGGGTTACGCCTAGGGTGAGGGTTTTTTAAACTAGGCATCCCTGAGTTGAAAGAATACTGCAGCTGCAAAAGGCATCCCAAGGGGAGTGCAAAAGTGCCTCAACATGGTGGCCCCTTCTGCTTTTTTCCTTGGGACCATCTCCAACACTCGGCTGATTAAGCTCCCTCGGGTCAGGGTCAGGGTTAGGGTTAAGGTTAGGATTAGGGTTAGGGTTTAAGGTTAGGGTTAGGTTTAGGTCTAGGTCTAGGGTTAGGGTTAGGGTCAGGTTTAGGACTAGGCTTAGGCTTAGGCTTAGGGTTAATGTTTCTTAAACCATGAAAATCTACCCTAAAGGAAGACTTCAGCTCTAAACCTCATCCCAAGGGGAGCGCAAAAGTACCACAACAAGGCTGCCTCCAACTCTTTTTCCTTGGGACCACTCCTCACCATCGGCTTATTTTCCTGCCTGAGGTTCGGGTTTGGCTTAGGGTTAGGATTAGGGTTGGCCTTAGAGTTAGGTACAGGGTTAGCGTTAGGGTTAGGGTTAGGGTCAGGGTTACGATTTGGTTTAGGCTGAGATTTAGGCTTAGGCTTAGGTTTAGGCTTAGGGTTAGGCTTAGGGTTAGGGTTAGCGGAAGGGCTAGGGTTAGGGTTAGGCTTTCTTAAACCTGGAAAATCTCACCTCAAGAAACACTTCAGCTGCAAAAGTCATCCCAAGCGGAGCGCAAAAGTATCACAATAAGGCTGCCTCCACCTCTTTTTCCTATGGACCGTCCCTAACCCTAGGTAGAAGGACCTGCCTCCACGTAGGGTCAGAGTAAGGATTACGCCTTGGGTTGGGGTTTTTAAACTAGGAAACCCAGAGCTCCAAGCACACTGCAGCTGCCAAAGGATCTCAAGGGCAGCACAAATGTTCCACAATATGGCTGCTTTCACAGCTTTTTCCTTGGCACCATCCCGACCCCTAGGCTGATTGACCTATTTAGGGTTATGGTTACGATGAGGGCTTTTGTTTAACAAGGAATTTCTGAGCTGAAGCAATTTGGCCGCTGCAAAAGGCATCCCAAGGGGAGCGCTAAAGTACCACAACAAGGCTGCCTCCACCTCTTCTTCCTGGGGACCGTCCTTAACCCTAGGCTGATTTACCTGCCTAGGGTCAGGGTTAATGTTAAGCCTAGGTTTAGGGTTTGGTCAACCACTGAACCTTGAGCTCCAAGCACACTGCAGCTGCCAAAGGCATCGCAAGGGGAGCACAGAAGTGCCATAACATGGCTGCCTCCACTGCATTTTCCTTGGCACCATCCCTAACTCTAGGCTGAGTTTCCTGCCTAGGGTTAAGCTTAGGGTTTAACCTAGGCTAAGGGGTTTTTTAAACTAGGAAAGTCTGAGCTCAAGGAGCACTGCAGCTGTGAAAAGCATCACAAGGGGAGCGCATAAGTTCCAGAACATGGCTGCTTTCACAGCTTTTTCCTTGGCACCATCCCGACCCCTAGGCTGATTGACCTGTTTAGGGTTAGGGTTAGGATTGGGGTTCCGGCTAGGGTTAGGATTAGGAGTAGGGTTAGGGCAAGGGTGAGGACTAGGGTTAGGGTTAGGGTCACTCTTAGGGTTAGGGTTAGGTTTAGGGTTACGGTTACATTTAGGGTTAGGGTTACTTTTACGGTTAGGGCTAGGGTTCGGGTTAGAGTTGATGTTTAGGCTTAGGGTTAGGGTTAGGGTTAGGGCTAGGGATTGGTTTAGGTTTAGTCTTTAGGCTTAGTGTTAGGGTTAGAGTTAGGGTTAGGGTTTCTTAAACCAGAAAAATCTTACCTGAAGGAACACTTCAGCTGCAAAAGTCATCCCAAGGGGAGTGCAAAAGTACAACAACAACGCTGCATCCTCCTCTTTTTCCTGGGACTATCCCTAACCCTAGGCTGCTTTACTGCCTCCTCTTACTCTTACAGTCAGGGTTAGGGTTAGGCTTAGGCTTAGGGCTTCTTAAACATGGAAAATCTTACCTCAAGGAGCACTTTACCTCTAAAAGTCATCCCAACTGCAGCATAAAATTACCACAACAATGCTGCCTCCACCTGTTTTTCCCTGAGACAATGCCCAACCGTGGGCTGATTTACCTGCCTAGGCTTGGAGTTAGGCTTCTGCCTAGTGTTGAGCCTTCTCTTAGGGTTAGGTTTAGGGTTTAGGTTTGGGCTTGGGTTTAGGGTTTGGTATACGGTTAGGGTTAGGGTAAGCGCTTGTGTTAGGGTTGGGTTTATGGCTAGGTATAGAGTTAGGGTTAGGGTTAGGGTTTAGGATTAGGGTTAGCGTTAGGGTAAGGTTTAGGCTTAGGTTTAGGGTTAGGGTTTAGGATTAGGGTTAGCGTTAGGGTAAGGTTTAGGCTTAGGTTTAGGGTTAGGGGTAAGAGTAAGGTTAGGGTAAGGGTTAAGGTTACTGTTAGGGTTACGGTTAAGTTTTGGGTAATGTTAAGGGTTTCTTAAGCTAGGAAAATCTCACTTCCAGGAACAATTCAACTCTAAAATTCATCCCAAGGACACTGCAAAATTTCCACAACGAGGCTGCCTCAACCTCTTTTTCCTTGGAACCATCCCTAACCCTGGGCTGATTTACCTGCCTAGGGTTAGGCTTTGGATTAGGGTTAGGGTTAGGATAAGGTTAGAGTTAGGGTTGGGGTTAGGGTTAGAGGTAGGGTTTGCCTTAGGGTTAGGGTTAGGATTAGGGTTTAGTTTAGGTTTAGGGTCAGGGTAAGGGTAAGCGTTAGGGCTGGGGTTAGGTTTTATCGTGTTCTTTAGGGTTAAGGATGAGGGTTAGCGTTAGCGTTTACGGTTACGGTTAGGGTTAGATTTAGGTTTAGGGTTAAGGCTGGAGTTAGGATTAGGGTTCAGCTTAGTGTTAGGGTTTGGGTGAAGGATAGTGTTAGTGTTAGGAATAGGGTTAGGGTTTCTTAAACCAGGAAAATCTCCCGTCAAGGAACGCTTCAACAACAAATGTCATCTCAAGAGGAGTGCAAAAGTACCTCAACAAGGCTTCCTCCCCCTCTTTTTTCTGGGGACCGTTCCTAACCCTAGCCTGATTTACCTGCCTCCAGTAAGGGTTAGGGTAAGGGTTACGCCTAGGGTGAGGGTTTTTTAAACTAGGCATCCCTGAGTTGAAAGAATACTGCAGCTGCAAAAGGCATCCCAAGGGGAGTGCAAAAGTGCCTCAACATGGTGGCCCCTTCTGCTTTTTTCCTTGGGACCATCTCCAACACTCGGCTGATTAAGCTCCCTCGGGTCAGGGTCAGGGTTAGGGTTAAGGTTAGGATTAGGGTTAGGGTTTAAGGTTAGGGTTAGGTTTAGGTCTAGGTCTAGGGTTAGGGTTAGGGTCAGGTTTAGGACTAGGCTTAGGCTTAGGCTTAGGGTTAATGTTTCTTAAACCATGAAAATCTACCCTAAAGGAAGACTTCAGCTCTAAACCTCATCCCAAGGGGAGCGCAAAAGTACCACAACAAGGCTGCCTCCAACTCTTTTTCCTTGGGACCACTCCTCACCATCGGCTTATTTTCCTGCCTGAGGTTCGGGTTTGGCTTAGGGTTAGGATTAGGGTTGGCCTTAGAGTTAGGTACAGGGTTAGCGTTAGGGTTAGGGTTAGGGTCAGGGTTACGATTTGGTTTAGGCTGAGATTTAGGCTTAGGCTTAGGTTTAGGCTTAGGGTTAGGCTTAGGGTTAGGGTTAGCGGAAGGGCTAGGTTTAGGGTTAGGCTTTCTTAAACCTGGAAAATCTCACCTCAAGAAACACTTCAGCTGCAAAAGTCATCCCAAGCGGAGCGCAAAAGTATCACAATAAGGCTGCCTCCACCTCTTTTTCCTATGGACCGTCCCTAACCCTAGGTAGATGGACCTGCCTCCACGTAGGGTCAGGGTAAGGATTACGCCTTGGGTTGGGGTTTTTAAACTAGGAAACCCAGAGCTCCAAGCACACTGCAGCTGCCAAAGGATCTCAAGGGCAGCGCAAATGTTCCACAATATGGCTGCTTTCACAGCTTTTTCCTTGGCACCATCCCGACCCCTAGGCTGATTGACCTATTTAGGGTTATGGTTACGATGAGGGCTTTTGTTTAACAAGGAATTTCTGAGCTGAAGCAATTTGGCCGCTGCAAAAGGCATCCCAAGGGGAGCGCTAAAGTACCACAACAAGGCTGCCTCCACCTCTTCTTCCTGGGGACCGTCCTTAACCCTAGGCTGATTTACCTGCCTAGGGTCAGGGTTAGTGTTAAGCCTAGGTTTAGGGTTTGGTAAACCACTGAACCCTGAGCTCCAAGCACACTGCAGCTGCCAATGGCATCCCAAGGGGAGCACAGAAGTGCCATAACATGGCTGCCTCCACTGCATTTTCCTTGGCACCATCCCTAACTCTAGGCTGAGTTTCCTGCCTAGGGTTAAGCTTAGGGTTTAACCTAGGCTAAGGGGTTTTTTAAACTAGGAAAGTCTGAGCTCAAGGAGCACTGCAGCTGTGAAAAGCATCACAAGGGGAGCGCATAAGTTCCAGAACATGGCTGCTTTCACAGCTTTTTCCTTGGCACCATCCCGACCCCTAGGCTGATTGACCTGTTTAGGGTTAGGGTTAGGATTGGGGTTCCGGCTAGGGTTAGGATTAGGAGTAGGGTTAGGGCAAGGGTGAGGACTAGGGTTAGGGTTAGGGTCACTCTTAGGGTTAGGGTTAGGTTTAGAGTTACGGTTACGTTTAGGGTTAGGGTTACTTTTACGGTTAGGGCTAGGGTTCGGGTTAGAGTTGATGTTTAGGCTTAGGGTTAGGGTTAGGGTTAGGGCTAGGGATTGGTTTAGGTTTAGTCTTTAGGCTTAGTGTTAGGGTTAGAGTTAGGTTTAGGGTTTCTTAAACCAGAAAAATCTTACCTGAAGGAACACTTCAGCTGCAAAAGTCATCCCAAGGAGAGTGCAAATGTACAACAACAACGCTGCATCCTCCTCTTTTTCCTGGGACTATCCCTAACCCTAGGCTGCTTTACTGCCTCCTCTTACTCTTACAGTCAGGGTTAGGGTTAGGCTTAGGCTTAGGGCTTCTTAAACATGGAAAATCTTACCTCAAGGAGCACTTTACCTCTAAAAGTCATCCCAACTGCAGCATAAAATTACCACAACAATGCTGCCTCCACCTGTTTTTCCCTGAGACAATGCCCAACCGTGGGCTGATTTACCTGCCTAGGCTTGGAGTTAGGCTTCTGCCTAGTGTTGAGCCTTCTCTTAGGGTTAGGTTTAGGGTTCAGGGTTGGGCTTGGGTTTAGGGTTTGGTATACAGTTAGGGTTAGGGTAAGCGCTTGTGTTAGGGTTGGGTTTATGGTTAGGTATAGAGTTAGGGTTAGAGTTAGGGTTTAGGATTAGGGTTAGCGTTAGGGTAAGGTTTAGGCTTAGGTTTAGGGTTAGGGGTAAGAGTAAGGTTAGGGTAAGGGTTAAGGTTACTGTTAGGGTTACCGTTAAGTTTTGGGTAATATTAAGGGTTTCTTAATCTAGGAAAATCTCACTTCCAGGAACCATTAAACTCTAAAATTCATCCCAAGGACACCGCAAAATTTCCACAACGAGGCTGCCTCAACCTCTTTTTCCTTGGAACCATCCCTAACCCTGGGCTGATTTACCTGCCTAGGGTTAGGCTTTGGATTAGGGTTAGGGTTAGGATAAGGTTAGAGTTAGGGTTGGGGTTAGGGTTAGAGGTAGGGTTTGCCTTAGGGTTAGGGTTAGGATTAGGGTTTAGTTTAGGTTTAGGGTCAGGGTAAGGGTAAGCGTTAGGGCTGGGGTTAGGTTTTATCGTGTTCTTTAGGGTTAAGGATGAGGGTTAGCGTTAGCGTTTACGGTTACGGTTAGGGTTAGATTTAGGTTTAGGGTTAAGGCTGGAGTTAGGATTAGGGTTCAGCTTAGTGTTAGGGTTTGGGTGAAGGATAGTGTTAGTGTTAGGAATAGGGTTAGGGTTTCTTAAACCAGGAAAATCTCCCGTCAAGGAACGCTTCAACAACAAATGTCATCTCAAGAGGAGTGCAAAAGTACCTCAACAAGGCTTCCTCCCCCTCTTTTTTCTGGGGACCGTTCCTAACCCTAGCCTGATTTACCTGCCTCCAGTAAGGGTTAGGGTAAGGGTTACGCCTAGGGTGAGTGTTTTTTAAACTAGGCATCCCTGAGTTGAAAGAATACTGCAGCTGCAAAAGGCATCCCAAGGGGAGTGCAAAAGTGCCTCAACATGGTGGCCCCTTCTGCTTTTTTCCTTGGGACCATCTCCAACACTCGGCTGATTAAGCTCCCTCGGGTCAGGGTCAGGGTTAGGGTTAAGGTTAGGATTAGAGTTAGGGTTTAAGGTTAGGGTTAGGTTTAGGTCTAGGTCTAGGGTTAGGGTTAGGGTCAGGTTTAGGACTAGGCTTAGGCTTAGGCTTAGGGTTAATGTTTCTTAAACCATGAAAATCTACCCTAAAGGAAGACTTCAGCTCTAAACCTCATCCCAAGGGGAGCGCAAAAGTACCACAACAAGGCTGCCTCCAACTCTTTTTCCTTGGGACCACTCCTCACCATCGGCTTATTTTCCTGCCTGAGGTTCGGGTTTGGCTTAGGGTTAGGATTAGGGTTGGCCTTAGAGTTAGGTACAGGGTTAGCGTTAGGGTTAGGGTCAGGGTTTCGATTTGGTTTAGGCTGAGATTTAGGCTTAGGGCTAGGTTTAGGCTTAGGGTTAGGCTTAGGGTTAGGGTTAGCGGAAGGGCTAGGTTTAGGGTTAGGCTTTCTTAAACCTGGAAAATCTCACCTCAAGAAACACTTCAGCTGCAAAAGTCATCCCAAGCGGAGCGCAAAAGTATCACAATAAGGCTGCCTCCACCTCTTTTTCCTATGGACCGTCCCTAACCCTAGGTAGATGGACCTGCCTCCACGTAGGGTCAGGGTAAGGATTACGCCTTGGGTTGGGGTTTTTAAACTAGGAAACCCAGAGCTCCAAGCACACTGCAGCTGCCAAAGGATCTCAAGGGCAGCGCAAATGTTCCACAATATGGCTGCTTTCACAGCTTTTTCCTTGGCACCATCCCGACCCCTAGGCTGATTGACCTATTTAGGGTTATGGTTACGATGAGGGCTTTTGTTTAACAAGGAATTTCTGAGCTGAAGCAATTTGGCCGCTGCAAAAGGCATCCCAAGGGGAGCGCTAAAGTACCACAACAAGGCTGCCTCCACCTCTTCTTCCTGGGGACCGTCCTTAACCCTAGGCTGATTTACCAGCCTAGGGTCAGGGTTAGTGTTAAGCCTAGGTTTAGGGTTTGGTAAACCACTGAACCCTGAGCTCCAAGCACACTGCAGCTGCCAAAGGCATCCCAAGGGGAGCACAGAAGTGCCATAACATGGCTGCCTCCACTGCATTTTCCTTGGCACCATCCCTAACTCTAGGCTGAGTTTCCTGCCTAGGGTTAACCTAGGCTAAGGGGTTTTTTAAACTAGGAAAGTCTGAGCTCAAGGAGCACTGCAGCTGTGAAAAGCATCACAAGGGGAGCGCATAAGTTCCAGAACATGGCTGCTTTCACAGCTTTTTCCTTGGCACCATCCCGACCCCTAGGCTGATTGACCTGTTTAGGGTTAGGGTTAGGATTGGGGTTCCGGCTAGGGTTAGGATTAGGAGTAGGGTTAGGGCAAGGGTGAGGACTAGGGTTAGGGTTAGGGTCACTCTTAGGGTTAGGGTTAGGTTTAGGGTTACGGTTACGTTTAGGGTTAGGGTTACTTTTACGGTTAGGGCTAGGGTTCGGGTTAGAGTTGATGTTTAGGCTTAGGGTTAGGGTTAGGGTTAGGGCTAGGGATTGGTTTAGGTTTAGTCTTTAGGCTTAGTGTTAGGGTTAGAGTTAGGTTTAGGGTTTCTTAAACCAGAAAAATCTTACCTGAAGGAACACTTCAGCTGCAAAAGTCATCCCAAGGGGAGTGCAAATGTACAACAACAACGCTGCATCCTCCTCTTTTTCCTGGGACTATCCCTAACCCTAGGCTGCTTTACTGCCTCCTCTTACTCTTACAGTCAGGGTTAGGGTTAGGCTTAGGCTTAGGGCTTCTTAAACATGGAAAATCTTACCTCAAGGAGCACTTTACCTCTAAAAGTCATCCCAACTGCAGCATAAAATTACCACAACAATGCTGCCTCCACCTGTTTTTCCCTGAGACAATGCCCAACCGTGGGCTGATTTACCTGCCTAGGCTTGGAGTTAGGCTTCTGCCTAGTGTTGAGCCTTCTCTTAGGGTTAGGTTTAGGGTTCAGGGTTGGGCTTGGGTTTAGGGTTTGGTATACAGTTAGGGTTAGGGTAAGCGCTTGTGTTAGGGTTGGGTTTATGGTTAGGTATAGAGTTAGGGTTAGGGTTAGGGTTTAGGATTAGGGTTAGCGTTAGGGTAAGGTTTAGGCTTAGGTTTAGGGTTAGGGGTAAGAGTAAGGTTAGGGTAAGGGTTAAGGTTACTGTTAGGGTTACCGTTAAGTTTTGGGTAATATTAAGGGTTTCTTAATCTAGGAAAATCTCACTTCCAGGAACCATTAAACTCTAAAATTCATCCCAAGGACACCGCAAAATTTCCACAACGAGGCTGCCTCAACCTCTTTTTCCTTGGAACCATCCCTAACCCTGGGCTGATTTACCTGCCTAGGGTTAGGCTTTGGATTAGGGTTAGGGTTAGGATAAGGTTAGAGTTAGGGTTGGGGTTAGGGTTAGAGGTAGGGTTTGCCTTAGGGTTAGGGTTAGGATTAGGGTTTAGTTTAGGTTTAGGGTCAGGGTAAGGGTAAGCGTTAGGGCTGGGGTTAGGTTTTATCGTGTTCTTTAGGGTTAAGGATGAGGGTTAGCGTTAGCGTTTACGGTTACGGTTAGGGTTACATTTAGGTTTAGGGTTAAGGCTGGAGTTAGGATTAGGGTTCAGCTTAGTGTTAGGGTTTGGGTGAAGGATAGTGTTAGTGTTAGGAATAGGGTTAGGGTTTCTTAAACCAGGAAAATCTCCCGTCAAGGAACGCTTCAACAACAAATGTCATCTCAAGAGGAGTGCAAAAGTACCTCAACAAGGCTTCCTCCCCCTCTTTTTTCTGGGGACCGTTCCTAACCCTAGCCTGATTTACCTGCCTCCAGTAAGGGTTAGGGTAAGGGTTACGCCTAGGGTGAGTGTTTTTTAAACTAGGCATCCCTGAGTTGAAAGAATACTGCAGCTGCAAAAGGCATCCCAAGGGGAGTGCAAAAGTGCCTCAACATGGTGGTGGCCCCTTCTGCTTTTTTCCTTGGGACCATCTCCAACACTCGGCTGATTAAGCTCCCTCGGGTCAGGGTCAGGGTTAGGGTTAAGGTTAGGATTAGGGTTAGGGTTTAAGGTTAGGGTTAGGTTTAGGTCTAGGTCTAGGGTTAGGGTTAGGGTCAGGTTTAGGACTAGGCTTAGGCTTAGGCTTAGGGTTAATGTTTCTTAAACCATGAAAATCTACCCTAAAGGAAGACTTCAGCTCTAAACCTCATCCCAAGGGGAGCGCAAAAGTACCACAACAAGGCTGCCTCCAACTCTTTTTCCTTGGGACCACTCCTCACCATCGGCTTATTTTCCTGCCTGAGGTTCGGGTTTGGCTTAGGGTTAGGATTAGGGTTGGCCTTAGAGTTAGGTACAGGGTTAGCGTTAGGGTTAGGGTTAGGGTCAGGGTTACGATTTGGTTTAGGCTGAGATTTAGGCTTAGGGCTAGGTTTAGGCTTAGGGTTAGGCTTAGGGTTAGGGTTAGCGGAAGGGCTAGGTTTAGGGTTAGGCTTTCTTAAACCTGGAAAATCTCACCTCAAGAAACACTTCAGCTGCAAAAGTCATCCCAAGCGGAGCGCAAAAGTATCACAATAAGGCTGCCTCCACCTCTTTTTCCTATGGACCGTCCCTAACCCTAGGTAGATGGACCTGCCTCCACGTAGGGTCAGGGTAAGGATTACGCCTTGGGTTGGGGTTTTTAAACTAGGAAACCCAGAGCTCCAAGCACACTGCAGCTGCCAAAGGATCTCAAGGGCAGCGCAAATGTTCCACAATATGGCTGCTTTCACAGCATTTTCCTTGGCACCATCCCGACCCCTAGGCTGATTGACCTATTTAGGGTTATGGTTACGATGAGGGCTTTTGTTTAACAAGGAATTTCTGAGCTGAAGCAATTTGGCCGCTGCAAAAGGCATCCCAAGGGGAGCGCTAAAGTACCACAACAAGGCTGCCTCCACCTCTTCTTCCTGGGGACCGTCCTTAACCCTAGGCTGATTTACCTGCCTAGGGTCAGGGTTAGTGTTAAGCCTAGGTTTAGGGTTTGGTAAACCACTGAACCCTGAGCTCCAAGCACACTGCAGCTGCCAATGGCATCCCAAGGGGAGCACAGAAGTGCCATAACATGGCTGCCTCCACTGCATTTTCCTTGGCACCATCCCTAACTCTAGGCTGAGTTTCCTGCCTAGGGTTAAGCTTAGGGTTTAACCTAGGCTAAGGGGTTTTTTAAACTAGGAAAGTCTGAGCTCAAGGAGCACTGCAGCTGTGAAAAGCATCACAAGGGGAGCGCATAAGTTCCAGAACATGGCTGCTTTCACAGCTTTTTCCTTGGCACCATCCCGACCCCTAGGCTGATTGACCTGTTTAGGGTTAGGGTTAGGATTGGGGTTCCGGCTAGGGTTAGGATTAGGAGTAGGGTTAGGGCAAGGGTGAGGACTAGGGTTAGGGTTAGGGTCACTCTTAGGGTTAGGGTTAGGTTTAGGGTTACGGTTACATTTAGGGTTAGGGTTACTTTTACGGTTAGGGCTAGGGCTCGGGTTAGAGTTGATGTTTAGGCTTAGGGTTAGGGTTAGGGTTAGGGCTAGGGATTGGTTTAGGTTTAGTCTTTAGGCTTAGTGTTAGGGTTAGAGTTAGGGTTAGGGTTTCTTAAACCAGAAAAATCTTACCTGAAGGAACACTTCAGCTGCAAAAGTCATCCCAAGGGGAGCGCAAAAGTACAACAACAACGCTGCATCCTCCTCTTTTTCCTGGGACTATCCCTAACCCTAGGCTGCTTTACTGCCTCCTCTTACTCTTACAGTCAGGGTTAGGGTTAGGCTTAGGCTTAGGGCTTCTTAAACATGGAAAATCTTACCTCAAGGAGCACTTTACCTCTAAAAGTCATCCCAACTGCAGCATAAAATTACCACAACAATGCTGCCTCCACCTGTTTTTCCCTGAGACAATGCCCAACCGTGGGCTGATTTACCTGCCTAGGCTTGGAGTTAGGCTTCTGCCTAGTGTTGAGCCTTCTCTTAGGGTTAGGTTTAGGGTTTAGGGTTGGGCTTGGGTTTAGGGTTTGGTATACGGTTAGGGTTAGGGTAAGCGCTTGTGTTAGGGTTGGGTTTATGGCTAGGTATAGAGTTAGGGTTAGGGTTAGGGTTTAGGATTAGGGTTAGCGTTAGGGTAAGGTTTAGGCTTAGGTTTAGGGTTAGGGGTAAGAGTAAGGTTAGGGTAAGGGTTAAGGTTACTGTTAGGGTTACGGTTAAGTTTTGGGTAATGTTAAGGGTTTCTTAAGCTAGGAAAATCTCACTTCCAGGAACAATTCAACTCTAAAATTCATCCCAAGGACACTGCAAAATTTCCACAACGAGGCTGCCTCAACCTCTTTTTCCTTGGAACCATCCCTAACCCTGGGCTGATTTACCTGCCTAGGGTTAGGCTTTGGATTAGGGTTAGGGTTAGGATAAGGTTAGAGTTAGGGTTGGGGTTAGGGTTAGAGGTAGGGTTTGCCTTAGGGTTAGGGTTAGGATTAGGGTTTAGTTTAGGTTTAGGGTCAGGGTAAGGGTAAGCGTTAGGGCTGGGGTTAGGTTTTATCGTGTTCTTTAGGGTTAAGGATGAGGGTTAGCGTTAGCGTTTACGGTTACGGTTAGGGTTAGATTTAGGTTTAGGGTTAAGGCTGGAGTTAGGATTAGGGTTCAGCTTAGTGTTAGGGTTTGGGTGAAGGATAGTGTTAGTGTTAGGAATAGGGTTAGGGTTTCTTAAACCAGGAAAATCTCCCGTCAAGGAACGCTTCAACAACAAATGTCATCTCAAGAGGAGTGCAAAAGTACCTCAACAAGGCTTCCTCCCCCTCTTTGTTCTGGGGACTGTTCCTAACCCTAGCCTGATTTACCTGCCTCCAGTAAGGGTTAGGGTAAGGGTTACGCCTAGGGTGAGGGTTTTTTAAACTAGGCATCCCTGAGTTGAAAGAATACTGCAGCTGCAAAAGGCATCCCAAGGGGAGTGCAAAAGTGCCTCAACATGGTGGCCCCTTCTGCTTTTTTCCTTGGGACCATCGCCAACACTCGGCTGATTAAGCTCCCTCGGGTCAGGGTCAGGGTTAGGGTTAAGGTTAGGATTAGGGTTAGGGTTTAAGGTTAGGGTTAGGTTTAGGTCTAGATCTAGGGTTAGGGTTAGGGTCAGGTTTAGGACTAGGCTTAGGCTTAGGCTTAGGGTTAATGTTTCTTAAACCATGAAAATCTACCCTAAAGGAAGACTTCAGCTCTAAACCTCATCCCAAGGGGAGCGCAAAAGTACCACAACAAGGCTGCCTCCAACTCTTTTTCCTTGGGACCACTCCTCACCATCGGCTTATTTTCCTGCCTGAGGTTCGGGTTTGGCTTAGGGTTAGGATTAGGGTTGGCCTTAGAGTTAGGTACAGGGTTAGCGTTAGGGTTAGGGTTAGGGTCAGGGTTACGATTTGGTTTAGGCTGAGATTTAGGCTTAGGCTTAGGTTTAGGCTTAGGGTTAGGCTTAGGGTTAGGGTTAGCGGAAGGGCTAGGTTTAGGGTTAGGCTTTCTTAAACCTGGAAAATCTCACCTCAAGAAACACTTCAGCTGCAAAAGTCATCCCAAGCGGAGCGCAAAAGTATCACAATAAGGCTGCCTCCACCTCTTTTTCCTATGGACCGTCCCTAACCCTAGGTAGATGGACCTGCCTCCACGTAGGGTCAGGGTAAGGATTACGCCTTGGGTTGGGGTTTTTAAACTAGGAAACCCAGAGCTCCAAGCACACTGCAGCTGCCAAAGGATCTCAAGGGCAGCGCAAATGTTCCACAATATGGCTGCTTTCACAGCTTTTTCCTTGGCACCATCCCGACCCCTAGGCTGATTGACCTATTTAGGGTTATGGTTACGATGAGGGCTTTTGTTTAACAAGGAATTTCTGAGCTGAAGCAATTTGGCCGCTGCAAAAGGCATCCCAAGGGGAGCGCTAAAGTACCACAACAAGGCTGCCTCCACCTCTTCTTCCTGGGGACCGTCCTTAACCCTAGGCTGATTTACCAGCCTAGGGTCAGGGTTAATGTTAAGCCTAGGTTTAGGGTTTGGTAAACCACTGAACCTTGAGCTCCAAGCACACTGCAGCTGCCAAAGGCATCCCAAGGGGAGCACAGAAGTGCCATAACATGGCTGCCTCCACTGCATTTTCCTTGGCACCATCCCTAACTCTAGGCTGAGTTTCCTGCCTAGGGTTAGGCTTAGGGTTTAACCTAGGCTAAGGGGTTTTTTAAACTAGGAAAGTCTGAGCTCAAGGAGCACTGCAGCTGTGAAAAGCATCACAAGGGGAGCGCATAAGTTCCAGAACATGGCTGCTTTCACAGCTTTTTCCTTGGCACCATCCCGACCCCTAGGCTGATTGACCTGTTTAGGGTTAGGGTTAGGATTGGGGTTCCGGCTAGGGTTAGGATTAGGAGTAGGGTTAGGGCAAGGGTGAGGACTAGGGTTAGGGTTAGGGTCACTCTTAGGGTTAGGGTTAGGTTTAGGGTTACGGTTACATTTAGGGTTAGGGTTACTTTTACGGTTAGGGCTAGGGTTCGGGTTAGAGTTGATGTTTAGGCTTAGGGTTAGGGTTAGGGTTAGGGCTAGGGATTGGTTTAGGTTTAGTCTTTAGGCTTAGTGTTAGGGTTAGAGTTAGGGTTAGGGTTTCTTAAACCAGAAAAATCTTACCTGAAGGAACACTTCAGCTGCAAAAGTCATCCCAAGGGGAGCGCAAAAGTACAACAACAACGCTGCATCCTCCTCTTTTTCCTGGGACTATCCCTAACCCTAGGCTGCTTTACTGCCTCCTCTTACTCTTACAGTCAGGGTTAGGGTTAGGCTTAGGCTTAGGGCTTCTTAAACATGGAAAATCTTACCTCAAGGAGCACTTTACCTCTAAAAGTCATCCCAACTGCAGCATAAAATTACCACAACAATGCTGCCTCCACCTGTTTTTCCCTGAGACAATGCCCAACCGTGGGCTGATTTACCTGCCTAGGCTTGGAGTTAGGCTTCTGCCTAGTGTTGAGCCTTCTCTTAGGGTTAGGTTTAGGGTTTAGGGTTGGGCTTGGGTTTAGGGTTTGGTATACGGTTAGGGTTAGGGTAAGCGCTTGTGTTAGGGTTGGGTTTATGGCTAGGTATAGAGTTAGGGTTAGGGTTAGGGTTTAGGATTAGGGTTAGCGTTAGGGTAAGGTTTAGGCTTAGGTTTAGGGTTAGGGGTAAGAGTAAGGTTAGGGTAAGGGTTAAGGTTACTGTTAGGGTTACCGTTAAGTTTTGGGTAATGTTAAGGGTTTCTTAAGCTAGGAAAATCTCACTTCCAGGAACCATTCAACTCTAAAATTCATCCCAAGGACACCGCAAAATTTCCACAACGAGGCTGCCTCAACCTCTTTTTCCTTGGCTCCATCCCTAACCCTGGGCTGATTTACCTGCCTAGGGTTAGGCTTTGGATTAGGGTTAGGGTTAGGATAAGGTTAGAGTTAGGGTTGGGGTTAGGGTTAGAGGTAGGGTTTGCCTTAGGGTTAGGGTTAGGATTAGGGTTTAGTTTAGGTTTAGGGTCAGGGTAAGGGTAAGCGTTAGGGCTGGGGTTAGGTTTTATCGTGTTCTTTAGGGTTAAGGATGAGGGTTAGCGTTAGCGTTTACGGTTACGGTTAGGGTTAGATTTAGGTTTAGGGTTAAGGCTGGAGTTAGGATTAGGGTTCAGCTTAGTGTTAGGGTTTGGGTGAAGGATAGTGTTAGTGTTAGGAATAGGGTTAGGGTTTCTTAAACCAGGAAAATCTCCCGTCAAGGAACGCTTCAACAACAAATGTCATCTCAAGAGGAGCGCAAAAGTACCTCAACAAGGCTTCCTCCCCCTCTTTTTTCTGGGGACCGTTCCTAACCCTAGCCTGATTTACCTGCCTCCAGTAAGGGTTAGGGTAAGGGTTACGCCTAGGGTGAGGGTTTTTTAAACTAGGCATCCCTGAGTTGAAAGAATACTGCAGCTGCAAAAGGCATCCCAAGGGGAGTGCAAAAGTGCCTCAACATGGTGGCCCCTTCTGCTTTTTTCCTTGGGACCATCGCCAACACTCGGCTGATTAAGCTCCCTCGGGTCAGGGTCAGGGTTAGGGTTAAGGTTAGGATTAGGGTTAGGGTTTAAGGTTAGGGTTAGGTTTAGGTCTAGGTCTAGGGTTAGGGTTAGGGTCAGGTTTAGGACTAGGCTTAGGCTTAGGCTTAGGGTTAATGTTTCTTAAACCATGAAAATCTACCCTAAAGGAAGACTTCAGCTCTAAACCTCATCCCAAGGGGAGCGCAAAAGTACCACAACAAGGCTGCCTCCAACTCTTTTTCCTTGGGACCACTCCTCACCATCGGCTTATTTTCCTGCCTGAGGTTCGGGTTTGGCTTAGGGTTAGGATTAGGGTTGGCCTTAGAGTTAGGTACAGGGTTAGCGTTAGGGTTAGGGTTAGGGTCAGGGTTACGATTTGGTTTAGGCTGAGATTTAGGCTTAGGCTTAGGTTTAGGCTTAGGGTTAGGCTTAGGGTTAGGGTTAGCGGAAGGGCTAGGGTTAGGGTTAGGCTTTCTTAAACCTGGAAAATCTCACCTCAAGAAACACTTCAGCTGCAAAAGTCATCCCAAGCGGAGCGCAAAAGTATCACAATAAGGCTGCCTCCACCTCTTTTTCCTATGGACCGTCCCTAACCCTAGGTAGATGGACCTGCCTCCACGTAGGGTCAGGGTAAGGATTACGCCTTGGGTTGGGGTTTTTAAACTAGGAAACCCAGAGCTCCAAGCACACTGCAGCTGCCAAAGGATCTCAAGGGCAGCGCAAATGTTCCACAATATGGCTGCTTTCACAGCTTTTTCCTTGGCACCATCCCGACCCCTAGGCTGATTGACCTATTTAGGGTTATGGTTACGATGAGGGCTTTTGTTTAACAAGGAATTTCTGAGCTGAAGCAATTTGGCCGCTGCAAAAGGCATCCCAAGGGGAGCGCTAAAGTACCACAACAAGGCTGCCTCCACCTCTTCTTCCTGGGGACCGTCCTTAACCCTAGGCTGATTTACCAGCCTAGGGTCAGGGTTAATGTTAAGCCTAGGTTTAGGGTTTGGTAAACCACTGAACCTTGAGCTCCAAGCACACTGCAGCTGCCAAAGGCATCCCAAGGGGAGCACAGAAGTGCCATAACATGGCTGCCTCCACTGCATTTTCCTTGGCACCATCCCTAACTCTAGGCTGAGTTTCCTGCCTAGGGTTAGGCTTAGGGTTTAACCTAGGCTAAGGGGTTTTTTAAACTAGGAAAGTCTGAGCTCAAGGAGCACTGCAGCTGTGAAAAGCATCACAAGGGGAGCGCATAAGTTCCAGAACATGGCTGCTTTCACAGCTTTTTCCTTGGCACCATCCCGACCCCTAGGCTGATTGACCTGTTTAGGGTTAGGGTTAGGATTGGGGTTCCGGCTAGGGTTAGGATTAGGAGTAGGGTTAGGGCAAGGGTGAGGACTAGGGTTAGGGTTAGGGTCACTCTTAGGGTTAGGGTTAGGTTTAGGGTTACGGTTACATTTAGGGTTAGGGTTACTTTTACGGTTAGGGCTAGGGTTCGGGTTAGAGTTGATGTTTAGGCTTAGGGTTAGGGTTAGGGTTAGGGCTAGGGATTGGTTTAGGTTTAGTCTTTAGGCTTAGTGTTAGGGTTAGAGTTAGGGTTAGGGTTTCTTAAACCAGAAAAATCTTACCTGAAGGAACACTTCAGCTGCAAAAGTCATCCCAAGGGGAGCGCAAAAGTACAACAACAACGCTGCATCCTCCTCTTTTTCCTGGGACTATCCCTAACCCTAGGCTGCTTTACTGCCTCCTCTTACTCTTACAGTCAGGGTTAGGGTTAGGCTTAGGCTTAGGGCTTCTTAAACATGGAAAATCTTACCTCAAGGAGCACTTTACCTCTAAAAGTCATCCCAACTGCAGCATAAAATTACCACAACAATGCTGCCTCCACCTGTTTTTCCCTGAGACAATGCCCAACCGTGGGCTGATTTACCTGCCTAGGCTTGGAGTTAGGCTTCTGCCTAGTGTTGAGCCTTCTCTTAGGGTTAGGTTTAGGGTTTAGGGTTGGGCTTGGGTTTAGGGTTTGGTATACGGTTAGGGTTAGGGTAAGCGCTTGTGTTAGGGTTGGGTTTATGGCTAGGTATAGAGTTAGGGTTAGGGTTAGGGTTTAGGATTAGGGTTAGCGTTAGGGTAAGGTTTAGGCTTAGGTTTAGGGTTAGGGGTAAGAGTAAGGTTAGGGTAAGGGTTAAGGTTACTGTTAGGGTTACCGTTAAGTTTTGGGTAATGTTAAGGGTTTCTTAAGCTAGGAAAATCTCACTTCCAGGAACCATTAAACTCTAAAATTCATCCCAAGGACACCGCAAAATTTCCACAACGAGGCTGCCTCAACCTCTTTTTCCTTGGCTCCATCCCTAACCCTGGGCTGATTTACCTGCCTAGGGTTAGGCTTTGGATTAGGGTTAGGGTTAGGATAAGGTTAGAGTTAGGGTTGGGGTTAGGGTTAGAGGTAGGGTTTGCCTTAGGGTTAGGGTTAGGATTAGGGTTTAGTTTAGGTTTAGGGTCAGGGTAAGGGTAAGCGTTAGGGCTGGGGTTAGGTTTTATCGTGTTCTTTAGGGTTAAGGATGAGGGTTAGCGTTAGCGTTTACGGTTACGGTTAGGGTTAGATTTAGGTTTAGGGTTAAGGCTGGAGTTAGGATTAGGGTTCAGCTTAGTGTTAGGGTTTGGGTGAAGGATAGTGTTAGTGTTAGGAATAGGGTTAGGGTTTCTTAAACCAGGAAAATCTCCCGTCAAGGAACGCTTCAACAACAAATGTCATCTCAAGAGGAGTGCAAAAGTACCTCAACAAGGCTTCCTCCCCCTCTTTTTTCTGGGGACCGTTCCTAACCCTAGCCTGATTTACCTGCCTCCAGTAAGGGTTAGGGTAAGGGTTACGCCTAGGGTGAGTGTTTTTTAAACTAGGCATCCCTGAGTTGAAAGAATACTGCAGCTGCAAAAGGCATCCCAAGGGGAGTGCAAAAGTGCCTCAACATGGTGGCCCCTTCTGCTTTTTTCCTTGGGACCATCTCCAACACTCGGCTGATTAAGCTCCCTCGGGTCAGGGTCAGGGTTAGGGTTAAGGTTAGGATTAGGGTTAGGGTTTAAGGTTAGGGTTAGGTTTAGGTCTAGGTCTAGGGTTAGGGTTAGGGTCAGGTATAGGACTAGGCTTAGGCTTAGGCTTAGGGTTAATGTTTCTTAAACCATGAAAATCTACCCTAAAGGAAGACTTCAGCTCTAAACCTCATCCCAAGGGGAGCGCAAAAGTACCACAACAAGGCTGCCTCCAACTCTTTTTCCTTGGGACCATTCCTCACCATCGGCTTATTTTCCTGCCTGAGGTTCGGGTTTGGCTTAGGGTTAGGATTAGGGTTGGCCTTAGAGTTAGGTACAGGGTTAGCGTTAGGGTTAGGGTTAGGGTCAGGGTTACGATTTGGTTTAGGCTGAGATTTAGGCTTAGGCTTAGGTTTAGGCTTAGGGTTAGGCTTAGGGTTAGGGTTAGCGGAAGGGCTAGGTTTAGGGTTAGGCTTTCTTAAACCTGGAAAATCTCACCTCAAGAAACACTTCAGCTGCAAAAGTCATCCCAAGCGGAGCGCAAAAGTATCACAATAAGGCTGCCTCCACCTCTTTTTCCTATGGACCGTCCCTAACCCTAGGTAGAAGGACCTGCCTCCACGTAGGGTCAGAGTAAGGATTACGCCTTGGGTTGGGGTTTTTAAACTAGGAAACCCAGAGCTCCAAGCACACTGCAGCTGCCAAAGGATCTCAAGGGCAGCGCAAATGTTCCACAATATGGCTGCTTTCACAGCTTTTTCCTTGGCACCATCCCGACCCCTAGGCTGATTGACCTATTTAGGGTTATGGTTACGATGAGGGCTTTTGTTTAACAAGGAATTTCTGAGCTGAAGCAATTTGGCCGCTGCAAAAGGCATCCCAAGGGGAGCGCTAAAGTACCACAACAAGGCTGCCTCCACCTCTTCTTCCTGGGGACCGTCCTTAACCCTAGGCTGATTTACCTGCCTAGGGTCAGGGTTAGTGTTAAGCCTAGGTTTAGGGTTTGGTAAACCACTGAACCTTGAGCTCCAAGCACACTGCAGCTGCCAAAGGCATCCCAAGGGGAGCACAGAAGTGCCATAACATGGCTGCCTCCACTGCATTTTCCTTGGCACCATCCCTAACTCTAGGCTGAGTTTCCTGCCTAGGGTTAGGCTTAGGGTTTAACCTAGGCTAAGGGGTTTTTTAAACTAGGAAAGTCTGAGCTCAAGGAGCACTGCAGCTGTGAAAAGCATCACAAGGGGAGCGCATAAGTTCCAGAACATGGCTGCTTTCACAGCTTTTTCCTTGGCACCATCCCGACCCCTAGGCTGATTGACCTGTTTAGGGTTAGGGTTAGGATTGGGGTTCCGGCTAGGGTTAGGATTAGGAGTAGGGTTAGGGCAAGGGTGAGGACTAGGGTTAGGGTTAGGGTCACTCTTAGGGTTAGGGTTAGGTTTAGGGTTACGGTTACATTTAGGGTTAGGGTTACTTTTACGGTTAGGGCTAGGGTTCGGGTTAGAGTTGATGTTTAGGCTTAGGGTTAGGGTTAGGGTTAGGGCTAGGGATTGGTTTAGGTTTAGTCTTTAGGCTTAGTGTTAGGGTTAGAGTTAGGGTTAGGGTTTCTTAAACCAGAAAAATCTTACCTGAAGGAACACTTCAGGTGCAAATGTCATCCCAAGGGGAGCGCAAAAGTACAACAACAACGCTGCATCCTCCTCTTTTTCCTGGGACTATCCCTAACCCTAGGCTGCTTTACTGCCTCCTCTTACTCTTACAGTCAGGGTTAGGGTTAGGCTTAGGCTTAGGGCTTCTTAAACATGGAAAATCTTACCTCAAGGAGCACTTTACCTCTAAAAGTCATCCCAACTGCAGCATAAAATTACCACAACAATGCTGCCTCCACCTGTTTTTCCCTGAGACAATGCCCAACCGTGGGCTGATTTACCTGCCTAGGCTTGGAGTTAGGCTTCTGCCTAGTGTTGAGCCTTCTCTTAGGGTTAGGTTTAGGGTTCAGGGTTGGGCTTGGGTTTAGGGTTTGGTATACGGTTAGGGTTAGGGTAAGCGCTTGTGTTAGGGTTGGGTTTATGGCTAGGTATAGAGTTAGGGTTAGGGTTAGGGTTTAGGATTAGGGTTAGCGTTAGGGTAAGGTTTAGGCTTAGGTTTAGGGTTAGGGGTAAGAGTAAGGTTAGGGTAAGGGTTAAGGTTACTGTTAGGGTTACGGTTAAGTTTTGGGTAATGTTAAGGGTTTCTTAAGCTAGGAAAATCTCACTTCCAGGAACCATTAAACTCTAAAATTCATCCCAAGGACACCGCAAAATTTCCACAACGAGGCTGCCTCAACCTCTTTTTCCTTGGCACCATACCTAACCCTGGGCTGATTTACCTGCCTAGGGTTAGGCTTTGGATTAGGGTTAGGGTTAGGATAAGGTTAGAGTTAGGGTTGGGGTTAGGGTTAGAGGTAGGGTTTGCCTTAGGGTTAGGGTTAGGATTAGGGTTTAGTTTAGGTTTAGGGTCAGGGTAAGGGTAAGCGTTAGGGCTGGGGTTAGGTTTTATCGTGTTCTTTAGGGTTAAGGATGAGGGTTAGCGTTAGCGTTTACGGTTACGGTTAGGGTTAGATTTAGGTTTAGGGTTAAGGCTGGAGTTAGGATTAGGGTTCAGCTTAGTGTTAGGGTTTGGGTGAAGGATAGTGTTAGTGTTAGGAATAGGGTTAGGGTTTCTTAAACCAGGAAAATCTCCCGTCAAGGAACGCTTCAACAACAAATGTCATCTCAAGAGGAGTGCAAAAGTACCTCAACAAGGCTTCCTCCCCCTCTTTGTTCTGGGGACCGTTCCTAACCCTAGCCTGATTTACCTGCCTCCAGTAAGGGTTAGGGTAAGGGTTACGCCTAGGGTGAGGGTTTTTTAAACTAGGCATCCCTGAGTTGAAAGAATACTGCAGCTGCAAAAGGCATCCCAAGGGGAGTGCAAAAGTGCCTCAACATGGTGGCCCCTTCTGCTTTTTTCCTTGGGACCATCTCCAACACTCGGCTGATTAAGCTCCCTCGGGTCAGGGTCAGGGTTAGGGTTAAGGTTAGGATTAGGGTTAGGGTTTAAGGTTAGGGTTAGGTTTAGGTCTAGGTCTAGGGTTAGGGTTAGGGTCAGGTATAGGACTAGGCTTAGGCTTAGGCTTAGGGTTAATGTTTCTTAAACCATGAAAATCTACCCTAAAGGAAGACTTCAGCTCTAAACCTCATCCCAAGGGGAGCGCAAAAGTACCACAACAAGGCTGCCTCCAACTCTTTTTCCTTGGGACCATTCCTCACCATCGGCTTATTTTCCTGCCTGAGGTTCGGGTTTGGCTTAGGGTTAGGATTAGGGTTGGCCTTAGAGTTAGGTACAGGGTTAGCGTTAGGGTTAGGGTTAGGGTCAGGGTTACGATTTGGTTTAGGCTGAGATTTAGGCTTAGGCTTAGGTTTAGGCTTAGGGTTAGGCTTAGGGTTAGGGTTAGCGGAAGGGCTAGGTTTAGGGTTAGGCTTTCTTAAACCTGGAAAATCTCACCTCAAGAAACACTTCAGCTGCAAAAGTCATCCCAAGCGGAGCGCAAAAGTATCACAATAAGGCTGCCTCCACCTCTTTTTCCTATGGACCGTCCCTAACCCTAGGTAGATGGACCTGCCTCCACGTAGGGTCAGGGTAAGGATTACGCCTTGGGTTGGGGTTTTTAAACTAGGAAACCCAGAGCTCCAAGCACACTGCAGCTGCCAAAGGATCTCAAGGGCAGCGCAAATGTTCCACAATATGGCTGCTTTCACAGCTTTTTCCTTGGCACCATCCCGACCCCTAGGCTGATTGACCTATTTAGGGTTATGGTTACGATGAGGGCTTTTGTTTAACAAGGAATTTCTGAGCTGAAGCAATTTGGCCGCTGCAAAAGGCATCCCAAGGGGAGCGCTAAAGTACCACAACAAGGCTGCCTCCACCTCTTCTTCCTGGGGACCGTCCTTAACCCTAGGCTGATTTACCAGCCTAGGGTCAGGGTTAGTGTTAAGCCTAGGTTTAGGGTTTGGTAAACCACTGAACCCTGAGCTCCAAGCACACTGCAGCTGCCAAAGGCATCCCAAGGGGAGCACAGAAGTGCCATAACATGGCTGCCTCCACTGCATTTTCCTTGGCACCATCCCTAACTCTAGGCTGAGTTTCCTGCCTAGGGTTAAGCTTAGGGTTTAACCTAGGCTAAGGGGTTTTTTAAACTAGGAAAGTCTGAGCTCAAGGAGCACTGCAGCTGTGAAAAGCATCACAAGGGGAGCGCATAAGTTCCAGAACATGGCTGCTTTCACAGCTTTTTCCTTGGCACCATCCCGACCCCTAGGCTGATTGACCTGTTTAGGGTTAGGGTTAGGATTGGGGTTCCGGCTAGGGTTAGGATTAGGAGTAGGGTTAGGGCAAGGGTGAGGACTAGGGTTAGGTTTAGGGTCACTCTTAGTGTTAGGGTTAGGTTTAGGGTTACGGTTACGTTTAGGGTTAGGGTTACTTTTACGGTTAGGGCTAGGGTTCGGGTTAGAGTTGATGTTTAGGCTTAGGGTTAGGGTTAGGGTTAGGGCTAGGGATTGGTTTAGGTTTAGTCTTTAGGCTTAGTGTTAGGGTTAGAGTTAGGGTTAGGGTTTCTTAAACCAGAAAAATCTTACCTGAAGGAACACTTCAGCTGCAAAAGTCATCCCAAGGGGAGCGCAAAAGTACAACAACAACGCTGCATCCTCCTCTTTTTCCTGGGACTATCCCTAACCCTAGGCTGCTTTACTGCCTCCTCTTACTCTTACAGTCAGGGTTAGGGTTAGGCTTAGGCTTAGGGCTTCTTAAACATGGAAAATCTTACCTCAAGGAGCACTTTACCTCTAAAAGTCATCCCAACTGCAGCATAAAATTACCACAACAATGCTGCCTCCACCTGTTTTTCCCTGAGACAATGCCCAACCGTGGGCTGATTTACCTGCCTAGGCTTGGAGTTAGGCTTCTGCCTAGTGTTGAGCCTTCTCTTAGGGTTAGGTTTAGGGTTCAGGGTTGGGCTTGGGTTTAGGGTTTGGTATACGGTTAGAGTTAGGGTAAGCGCTTGTGTTAGGGTTGGGTTTATGGCTAGGTATAGAGTTAGGGTTAGGGTTAGGGTTTAGGATTAGGGTTAGCGTTAGGGTAAGGTTTAGGCTTAGGTTTAGGTTTAGGGGTAAGAGTAAGGTTAGGGTAAGGGTTAAGGTTACTGTTAGGGTTACGGTTAAGTTTTGGGTAATGTTAAGGGTTTCTTAAGCTAGGAAAATCTCACTTCCAGGAACAATTCAACTCTAAAATTCATCCCAAGGACACCGCAAAATTTCCACAACGAGGCTGCCTCAACCTCTTTTACCTTGGAACCATCCCTAACCCTGGGCTGATTTACCTGCCTAGGGTTAGGCTTTGGATTAGGGTTAGGGTTAGGATAAGGTTAGAGTTAGGGTTGGGGTTAGGGTTAGAGGTAGGGTTTGCCTTAGGGTTAGGGTTAGGATTAGGGTTTAGTTTAGGTTTAGGGTCAGGGTAAGGGTAAGCGTTAGGGCTGGGGTTAGGTTTTATCGTGTTCTTTAGGGTTAAGGATGAGGGTTAGCGTTAGCGTTTACGGTTACGGTTAGGGTTAGATTTAGGTTTAGGGTTAAGGCTGGAGTTAGGATTAGGGTTCAGCTTAGTGTTAGGGTTTGGGTGAAGGATAGTGTTAGTGTTAGGAATAGGGTTAGGGTTTCTTAAACCAGGAAAATCTCCCGTCAAGGAACGCTTCAACAACAAATGTCATCTCAAGAGGAGTGCAAAAGTACCTCAACAAGGCTTCCTCCCCCTCTTTTTTCTGGGGACCGTTCCTAACCCTAGCCTGATTTACCTGCCTCCAGTAAGGGTTAGGGTAAGGGTTACGCCTAGGGTGAGGGTTTTTTAAACTAGGCATCCCTGAGTTGAAAGAATACTGCAGCTGCAAAAGGCATCCCAAGGGGAGTGCAAAAGTGCCTCAACATGGTGGCCCCTTCTGCTTTTATCCTTGGGACCATCGCCAACACTCGGCTGATTAAGCTCCCTCGGGTCAGGGTCAGGGTTAGGGTTAAGGTTAGGATTAGAGTTAGGGTTTAAGGTTAGGGTTAGGTTTAGGTCTAGGTCTAGGGTTAGGGTTAGGGTCAGGTTTAGGACTAGGCTTAGGCTTAGGCTTAGGGTTAATGTTTCTTAAACCATGAAAATCTACCCTAAAGGAAGACTTCAGCTCTAAACCTCATCCCAAGGGGAGCGCAAAACTACCACAACAAGGCTGCCTCCAACTCTTTTTCCTTGGGACCATTCCTCACCATCGGCTTATTTTCCTGCCTGAGGTTCGGGTTTGGCTTAGGGTTAGGATTAGGGTTGGCCTTAGAGTTAGGTACAGGGTTAGCGTTAGGGTTAGGGTTAGGGTCAGGGTTACGATTTGGTTTAGGCTGAGATTTAGGGATAGGCTTAGGTTTAGGCTTAGGGTTAGGCTTAGGGTTAGGGTTAGCGGAAGGGCTAGGTTTAGGGTTAGGCTTTCTTAAACCTGGAAAATCTCACCTCAAGAAACATTTCAGCTGCAAAAGTCATCCCAAGCGGAGCGCAAACGTATCACAATAAGGCTGCCTCCACCTCTTTTTCCTATGGACCGTCCCTAACCCTAGGTAGATGGACCTGCCTCCACGTAGGGTCAGGGTAAGGATTACGCCTTGGGTTGGGGTTTTTAAACTAGGAAACCCAGAGCTCCAAGCACACTGCAGCTGCCAAAGGATCTCAAGGGCAGCGCAAATGTTCCACAATATGGCTGCTTTCACAGCTTTTTCCTTGGCACCATCCCGACCCCTAGGCTGATTGACCTATTTAGGGTTATGGTTACGATGAGGGCTTTTGTTTAACAAGGAATTTCTGAGCTGAAGCAATTTGGCCGCTGCAAAAGGCATCCCAAGGGGAGCGCTAAAGTACCACAACAAGGCTGCCTCCACCTCTTCTTCCTGGGGACCGTCCTTAACCCTAGGCTGATTTACCAGCCTAGGGTCAGGGTTAGTGTTAAGCCTAGGTTTAGGGTTTGGTAAACCACTGAACCCTGAGCTCCAAGCACACTGCAGCTGCCAAAGGCATCCCAAGGGGAGCACAGAAGTGCCATAACATGGCTGCCTCCACTGCATTTTCCTTGGCACCATCCCTAACTCTAGGCTGAGTTTCCTGCCTAGGGTTAGGCTTAGGGTTTAACCTAGGCTAAGGGGTTTTTTAAACTAGGAAAGTCTGAGCTCAAGGAGCACTGCAGCTGTGAAAAGCATCACAAGGGGAGCGCATAAGTTCCAGAACATGGCTGCTTTCACAGCTTTTTCCTTGGCACCATCCCGACCCCTAGGCTGATTGACCTGTTTAGGGTTAGGGTTAGGATTGGGGTTCCGGCTAGGGTTAGGATTAGGAGTAGGGTTAGGGCAAGGGTGAGGACTAGGGTTAGGGTTAGGGTCACTCTTAGGGTTAGGGTTAGGTTTAGGGTTACGGTTACGTTTAGGGTTAGGGTTACTTTTACGGTTAGGGCTAGGGTTCGGGTTAGAGTTGATGTTTAGGCTTAGGGTTAGGGTTAGGGTTAGGGCTAGGGATTGGTTTAGGTTTAGTCTTTAGGCTTAGTGTTAGGGTTAGAGTTAGGGTTAGGGTTTCTTAAACCAGAAAAATCTTACCTGAAGGAACACTTCAGCTGCAAAAGTCATCCCAAGGGGAGCGCAAAAGTACAACAACAACGCTGCATCCTCCTCTTTTTCCTGGGACTATCCCTAACCCTAGGCTGCTTTACTGCCTCCTATTACTCTTACAGTCAGGGTTAGGGTTAGGCTTAGGCTTAGGGCTTCTTAAACATGGAAAATCTTACCTCAAGGAGCACTTTACCTCTAAAAGTCATCCCAACTGCAGCATAAAATTACCACAACAATGCTGCCTCCACCTGTTTTTCCCTGAGACAATGCCCAACCGTGGGCTGATTTACCTGCCTAGGCTTGGAGTTAGGCTTCTGCCTAGTGTTGAGCCTTCTCTTAGGGTTAGGTTTAGGGTTCAGGGTTGGGCTTGGGTTTAGGGTTTGGTATACGGTTAGGGTTAGGGTAAGCGCTTGTGTTAGGGTTGGGTTTATGGCTAGGTATAGAGTTAGGGTTAGGGTTAGGGTTTAGGATTAGGGTTAGCGTTAGGGTAAGGTTTAGGCTTAGGTTTAGGGTTAGGGGTAAGAGTAAGGTTAGGGTAAGGGTTAAGGTTACTGTTAGGGTTAGGGTTAAGTTTTGGGTAATGTTAAGGGTTTCTTAAGCTCGGAAAATCTCACTTCCAGGAACAATTCAACTCTAAAATTCATCCCAAGGACACCGCAAAATTTCCACAACGAGTCTGCCTCAACCTCTTTTACCTTGGAACCATCCCTAACCCTGGGCTGATTTACCTGCCTAGGGTTAGGCTTTGGATTAGGGTTAGGGTTAGGATAAGGTTAGAGTTAGGGTTGGGGTTAGGGTTAGAGGTAGGGTTTGCCTTAGGGTTAGGGTTAGGATTAGGGTTTAGTTTAGGTTTAGGGTCAGGGTAAGGGTAAGCGTTAGGGCTGGGGTTAGGTTTTATCGTGTTCTTTAGGGTTAAGGATGAGGGTTAGCGTTAGCGTTTACGGTTACGGTTAGGGTTAGATTTAGGTTTAGGGTTAAGGCTGGAGTTAGGATTAGGGTTCAGCTTAGTGTTAGGGTTTGGGTGAAGGATAGTGTTAGTGTTAGGAATAGGGTTAGGGTTTCTTAAACCAGGAAAATCTCCCGTCAAGGAACGCTTCAACAACAAATGTCATCTCAAGAGGAGTGCAAACGTACCTCAACAAGGCTTCCTCCCCCTCTTTTTTCTGGGGACCGTTCCTAACCCTAGCCTGATTTACCTGCCTCCAGTAAGGGTTAGGGTAAGGGTTACGCCTAGGGTGAGGGTTTTTTAAACTAGGCATCCCTGAGTTGAAAGAATACTGCAGCTGCAAAAGGCATCCCAAGGGGAGTGCAAAAGTGCCTCAACATGGTGGCCCCTTCTGCTTTTATCCTTGGGACTATCGCCAACACTCGGCTGATTAAGCTCCCTCGGGTCAGGGTCAGGGTTAGGGTTAAGGTTAGGATTAGAGTTAGGGTTTAAGGTTAGGGTTAGGTTTAGGTCTAGGTCTAGGGTTAGGGTTAGGGTCAGGTTTAGGACTAGGCTTAGGCTTAGGCTTAGGGTTAATGTTTCTTAAACCATGAAAATCTACCCTAAAGGAAGACTTCAGCTCTAAACCTCATCCCAAGGGGAGCGCAAAAGTACCACAACAAGGCTGCCTCCAACTCTTTTTCCTTGGGACCACTCCTCACCATCGGCTTATTTTCCTGCCTGAGGTTCGGGTTTGGCTTAGGGTTAGGATTAGGGTTGGCCTTAGAGTTAGGTACAGGGTTAGCGTTAGGGTTAGGGTTAGGGTCAGGGTTACGATTTGGTTTAGGCTGAGATTTAGGCTTAGGCTTAGGTTTAGGCTTAGGGTTAGGCTTAGGGTTAGGGTTAGCGGAAGGGCTAGGTTTAGGGTTAGGCTTTCTTAAACCTGGAAAATCTCACCTCAAGAAACACTTCAGCTGCAAAAGTCATCCCAAGCGGAGCGCAAAAGTATCACAATAAGGCTGCCTCCACCTCTTTTTCCTATGGACCGTCCCTAACCCTAGGTAGATGGACCTGCCTCCACGTAGGGTCAGGGTAAGGATTACGCCTTGGGTTGGGGTTTTTAAACTAGGAAACCCAGAGCTCCAAGCACACTGCAGCTGCCAAAGGATCTCAAGGGCAGCGCAAATGTTCCACAATATGGCTGCTTTCACAGCTTTTTCCTTGGCACCATCCCGACCCCTAGGCTGATTGACCTATTTAGGGTTATGGTTACGATGAGGGCTTTTGTTTAACAAGGAATTTCTGAGCTGAAGCAATTTGGCCGCTGCAAAAGGCATCCCAAGGGGAGCGCTAAAGTACCACAACAAGGCTGCCTCCACCTCTTCTTCCTGGGGACCGTCCTTAACCCTAGGCTGATTTACCTGCCTAGGATCAGGGTTAGTGTTAAGCCTAGGTTTAGGGTTTGGTAAACCACTGAACCCTGAGCTCCAAGCACACTGCAGCTGCCAAAGGCATCCCAAGGGGAGCACAGAAGTGCCATAACATGGCTGCCTCCACTGCATTTTCCTTGGCACCATCCCTAACTCTAGGCTGAGTTTCCTGCCTAGGGTTAGGCTTAGGGTTTAACCTAGGCTAAGGGGTTTTTTAAACTAGGAAAGTCTGAGCTCAAGGAGCACTGCAGCTGTGAAAAGCATCACAAGGGGAGCGCATAAGTTCCAGAACATGGCTGCTTTCACAGCTTTTTCCTTGGCACCATCCCGACCCCTAGGCTGATTGACCTGTTTAGGGTTAGGGTTAGGATTGGGGTTCCGGCTAGGGTTAGGATTAGGAGTAGGGTTAGGGCAAGGGTGAGGACTAGGGTTAGGGTTAGGGTCACTCTTAGGGTTAGGGTTAGGTTTAGGGTTACGGTTACGTTTAGGGTTAGGGTTACTTTTACGGTTAGGGCTAGGGTTCGGGTTAGAGTTGATGTTTAGGCTTAGGGTTAGGGTTAGGGTTAGGGCTAGGGATTGGTTTAGGTTTAGTCTTTAGGCTTAGTGTTAGGGTTAGAGTTAGGGTTAGGGTTTCTTAAACCAGAAAAATCTTACCTGAAGGAACACTTCAGCTGCAAAAGTCATCCCAAGGGGAGCGCAAAAGTACAACAACAACGCTGCATCCTCCTCTTTTTCCTGGGACTATCCCTAACCCTAGGCTGCTTTACTGCCTCCTCTTACTCTTACAGTCAGGGTTAGGGTTAGGCTTAGGCTTAGCGCTTCTTAAACATGGAAAATCTTACCTCAAGGAGCACTTTACCTCTAAAAGTCATCCCAACTGCAGCATAAAATTACCACAACAATGCTGCCTCCACCTGTTTTTCCCTGAGACAATGCCCAACCGTGGGCTGATTTACCTGCCTAGGCTTGGAGTTAGGCTTCTGCCTAGTGTTGAGCCTTCTCTTAGGGTTAGGTTTAGGGTTCAGGGTTGGGCTTGGGTTTAGGGTTTGGTATACGGTTAGGGTTAGGGTAAGCGCTTGTGTTAGGGTTGGGTTTATGGCTAGGTATAGAGTTAGGGTTAGGGTTAGGGTTTAGGATTAGGGTTAGCGTTAGGGTAAGGTTTAGGCTTAGGTTTAGGGTTAGGGGTAAGAGTAAGGTTAGGGTAAGGGTTAAGGTTACTGTTAGGGTTACGGTTAAGTTTTGGGTAATGTTAAGGGTTTCTTAAGCTAGGAAAATCTCACTTCCAGGAACAATTCAACTCTAAAATTCATCCCACGGACACCGCAAAATTTCCACAACGAGGCTGCCTCAACCTCTTTTTCCTTGGAACCATCCCTAACCCTGGGCTGATTTACCTGCCTAGGGTTAGGCTTTGGATTAGGGTTAGGGTTAGGATAAGGTTAGAGTTAGGGTTGGGGTTAGGGTTAGAGGTAGGGTTTGCCTTAGGGTTAGGGTTAGGATTAGGGTTTAGTTTAGGTTTAGGGTCAGGGTAAGGGTAAGCGTTAGGGCTGGGGTTAGGTTTTATCGTGTTCTTTAGGGTTAAGGATTAGGGTTAGCGTTAGCGTTTACGGTTACGGTTAGGGTTAGATTTAGGTTTAGGGTTAAGGCTGGAGTTAGGATTAGGGTTCAGCTTAGTGTTAGGGTTTGGGTGAAGGATAGTGTTAGTGTTAGGAATAGGGTTAGGGTTTCTTAAACCAGGAAAATCTCCCGTCAAGGAACGCTTCAACAACAAATGTCATCTCAAGAGGAGTGCAAAAGTACCTCAACAAGGCTTCCTCCCCCTCTTTTTTCTGGGGACCGTTCCTAACCCTAGCCTGATTTACCTGCCTCCAGTAAGGGTTAGGGTAAGGGTTACGCCTAGGGTGAGGGTTTTTTAAACTAGGCATCCCTGAGTTGAAAGAATACTGCAGCTGCAAAAGGCATCCCAAGGGGAGTGCAAAAGTGCCTCAACATGGTGGCCCCTTCTGCTTTTATCCTTGGGACTATCGCCAACACTCGGCTGATTAAGCTCCCTCGGGTCAGGGTCAGGGTTAGGGTTAAGGTTAGGATTACGGTTAGGGTTTAAGGTTAGGGTTAGGTTTAGGTCTAGGTCTAGGGTTAGGGTTAGGGTCAGGTTTAGGACTAGGCTTAGGCTTAGGCTTAGGGTTAATGTTTCTTAAACCATGAAAATCTACCCTAAAGGAAGACTTCAGCTCTAAACCTCATCCCAAGGGGAGCGCAAAAGTACCACAACAAGGCTGCCTCCAACTCTTTTTCCTTGGGACCATTCCTCACCATCGGCTTATTTTCCTGCCTGAGGTTCGGGTTTGGCTTAGGGTTAGGATTAGGGTTGGCCTTAGAGTTAGGTACAGGGTTAGCGTTAGGGTTAGGGTTAGGGTCAGGGTTACGATTTGGTTTAGGCTGAGATTTAGGCTTAGGCTTAGGTTTAGGCTTAGGGTTAGGCTTAGGCTTAGGGTTAGCGGAAGGGCTAGGTTTAGGGTTAGGCTTTCTTAAACCTGGAAAATCTCACCTCAAGAAACACTTCAGCTGCAAAAGTCATCCCAAGCGGAGCGCAAACGTATCACAATAAGGCTGCCTCCACCTCTTTTTCCTATGGACCGTCCCTAACCCTAGGTAGATGGACCTGCCTCCACGTAGGGTCAGGGTAAGGATTACGCCTTGGGTTGGGGTTTTTAAACTAGGAAACCCAGAGCTCCAAGCACACTGCAGCTGCCAAAGGATCTCAAGGGCAGCGCAAATGTTCCACAATATGGCTGCTTTCACAGCTTTTTCCTTGGCACCATCCCGACCCCTAGGCTGATTGACCTATTTAGGGTTATGGTTACGATGAGGGCTTTTGTTTAACAAGGAATTTCTGAGCTGAAGCAATTTGGCCGCTGCAAAAGGCATCCCAAGGGGAGCGCTAAAGTACCACAACAAGGCTGCCTCCACCTCTTCTTCCTGGGGACCGTCCTTAACCCTAGGCTGATTTACCAGCCTAGGGTCAGGGTTAGTGTTAAGCCTAGGTTTAGGGTTTGGTAAACCACTGAACCCTGAGCTCCAAGCACACTGCAGCTGCCAAAGGCATCCCAAGGGGAGCACAGAAGTGCCATAACATGGCTGCCTCCACTGCATTTTCCTTGGCACCATCCCTAACTCTAGGCTGAGTTTCCTGCCTAGGGTTAGGCTTAGGGTTTAACCTAGGCTAAGGGGTTTTTTAAACTAGGAAATTCTGAGCTCAAGGAGCACTGCAGCTGTGAAAAGCATCACAAGGGGAGCGCATAAGTTCCAGAACATGGCTGCTTTCACAGCTTTTTCCTTGGCCCCATCCCGACCCCTAGGCTGATTGACCTGTTTAGGGTTAGGGTTAGGATTGGGGTTCCGGCTAGGGTTAGGATTAGGAGTAGGGTTAGGGCAAGGGTGAGGACTAGGGTTAGGGTTAGGGTCACTCTTAGGGTTAGGGTTAGGTTTAGGGTTACGGTTACGTTTAGGGTTAGGGTTACTTTTACGGTTAGGGCTAGGGTTCGGGTTAGAGTTGATGTTTAGGCTTAGGGTTAGGGTTAGGGTTAGGGCTAGGGATTGGTTTAGGTTTAGTCTTTAGGCTTAGTGTTAGGGTTAGAGTTAGGGTTAGGGTTTCTTAAACCAGAAAAATCTTACCTGAAGGAACACTTCAGCTGCAAAAGTCATCCCAAGGGGAGCGCAAAAGTACAACAACAACGCTGCATCCTCCTCTTTTTCCTGGGACTATCCCTAACCCTAGGCTGCTTTACTGCCTCCTCTTACTCTTACAGTCAGGGTTACGGTTAGGCTTAGGCTTAGGGCTTCTTAAACATGGAAAATCTTACCTCAAGGAGCACTTTACCTCTAAAAGTCATCCCAACTGCAGCATAAAATTACCACAACAATGCTGCCTCCACCTGTTTTTCCCTGAGACAATGCCCAACCGTGGGCTGATTTACCTGCCTAGGCTTGGAGTTAGGCTTCTGCCTAGTGTTGAGCCTTCTCTTAGGGTTAGGTTTAGGGTTCAGGGTTGGGCTTGGGTTTAGGGTTTGGTATACGGTTAGGGTTAGGGTAAGCGCTTGTGTTAGGGTTGGGTTTATGGCTAGGTATAGAGTTAGGGTTAGGGTTAGGGTTTAGGATTAGGGTTAGCGTTAGGGTAAGGTTTAGGCTTAGGTTTAGGGTTAGGGGTAAGAGTAAGGTTAGGGTAAGGGTTAAGGTTACTGTTAGGGTTACGGTTAAGTTTTGGGTAATGTTAAGGGTTTCTTAAGCTAGGAAAATCTCACTTCCAGGAACAATTCAACTCTAAAATTCATCCCAAGGACACCGCAAAATTTCCACAACGAGGCTGCCTCAACCTCTTTTTCCTTGGAACCATCCCTAACCCTGGGCTGATTTACCTGCCTAGGGTTAGGCTTTGGATTAGGGTTAGGGTTAGGATAAGGTTAGAGTTAGGGTTGGGGTTAGGGTTAGAGGTAGGGTTTGCCTTAGGGTTAGGGTTAGGATTAGGGTTTAGTTTAGGTTTAGGGTCAGGGTAAGGGTAAGCGTTAGGGCTGGGGTTAGGTTTTATCGTGTTCTTTAGGGTTAAGGATTAGGGTTAGCGTTAGCGTTTACGGTTACGGTTAGGGTTAGATTTAGGTTTAGGGTTAAGGCTGGAGTTAGGATTAGGGTTCAGCTTAGTGTTAGGGTTTGGGTGAAGGATAGTGTTAGTGTTAGGAATAGGGTTAGGGTTTCTTAAACCAGGAAAATCTCCCGTCAAGGAACGCTTCAACAACAAATGTCATCTCAAGAGGAGTGCAAAAGTACCTCAACAAGGCTTCCTCCCCCTCTTTTTTCTGGGGACCGTTCCTAACCCTAGCCTGATTTACCTGCCTCCAGTAAGGGTTAGGGTAAGGGTTACGCCTAGGGTGAGGGTTTTTTAAACTAGGCATCCCTGAGTTGAAAGAATACTGCAGCTGCAAAAGGCATCCCAAGGGGAGTGCAAAAGTGCCTCAACATGGTGGCCCCTTCTGCTTTTTTCCTTGGGACCATCGCCAACACTCGGCTGATTAAGCTCCCTCGGGTCAGGGTCAGGGTTAGGGTTAAGGTTAGGATTAGGGTTAGGGTTTAAGGTTAGGGTTAGGTTTAGGTCTAGGTCTAGGGTTAGGGTTAGGGTCAGGTTTAGGACTAGGCTTAGGCTTAGGCTTAGGGTTAATGTTTCTTAAACCATGAAAATCTACCCTAAAGGAAGACTTCAGCTCTAAACCTCATCCCAAGGGGAGCGCAAAAGTACCACAACAAGGCTGCCTCCAACTCTTTTTCCTTGGGACCATTCCTCACCATCGGCTTATTTTCCTGCCTGAGGTTCGGGTTTGGCTTAGGGTTAGGATTAGGGTTGGCCTTAGAGTTAGGTACAGGGTTAGCGTTAGGGTTAGGGTTAGGGTCAGGGTTACGATTTGGTTTAGGCTGAGATTTAGGTTTAGGCTTAGGTTTAGGCTTAGGGTTAGGCTTAGGGTTAGGGTTAGCGGAAGGGCTAGGTTTAGGGTTAGGCTTTCTTAAACCTGGAAAATCTCACCTCAAGAAACATTTCAGCTGCAAAAGTCATCCCAAGCGGAGCGCAAACGTATCACAATAAGGCTGCCTCCACCTCTTTTTCCTATGGACCGTCCCTAACCCTAGGTAGATGGACCTGCCTCCACGTAGGGTCAGGGTAAGGATTACGCCTTGGGTTGGGGTTTTTAAACTAGGAAACCCAGAGCTCCAAGCACACTGCAGCTGCCAAAGGATCTCAAGGGCAGCGCAAATGTTCCACAATATGGCTGCTTTCACAGCTTTTTCCTTGGCACCATCCCGACCCCTAGGCTGATTGACCTATTTAGGGTTATGGTTACGATGAGGGCTTTTGTTTAACAAGGAATTTCTGAGCTGAAGCAATTTGGCCGCTGCAAAAGGCATCCCAAGGGGAGCGCTAAAGTACCACAACAAGGCTGCCTCCACCTCTTCTTCCTGGGGACCGTCCTTAACCCTAGGCTGATTTACCAGCCTAGGGTCAGGGTTAGTGTTAAGCCTAGGTTTAGGGTTTGGTAAACCACTGAACCCTGAGCTCCAAGCACACTGCAGCTGCCAAAGGCATCCCAAGGGGAGCACAGAAGTGCCATAACATGGCTGCCTCCACTGCATTTTCCTTGGCACCATCCCTAACTCTAGGCTGAGTTTCCTGCCTAGGGTTAGGCTTAGGGTTTAACCTAGGCTAAGGGGTTTTTTAAACTAGGAAAGTCTGAGCTCAAGGAGCACTGCAGCTGTGAAAAGCATCACAAGGGGAGCGCATAAGTTCCAGAACATGGCTGCTTTCACAGCTTTTTCCTTGGCCCCATCCCGACCCCTAGGCTGATTGACCTGTTTAGGGTTAGGGTTAGGATTGGGGTTCCGGCTAGGGTTAGGATTAGGAGTAGGGTTAGGGCAAGGGTGAGGACTAGGGTTAGGGTTAGGGTCACTCTTAGGGTTATTGTTAGATTTAGGGTTACGGTTACGTTTAGGGTTAGGGTTACTTTTACGGTTAGGGCTAGGGTTCGGGTTAGAGTTGATGTTTAGGCTTAGGGTTAGGGTTAGGGTTAGGGCTAGGGATTGGTTTAGGTTTAGTCTTTAGGCTTAGTGTTAGGGTTAGAGTTAGGGTTAGGGTTTCTTAAACCAGAAAAATCTTACCTGAAGGAACACTTCAGCTGCAAAAGTCATCCCAAGGGGAGCGCAAAAGTACAACAACAACGCTGCATCCTCCTCTTTTTCCTGGGACTATCCCTAACCCTAGGCTGCTTTACTGCCTCCTCTTACTCTTACAGTCAGGGTTAGGGTTAGGCTTAGGCTTAGGGCTTCTTAAACATGGAAAATCTTACCTCAAGGAGCACTTTACCTCTAGAAGTCATCCCAATTGCAGCATAAAATTACCACAACAATGCTGCCTCCACCTGTTTTTCCCTGAGACAATGCCCAACCGTGGGCTGATTTACCTGCCTAGGCTTGGAGTTAGGCTTCTGCCTAGTGTTGAGCCTTCTCTTAGGGTTAGGTTTAGGGTTTAGGGTTGGGCTTGGGTTTAGGGTTTGGTATACGGTTAGGGTTAGGGTAAGCGCTTGTGTTAGGGTTGGGTTTATGGCTAGGTATAGAGTTAGGGTTAGGGTTAGGGTTTAGGATTAGGGTTAGCGTTAGGGTAAGGTTTAGGCTTAGGTTTAGGGTTAGGGGTAAGAGTAAGGTTAGGGTAAGGGTTAAGGTTACTGTTAGGGTTACGGTTAAGTTTTGGGTAATGTTAAGGGTTTCTTAAGCTAGGAAAATCTCACTTCCAGGAACAATTCAACTCTAAAATTCATCCCAAGGACACCGCAAAATTTCCACAACGAGGCTGCCTCAACCTCTTTTACCTTGGAACCATCCCTAACCCTGGGCTGATTTACCTGCCTAGGGTTAGGCTTTGGATTAGGGTTAGGGTTAGGATAAGGTTAGAGTTAGGGTTGGGGTTAGGGTTAGAGGTAGGGTTTGCCTTAGGGTTAGGGTTAGGATTAGGGTTTAGTTTAGGTTTAGGGTCAGGGTAAGGGTAAGCGTTAGGGCTGGGGTTAGGTTTTATCGTGTTCTTTAGGGTTAAGGATGAGGGTTAGCGTTAGCGTTTACGGTTACGGTTAGGGTTAGATTTAGGTTTAGGGTTAAGGCTGGAGTTAGGATTAGGGTTCAGCTTAGTGTTAGGGTTTGGGTGAAGGATAGTGTTAGTGTTAGGAATAGGGTTAGGGTTTCTTAAACCAGGAAAATCTCCCGTCAAGGAACGCTTCAACAACAAATGTCATCTCAAGAGGAGTGCAAAAGTACCTCAACAAGTCTTCCTCCCCCTCTTTGTTCTGGGGACCGTTCCTAACCCTAGCCTGATTTACCTGCCTCCAGTAAGGGTTAGGGTAAGGGTTACGCCTAGGGTGAGGGTTTTTTAAACTAGGCATCCCTGAGTTGAAAGAATACTGCAGCTGCAAAAGGCATCCCAAGGGGAGTGCAAAAGTGCCTCAACATGGTGGCCCCTTCTGCTTTTATCCTTGGGACCATCGCCAACACTCGGCTGATTAAGCTCCCTCGGGTCAGGGTCAGGGTTAGGGTTAAGGTTAGGATTAGGGTTAGGGTTTAAGGTTAGGGTTAGGTTTAGGTCTAGGTCTAGGGTTAGGGTTAGGGTCAGGTTTAGGACTAGGCTTAGGCTTAGGCTTAGGGTTAATGTTTCTTAAACCATGAAAATCTACCCTAAAGGAAGACTTCAGCTCTAAACCTCATCCCAAGGGGAGCGCAAAAGTACCACAACAAGGCTGCCTCCAACTCTTTTTCCTTGGGACCATTCCTCACCATCGGCTTATTTTCCTGCCTGAGGTTCGGGTTTGGCTTAGGGTTAGGATTAGGGTTGGCCTTAGAGTTAGGTACAGGGTTAGCGTTAGGGTTAGGGTTAGGGTCAGGGTTACGATTTGGTTTAGGCTGAGATTTAGGCTTAGGCTTAGGTTTAGGCTTAGGGTTAGGCTTAGGCTTAGGGTTAGCGGAAGGGCTAGGTTTAGGGTTAGGCTTTCTTAAACCTGGAAAATCTCACCTCAAGAAACATTTCAGCTGCAAAAGTCATCCCAAGCGGAGCGCAAACGTATCACAATAAGGCTGCCTCCACCTCTTTTTCCTATGGACCGTCCCTAACCCTAGGTAGATGGACCTGCCTCCACGTAGGGTCAGGGTAAGGATTACGCCTTGGGTTGGGGTTTTTAAACTAGGAAACCCAGAGCTCCAAGCACACTGCAGCTGCCAAAGGATCTCAAGGGCAGCGCAAATGTTCCACAATATGGCTGCTTTCACAGCTTTTTCCTTGGCACCATCCCGACCCCTAGGCTGATTGACCTATTTAGGGTTATGGTTACGATGAGGGCTTTTGTTTAACAAGGAATTTCTGAGCTGAAGCAATTTGGCCGCTGCAAAAGGCATCCCAAGGGGAGCGCTAAAGTACCACAACAAGGCTGCCTCCACCTCTTCTTCCTGGGGACCGTCCTTAACCCTAGGCTGATTTACCAGCCTAGGGTCAGGGTTAGTGTTAAGCCTAGGTTTAGGGTTTGGTAAACCACTGAACCCTGAGCTCCAAGCACACTGCAGCTGCCAAAGGCATCCCAAGGGGAGCACAGAAGTGCCATAACATGGCTGCCTCCACTGCATTTTCCTTGGCACCATCCCTAACTCTAGGCTGAGTTTCCTGCCTAGGGTTAGGCTTAGGGTTTAACCTAGGCTAAGGGGTTTTTTAAACTAGGAAAGTCTGAGCTCAAGGAGCACTGCAGCTGTGAAAAGCATCACAAGGGGAGCGCATAAGTTCCAGAACATGGCTGCTTTCACAGCTTTTTCCTTGGCACCATCCCGACCCCTAGGCTGATTGACATGTTTAGGGTTAGGGTTAGGATTGGGGTTCCGGCTAGGGTTAGGATTAGGAGTAGGGTTAGGGCAAGGGTGAGGACTAGGGTTAGGGTTAGGGTCACTCTTAGGGTTAGGGTTAGGTTTAGGGTTACGGTTACGTTTAGGGTTAGGGTTACTTTTACGGTTAGGGCTAGGGTTCGGGTTAGAGTTGATGTTTAGGCTTAGGGTTAGGGTTAGGGTTAGGGCTAGGGATTGGTTTAGGTTTAGTCTTTAGGCTTAGTGTTAGGGTTAGAGTTAGGGTTAGGGTTTCTTAAACCAGAAAAATCTTACCTGAAGGAACACTTCAGCTGCAAAAGTCATCCCAAGGGGAGCGCAAAAGTACAACAACAACGCTGCATCCTCCTCTTTTTCCTGGGACTATCCCTAACCCTAGGCTGCTTTACTGCCTCCTCTTACTCTTACAGTCAGGGTTAGGGTTAGGCTTAGGCTTAGGGCTTCTTAAACATGGAAAATCTTACCTCAAGGAGCACTTTACCTCTAAAAGTCATCCCAACTGCAGCATAAAATTACCACAACAATGCTGCCTCCACCTGTTTTTCCCTGAGACAATGCCCAACCGTGGGCTGATTTACCTGCCTAGGCTTGGAGTTAGGCTTCTGCCTAGTGTTGAGCCCTCTCTTAGGGTTAGATTTAGGGTTCAGGGTTGGGCTTGGGTTTAGGGTTTGGTATACGGTTAGGGTTAGGGTAAGCGCTTGTGTTAGGGTTGGGTTTATGGTTAGGTATAGAGTTAGGGTTAGGGTTAGGGTTTAGGATTAGGGTTAGCGTTAGGGTAAGGTTTAGGCTTAGGTTTAGGGTTAGGGGTAAGAGTAAGGTTAGGGTAAGGGTTAAGGTTACTGTTAGGGTTACCGTTAAGTTTTGGGTAATATTAAGGTTTTCTTAATCTAGGAAAATCTCACTTCCACGAACCATTCAACTCTAAAATTCATCCCAAGGACACCGCAAAATTTCCACAACGAGGCTGCCTCAACCTCTTTTTCCTTGGAACCATCCCTAACCCTGGGCTGATTTACCTGCCTAGGGTTAGGCTTTGGATTAGGGTTAGGGTTAGGATAAGGTTAGAGTTAGGGTTGGGGTTAGGGTTAGAGGTAGGGTTTGCCTTAGGGTTAGGGTTAGGATTAGGATTTAGTTTAGGTTTAGGGTCAGGGTAAGGGTAAGCGTTAGGGCTGGGGTTAGGTTTTATCGTGTTCTTTAGGGTTAAGGATGAGGGTTAGCGTTAGCGTTTACGGTTACGGTTAGGGTTAGATTTAGGTTTAGGGTTAAGGCTGGAGTTAGGATTAGGGTTCAGCTTAGTGTTAGGGTTTGGGTGAAGGATAGTGTTAGTGTTAGGAATAGGGTTAGGGTTTCTTAAACCAGGAAAATCTCCCGTCAAGGAACGCTTCAACAACAAATGTCATCTCAAGAGGAGTGCAAAAGTACCTCAACAAGGCTTCCTCCCCCTCTTTTTTCTGGGGACCGTTAGTAACCCTAGCCTGATTTACCTGCCTCCAGTAAGGGTTAGGGTAAGGGTTACGCCTAGGGTGAGTGTTTTTTAAACTAGGCATCCCTGAGTTGAAAGAATACTGCAGCTGCAAAAGGCATCCCAAGGGGAGTGCAAAAGTGCCTCAACATGGTGGCCCCTTCTGCTTTTTTCCTTGGGACCATCTCCAACACTCGGCTGATTAAGCTCCCTCGGGTCAGGGTCAGGGTTAGGGTTAAGGTTAGGATTACGGTTAGGGTTTAAGGTTAGGGTTAGGTTTAGGTCTAGGTCTAGGGTTAGGGTTAGGGTCAGGTTTAGGACTAGGCTTAGGCTTAGGCTTAGGGTTAATGTTTCTTAAACCATGAAAATTTACCCTAAAGGAAAACTTCAGCTCTAAACCTCATCCCAAGGGGAGCGCAAAAGTACCACAACAAGGCTGCCTCCAACTCTTTTTCCTTGGGACCACTCCTCACCATCGGCTTATTTTCCTGCCTGAGGTTCGGGTTTGGCTTAGGGTTAGGATTAGGGTTGGCCTTAGATTTAGGTACAGGGTTAGTGTTAGGGTTAGGGTTAGGGTCAGGGTTACGATTTGGTTTAGGCTGAGATTTAGGCTTAGGCTTAGGTTTAGGCTTAGGGTTAGGCTTAGGGTTAGGGTTAGCGGAAGGGCTAGGTTTAGGGTTAGGCTTTCTTAAACCTGAAAATCTCACCTCAAGAAACATTTCAGCTGCAAAAGTCATCCCAAGCGGAGCGCAAACGTATCACAATAAGGCTGCCTCCACCTCTTTTTCCTATGGACCGTCCCTAACCCTAGGTAGATGGACCTGCCTCCACGTAGGGTCAGGGTAAGGATTACGCCTTGGGTTGGGGTTTTTAAACTAGGAAACCCAGAGCTCCAAGCACACTGCAGCTGCCAAAGGATCTCAAGGGCAGCGCAAATGTTCCACAATATGGCTGCTTTCACAGCTTTTTCCTTGGCACCATCCCGACCCCTAGGCTGATTGACCTATTTAGGGTTATGGTTACGATGAGGGCTTTTGTTTAACAAGGAATTTCTGAGCTGAAGCAATTTGGCCGCTGCAAAAGGCATCCCAAGGGGAGCGCTAAAGTACCACAACAAGGCTGCCTCCACCTCTTCTTCCTGGGGACCGTCCTTAACCCTAGGCTGATTTACCTGCCTAGGGTCAGGGTTAGTGTTAAGCCTAGGTTTAGGGTTTGGTAAACCACTGAACCCTGAGCTCCAAGCACACTGCAGCTGCCAAAGGCATCCCAAGGGGAGCACAGAAGTGCCATAACATGGCTGCCTCCACTGCATTTTCCTTGGCACCATCCCTAACTCTAGGCTGAGTTTCCTGCCTAGGGTTAAGCTTAGGGTTTAACCTAGGCTAAGGGGTTTTTTAAACTAGGAAAGTCTGAGCTCAAGGAGCACTGCAGCTGTGAAAAGCATCACAAGGGGAGCGCATAAGTTCCAGAACATGGCTGCTTTCACAGCTTTTTCCTTGGCCCCATCCCGACCCCTAGGCTGATTGACCTGTTTAGGGTTAGGGTTAGGATTGGGGTTCCGGCTAGGGTTAGGATTAGGAGTAGGGTTAGGGCAAGGGTGAGGACTAGGGTTAGGGTTAGGGTCACTCTTAGGGTTAGGGTTAGGTTTAGGGTTACGGTTACGTTTAGGGTTAGGGTTACTTTTACGGTTAGGGCTAGGGTTCGGGTTAGAGTTGATGTTTAGGCTTAGGGTTAGGGTTAGGGTTAGGGCTAGGGATTGGTTTAGGTTTAGTCTTTAGGCTTAGTGTTAGGGTTAGAGTTAGGGTTAGGGTTTCTTAAACCAGAAAAATCTTACATCAAGGAACACTTCAGCTGCAAAAGTCATCCCAAGGGGAGCGCAAAAGTACAACAACAACGCTGCATCCTCCTCTTTTTCCTGGGACTATCCCTAACCCTAGGCTGCTTTACTGCCTCCTCTTACTCTTACAGTCAGGGTTACGGTTAGGCTTAGGCTTAGGGCTTCTTAAACATGGAAAATCTTACCTCAAGGAGCACTTTACCTCTAAAAGTCATCCCAACTGCAGCATAAAATTACCACAACAATGCTGCCTCCACCTGTTTTTCCCTGAGACAATGCCCAACCGTGGGCTGATTTACCTGCCTAGGCTTGGAGTTAGGCTTCTGCCTAGTGTTGAGCCTTCTCTTAGGGTTAGGTTTAGGGTTTAGGGTTGGGCTTGGGTTTAGGGTTTGGTATACGGTTAGGGTTAGAGTAAGCGCTTGTGTTAGGGTTGGGTTTATGGTTAGGTATAGAGTTAGGGTTAGGGTTAGGGTTTAGGATTAGGGTTAGCGTTAGGGTAAGGTTTAGGCTTAGGTTTAGGGTTAGGGGTAAGAGTAAGGTTAGGGTAAGGGTTAAGGTTACTGTTAGGGTTACGGTTAAGTTTTGGGTAATGTTATGGGTTTCTTAAGCTAGGAAAATCTCACTTCCAGGAACAATTCAACTCTAAAATTCATCCCAAGGACACCGCAAAATTTCCACAACGAGGCTGCCTCAACCTCTTTTTCCTTGGCACCATCCCTAACCCTGGGCTAATTTACCTGCCTAGGGTTAGGCTTTGGATTAGGGTTAGGGTTAGGATAAGGTTAGAGTTAGGGTTGGGGTTAGGGTTAGAGGTAGGGTTTGCCTTAGGGTTAGGGTTAGGATTAGGGTTTAGTTTAGGTTTAGGGTCAGGGTAAGGGTAAGCGTTAGGGCTGGGGTTAGGTTTTATCGTGTTCTTTAGGGTTAAGGATTAGGGTTAGCGTTAGCGTTTACGGTTACGGTTAGGGTTAGATTTAGGTTTAGGGTTAAGGCTGGAGTTAGGATTAGGGTTCAGCTTAGTGTTAGGGTTTGGGTGAAGGATAGTGTTAGTGTTAGGAATAGGGTTAGGGTTTCTTAAACCAGGAAAATCTCCCGTCAAGGAACGCTTCAACAACAAATGTCATCTCAAGAGGAGTGCAAAAGTACCTCAACAAGGCTTCCTCCCCCTCTTTTTTCTGGGGACCGTTGCTAACCCTAGCCTGATTTACCTGCCTCCAGTAAGGGTTAGGGTAAGGGTTACGCCTAGGGTGAGTGTTTTTTAAACTAGGCATCCCTGAGTTGAAAGAATACTGCAGCTGCAAAAGGCATCCCAAGGGGAGTGCAAAAGTGCCTCAACATGGTGGCCCCTTCTGCTTTTATCCTTGGGACCATCGCCAACACTCGGCTGATTAAGCTCCCTCGGGTCAGGGTCAGGGTTAAGGTTAAGGTTAGGATTAGGGTTAGGTTTAAGGTTAGGGTTAAGTTTAGGTCTAGGTCTAGGGTTAGGGTTAGGGTCAGGGTTAGGGTTAGGGTTAGGGTTAAGGTTAGGGTTAGGGTTAGGGTCAGGTTTAGGACTAGGCTTGGGTTTAGGCTTAGGGTTAATGTTTCTTAAACCATGAAAATCTACCCTAAAGGAAGACTTCAGCTCTAAACCTCATCCCAAGGGGAGCGCAAAACTACCACAACAAGGCTGCCTCCAACTCTTTTTCCTTGGGACCACTCCTCACCATCGGCTTATTTTCCTGCCTGAGGTTCGGGTTTGGCTTAGGGTTAGGATTAGGGTTGGCCTTAGAGTTAGGTACAGGGTTAGTGTTAGGGTTAGGGTTAGGGTCAGGGTTACGATTTGGTTTAGGCTGAGATTTAGGCTTAGGCTTAGGTTTAGGCTTAGGGTTAGGCTTAGGCTTAGGGTTAGCGGAAGGGCTAGGTTTAGGGTTAGGCTTTCTTAAACCTGAAAATCTCACCTCAAGAAACATTTCAGCTGCAAAAGTCATCCCAAGCGGAGCGCAAACGTATCACAATAAGGCTGCCTCCACCTCTTTTTCCTATGGACCGTCCCTAACCCTAGGTAGATGGACCTGCCTCCACGTAGGGTCAGGGTAAGGATTACGCCTTGGGTTGGGGTTTTTAAACTAGGAAACCCAGAGCTCCAAGCACACTGCAGCTGCCAAAGGATCTCAAGGGCAGCGCAAATGTTCCACAATATGGCTGCTTTCACAGCTTTTTCCTTGGCACCATCCCGACCCCTAGGCTGATTGACCTATTTAGGGTTATGGTTACGATGAGGGCTTTTGTTTAACAAGGAATTTCTGAGCTGAAGCAATTTGGCCGCTGCAAAAGGCATCCCAAGGGGAGCGCTAAAGTACCACAACAAGGCTGCCTCCACCTCTTCTTCCTGGGGAGCGTCCTTAACCCTAGGCTGATTTACCTGCCTAGGGTCAGGGTTAGTGTTAAGCCTAGGTTTAGGGTTTGGTAAACCACTGAACCCTGAGCTCCAAGCACACTGCAGCTGCCAAAGGCATCCCAAGGGGAGCACAGAAGTGCCATAACATGGCTGCCTCCACTGCATTTTCCTTGGCACCATACCTAACTCTAGGCTGAGTTTCCTGCCTAGGGTTAAGCTTAGGGTTTAACCTAGGCTAAGGGGTTTTTTAAACTAGGAAAGTCTGAGCTCAAGGAGCACTGCAGCTGTGAAAAGCATCACAAGGGGAGCGCATAAGTTCCAGAACATGGCTGCTTTCACAGCTTTTTCCTTGGCACCATCCCGACCCCTAGGCTGATTGACCTATTTAGGGTTATGGTTACGATGAGGGCTTTTGTTTAACAAGGAATTTCTGAGCTGAAGCAATTTGGCCGCTGCAAAAGGCATCCCAAGGGGAGCGCTAAAGTACCACAACAAGGCTGCCTCCACCTCTTCTTCCTGGGGACCGTCCTTAACCCTAGGCTGATTTACCAGCCTAGGGTCAGGGTTAGTGTTAAGCCTAGGTTTAGGGTTTGGTAAACCACTGAACCCTGAGCTCCAAGCACACTGCAGCTGCCAAAGGCATCCCAAGGGGAGCACAGAAGTGCCATAACATGGCTGCCTCCACTGCATTTTCCTTGGCACCATCCCTAACTCTAGGCTGAGTTTCCTGCCTAGGGTTAAGCTTAGGGTTTAACCTAGGCTAAGGGGTTTTTTAAACTAGGAAAGTCTGAGCTCAAGGAGCACTGCAGCTGTGAAAAGCATCACAAGGGGAGCGCATAAGTTCCAGAACATGGCTGCTTTCACAGCTTTTTCCTTGGCACCATCCCGACCCCTAGGCTGATTGACCTGTTTAGGGTTAGGGTTAGGATTGGGGTTCCGGCTAGGGTTAGGATTAGGAGTAGGGTTAGGGCAAGGGTGAGGACTAGGGTTAGGGTTAGGGTCACTCTTAGGGTTATTGTTAGGTTTAGTGTTACGGTTACGTTTAGGGTTAGGGTTACTTTTACGGTTAGGGCTAGGGTTCGGGTTAGAGTTGATGTTTAGGCTTAGGGTTAGGGTTAGGGTTAGGGCTAGGGATTGGTTTAGGTTTAGTCTTTAGGCTTAGTGTTAGGGTTAGAGTTAGGGTTAGGGTTTCTTAAACCAGAAAAATCTTACATCAAGGAACACTTCAGCTGCAAAAGTCATCCCAAGGGGAGCGCAAAAGTACAACAACAACGCTGCATCCTCCTCTTTTTCCTGGGACTATCCCTAACCCTAGGCTGCTTTACTGCCTCCTCTTACTCTTACAGTCAGGGTTAGGGTTAGGCTTAGGCTTAGGGCTTCTTAAACATGGAAAATCTTACCTCAAGGAGCACTTTACCTCTAAAAGTCATCCCAACTGCAGCATAAAATTACCACAACAATGCTGCCTCCACCTGTTTTTCCCTGAGACAATGCCCAACCGTGGGCTGATTTACCTGCCTAGGCTTGGAGTTAGGCTTCTGCCTAGTGTTGAGCCCTCTCTTAGGGTTAGATTTAGGGTTCAGGGTTGGGCTTGGGTTTAGGGTTTGGTATACGGTTAGGGTTAGGGTAAGCGCTTGTGTTAGGGTTGGGTTTATGGTTAGGTATAGAGTTAGGGTTAGGGTTAGGGTTTAGGATTAGGGTTAGCGTTAGGGTAAGGTTTAGGCTTAGGTTTAGGGTTAGGGGTAAGAGTAAGGTTAGGGTAAGGGTTAAGGTTACTGTTAGGGTTACCGTTAAGTTTTGGGTAATATTAAGGGTTTCTTAATCTAGGAAAATCTCACTTCCACGAACCATTCAACTCTAAAATTCATCCCAAGGACACTGCAAAATTTCCACAACGAGGCTGCCTCAACCTCTTTTTCCTTGGCACCATCCCTAACCCTGGGCTGATTTACCTGCCTAGGGTTAGGCTTTGGATTAGGGTTAGGGTTAGGATAAGGTTAGAGTTAGGGTTGGGGTTAGGGTTAGAGGTAGGGTTTGCCTTAGGGTTAGGGTTAGGATTAGGATTTAGTTTAGGTTTAGGGTCAGGGTAAGGGTATGCGTTAGGGCTGGGGTTAGGTTTTATCGTGTTCTTTAGGGTTAAGGATGAGGGTTAGCGTTAGCGTTTACGGTTACGGTTAGGGTTAGATTTAGGTTTAGGGTTAAGGCTGGAGTTAGGATTAGGGTTCAGCTTAGTGTTAGGGTTTGGGTGAAGGATAGTGTTAGTGTTAGGAATAGGGTTAGGGTTTCTTAAACCAGGAAAATCTCCCGTCAAGGAACGCTTCAACAACAAATGTCATCTCAAGAGGAGTGCAAAAGTACCTCAACAAGGCTTCCTCCCCCTCTTTTTTCTGGGGACCGTTAGTAACCCTAGCCTGATTTACCTGCCTCCAGTAAGGGTTAGGGTAAGGGTTACGCCTAGGGTGAGTGTTTTTTAAACCAGGCATCCCTGAGTTGAAAGAATACTGCAGCTGCAAAAGGCATCCCAAGGGGAGTGCAAAAGTGCCTCAACATGGTGGCCCCTTCTGCTTTTTTCCTTGGGACCATCTCCAACACTCGGCTGATTAAGCTCCCTCGGGTCAGGGTCAGGGTTAGGGTTAAGGTTAGGATTACGGTTAGGGTTTAAGGTTAGGGTTAGGTTTAGGTCTAGGTCTAGGGTTAGGGTTAGGGTCAGGTTTAGGACTAGGCTTAGGCTTAGGCTTAGGGTTAATGTTTCTTAAACCATGAAAATCTACCCTAAAGGAAGACTTCAGCTCTAAACCTCATCCCAAGGGGAGCGCAAAACTACCACAACAAGGCTGCCTCCAACTCTTTTTCCTTGGGACCACTCCTCACCATCGGCTTATTTTCCTGCCTGAGGTTCGGGTTTGGCTTAGGGTTAGGATTAGGGTTGGCCTTAGAGTTAGGTACAGGGTTAGTGTTAGGGTTAGGGTTAGGGTCAGGGTTACGATTTGGTTTAGGCTGAGATTTAGGCTTAGGCTTAGGTTTAGGCTTAGGGTTAGGCTTAGGCTTAGGGTTAGCGGAAGGGCTAGGTTTAGGGTTAGGCTTTCTTAAACCTGAAAATCTCACCTCAAGAAACATTTCAGCTGCAAAAGTCATCCCAAGCGGAGCGCAAACGTATCACAATAAGGCTGCCTCCACCTCTTTTTCCTATGGACCGTCCCTAACCCTAGGTAGATGGACCTGCCTCCACGTAGGGTCAGGGTAAGGATTACGCCTTGGGTTGGGGTTTTTAAACTAGGAAACCCAGAGCTCCAAGCACACTGCAGCTGCCAAAGGATCTCAAGGGCAGCGCAAATGTTCCACAATATGGCTGCTTTCACAGCTTTTTCCTTGGCACCATCCCGACCCCTAGGCTGATTGACCTATTTAGGGTTATGGTTACGATGAGGGCTTTTGTTTAACAAGGAATTTCTGAGCTGAAGCAATTTGGCCGCTGCAAAAGGCATCCCAAGGGGAGCGCTAAAGTACCACAACAAGGCTGCCTCCACCTCTTCTTCCTGGGGACCGTCCTTAACCCTAGGCTGATTTACCTGCCTAGGATCAGGGTTAGTGTTAAGCCTAGGTTTAGGGTTTGGTAAACCACTGAACCCTGAGCTCCAAGCACACTGCAGCTGCCAAAGGCATCCCAAGGGGAGCACAGAAGTGCCATAACATGGCTGCCTCCACTGCATTTTCCTTGGCACCATCCCTAACTCTAGGCTGAGTTTCCTGCCTAGGGTTAGGCTTAGGGTTTAACCTAGGCTAAGGGGTTTTTTAAACTAGGAAAGTCTGAGCTCAAGGAGCACTGCAGCTGTGAAAAGCATCACAAGGGGAGCGCATAAGTTCCAGAACATGGCTGCTTTCACAGCTTTTTCCTTGGCCCCATCCCGACCCCTAGGCTGATTGACCTGTTTAGGGTTAGGGTTAGGATTGGGGTTCCGGCTAGGGTTAGGATTAGGAGTAGGGTTAGGGCAAGGGTGAGGACTAGGGTTAGGTTTAGGGTCACTCTTAGGGTTAGGGTTAGGTTTAGGGTTACGGTTACGTTTAGGGTTAGGGTTACTTTTACGGTTAGGGCTAGGGTTCGGGTTAGAGTTGATGTTTAGGCTTAGGGTTAGGGTTAGGGTTAGGGCTAGGGATTGGTTTAGGTTTAGTCTTTAGGCTTAGTGTTAGGGTTAGAGTTAGGGTTAGGGTTTCTTAAACCAGAAAAATCTTACATCAAGGAACACTTCAGCTGCAAAAGTCATCCCAAGGGGAGCGCAAAAGTACAACAACAACGCTGCATCCTCCTCTTTTTCCTGGGACTATCCCTAACCCTAGGCTGCTTTACTGCCTCCTCTTACTCTTACAGTCAGGGTTAGGGTTAGGCTTAGGCTTAGGGCTTCTTAAACATGGAAAATCTTACCTCAAGGAGCACTTTACCTCTAAAAGTCATCCCAACTGCAGCATAAAATTACCACAACAATGCTGCCTCCACCTGTTTTTCCCTGAGACAATGCCCAACCGTGGGCTGATTTACCTGCCTAGGCTTGGAGTTAGGCTTCTGCCTAGTGTTGAGCCTTCTCTTAGGGTTAGGTTTAGGGTTTAGGGTTGGGCTTGGGTTTAGGGTTTGGTATACGGTTAGGGTTAGAGTAAGCGCTTGTGTTAGGGTTGGGTTTATGGTTAGGTATAGAGTTAGGGTTAGGGTTAGGGTTTAGGATTAGGGTTAGCGTTAGGGTAAGGTTTAGGCTTAGGTTTAGGGTTAGGGGTAAGAGTAAGGTTAGGGTAAGGGTTAAGGTTACTGTTAGGGTTACCGTTAAGTTTTGGGTAATGTTATGGGTTTCTTAAGCTAGGAAAATCTCACTTCCAGGAACAATTCAACTCTAAAATTCATCCCAAGGACACCGCAAAATTTCCACAACGAGGCTGCCTCAACCTCTTTTTCCTTGGCACCATCCCTAACCCTGGGCTGATTTACCTGCCTAGGGTTAGGCTTTGGATTAGGGTTAGGGTTAGGATAAGGTTAGAGTTAGGGTTGGGGTTAGGGTTAGAGGTAGGGTTTGCCTTAGGGTTAGGGTTAGGATTAGGGTTTAGTTTAGGTTTAGGGTCAGGGTAAGGGTAAGCGTTAGGGCTGGGGTTAGGTTTTATCGTGTTCTTTAGGGTTAAGGATGAGGGTTAGCGTTAGCGTTTACGGTTACGGTTAGGGTTAGATTTAGGTTTAGGGTTAAGGCTGGAGTTAGGATTAGGGTTCAGCTTAGTGTTAGGGTTTGGGTGAAGGATAGTGTTAGTGTTAGGAATAGGGTTAGGGTTTCTTAAACCAGGAAAATCTCCCATCAAGGAACGCTTCAACAACAAATGTCATCTCAAGAGGAGCGCAAAAGTACCTCAACAAGGCTTCCTCCCCCTCTTTGTTCTGGGGACCGTTCCTAACCCTAGCCTGATTTACCTGCCTCCAGTAAGGGTTAGGGTAAGGGTTATGCCTAGGGTGAGTGTTTTTTAAACTAGGCATCCCTGAGTTGAAAGAATACTGCAGCTGCAAAAGGCATCCCAAGGGGAGTGCAAAAGTGCCTCAACATGGTGGCCCCTTCTGCTTTTATCCTTGGGACCATCGCCAACACTCGGCTGATTAAGCTCCCTCGGGTCAGGGTCAGGGTTAAGGTTAAGGTTAGGATTAGGGTTAGGTTTAAGGTTAGGGTTAGGTTTAGGTCTAGGTCTAGGGTTAGGGTTAGGGTCAGGGTTAGGGTTAGGGTTAGGGTTAGGGTTAGGGTTAGGGTCAGGTTTAGGACTAGGCTTGGGCTTAGGCTTAGGTTTAATGTTTCTTAAACCATGAAAATCTACCCTAAAGGAAGACTTCAGCTCTAAACCTCATCCCAAGGGGAGCGCAAAACTACCACAACAAGGCTGCCTCCAACTCTTTTTCCTTGGGACCATTCCTCACCATCGGCTTATTTTCCTGCCTGAGGTTCGGGTTTGGCTTAGGGTTAGGATTAGGGTTGGCCTTAGAGTTAGGTACAGGGTTAGCGTTAGGGTTAGGGTTAGGGTCAGGGTTACGATTTGGTTTAGGCTGAGATTTAGGCTTAGGCTTAGGTTTAGGCTTAGGGTTAGGCTTAGGGTTAGGGTTAGCGGAAGGGCTAGGTTTAGGGTTAGGCTTTCTTAAACCTGGAAAATCTCACCTCAAGAAACACTTCAGCTGCAAAAGTCATCCCAAGCGGAGCGCAAAAGTATCACAATAAGGCTGCCTCCACCTCTTTTTCCTATGGACCGTCCCTAACCCTAGGTAGATGGACCTGCCTCCACGTAGGGTCAGGGTAAGGATTACGCCTTGGGTTGGGGTTTTTAAACTAGGAAACCCAGAGCTCCAAGCACACTGCAGCTGCCAAAGGATCTCAAGGGCAGCGCAAATGTTCCACAATATGGCTGCTTTCACAGCTTTTTCCTTGGCACCATCCTGACCCCTAGGCTGATTGACCTATTTAGGGTTATGGTTACGATGAGGGCTTTTGTTTAACAAGGAATTTCTGAGCTGAAGCAATTTGGCCGCTGCAAAAGGCATCCCAAGGGGAGCGCTAAAGTACCACAACAAGGCTGCCTCCACCTCTTCTTCCTGGGGAGCGTCCTTAACCCTAGGCTGATTTACCTGCCTAGGGTCAGGGTAAGTGTTAAGCCTAGGTTTAGGGTTTGGTAAACCACTGAACCCTGAGCTCCAAGCACACTGCAGCTGCCAAAGGCATCCCAAGGGGAGCACAGAAGTGCCATAACATGGCTGCCTCCACTGCATTTTCCTTGGCACCATCCCTAACTCTAGGCTGAGTTTCCTGCCTAGGGTTAAGCTTAGGGTTTAACCTAGGCTAAGGGGTTTTTTAAACTAGGAAAGTCTGAGCTCAAGGAGCACTGCAGCTGTGAAAAGCATCACAAGGGGAGCGCATAAGTTCCAGAACATGGCTGCTTTCACAGCTTTTTCCTTGGCCCCATCCCGACTCCTAGGCTGATTGACCTGTTTAGGGTTAGGGTTAGGATTGGGGTTCCGGCTAGGGTTAGGATTAGGAGTAGGGTTAGGGCAAGGGTGAGGACTAGGGTTAGGGTTAGGGTCACTCTTAGGGTTAGGGTTAGGTTTAGGGTTACGGTTACGTTTAGGGTTATGGTTACTTTTACGGTTAGAGCTAGGGTTCGGGTTAGAGTTGATGTTTAGGCTTAGGGTTAGGGTTAGGGTTAGGGCTAGGGATTGGTTTAGGTTTAGTCTTTAGGCTTAGTGTTAGGGTTAGAGTTAGGGTTAGGGTTTCTTAAACCAGAAAAATCTTACCTGAAGGAACACTTCAGCTGCAAAAGTCATCCCAAGGGGAGCGCAAAAGTACAACAACAACGCTGCATCCTCCTCTTTTTCCTGGGACTATCCCTAACCCTAGGCTGCTTTACTGCCTCCTCTTACTCTTACAGTCAGGGTTAGGGTTAGGCTTAGGCTTAGGGCTTCTTAAACATGGAAAATCTTACCTCAAGGAGCACTTTACCTCTAAAAGTCATCCCAACTGCAGCATAAAATTACCACAACAATGCTGCCTCCACCTGTTTTTCCCTGAGACAATGCCCAACCGTGGGCTGATTTACCTGCCTAGGCTTGGAGTTAGGCTTCTGCCTAGTGTTGAGCCTTCTCTTAGGGTTAGGTTTAGGGTTTAGGGTTGGGCTTGGGTTTAGGGTTTGGTATACGGTTAGGGTTAGGGTAAGCGCTTGTGTTAGGGTTGGGTTTATGGTTAGGTATAGAGTTAGGGTTAGGGTTAGGGTTTAGGATTAGGGTTAGCGTTAGGGTAAGGTTTAGGCTTAGGTTTAGGGTTAGGGGTAAGAGTAAGGTTAGGGTAAGGGTTAAGGTTACTGTTAGGGTTACCGTTAAGTTTTGGGTAATGTTAAGGTTTTCTTAAGCTAGGAAAATCTCACTTCCAGGAACCATTCAACTCTAAAATTCATCCCAAGGACACCGCAAAATTTCCACAACGAGGCTGCCTCAACCTCTTTTTCCTTGGAACCATCCCTAACCCTGGGCTGATTTACCTGCCTAGGGTTAGGCTTTGGATTAGGGTTAGGGTTAGGATAAGGTTAGAGTTAGGGTTGGGGTTAGGGTTAGAGGTAGGGTTTGCCTTAGGGTTAGGGTTAGGATTAGGGTTTAGTTTAGGTCTAGGGTCAGGGTAAGGGTAAGCGTTAGGGCTGGGGTTAGGTTTTATCGTGTTCTTTAGGGTTAAGGATGAGGGTTAGCGTTAGCGTTTACGGTTACGGTTAGGGTTAGATTTAGGTTTAGGGTTAAGGCTGGAGTTAGGATTAGGGTTCAGCTTAGTGTTAGGGTTTGGGTGAAGGATAGTGTTAGTGTTAGGAATAGGGTTAGGGTTTCTTAAACCAGGAAAATCTCCCGTCAAGGAACGCTTCAACAACAAATGTCATCTCAAGAGGAGTGCAAAAGTACCTCAACAAGGCTTCCTCCCCCTCTTTGTTCTGGGGACCGTTCCTAACCCTAGCCTGATTTACCTGCCTCCAGTAAGGGTTAGGGTAAGGGTTATGCCTAGGGTGAGTGTTTTTTAAACTAGGCATCCCTGAGTTGAAAGAATACTGCAGCTGCAAAAGGCATCCCAAGGGGAGTGCAAAAGTGCCTCAACATGGTGGCCCCTTCTGCTTTTATCCTTGGGACCATCGCCAACACTCGGCTGATTAAGCTCCCTCGGGTCAGGGTCAGGGTTAAGGTTAAGGTTAGGATTAGGGTTAGGTTTAAGGTTAGGGTTAGGTTTAGGTCTAGGTCTAGGGTTAGGGTTAGGGTCAGGGTTAGGGTTAGGGTTAGGGTTAGGGTTAGGGTTAGGGTCAGGTTTAGGACTAGGCTTGGGCTTAGGCTTAGGGTTAATGTTTCTTAAACCATGAAAATCTACCCTAAAGGAAGACTTCAGCTCTAAACCTCATCCCAAGGGGAGCGCAAAACTACCACAACAAGGCTGCCTCCAACTCTTTTTCCTTGGGACCATTCCTCACCATCGGCTTATTTTCCTGCCTGAGGTTCGGGTTTGGCTTAGGGTTAGGATTAGGGTTGGCCTTAGAGTTAGGTACAGGGTTAGCGTTAGGGTTAGGGTTAGGGTCAGGGTTACGATTTGGTTTAGGCTGAGATTTAGGCTTAGGCTTAGGTTTAGGCTTAGGGTTAGGCTTAGGGTTAGGGTTAGCGGAAGGGCTAGGTTTAGGGTTAGGCTTTCTTAAACCTGGAAAATCTCACCTCAAGAAACACTTCAGCTGCAAAAGTCATCCCAAGCGGAGCGCAAAAGTATCACAATAAGGCTGCCTCCACCTCTTTTTCCTATGGACCGTCCCTAACCCTAGGTAGATGGACCTGCCTCCACGTAGGGTCAGGGTAAGGATTACGCCTTGGGTTGGGGTTTTTAAACTAGGAAACCCAGAGCTCCAAGCACACTGCAGCTGCCAAAGGATCTCAAGGGCAGCGCAAATGTTCCACAATATGGCTGCTTTCACAGCTTTTTCCTTGGCACCATCCTGACCCCTAGGCTGATTGACCTATTTAGGGTTATGGTTACGATGAGGGCTTTTGTTTAACAAGGAATTTCTGAGCTGAAGCAATTTGGCCGCTGCAAAAGGCATCCCAAGGGGAGCGCTAAAGTACCACAACAAGGCTGCCTCCACCTCTTCTTCCTGGGGAGCGTCCTTAACCCTAGGCTGATTTACCTGCCTAGGGTCAGGGTAAGTGTTAAGCCTAGGTTTAGGGTTTGGTAAACCACTGAACCCTGAGCTCCAAGCACACTGCAGCTGCCAAAGGCATCCCAAGGGGAGCACAGAAGTGCCATAACATGGCTGCCTCCACTGCATTTTCCTTGGCACCATCCCTAACTCTAGGCTGAGTTTCCTGCCTAGGGTTAAGCTTAGGGTTTAACCTAGGCTAAGGGGTTTTTTAAACTAGGAAAGTCTGAGCTCAAGGAGCACTGCAGCTGTGAAAAGCATCACAAGGGGAGCGCATAAGTTCCAGAACATGGCTGCTTTCACAGCTTTTTCCTTGGCCCCATCCCGACTCCTAGGCTGATTGACCTGTTTAGGGTTAGGGTTAGGATTGGGGTTCCGGCTAGGGTTAGGATTAGGAGTAGGGTTAGGGCAAGGGTGAGGACTAGGGTTAGGGTTAGGGTCACTCTTAGGGTTAGGGTTAGGTTTAGGGTTACGGTTACGTTTAGGGTTATGGTTACTTTTACGGTTAGAGCTAGGGTTCGGGTTAGAGTTGATGTTTAGGCTTAGGGTTAGGGTTAGGGTTAGGGCTAGGGATTGGTTTAGGTTTAGTCTTTAGGCTTAGTGTTAGGGTTAGAGTTAGGGTTAGGGTTTCTTAAACCAGAAAAATCTTACCTGAAGGAACACTTCAGCTGCAAAAGTCATCCCAAGGGGAGCGCAAAAGTACAACAACAACGCTGCATCCTCCTCTTTTTCCTGGGACTATCCCTAACCCTAGGCTGCTTTACTGCCTCCTCTTACTCTTACAGTCAGGGTTAGGGTTAGGCTTAGGCTTAGGGCTTCTTAAACATGGAAAATCTTACCTCAAGGAGCACTTTACCTCTAAAAGTCATCCCAACTGCAGCATAAAATTACCACAACAATGCTGCCTCCACCTGTTTTTCCCTGAGACAATGCCCAACCGTGGGCTGATTTACCTGCCTAGGCTTGGAGTTAGGCTTCTGCCTAGTGTTGAGCCTTCTCTTAGGGTTAGGTTTAGGGTTTAGGGTTGGGCTTGGGTTTAGGGTTTGGTATACGGTTAGGGTTAGGGTAAGCGCTTGTGTTAGGGTTGGGTTTATGGTTAGGTATAGAGTTAGGGTTAGGGTTAGGGTTTAGGATTAGGGTTAGCGTTAGGGTAAGGTTTAGGCTTAGGTTTAGGGTTAGGGGTAAGAGTAAGGTTAGGGTAAGGGTTAAGGTTACTGTTAGGGTTACGGTTAAGTTTTGGGTAATGTTAAGGGTTTCTTAAGCTAGGAAAATCTCACTTCCACGAACCATTCAACTCTAAAATTCATCCCAAGGACACCGCTAAAATTTCCACAACGAGGCTGCCTCAACCTCTTTTTCCTTGGAACCATCCCTAACCCTGGGCTGATTTACCTGCCTAGGGTTAGGCTTTGGATTAGGGTTAGGGTTAGGATAAGGTTAGAGTTAGGGTTGGGGTTAGGGTTAGAGGTAGGGTTTGCCTTAGGGTTAGGGTTAGGATTAGGGTTTAGTTTAGGTCTAGGGTCAGGGTAAGGGTAAGCGTTAGGGCTGGGGTTAGGTTTTATCGTGTTCTTTAGGGTTAAGGATTAGGGTTAGCGTTAGCGTTTACGTTTACGGTTAGGGTTAGATTTAGGTTTAGGGTTAAGGCTGGAGTTAGGATTAGGGTTCAGCTTAGTGTTAGGGTTTGGGTGAAGGATAGTGTTAGTGTTAGGAATAGGGTTAGGGTTTCTTAAACCAGGAAAATCTCCCGTCAAGGAACGCTTCAACAACAAATGTCATCTCAAGAGGAGTGCAAAAGTACCTCAACAAGGCTTCCTCCCCCTCTTTTTTCTGGGGACCGTTCCTAACCCTAGCCTGATTTACCTGCCTCCAGTAAGGGTTAGGGTAAGGGTTATGCCTAGGGTGAGTGTTTTTTAAACTAGGCATCCCTGAGTTGAAAGAATACTGCAGCTGCAAAAGGCATCCCAAGGGGAGTGCAAAAGTGCCTAAACATGGTGGCCCCTTCTGCTTTTATCCTTGGGACCATCGCCAACACACGGCCGATTAAGCTCCCTCGGGTCAGGGTCAGGGTTAGGGTTAAGGTTAGGATTAGAGTTAGGGTTAGGTTTAAGGTTAGGGTTAGGTTTAGGTCTAGGTCTAGGGTTAGGGTTAGGGTCAAGTTAGGGTTAGGGTTAGGGTTAGGCTTAGGGTTAGGGTTAGGGTTAGGGCTAGGGATTGGTTTAGGTTTAGGGTTAGGGTTAGGGTTAGGGTTAGGGTTAGGGCTAGGGATTGGTTTAGGTTTAGTCTTTAGGCTTAGTGTTAGGGTTAGAGTTAGGGTTAGGGTTTCTTAAACCAGAAAAATCTTACCTGAAGGAACACTTCAGCTGCAAAAGTCATCCCAAGGGGAGCGCAAAAGTACAACAACAACGCTGCATCCTCCTCTTTTTCCTGGGACTATCCCTAACCCTAGGCTGCTTTACTGCCTCCTCTTACTCTTACAGTCAGGGTTAGGGTTAGGCTTAGGCTTAGGGCTTCTTAAACATGGAAAATCTTACCTCAAGGAGCACTTTACCTCTAAAAGTCATCCCAACTGCAGCATAAAATTACCACAACAATGCTGCCTCCACCTGTTTTTCCCTGAGACAATGCCCAACCGTGGGCTGATTTACCTGCCTAGGCTTGGAGTTAGGCTTCTGCCTAGTGTTGAGCCTTCTCTTAGGGTTAGGTTTAGGGTTTAGGGTTGGGCTTGGGTTTAGGGTTTGGTATACGGTTAGGGTTAGGGTAAGCGCTTGTGTTAGGGTTGGGTTTATGGTTAGGTATAGAGTTAGGGTTAGGGTTAGGGTTTAGGATTAGGGTTAGCGTTAGGGTAAGGTTTAGGCTTAGGTTTAGGGTTAGGGGTAAGAGTAAGGTTAGGGTAAGGGTTAAGGTTACTGTTAGGGTTACGGTTAAGTTTTGGGTAATGTTAAGGGTTTCTTAAGCTAGGAAAATCTCACTTCCACGAACCATTCAACTCTAAAATTCATCCCAAGGACACCGCAAAATTTCCACAACGAGGCTGCCTCAACCTCTTTTTCCTTGGAACCATCCCTAACCCTGGGCTGATTTACCTGCCTAGGGTTAGGCTTTGGATTAGGGTTAGGGTTAGGATAAGGTTAGAGTTAGGGTTGGGGTTAGGGTTAGAGGTAGGGTTTGCCTTAGGGTTAGGGTTAGGATTAGGGTTTAGTTTAGGTTTAGGGTCAGGGTAAGGGTAAGCGTTAGGGCTGGGGTTAGGTTTTATCGTGTTCTTTAGGGTTAAGGATTAGGGTTAGCGTTAGCGTTTACGGTTACGGTTAGGGTTAGATTTAGGTTTAGGGTTAAGGCTGGAGTTAGGATTAGGGTTCAGCTTAGTGTTAGGGTTTGGGTGAAGGATAGTGTTAGTGTTAGGAATAGGGTTAGGGTTTCTTAAACCAGGAAAATCTCCCGTCAAGGAACGCTTCAACAACAAATGTCATCTCAAGAGGAGTGCAAAAGTACCTCAACAAGGCTTCCTCCCCCTCTTTTTTCTGGGGACCGTTCCTAACCCTAGCCTGATTTACCTGCCTCCAGTAAGGGTTAGGGTAAGGGTTATGCCTAGGGTGAGGGTTTTTTAAACTAGGCATCCCTGAGTTGAAAGAATACTGCAGCTGCAAAAGGCATCCCAAGGGGAGTGCAAAAGTGCCTCAACATGGTGGCCCCTTCTGCTTTTATCCTTGGGACCATCGCCAACACTCGGCTGATAAAGCTCCCTCGGGTCAGGGTCAGGGTTAGGGTTAAGGTTAGGATTAGAGTTAGGGTTAGGTTTAAGGTTAGGGTTAGGTTTAGGTCTAGGTCTAGGGTTAGGGTTAGGGTCAGGTTAGGGTTAGGGCTAGGGTTAGGGTTAGGCTTAGGGTTAGGGTTAGGGTTAGGGTTAGGGATTGGTTTAGGTTTAGGGTTAGGGTTAGGCTTAGGGTTAGGGTTAGGGCTAGGGATTGGTTTAGGTTTAGTCTTTAGGCTTAGTGTTAGGGTTAGAATTAGGGTTAGGGTTTCTTAAACCAGAAAAATCTTACCTGAAGGAACACTTCAGCTGCAAAAGTCATCCCAAGGGGAGCGCAAAAGTACAACAACAACGCTGCATCCTCCTCTTTTTCCTGGGACTATCCCTAACCCTAGGCTGCTTTACTGCCTCCTCTTACTCTTACAGTCAGGGTTAGGGTTAGGCTTAGGCTTAGGGCTTCTTAAACATGGAAAATCTTACCTCAAGGAGCACTTTACCTCTAAAAGTCATCCCAACTGCAGCATAAAATTACCACAACAATGCTGCCTCCACCTGTTTTTCCCTGAGACAATGCCCAACCGTGAGCTGATTTACCTGCCTAGGCTTGGAGTTAGGCTTCTGCCTAGTGTTGAGCCTTCTCTTAGGGTTAGGTTTAGGGTTTAGGGTTGGGCTTGGGTTTAGGGTTTGGTATACTGTTAGGGTTAGGGTTAGCCCTTGTGTTAGGGTTGGGTTTATGGTTAGGTATAGAGTTAGGGTTAGGGTTAGTGTTTAGGATTAGGGTTAGCGTTAGGGTAAGGTTTAGGCTTAGGTTTAGGGTTAGGGGTAAGAGTAAGGTTAGGGTAAGGTTTAAGGTTAGGGTTAGGGTTACCGTTAAGTTTTGGGTAATGTTAAGGGTTTCTTAAGCTAGGAAAATCTCACTTCCACGAACCATTCAACTCTAAAATTCATCCCAAGGACACCGCAAAATTTCCACAACGAGGCTGCCTCAACCTCTTTTTCCTTGGAACCATCCCTAACCCTGGGCTGATTTACCTGCCTAGGGTTAGGCTTTGGATTAGGGTTAGGGTTAGGATAAGGTTAGAGTTAGGGTTGGGGTTAGGGTTAGAGGTAGGGTTTGCCTTAGGGTTAGGGTTAGGATTAGGGTTTAGTTTAGGTTTAGGGTCAGGGTAAGGGTAAGCGTTAGGGCTGGGGTTAGGTTTTATCGTGTTCTTTAGGGTTAAGGATTAGGGTTAGCGTTAGCGTTTACGGTTACGGTTAGGGTTAGATTTAGGTTTAGGGTTAAGGCTGGAGTTAGGATTAGGGTTCAGCTTAGTGTTAGGGTTTGGGTGAAGGATAGTGTTAGTGTTAGGAATAGGGTTAGGGTTTCTTAAACCAGGAAAATCTCCCGTCAAGGAACGCTTCAACAACAAATGTCATCTCAAGAGGAGCGCAAAAGTACCTCAACAAGGCTTCCTCCCCCTCTTTTTTCTGGGGACCGTTCCTAACCCTAGCCTGATTTACCTGCCTCCAGTAAGGGTTAGGGTAAGGGTTATGCCTAGGGTGAGGGTTTTTTAAACCAGGCATCCCTGAGTTGAAAGAATACTGCAGCTGCAAAAGGCATCCCAAGGGGAGTGCAAAAGTGCCTCAACATGGTGGCCCCTTCTGCTTTTATCCTTGGGACCATCGCCAACACTCGGCTGATTAAGCTCCCTCAGGTCAGGGTCAGGGTTAGGGTTAAGGTTAGGATTAGAGTTAGGGTTAGGGTTTAAGGTTAGGGTTAGGTTTAGGTCTAGGTCTAGGGTTAGGGTTAGGGTCAGGTTAGGGTTAGGGTTAGGGTTAGGCTTAGGGTTAGGGTTAGGGTTAGGGTTAGGGATTGGTTTAGGTTTAGGGTTAGGGTTAGGGTTAGGGTTAGGGCTAGGGATTGGTTTAGGTTTAGTCTTTAGGCTTAGTGTTAGGTTTAGAATTAGGGTTAGGGTTTCTTAAACTAGAAAAATCTTACCTGAAGGAACACTTCAGCTGCAAAAGTCATCCCAAGGGGAGCGCAAAAGTACAACAACAACGCTGCATCCTCCTCTTTTTCCTGGGACTATCCCTAACCCTAGGCTGCTTTACTGCCTCCTCTTACTCTTACAGTCAGGGTTAGGGTTAGGCTTAGGCTTAGGGCTTCTTAAACATGGAAAATCTTACCTCAAGGAGCACTTTACCTCTAAAAGTCATCCCAACTGCAGCATAAAATTACCACAACAATGCTGCCTCCACCTGTTTTTCCCTGAGACAATGCCCAACCGTGGGCTGATTTACCTGCCTAGGCTTGGAGTTAGGCTTCTGCCTAGTGTTGAGCCTTCTCTTAGGGTTAGGTTTAGGGTTTAGGGTTGGGCTTGGGTTTAGGGTTTGGTATACGGTTAGGGTTAGGGTAAGCGCTTGTGTTAGGGTTGGGTTTATGGTTAGGTATAGAGTTAGGGTTAGGGTTAGGGTTTAGGATTAGGGTTAGCGTTAGGGTAAGGTTTAGGCTTAGGTTTAGGGTTAGGGGTAAGAGTAAGGTTAGGGTAAGTGTTAAGGTTAGGGTTAGGGTTACCGTTAAGTTTTGGGTAATGTTAAGGGTTTCTTAAGCTAGGAAAATCTCACTTCCACGAACCATTCAACTCTAAAATTCATCCCAAGGACACCGCAAAATTTCCACAACGAGGCTGCCTCAACCTCTTTTTCCTTGGAACCATCCCTAACCCTGGGCTGATTTACCTGCCTAGGGTTAGGCTTTGGATTAGGGTTAGGGTTAGGATAAGGTTAGAGTTAGGGTTGGGGTTAGGGTTAGAGGTAGGGTTTGCCTTAGGGTTAGGGTTAGGATTAGGGTTTAGTTTAGGTTTAGGGTCAGGGTAAGGGTAAGCGTTAGGGCTGGGGTTAGGTTTTATCGTGTTCTTTAGGGTTAAGGATGAGGGTTAGCGTTAGCGTTTACGGTTACGGTTAGGGTAAGATTTAGGTTTAGGGTTAAGGCTGGAGTTAGGATTAGGGTTCAGCTTAGTGTTAGGGTTTGGGTGAAGGATAGTGTTAGTGTTAGGAATAGGGTTAGGGTTTCTTAAACCAGGAAAATCTCCCGTCAAGGAACGCTTCAACAACAAATGTCATCTCAAGAGGAGCGCAAAAGTACCTCAACAAGGCTTCCTCCCCCTCTTTTTTCTGGGGACCGTTCCTAACCCTAGCCTAATTTACCTGCCTCCAGTAAGGGTTAGGGTAAGGGTTATGCCTAGGGTGAGTGTTTTTTAAACTAGGCATCCCTGAGTTGAAAGAATACTGCAGCTGCAAAAGGCATCCCAAGGGGAGTGCAAAAGTGCCTCAACATGGTGGCCCCTTCTGCTTTTATCCTTGGGACCATCGCCAACACTCGGCTGATTAAGCTCCCTCAGGTCAGGGTCAGGGTTAGGGTTAAGGTTAGGATTAGAGTTAGGGTTAGGTTTAAGGTTAGGGTTAGGTTTAGGTCTAGGTCTAGGGTTAGGGTTAGGGTCAGGTTAGGGTTAGGGTTAGGGTTAGGGTTAGGCTTAGGGTTAGGGTTAGGGTTAGGGCTAGGGATTGGTTTAGGTTTAGGGTTAGGGTTAGGGTTAGGGTTAGGGCTAGGGATTGGTTTAGGTTTAGTCTTTAGGCTTAGAGTTAGGGTTAGAATTAGGGTTAGGGTTTCTTAAACCAGAAAAATCTTACCTGAAGGAACACTTCAGCTGCAAAAGTCATCCCAAGGGGAGCGCAAAAGTACAACAACAACGCTGCATCCTCCTCTTTTTCCTGGGACTATCCCTAACCCTAGGCTGCTTTACTGCCTCCTCTTACTCTTACAGTCAGGGTTAGGGTTAGGCTTAGGCTTAGGGCTTCTTAAACATGGAAAATCTTACCTCAAGGAGCACTTTACCTCTAAAAGTCATCCCAACTGCAGCATAAAATTACCACAACAATGCTGCCTCCACCTGTTTTTCCCTGAGACAATGCCCAACCGTGGGCTGATTTACCTGCCTAGGCTTGGAGTTAGGCTTCTGCCTAGTGTTGAGCCTTCTCTTAGGGTTAGGTTTAGGGTTTAGGGTTGGGCTTGGGTTTAGGGTTTGGTATACGGTTAGGGTTAGGGTAAGCGCTTGTGTTAGGGTTGGGTTTATGGTTAGGTATAGAGTTAGGGTTAGGGTTAGGGTTTAGGATTAGGGTTAGCGTTAGGGTAAGGTTTAGGCTTAGGTTTAGGGTTAGGGGTAAGAGTAAGGTTAGGGTAAGTGTTAAGGTTAGGGTTAGGGTTACCGTTAAGTTTTGGGTAATGTTAAGGGTTTCTTAAGCTAGGAAAATCTCACTTCCACGAACCATTCAACTCTAAAATTCATCCCAAGGACACCGCAAAATTTCCACAACGAGGCTGCCTCAACCTCTTTTTCCTTGGAACCATCCCTAACCCTGGGCTGATTTACCTGCCTAGGGTTAGGCTTTGGATTAGGGTTAGGGTTAGGATAAGGTTAGAGTTAGGGTTGGGGTTAGGGTTAGAGGTAGGGTTTGCCTTAGGGTTAGGGTTAGGATTAGGGTTTAGTTTAGGTTTAGGGTCAGGGTAAGGGTAAGCGTTAGGGCTGGGGTTAGGTTTTATCGTGTTCTTTAGGGTTAAGGATGAGGGTTAGCGTTAGCGTTTACGGTTACGGTTAGGGTAAGATTTAGGTTTAGGGTTAAGGCTGGAGTTAGGATTAGGGTTCAGCTTAGTGTTAGGGTTTGGGTGAAGGATAGTGTTAGTGTTAGGAATAGGGTTAGGGTTTCTTAAACCAGGAAAATCTCCCGTCAAGGAACGCTTCAACAACAAATGTCATCTCAAGAGGAGCGCAAAAGTACCTCAACAAGGCTTCCTCCCCCTCTTTTTTCTGGGGACCGTTCCTAACCCTAGCCTAATTTACCTGCCTCCAGTAAGGGTTAGGGTAAGGGTTATGCCTAGGGTGAGTGTTTTTTAAACTAGGCATCCCTGAGTTGAAAGAATACTGCAGCTGCAAAAGGCATCCCAAGGGGAGTGCAAAAGTGCCTCAACATGGTGGCCCCTTCTGCTTTTATCCTTGGGACCATCGCCAACACTCGGCTGATTAAGCTCCCTCAGGTCAGGGTCAGGGTTAGGGTTAAGGTTAGGATTAGAGTTAGGGTTAGGTTTAAGGTTAGGGTTAGGTTTAGGTCTAGGTCTAGGGTTAGGGTTAGGGTCAGGTTAGGGTTAGGGTTAGGGTTAGGGTTAGGCTTAGGGTTAGGGTTAGGGTTAGGGCTAGGGATTGGTTTAGGTTTAGGGTTAGGGTTAGGGTTAGGGTTAGGGCTAGGGATTGGTTTAGGTTTAGTCTTTAGGCTTAGAGTTAGGGTTAGAATTAGGGTTAGGGTTTCTTAAACCAGAAAAATCTTACCTGAAGGAACACTTCAGCTGCAAAAGTCATCCCAAGGGGAGCGCAAAAGTACAACAACAACGCTGCATCCTCCTCTTTTTCCTGGGACTATCCCTAACCCTAGGCTGCTTTACTGCCTCCTCTTACTCTTACAGTCAGGGTTAGGGTTAGGCTTAGGCTTAGGGCTTCTTAAACATGGAAAATCTTACCTCAAGGAGCACTTTACCTCTAAAAGTCATCCCAACTGCAGCATAAAATTACCACAACAATGCTGCCTCCACCTGTTTTTCCCTGAGACAATGCCCAACCGTGGGCTGATTTACCTGCCTAGGCTTGGGGTTAGGCTTCTGCCTAGTGTTGAGCCTTCTCTTAGGGTTAGGTTTAGGGTTTAGGGTTGGGCTTGGGTTTAGGGTTTGGTATACGGTTAGGGTTAGGGTAAGCGCTTGTGTTAGGGTTGGGTTTATGGTTAGGTATAGAGTTAGGGTTAGGGTTAGGGTTTAGGATTAGGGTTAGCGTTAGGGTAAGGTTTAGGCTTAGGTTTAGGGTTAGGGGTAAGAGTAAGGTTAGGGTAAAGGTTAAGGTTACTGTTAGGGTTACCGTTAAGTTTTGGGTAATGTTAAGGGTTTCTTAAGCTAGGAAAATCTCACTTCCAGGAACCATTCAACTCTAAAATTCATCCCAAGGACACCGCAAAATTTCCACAACGAGGCTGCCTCAACCTCTTTTTCCTTGGAACCATCCCTAACCCTGGGCTGATTTACCTGCCTAGGGTTAGGCTTTGGATTAGGGTTAGGGTTAGGATAAGGTTAGAGTTAGGGTTGGGGTTAGGGTTAGAGGTAGGGTTTGCCTTAGTGTTAGGGTTAGGATTAGGGTTTAGTTTAGGTCTAGGGTCAGGGTAAGGGTAAGCGTTAGGGCTGGGGTTAGGTTTTATCGTGTTCTTTAGGGTTAAGGATTAGGGTTAGCGTTAGCGTTTACGGTTACGGTTAGGGTTAGATTTAGGTTTAGGGTTAAGGCTGGAGTTAGGATTAGGGTTCAGCTTAGTGTTAGGGTTTGGGTGAAGGATAGTGTTAGTGTTAGGAATAGGGTTAGGGTTTCTTAAACCAGGAAAATCTCCCGTCAAGGAACGCTTCAACAACAAATGTCATCTCAAGAGGAGTGCAAAAGTACCTCAACAAGGCTTCCTCCCCCTCTTTGTTCTGGGGACCGTTCCTAACCCTAGCCTGATTTACCTGCCTCCAGTAAGGGTTAGGGTAAGGGTTATGCCTAGGGTGAGGGTTTTTTAAACTAGGCATCCCTGAGTTGAAAGAATACTGCAGCTGCAAAAGGCATCCCAAGGGGAGTGCAAAAGTGCCTCAACATGGTGGCCCCTTCTGCTTTTATCCTTGGGACCATCGCCAACACACGGCCGATTAAGCTCCCTCGGGTCAGGGTCAGGGTTAGGGTTAAGGTTAGGATTAGAGTTAGGGTTAGGTTTAAGGTTAGGGTTAGGTTTAGGTCTAGGTCTAGGGTTAGGGTTAGGGTCAAGTTAGGGTTAGGGTTAGGGTTAGGCTTAGGGTTAGGGTTAGGGTTAGGGCTAGGGATTGGTTTAGGTTTAGGGTTAGGGTTAGGGTTAGGGTTAGGGTTAGGGCTAGGGATTGGTTTAGGTTTAGTCTTTAGGCTTAGTGTTAGGGTTAGAGTTAGGGTTAGGGTTTCTTAAACCAGAAAAATCTTACCTGAAGGAACACTTCAGCTGCAAAAGTCATCCCAAGGGGAGCGCAAAAGTACAACAACAACGCTGCATCCTCCTCTTTTTCCTGGGACTATCCCTAACCCTAGGCTGCTTTACTGCCTCCTCTTACTCTTACAGTCAGGGTTAGGGTTAGGCTTAGGCTTAGGGCTTCTTAAACATGGAAAATCTTACCTCAAGGAGCACTTTACCTCTAAAAGTCATCCCAACTGCAGCATAAAATTACCACAACAATGCTGCCTCCACCTGTTTTTCCCTGAGACAATGCCCAACCGTGGGCTGATTTACCTGCCTAGGCTTGGAGTTAGGCTTCTGCCTAGTGTTGAGCCTTCTCTTAGGGTTAGGTTTAGGGTTTAGGGTTGGGCTTGGGTTTAGGGTTTGGTATACGGTTAGGGTTAGGGTAAGCGCTTGTGTTAGGGTTGGGTTTATGGTTAGGTATAGAGTTAGGGTTAGGGTTAGGGTTTAGGATTAGGGTTAGCGTTAGGGTAAGGTTTAGGCTTAGGTTTAGGGTTAGGGGTAAGAGTAAGGTTAGGGTAAGGGTTAAGGTTACTGTTAGGGTTACGGTTAAGTTTTGGGTAATGTTAAGGGTTTCTTAAGCTAGGAAAATCTCACTTCCACGAACCATTCAACTCTAAAATTCATCCCAAGGACACCGCAAAATTTCCACAACGAGGCTGCCTCAACCTCTTTTTCCTTGGAACCATCCCTAACCCTGGGCTGATTTACCTGCCTAGGGTTAGGCTTTGGATTAGGGTTAGGGTTAGGATAAGGTTAGAGTTAGGGTTGGGGTTAGGGTTAGAGGTAGGGTTTGCCTTAGGGTTAGGGTTAGGATTAGGGTTTAGTTTAGGTTTAGGGTCAGGGTAAGGGTAAGCGTTAGGGCTGGGGTTAGGTTTTATCGTGTTCTTTAGGGTTAAGGATGAGGGTTAGCGTTAGCGTTTACGGTTACGGTTAGGGTAAGATTTAGGTTTAGGGTTAAGGCTGGAGTTAGGATTAGGGTTCAGCTTAGTGTTAGGGTTTGGGTGAAGGATAGTGTTAGTGTTAGGAATAGGGTTAGGGTTTCTTAAACCAGGAAAATCTCCCGTCAAGGAACGCTTCAACAACAAATGTCATCTCAAGAGGAGCGCAAAAGTACCTCAACAAGGCTTCCTCCCCCTCTTTTTTCTGGGGACCGTTCCTAACCCTAGCCTAATTTACCTGCCTCCAGTAAGGGTTAGGGTAAGGGTTATGCCTAGGGTGAGTGTTTTTTAAACTAGGCATCCCTGAGTTGAAAGAATACTGCAGCTGCAAAAGGCATCCCAAGGGGAGTGCAAAAGTGCCTCAACATGGTGGCCCCTTCTGCTTTTATCCTTGGGACCATCGCCAACACTCGGCTGATTAAGCTCCCTCAGGTCAGGGTCAGGGTTAGGGTTAAGGTTAGGATTAGAGTTAGGGTTAGGTTTAAGGTTAGGGTTAGGTTTAGGTCTAGGTCTAGGGTTAGGGTTAGGGTCAGGTTAGGGTTAGGGTTAGGGTTAGGGTTAGGCTTAGGGTTAGGGTTAGGGTTAGGGCTAGGGATTGGTTTAGGTTTAGGGTTAGGGTTAGGGTTAGGGTTAGGGCTAGGGATTGGTTTAGGTTTAGTCTTTAGGCTTAGAGTTAGGGTTAGAATTAGGGTTAGGGTTTCTTAAACCAGAAAAATCTTACCTGAAGGAACACTTCAGCTGCAAAAGTCATCCCAAGGGGAGCGCAAAAGTACAACAACAACGCTGCATCCTCCTCTTTTTCCTGGGACTATCCCTAACCCTAGGCTGCTTTACTGCCTCCTCTTACTCTTACAGTCAGGGTTAGGGTTAGGCTTAGGCTTAGGGCTTCTTAAACATGGAAAATCTTACCTCAAGGAGCACTTTACCTCTAAAAGTCATCCCAACTGCAGCATAAAATTACCACAACAATGCTGCCTCCACCTGTTTTTCCCTGAGACAATGCCCAACCGTGGGCTGATTTACCTGCCTAGGCTTGGGGTTAGGCTTCTGCCTAGTGTTGAGCCTTCTCTTAGGGTTAGGTTTAGGGTTTAGGGTTGGGCTTGGGTTTAGGGTTTGGTATACGGTTAGGGTTAGGGTAAGCGCTTGTGTTAGGGTTGGGTTTATGGTTAGGTATAGAGTTAGGGTTAGGGTTAGGGTTTAGGATTAGGGTTAGCGTTAGGGTAAGGTTTAGGCTTAGGTTTAGGGTTAGGGGTAAGAGTAAGGTTAGGGTAAGGGTTAAGGTTACTGTTAGGGTTACCGTTAAGTTTTGGGTAATGTTAAGGGTTTCTTAAGCTAGGAAAATCTCACTTCCAGGAACCATTCAACTCTAAAATTCATCCCAAGGACACCGCAAAATTTCCACAACGAGGCTGCCTCAACCTCTTTTTCCTTGGAACCATCCCTAACCCTGGGCTGATTTACCTGCCTAGGGTTAGGCTTTGGATTAGGGTTAGGGTTAGGATAAGGTTAGAGTTAGGGTTGGGGTTAGGGTTAGAGGTAGGGTTTGCCTTAGTGTTAGGGTTAGGATTAGGGTTTAGTTTAGGTCTAGGGTCAGGGTAAGGGTAAGCGTTAGGGCTGGGGTTAGGTTTTATCGTGTTCTTTAGGGTTAAGGATTAGGGTTAGCGTTAGCGTTTACGGTTACGGTTAGGGTTAGATTTAGGTTTAGGGTTAAGGCTGGAGTTAGGATTAGGGTTCAGCTTAGTGTTAGGGTTTGGGTGAAGGATAGTGTTAGTGTTAGGAATAGGGTTAGGGTTTCTTAAACCAGGAAAATCTCCCGTCAAGGAACGCTTCAACAACAAATGTCATCTCAAGAGGAGTGCAAAAGTACCTCAACAAGGCTTCCTCCCCCTCTTTGTTCTGGGGACCGTTCCTAACCCTAGCCTGATTTACCTGCCTCCAGTAAGGGTTAGGGTAAGGGTTATGCCTAGGGTGAGGGTTTTTTAAACTAGGCATCCTTGAGTTGAAAGAATACTGCAGCTGCAAAAGGCATCCCAAGGGGAGTGCAAAAGTGCCTCAACATGGTGGCCCCTTCTGCTTTTATCCTTGGGACCATCGCCAACACACGGCCGATTAAGCTCCCTCGGGTCAGGGTCAGGGTTAGGGTTAAGGTTAGGATTAGAGTTAGGGTTAGGTTTAAGGTTAGGGTTAGGTTTAGGTCTAGGTCTAGGGTTAGGGTTAGGGTCAAGTTAGGGTTAGGGTTAGGGTTAGGCTTAGGGTTAGGGTTAGGGTTAGGGCTAGGGATTGGTTTAGGTTTAGGGTTAGGGTTAGGGTTAGGGTTAGGGTTAGGGCTAGGGATTGGTTTAGGTTTAGTCTTTAGGCTTAGTGTTAGGGTTAGAGTTAGGGTTAGGGTTTCTTAAACCAGAAAAATCTTACCTGAAGGAACACTTCAGCTGCAAAAGTCATCCCAAGGGGAGCGCAAAAGTACAACAACAACGCTGCATCCTCCTCTTTTTCCTGGGACTATCCCTAACCCTAGGCTGCTTTACTGCCTCCTCTTACTCTTACAGTCAGGGTTAGGGTTAGGCTTAGGCTTAGGGCTTCTTAAACATGGAAAATCTTACCTCAAGGAGCACTTTACCTCTAAAAGTCATCCCAACTGCAGCATAAAATTACCACAACAATGCTGCCTCCACCTGTTTTTCCCTGAGACAATGCCCAACCGTGGGCTGATTTACCTGCCTAGGCTTGGAGTTAGGCTTCTGCCTAGTGTTGAGCCTTCTCTTAGGGTTAGGTTTAGGGTTTAGGGTTGGGCTTGGGTTTAGGGTTTGGTATACGGTTAGGGTTAGGGTAAGCGCTTGTGTTAGGGTTGGGTTTATGGTTAGGTATAGAGTTAGGGTTAGGGTTAGGGTTTAGGATTAGGGTTAGCGTTAGGGTAAGGTTTAGGCTTAGGTTTAGGGTTAGGGGTAAGAGTAAGGTTAGGGTAAGGGTTAAGGTTACTGTTAGGGTTACGGTTAAGTTTTGGGTAATGTTAAGGGTTTCTTAAGCTAGGAAAATCTCACTTCCACGAACCATTCAACTCTAAAATTCATCCCAAGGACACCGCAAAATTTCCACAACGAGGCTGCCTCAACCTCTTTTTCCTTGGAACCATCCCTAACCCTGGGCTGATTTACCTGCCTAGGGTTAGGCTTTGGATTAGGGTTAGGGTTAGGATAAGGTTAGAGTTAGGGTTGGGGTTAGGGTTAGAGGTAGGGTTTGCCTTAGGGTTAGGGTTAGGATTAGGGTTTAGTTTAGGTTTAGGGTCAGGGTAAGGGTAAGCGTTAGGGCTGGGGTTAGGTTTTATCGTGTTCTTTAGGGTTAAGGATGAGGGTTAGCGTTAGCGTTTACGGTTACGGTTAGGGTTAGATTTAGGTTTAGGGTTAAGGCTGGAGTTAGGATTAGGGTTCAGCTTAGTGTTAGGGTTTGGGTGAAGGATAGTGTTAGTGTTAGGAATAGGGTTAGGGTTTCTTAAACCAGGAAAATCTCCCGTCAAGGAACGCTTCAACAACAAATGTCATCTCAAGAGGAGCGCAAAAGTACCTCAACAAGGCTTCCTCCCCCTCTTTTTTCTGGGGACCGTTCCTAACCCTAGCCTGATTTACCTGCCTCCAGTAAGGGTTAGGGTAAGGGTTATGCCTAGGGTGAGGGTTTTTTAAACCAGGCATCCCTGAGTTGAAAGAATACTGCAGCTGCAAAAGGCATCCCAAGGGGAGTGCAAAAGTGCCTCAACATGGTGGCCCCTTCTGCTTTTATCCTTGGGACCATCGCCAACACTCGGCTGATTAAGCTCCCTCAGGTCAGGGTCAGGGTTAGGGTTAAGGTTAGGATTAGAGTTAGGGTTAGGGTTTAAGGTTAGGGTTAGGTTTAGGTCTAGGTCTAGGGTTAGGGTTAGGGTCAGGTTAGGGTTAGGGTTAGGGTTAGGCTTAGGGTTAGGGTTAGGGTTAGGGTTAGGGATTGGTTTAGGTTTAGGGTTAGGGTTAGGGTTAGGGTTAGGGCTAGGGATTGGTTTAGGTTTAGTCTTTAGGCTTAGTGTTAGGTTTAGAATTAGGGTTAGGGTTTCTTAAACTAGAAAAATCTTACCTGAAGGAACACTTCAGCTGCAAAAGTCATCCCAAGGGGAGCGCAAAAGTACAACAACAACGCTGCATCCTCCTCTTTTTCCTGGGACTATCCCTAACCCTAGGCTGCTTTACTGCCTCCTCTTACTCTTACAGTCAGGGTTAGGGTTAGGCTTAGGCTTAGGGCTTCTTAAACATGGAAAATCTTACCTCAAGGAGCACTTTACCTCTAAAAGTCATCCCAACTGCAGCATAAAATTACCACAACAATGCTGCCTCCACCTGTTTTTCCCTGAGACAATGCCCAACCGTGGGCTGATTTACCTGCCTAGGCTTGGAGTTAGGCTTCTGCCTAGTGTTGAGCCTTCTCTTAGGGTTAGGTTTAGGGTTTAGGGTTGGGCTTGGGTTTAGGGTTTGGTATACGGTTAGGGTTAGGGTAAGCGCTTGTGTTAGGGTTGGGTTTATGGTTAGGTATAGAGTTAGGGTTAGGGTTAGGGTTTAGGATTAGGGTTAGCGTTAGGGTAAGGTTTAGGCTTAGGTTTAGGGTTAGGGGTAAGAGTAAGGTTAGGGTAAGTGTTAAGGTTAGGGTTAGGGTTACCGTTAAGTTTTGGGTAATGTTAAGGGTTTCTTAAGCTAGGAAAATCTCACTTCCACGAACCATTCAACTCTAAAATTCATCCCAAGGACACCGCAAAATTTCCACAACGAGGCTGCCTCAACCTCTTTTTCCTTGGAACCATCCCTAACCCTGGGCTGATTTACCTGCCTAGGGTTAGGCTTTGGATTAGGGTTAGGGTTAGGATAAGGTTAGAGTTAGGGTTGGGGTTAGGGTTAGAGGTAGGGTTTGCCTTAGGGTTAGGGTTAGGATTAGGGTTTAGTTTAGGTTTAGGGTCAGGGTAAGGGTAAGCGTTAGGGCTGGGGTTAGGTTTTATCGTGTTCTTTAGGGTTAAGGATGAGGGTTAGCGTTAGCGTTTACGGTTACGGTTAGGGTAAGATTTAGGTTTAGGGTTAAGGCTGGAGTTAGGATTAGGGTTCAGCTTAGTGTTAGGGTTTGGGTGAAGGATAGTGTTAGTGTTAGGAATAGGGTTAGGGTTTCTTAAACCAGGAAAATCTCCCGTCAAGGAACGCTTCAACAACAAATGTCATCTCAAGAGGAGCGCAAAAGTACCTCAACAAGGCTTCCTCCCCCTCTTTTTTCTGGGGACCGTTCCTAACCCTAGCCTGATTTACCTGCCTCCAGTAAGGGTTAGGGTAAGGGTTATGCCTAGGGTGAGTGTTTTTTAAACTAGGCATCCCTGAGTTGAAAGAATACTGCAGCTGCAAAAGGCATCCCAAGGGGAGTGCAAAAGTGCCTCAACATGGTGGCCCCTTCTGCTTTTATCCTTGGGACCATCGCCAACACTCGGCTGATTAAGCTCCCTCAGGTCAGGGTCAGGGTTAGGGTTAAGGTTAGGATTAGAGTTAGGGTTAGGTTTAAGGTTAGGGTTAGGTTTAGGTCTAGGTCTAGGGTTAGGGTTAGGGTCAGGTTAGGGTTAGGGTTAGGGTTAGGCTTAGGGTTAGGGTTAGGGTTAGGGTTAGGGCTAGGGATTGGTTTAGGTTTAGGGTTAGGGTTAGGGTTAGGGTTAGGGCTAGGGATTGGTTTAGGTTTAGTCTTTAGGCTTAGAGTTAGGGTTAGAATTAGGGTTAGGGTTTCTTAAACCAGAAAAATCTTACCTGAAGGAACACTTCAGGTGCAAAAGTCATCCCAAGGGGAGCGCAAAAGTACAACAACAACGCTGCATCCTCCTCTTTTTCCTGGGACTATCCCTAACCCTAGGCTGCTTTACTGCCTCCTCTTACTCTTACAGTCAGGGTTAGGGTTAGGCTTAGGCTTAGGGCTTCTTAAACATGGAAAATCTTACCTCAAGGAGCACTTTACCTCTAAAAGTCATCCCAACTGCAGCATAAAATTACCACAACAATGCTGCCTCCACCTGTTTTTCCCTGAGACAATGCCCAACCGTGGGCTGATTTACCTGCCTAGGCTTGGAGTTAGGCTTCTGCCTAGTGTTGAGCCTTCTCTTAGGGTTAGGTTTAGGGTTTAGGGTTGGGCTTGGGTTTAGGGTTTGGTATACGGTTAGGGTTAGGGTAAGCGCTTGTGTTAGGGTTGGGTTTATGGTTAGGTATAGAGTTAGGGTTAGGGTTAGGGTTTAGGATTAGGGTTAGCGTTAGGGTAAGGTTTAGGCTTAGGTTTAGGGTTAGGGGTAAGAGTAAGGTTAGGGTAAGGGTTAAGGTTACTGTTAGGGTTACGGTTAAGTTTTGGGTAATGTTAAGGGTTTCTTAAGCTAGGAAAATCTCACTTCCAGGAACCATTCAACTCTAAAATTCATCCCAAGGACACCGCTAAATTTCCACAACGAGGCTGCCTCAACCTCTTTTTCCTTGGAACCATCCCTAACCCTGGGCTGATTTACCTGCCTAGGGTTAGGCTTTGGATTAGGGTTAGGGTTAGGATAAGGTTAGAGTTAGGGTTGGGGTTAGGGTTAGAGGTAGGGTTTGCCTTAGGGTTAGGGTTAGGATTAGGGTTTAGTTTAGGTCTAGGGTCAGGGTAAGGGTAAGCGTTAGGGCTGGGGTTAGGTTTTATCGTGTTCTTTAGGGTTAAGGATTAGGGTTAGCGTTAGCGTTTACGGTTACGGTTAGGGTTAGATTTAGGTTTAGGGTTAAGGCTGGAGTTAGGATTAGGGTTCAGCTTAGTGTTAGGGTTTGGGTGAAGGATAGTGTTAGTGTTAGGAATAGGGTTAGGGTTTCTTAAACCAGGAAAATCTCCCGTCAAGGAACGCTTCAACAACAAATGTCATCTCAAGAGGAGTGCAAAAGTACCTCAACAAGGCTTCCTCCCCCTCTTTGTTCTGGGGACCGTTCCTAACCCTAGCCTGATTTACCTGCCTCCAGTAAGGGTTAGGGTAAGGGTTATGCCTAGGGTGAGGGTTTTTTAAACTAGGCATCCCTGAGTTGAAAGAATACTGCAGCTGCAAAAGGCATCCCAAGGGGAGTGCAAAAGTGCCTCAACATGGTGGCCCCTTCTGCTTTTATCCTTGGGACCATCGCCAACACACGGCCGATTAAGCTCCCTCGGGTCAGGGTCAGGGTTAGGGTTAAGGTTAGGATTAGAGTTAGGGTTAGGTTTAAGGTTAGGGTTAGGTTTAGGTCTAGGTCTAGGGTTAGGGTTAGGGTCAAGTTAGGGTTAGGGTTAGGGTTAGGCTTAGGGTTAGGGTTAGGGTTAGGGCTAGGGATTGGTTTAGGTTTAGGGTTAGGGTTAGGGTTAGGGTTAGGGTTAGGGCTAGGGATTGGTTTAGGTTTAGTCTTTAGGCTTAGTGTTAGGGTTAGAGTTAGGGTTAGGGTTTCTTAAACCAGAAAAATCTTACCTGAAGGAACACTTCAGCTGCAAAAGTCATCCCAAGGGGAGCGCAAAAGTACAACAACAACGCTGCATCCTCCTCTTTTTCCTGGGACTATCCCTAACCCTAGGCTGCTTTACTGCCTCCTCTTACTCTTACAGTCAGGGTTAGGGTTAGGCTTAGGCTTAGGGCTTCTTAAACATGGAAAATCTTACCTCAAGGAGCACTTTACCTCTAAAAGTCATCCCAACTGCAGCATAAAATTACCACAACAATGCTGCCTCCACCTGTTTTTCCCTGAGACAATGCCCAACCGTGGGCTGATTTACCTGCCTAGGCTTGGAGTTAGGCTTCTGCCTAGTGTTGAGCCTTCTCTTAGGGTTAGGTTTAGGGTTTAGGGTTGGGCTTGGGTTTAGGGTTTGGTATACTGTTAGGGTTAGGGTAAGCGCTTGTGTTAGGGTTGGGTTTATGGTTAGGTATAGAGTTAGGGTTAGGGTTAGGGTTTAGGATTAGGGTTAGCGTTAGGGTAAGGTTTAGGCTTAGGTTTAGGGTTAGGGGTAAGAGTAAGGTTAGGGTAAGGGTTAAGGTTACTGTTAGGGTTACCGTTAAGTTTTGGGTAATGTTAAGGGTTTCTTAAGCTAGGAAAATCTCACTTCCACGAACCATTCAACTCTAAAATTCATCCCAAGGACACCGCAAAATTTCCACAACGAGGCTGCCTCAACCTCTTTTTCCTTGGAACCATCCCTAACCCTGGGCTGATTTACCTGCCTAGGGTTAGGCTTTGGATTAGGGTTAGGGTTAGGATAAGGTTAGAGTTAGGGTTGGGGTTAGGGTTAGAGGTAGGGTTTGCCTTAGGGTTAGGGTTAGGATTAGGGTTTAGTTTAGGTTTAGGGTCAGGGTAAGGGTAAGCGTTAGGGCTGGGGTTAGGTTTTATCGTGTTCTTTAGGGTTAAGGATTAGGGTTAGCGTTAGCGTTTACGGTTACGGTTAGGGTTAGATTTAGGTTTAGGGTTAAGGCTGGAGTTAGGATTAGGGTTCAGCTTAGTGTTAGGGTTTGGGTGAAGGATAGTGTTAGTGTTAGGAATAGGGTTAGGGTTTCTTAAACCAGGAAAATCTCCCGTCAAGGAACGCTTCAACAACAAATGTCATCTCAAGAGGAGTGCAAAAGTACCTCAACAAGGCTTCCTCCCCCTCTTTTTTCTGGGGACCGTTCCTAACCCTAGCCTGATTTACCTGCCTCCAGTAAGGGTTAGGGTAAGGGTTATGCCTAGGGTGAGGGTTTTTTCAACTAGGCATCCCTGAGTTGAAAGAATACTGCAGCTGCAAAAGGCATCCCAAGGGGAGTGCAAAAGTGCCTCAACATGGTGGCCCCTTCTGCTTTTATCCTTGGGACCATCGCCAACACTCGGCTGATAAAGCTCCCTCGAGTCAGGGTCAGGGTTAGGGTTAAGGTTAGGATTAGAGTTAGGGTTAGGTTTAAGGTTAGGGTTAGGTTTAGGTCTAGGTCTAGGGTTAGGGTTAGGGTCAGGTTAGGGTTAGGGCTAGGGTTAGGGTTAGGCTTAGGGTTAGGGTTAGGGTTAGGGTTAGGGATTGGTTTAGGTTTAGGGTTAGGGTTAGGCTTAGGGTTAGGGTTAGGGCTAGGGATTGGTTTAGGTTTAGTCTTTAGGCTTAGTGTTAGGTTTAGAATTAGGGTTAGGGTTTCTTAAACCAGAAAAATCTTACCTGAAGGAACACTTCAGCTGCAAAAGTCATCCCAAGGGGAGCGCAAAAGTACAACAACAACGCTGCATCCTCCTCTTTTTCCTGGGACTATCCCTAACCCTAGGCTGCTTTACTGCCTCCTCTTACTCTTACAGTCAGGGTTAGGGTTAGGCTTAGGCTTAGGGCTTCTTAAACATGGAAAATCTTACCTCAAGGAGCACTTTACCTCTAAAAGTCATCCCAACTGCAGCATAAAATTACCACAACAATGCTGCCTCCACCTGTTTTTCCCTGAGACAATGCCCAACCGTGAGCTGATTTACCTGCCTAGGCTTGGAGTTAGGCTTCTGCCTAGTGTTGAGCCTTCTCTTAGGGTTAGGTTTAGGGTTTAGGGTTGGGCTTGGGTTTAGGGTTTGGTATACTGTTAGGGTTAGGGTAAGCCCTTGTGTTAGGGTTGGGTTTATGGTTAGGTATAGAGTTAGGGTTAGGGTTAGTGTTTAGGATTAGGGTTAGCGGTAGGGTAAGGTTTAGGCTTAGGTTTAGGGTTAGGGGTAAGAGTGAGGGTAGGGTAAGGTTTAAGGTTAGGGTTAGGGTTACCGTTAAGTTTTGGGTAATGTTAAGGGTTTCTTAAGCTAGGAAAATCTCACTTCCACGAACCATTCAACTCTAAAATTCATCCCAAGGACACCGCAAAATTTCCACAACGAGGCTGCCTCAACCTCTTTTTCCTTGGAACCATCCCTAACCCTGGGCTGATTTACCTGCCTAGGGTTAGGCTTTGGATTAGGGTTAGGGTTAGGATAAGGTTAGAGTTAGGGTTGGGGTTAGGGTTAGAGGTAGGGTTTGCCTTAGGGTTAGGGTTAGGATTAGGGTTTAGTTTAGGTTTAGGGTCAGGGTAAGGGTAAGCGTTAGGGCTGGGGTTAGGTTTTATCGTGTTCTTTAGGGTTAAGGATTAGGGTTAGCGTTAGCGTTTACGGTTACGGTTAGGGTTAGATTTAGGTTTAGGGTTAAGGCTGGAGTTAGGATTAGGGTTCAGCTTAGTGTTAGGGTTTGGGTGAAGGATAGTGTTAGTGTTAGGAATAGGGTTAGGGTTTCTTAAACCAGGAAAATCTCCCGTCAAGGAACGCTTCAACAACAAATGTCATCTCAAGAGGAGCGCAAAAGTACCTCAACAAGGCTTCCTCCCCCTCTTTTTTCTGGGGACCGTTCCTAACCCTAGCCTGATTTACCTGCCTCCAGTAAGGGTTAGGGTAAGGGTTATGCCTAGGGTGAGGGTTTTTTAAACCAGGCATCCCTGAGTTGAAAGAATACTGCAGCTGCAAAAGGCATCCCAAGGGGAGTGCAAAAGTGCCTCAACATGGTGGCCCCTTCTGCTTTTATCCTTGGGACCATTGCCAACACTCGGCTGATTAAGCTCCCTCAGGTCAGGGTCAGGGTTAGGGTTAAGGTTAGGATTAGAGTTAGGGTTAGGGTTTAAGGTTAGGGTTAGGTTTAGGTCTAGGTCTAGGGTTAGGGTTAGGGTCAGGTTAGGGTTAGGGTTAGGGTTAGGCTTAGGGTTAGGGTTAGGGTTAGGGTTAGGGATTGGTTTAGGGTTAGGGTTAGGGTTAGGGTTAGGGTTAGGGCTAGGGATTGGTTTAGGTTTAGTCTTTAGGCTTAGTGTTAGGTTTAGAATTAGGGTTAGGGTTTCTTAAACCAGAAAAATCTTACCTGAAGGAACACTTCAGCTGCAAAAGTCATCCCAAGGGGAGCGCAAAAGTACAACAACAACGCTGCATCCTCCTCTTTTTCCTGGGACTATCCCTAACCCTAGGCTGCTTTACTGCCTCCTCTTACTCTTACAGTCAGGGTTAGGGTTAGGCTTAGGCTTAGGGCTTCTTAAACATGGAAAATCTTACCTCAAGGAGCACTTTACCTCTAAAAGTCATCCCAACTGCAGCATAAAATTACCACAACAATGCTGCCTCCACCTGTTTTTCCCTGAGACAATGCCCAACCGTGGGCTGATTTACCTGCCTAGGCTTGGAGTTAGGCTTCTGCCTAGTGTTGAGCCTTCTCTTAGGGTTAGGTTTAGGGTTTAGGGTTGGGCTTGGGTTTAGGGTTTGGTATACTGTTAGGGTTAGGGTAAGCCCTTGTGTTAGGGTTGGGTTTATGGTTAGGTATAGAGTTAGGGTTAGGGTTAGGGTTTAGGATTAGGGTTAGCGTTAGGGTAAGGTTTAGGCTTAGGTTTAGGGTTAGGGGTAAGAGTAAGGTTAGGGTAAGGGTTAAGGTTACTGTTAGGGTTACCGTTAAGTTTTGGGTAATGTTAAGGTTTTCTTAAGCTAGGAAAATCTCACTTCCAGGAACCATTCAACTCTAAAATTCATCCCAAGGACACCGCAAAATTTCCACAACGAGGCTGCCTCAACCTCTTTTTCCTTGGAACCATCCCTAACCCTGGGCTGATTTACCTGCCTAGGGTTAGGCTTTGGATTAGGGTTAGGGTTAGGATAAGGTTAGAGTTAGGGTTGGGGTTAGGGTTAGAGGTAGGGTTTGCCTTAGGGTTAGGGTTAGGATTAGGGTTTAGTTTAGGTCTAGGGTCAGGGTAAGGGTAAGCGTTAGGGCTGGGGTTAGGTTTTATCGTGTTCTTTAGGGTTAAGGATGAGGGTTAGCGTTAACGTTTACGGTTACGGTTAGGGTTAGATTTAGGTTTAGGGTTAAGGCTGGAGTTAGGATTAGGGTTCAGCTTAGTGTTAGGGTTTGGGTGAAGGATAGTGTTAGTGTTAGGAATAGGGTTAGGGTTTCTTAAACCAGGAAAATCTCCCGTCAAGGAACGCTTCAACAACAAATGTCATCTCAAGAGGAGCGCAAAAGTACCTCAACAAGGCTTCCTCCCCCTCTTTTTTCTGGGGACCGTTCCTAACCCTAGCCTGATTTACCTGCCTCCAGTAAGGGTTAGGGTAAGGGTTATGCCTAGGGTGAGGGTTTTTTAAACTAGGCATCCCTGAGTTGAAAGAATACTGCAGCTGCAAAAGGCATCCCAAGGGGAGTGCAAAAGTGCCTCAACATGGTGGCCCCTTCTGCTTTTATCCTTGGGACCATCGCCAACACTCGGCTGATTAAGCTCCCTCAGGTCAGGGTCAGGGTTAGGGTTAAGGTTAGGATTAGAGTTAGGGTTAGGTTTAAGGTTAGGGTTAGGTTTAGGTCTAGGTCTAGGGTTAGGGTTAGGGTCAGGTTAGGGTTAGGGTTAGGGTTAGGCTTAGGGTTAGGGTTAGGGTTAGGGCTAGGGATTGGTTTAGGTTTAGGGTTAGGGTTAGGGTTAGGGTTAGGGCTAGGGATTGGTTTAGGTTTAGTCTTTAGGCTTAGTGTTAGGGTTAGAGTTAGGGTTAGGGTTTCTTAAACCAGAAAAATCTTACCTGAAGGAACACTTCAGCTGCAAAAGTCATCCCAAGGGGAGCGCAAAAGTACAACAACAACGCTGCATCCTCCTCTTTTTCCTGGGACTATCCCTAACCCTAGGCTGCTTTACTGCCTCCTCTTACTCTTACAGTCAGGGTTAGGGTTAGGCTTAGGCTTAGGGCTTCTTAAACATGGAAAATCTTACCTCAAGGAGCACTTTACCTCTAAAAGTCATCCCAACTGCAGCATAAAATTACCACAACAATGCTGCCTCCACCTGTTTTTCCCTGAGACAATGCCCAACCGTGGGCTGATTTACCTGCCTAGGCTTGGAGTTAGGCTTCTGCCTAGTGTTGAGCCTTCTCTTAGGGTTAGGTTTAGGGTTTAGGGTTGGGCTTGGGTTTAGGGTTTGGTATACTGTTAGGGTTAGGGTAAGCGCTTGTGTTAGGGTTGGGTTTATGGTTAGGTATAGAGTTAGGGTTAGGGTTAGGGTTTAGGATTAGGGTTAGCGTTAGGGTAAGGTTTAGGCTTAGGTTTAGGGTTAGGGGTAAGAGTAAGGTTAGGGTAAGGGTTAAGGTTACTGTTAGGGTTACCGTTAAGTTTTGGGTAATGTTAAGGGTTTCTTAAGCTAGGAAAATCTCACTTCCACGAACCATTCAACTCTAAAATTCATCCCAAGGACACCGCAAAATTTCCACAACGAGGCTGCCTCAACCTCTTTTTCCTTGGAACCATCCCTAACCCTGGGCTGATTTACCTGCCTAGGGTTAGGCTTTGGATTAGGGTTAGGGTTAGGATAAGGTTAGAGTTAGGGTTGGGGTTAGGGTTAGAGGTAGGGTTTGCCTTAGGGTTAGGGTTAGGATTAGGGTTTAGTTTAGGTTTAGGGTCAGGGTAAGGGTAAGCGTTAGGGCTGGGGTTAGGTTTTATCGTGTTCTTTAGGGTTAAGGATTAGGGTTAGCGTTAGCGTTTACGGTTACGGTTAGGGTAAGATTTAGGTTTAGGGTTAAGGCTGGAGTTAGGATTAGGGTTCAGCTTAGTGTTAGGGTTTGGGTGAAGGATAGTGTTAGTGTTAGGAATAGGGTTAGGGTTTCTTAAACCAGGAAAATCTCCCGTCAAGGAACGCTTCAACAACAAATGTCATCTCAAGAGGAGCGCAAAAGTACCTCAACAAGGCTTCCTCCCCCTCTTTTTTCTGGGGACCGTTCCTAACCCTAGCCTGATTTACCTGCCTCCAGTAAGGGTTAGGGTAAGGGTTATGCCTAGGGTGAGGGTTTTTTAAACTAGGCATCCCTGAGTTGAAAGAATACTGCAGCTGCAAAAGGCATCCCAAGGGGAGTGCAAAAGTGCCTCAACATGGTGGCCCCTTCTGCTTTTATCCTTGGGACCATCGCCAACACTCGGCTGATTAAGCTCCCTCAGGTCAGGGTCAGGGTTAGGGTTAAGGTTAGGATTAGAGTTAGGGTTAGGTTTAAGGTTAGGGTTAGGTTTAGGTCTAGGTCTAGGGTTAGGGTTAGGGTCAGGTTAGGGTTAGGGTTAGGGTTAGGCTTAGGGTTAGGGTTAGGGTTAGGGTTAGGGTTAGGGATTGGTTTAGGTTTAGGGTTAGGGTTAGGGTTAGGGTTAGGGCTAGGGATTGGTTTAGGTTTAGTCTTTAGGCTTAGAGTTAGGGTTAGAATTAGGGTTAGGGTTTCTTAAACCAGAAAAATCTTACCTGAAGGAACACTTCAGGTGCAAAAGTCATCCCAAGGGGAGCGCAAAAGTACAACAACAACGCTGCATCCTCCTCTTTTTCCTGGGACTATCCCTGACCCTAGGCTGCTTTACTGCCTCCTCTTACTCTTACAGTCAGGGTTAGGGTTAGGCTTAGGCTTAGGGCTTCTTAAACATGGAAAATCTTACCTCAAGGAGCACTTTACCTCTAAAAGTCATCCCAACTGCAGCATAAAATTACCACAACAATGCTGCCTCCACCTGTTTTTCCCTGAGACAATGCCCAACCGTGGGCTGATTTACCTGCCTAGGCTTGGAGTTAGGCTTCTGCCTAGTGTTGAGCCTTCTCTTAGGGTAAGATTTAGGGTTTAGGGTTGGGCTTGGGTTTAGGGTTTGGTATACGGTTAGGGTTAGGGTAAGCGCTTGTGTTAGGGTTGGGTTTATGGTTAGGTATAGAGTTAGGGTTAGGGTTAGGGTTTAGGATTAGGGTTAGCGTTAGGGTAAGGTTTAGGCTTAGGTTTAGGGTTAGGGGTAAGAGTAAGGTTAGGGTAAGGGTTAAGGTTACTGTTAGGGTTACGGTTAAGTTTTGGGTAATGTTAAGGATTTCTTAAGCTAGGAAAATCTCACTTCCAGGAACCATTCAACTCTAAAATTCATCCCAAGGACACCGCTAAATTTCCACAACGAGGCTGCCTCAACCTCTTTTTCCTTGGAACCATCCCTAACCCTGGGCTGATTTACCTGCCTAGGGTTAGGCTTTGGATTAGGGTTAGGGTTAGGATAAGGTTAGAGTTAGGGTTGGGGTTAGGGTTAGAGGTAGGGTTTGCCTTAGGGTTAGGGTTAGGATTAGGGTTTAGTTTAGGTCTAGGGTCAGGGTAAGGGTAAGCGTTAGGGCTGGGGTTAGGTTTTATCGTGTTCTTTAGGGTTAAGGATTAGGGTTAGCGTTAGCGTTTACGGTTACGGTTAGGGTTAGATTTAGGTTTAGGGTTAAGGCTGGAGTTAGGATTAGGGTTCAGCTTAGTGTTAGGGTTTGGGTGAAGGATAGTGTTAGTGTTAGGAATAGGGTTAGGGTTTCTTAAACCAGGAAAATTTCCCGTCAAGGAACGCTTCAACAACAAATGTCATCTCAAGAGGAGTGCAAAAGTACCTCAACAAGGCTTCCTCCCCCTCTTTGTTCTGGGGACCGTTCCTAACCCTAGCCTGATTTACCTGCCTCCAGTAAGGGTTAGGGTAAGGGTTATGCCTAGGGTGAGGGTTTTTTAAACTAGGCATCCCTGAGTTGAAAGAATACTGCAGCTGCAAAAGGCATCCCAAGGGGAGTGCAAAAGTGCCTCAACATGGTGGCCCCTTCTGCTTTTATCCTTGGGACCATCGCCAACACACGGCCGATTAAGCTCCCTCGGGTCAGGGTCAGGGTTAGGGTTAAGGTTAGGATTAGAGTTAGGGTTAGGTTTAAGGTTAGGGTTAGGTTTAGGTCTAGGTCTAGGGTTAGGGTTAGGGTCAAGTTAGGGTTAGGGTTAGGGTTAGGCTTAGGGTTAGGGTTAGGGTTAGGGCTAGGGATTGGTTTAGGTTTAGGGTTAGGGTTAGGGTTAGGGTTAGGGTTAGGGCTAGGGATTGGTTTAGGTTTAGTCTTTAGGCTTAGTGTTAGGGTTAGAGTTAGGGTTAGGGTTTCTTAAACCAGAAAAATCTTACCTGAAGGAACACTTCAGCTGCAAAAGTCATCCCAAGGGGAGCGCAAAAGTACAACAACAACGCTGCATCCTCCTCTTTTTCCTGGGACTATCCCTAACCCTAGGCTGCTTTACTGCCTCCTCTTACTCTTACAGTCAGGGTTAGGGTTAGGCTTAGGCTTAGGGCTTCTTAAACATGGAAAATCTTACCTCAAGGAGCACTTTACCTCTAAAAGTCATCCCAACTGCAGCATAAAATTACCACAACAATGCTGCCTCCACCTGTTTTTCCCTGAGACAATGCCCAACCGTGGGCTGATTTACCTGCCTAGGCTTGGAGTTAGGCTTCTGCCTAGTGTTGAGCCTTCTCTTAGGGTTAGGTTTAGGGTTTAGGGTTGGGCTTGGGTTTAGGGTTTGGTATACGGTTAGGGTTAGGGTAAGCGCTTGTGTTAGGGTTGGGTTTATGGTTAGGTATAGAGTTAGGGTTAGGGTTAGGGTTTAGGATTAGGGTTAGCGTTAGGGTAAGGTTTAGGCTTAGGTTTAGGGTTAGGGGTAAGAGTAAGGTTAGGGTAAGGGTTAAGGTTACTGTTAGGGTTACGGTTAAGTTTTGGGTAATGTTAAGGGTTTCTTAAGCTAGGAAAATCTCACTTCCAGGAACAATTCAACTCTAAAATTCATCCCAAGGACACCGCTAAATTTCCACAACGAGGCTGCCTCAACCTCTTTTTCCTTGGAACCATCCCTAACCCTGGGCTGATTTACCTGCCTAGGGTTAGGCTTTGGATTAGGGTTAGGGTTAGGATAAGGTTAGAGTTAGGGTTGGGGTTAGGGTTAGAGGTAGGGTTTGCCTTAGGGTTAGGGTTAGGATTAGGGTTTAGTTTAGGTTTAGGGTCAGGGTAAGGGTAAGCGTTAGGGCTGGGGTTAGGTTTTATCGTGTTCTTTAGGGTTAAGGATGAGGGTTAGCGTTAGCGTTTACGTTTACGGTTAGGGTAAGATTTAGGTTTAGGGTTAAGGCTGGAGTTAGGATTAGGGTTCAGCTTAGTGTTAGGGTTTGGGTGAAGGATAGTGTTAGTGTTAGGAATAGGGTTAGGGTTTCTTAAACCAGGAAAATCTCCCGTCAAGGAACGCTTCAACAACAAATGTCATCTCAAGAGGAGCGCAAAAGTACCTCAACAAGGCTTCCTCCCCCTCTTTGTTCTGGGGACCGTTCCTAACCCTAGCCTGATTTACCTGCCTCCAGTAAGGGTTAGGGTAAGGGTTATGCCTAGGGTGAGCGTTTTTTAAACTAGGCATCCCTGAGTTGAAAGAATACTGCAGCTGCAAAAGGCACCCCAAGGGGAGTGCAAAAGTGCCTCAACATGGTGGCCCCTTCTGCTTTTATCCTTGGGACCATCGCCAACACACGGCCGATTAAGCTCCCTCGGGTCAGGGTCAGGGTTAGGGTTAAGGTTAGGATTAGAGTTAGGGTTAGGTTTAAGGTTAGGGTTAGGTTTAGGTCTAGGTCTAGGGTTAGGGTTAGGGTCAAGTTAGGGTTAGGGTTAGGGTTAGGCTTAGGGTTAGGGTTAGGGTTAGGGCTAGGGATTGGTTTAGGTTTAGGGTTAGGGTTAGGGTTAGGGTTAGGGTTAGGGCTAGGGATTGGTTTAGGTTTAGTCTTTAGGCTTAGTGTTAGGGTTAGAGTTAGGGTTAGGGTTTCTTAAACCAGAAAAATCTTACATCAAGGAACACTTCAGCTGCAAAAGTCATCCCAAGGGGAGCGCAAAAGTACAACAACAACGCTGCATCCTCCTCTTTTTCCTGGGACTATCCCTAACCCTAGGCTGCTTTACTGCCTCCTCTTACTCTTACAGTCAGGGTTAGGGTTAGGCTTAGGCTTAGGGCTTCTTAAACATGGAAAATCTTACCTCAAGGAGTACTTTACCTCTAAAAGTCATCCCAACTGCAGCATAAAATTACCACAACAATGCTGCCTCCACCTGTTTTTCCCTGAGACAATGCCCAACCGTGGGCTGATTGACCTGCCTAGGCTTGGAGTTAGGCTTCTGCCTAGTGTTGAGCCTTCTCTTAGGGTTAGGTTTAGGGTTTAGGGTTGGGCTTGGGTTTAGGGTTTGGTATATGGTTAGGGTTAGGGTAAGCGCTTGTGTTAGGGTTGGGTTTATGGTTAGGTATAGAGTTAGGGTTAGGGTTAAGGTTTAGGATTAGGGTTAGCGTTAGGGTAAGGTTTAGGCTTAGGTTTAGGGTTAGGGGTAAGAGTAAGGTTAGGGTAAGGGTTAAGGTTACTGTTAGGGTTACCGTTAAGTTTTGGGTAATGTTAAGGGTTTCTTAAGCTAGGAAAATCTCACTTCCAGGAACCATTAAACTCTAAAATTCATCCCAAGGACACCGCTAAATTTCCACAACGAGGCTGCCTCAACCTCTTTTTCCTTGGAACCATCCCTAACCCTGGGCTGATTTACCTGCCTAGGGTTAGGCTTTGGATTAGGGTTAGGGTTAGGATAAGGTTAGAGTTAGGGTTGGGGTTAGGGTTAGAGGTAGGGTTTGCCTTAGGGTTAGGGTTAGGATTAGGGTTTAGTTTAGGTTTAGGGTCAGGGTAAGGGTAAGCGTTAGGGCTGGGGTTAGGTTTTATCGTGTTCTTTAGGGTTAAGGATTAGGGTTAGCATTAGCGTTTACGGTTACGGTTAGGGTTAGATTTAGGTTTAGGGTTAAGGCTGGAGTTAGGATTAGGGTTCAGCTTAGTGTTAGGGTTTGGGTGAAGGATAGTGTTAGTGTTAGGAATAGGGTTAGGGTTTCTTAAACCAGGAAAATCTCCCGTCAAGGAACGCTTCAACAACAAATGTCATCTCAAGAGGAGCGCAAAAGTACCTCAACAAGGCTTCCTCCCCCTCTTTTTTCTGGGGACCGTTCCTAACCCTAGCCTGATTTACCTGCCTCCAGTAAGGGTTAGGGTAAGGGTTACGCCTAGGGTGAGGGTTTTTTAAACTAGGCATCCCTGAGTTGAAAGAATACTGCAGCTGCAAAAGGCAACCCAAGGGGAGTGCAAAAGTGCCTCAACATGGTGGCCCCTTCTGCTTTTATCCTTGGGACCATCGCCAACACTCGGCTGATTAAGCTCCCTCGGGTCAGGGTCAGGGTTAGGGTTAAGGTTAGGATTAGAGTTAGGGTTAGGTTTAAGGTTAGGGTTAGGTTTAGGTCTAGGTCTAGGGTTAGGGTTAGGGTCAGGTTAGGGTTAGGCTTAGGGTTAGGCTTAGGGTTAGGGTTAGGGTTAGGGCTAGGGGTTGGTTTAGGTTTAGTCTTTAGGCTTAGTGTTAGGGTTAGAGTTAGGGTTAGGGTTTCTTAAACCAGAAAAATCTTACCTGAAGGAACACTTCAGCTGCAAAAGTCATCCCAAGGGGAGCGCAAAAGTACAACAACAACGCTGCATCCTCCTCTTTTTCCTGGGACTATCCCTAACCCTAGGCTGCTTTACTGCCTCCTCTTACTCTTACAGTCAGGGTTAGGGTTAGGCTTAGGCTTAGGGCTTCTTAAACATGGAAAATCTTACCTCAAGGAGCACTTTACCTCTAAAAGTCATCCCAACTGCAGCATAAAATTACCACAACAATGCTGCCTCCACCTGTTTTTCCCTGAGACAATGCCCAACCGTGGGCTGATTTACCTGCCTAGGCTTGGAGTTAGGCTTCTGCCTAGTGTTGAGCCTTCTCTTAGGGTTAGGTTTAGGGTTTAGGGTTGGGCTTGGGTTTAGGGTTTGGTATACGGTTAGGGTTAGGGTAAGCGCTTGTGTTAGGGTTGGGTTTATGGTTAGGTATAGAGTTAGGGTTAGGGTTAGGGTTTAGGATTAGGGTTAGCGTTAGGGTAAGGTTTAGGCTTAGGTTTAGGGTTAGGGGTAAGAGTAAGGTTAGGGTAAGGGTTAAGGTTACTGTTAGGGTTACGGTTAAGTTTTGGGTAATGTTAAGGGTTTCTTAAGCTAGGAAAATCTCACTTCCACGAACCATTCAACTCTAAAATTCATCCCAAGGACACCGTTAAATTTCCACAATGAGGCTGCCTCAACCTCTTTTTCCTTGGCACCATCCCTAACCCTGGGCTGATTTACCTGCCTAGGGTTAGGCTTTGGATTAGGGTTAGGGTTAGGATAAGGTTAGAGTTAGGGTTGGGGTTAGGGTTAGAGGTAGGGTTTGCCTTAGGGTTAGGGTTAGGATTAGGGTTTAGTTTAGGTTTAGGGTCAGGGTAAGGGTAAGCGTTAGGGCTGGGGTTAGGTTTTATCGTGTTCTTTAGGGTTAAGGATTAGGGTTAGCGTTAGCGTTTACGGTTACGGTTAGGGTTAGATTTAGGTTTAGGGTTAAGGCTGGAGTTAGGATTAGGGTTCAGCTTAGTGTTAGGGTTTGGGTGAAGGATAGTGTTAGTGTTAGGAATAGGGTTAGGGTTTCTTAAACCAGGAAAATCTCCCGTCAAGGAACGCTTCAACAACAAATGTCATCTCAAGAGGAGCGCAAAAGTACCTCAACAAGGCTTCCTCCCCCTCTTTTTTCTGGGGTCCGTTCCTAACCCTAGCCTGATTTACCTGCCTCCAGTAAGGGTTAGGGTAAGGGTTATGCCTAGGGTGAGGGTTTTTTAAACTAGGCATCCCTGAGTTGAAAGAATACTGCAGCTGCAAAAGGCATCCCAAGGGGAGTGCAAAAGTGCCTCAACATGGTGGCCCCTTCTGCTTTTATCCTTGGGACCATCGCCAACACTCGGCTGATTAAGCTCCCTCGGGTCAGGGTCAGGGTTAGGGTTAAGGTTAGGATTAGAGTTAGGGTTAGGTTTAAGGTTAGGGTTAGGTTTAGGTCTAGGTCTAGGGTTAGGGTTAGGGTCAGGTTAGGGTTACGGTTAGGGTTAGGGTTAGGCTTAGGGTTAGGGTTAGGGTTAGGGCTAGGGATTGGTTTAGGTTTAGTCTTTAGGCTTAGAGTTAGGGTTAGAATTAGGGTTAGGGTTTCTTAAACCAGAAAAATCTTACCTGAAGGAACACTTCAGCTGCAAAAGTCATCCCAAGGGGAGCGCAAAAGTACAACAACAACGCTGCATCCTCCTCTTTTTCCTGGGACTATCCCTAACCCTAGGCTGCTTTACTGCCTCCTCTTACTCTTACAGTCAGGGTTAGGGTTAGGCTTAGGCTTAGGGCTTCTTAAACATGGAAAATCTTACCTCAAGGAGCACTTTACCTCTAAAAGTCATCCCAACTGCAGCATAAAATTACCACAACAATGCTGCCTCCACCTGTTTTTCCCTGAGACAATGCCCAACCGTGGGCTGATTTACCTGCCTAGGCTTGGAGTTAGGCTTCTGCCTAGTGTTGAGCCTTCTCTTAGGGTTAGGTTTAGGGTTTAGGGTTGGGCTTGGGTTTAGGGTTTGGTATACGGTTAGGGTTAGGGTAAGCGCTTGTGTTAGGGTTGGGTTTATGGTTAGGTATAGAGTTAGGGTTAGGGTTAGGGTTTAGGATTAGGGTTAGCGTTAGGGTAAGGTTTAGGCTTAGGTTTAGGGTTAGGGGTAAGAGTAAGTTTAGGGTAAGGGTTAAGGTTACTGTTAGGGTTACCGTTAAGTTTTGGGTAATGTTAAGGGTTTCTTAAGCTAGGAAAATCTCACTTCCACGAACCATTCAACTCTAAAATTCATCCCAAGGACACCGCTAAATTTCCACAACGAGGCTGCCTCAACCTCTTTTTCCTTGGAACCATCCCTAACCCTGGGCTGATTTACCTGCCTAGGGTTAGGCTTTGGATTAGGGTTAGGGTTAGGATAAGGTTAGAGTTAGGGTTGGGGTTAGGGTTAGAGGTAGGGTTTGCCTTAGGGTTAGGGTTAGGATTAGGGTTTAGTTTAGGTTTAGGGTCAGGGTAAGGGTAAGCGTTAGGGCTGGGGTTAGGTTTTATCGTGTTCTTTAGGGTTAAGGATTAGGGTTAGCGTTAGCGTTTACGGTTACGGTTAGGGTAAGATTTAGGTTTAGGGTTAAGGCTGGAGTTAGGATTAGGGTTCAGCTTAGTGTTAGGGTTTGGGTGAAGGATAGTGTTAGTGTTAGGAATAGGGTTAGGGTTTCTTAAACCAGGAAAATCTCCCGTCAAGGAACGCTTCAACAACAAATGTCATCTCAAGAGGAGTGCAAAAGTACCTCAACAAGGCTTCCTCCCCCTCTTTTTTCTGGGGACCGTTCCTAACCCTAGCCTGATTTACCTGCCTCCAGTAAGGGTTAGGGTAAGGGTTATGCCTAGGGTGAGGGTTTTTTAAACTAGGCATCCCTGAGTTGAAAGAATACTGCAGCTGCAAAAGGCATCCCAAGGGGAGTGCAAAAGTGCCTCAACATGGTGGCCCCTTCTGCTTTTATCCTTGGGACCATCGCCAACACTCGGCTGATTAAGCTCCCTCGGGTCAGGGTCAGGGTTAGGGTTAAGGTTAGGATTAGAGTTAGGGTTAGGTTTAAGGTTAGGGTTAGGTTTAGGTCTAGGTCTAGGGTTAGGGTTAGGGTCAGGTTAGGGTTAGGGTTAGGGTTAGGCTTAGGGTTAGGGTTAGGGTTAGGGCTAGGGATTGGTTTAGTTTTAGGGTTAGGGTTAGGGTTAGGGTTAGGGCTAGGGATTGGTTTAGGTTTAGTCTTTAGGCTTAGTGTTAGGGTTAGAATTAGGGTTAGGGTTTCTTAAACCAGAAAAATCTTACCTGAAGGAACACTTCAGCTGCAAAAGTCATCCCAAGGGGAGCGCAAAAGTACAACAACAACGCTGCATCCTCCTCTTTTTCCTGGGACTATCCCTAACCCTAGGCTGCTTTACTGCCTCCTCTTACTCTTACAGTCAGGGTTAGGGTTAGGCTTAGGCTTAGGGCTTCTTAAACATGGAAAATCTTACCTCAAGGAGCACTTTACCTCTAAAAGTCATCCCAACTGCAGCATAAAATTACCACAACAATGCTGCCTCCACCTGTTTTTCCCTGAGACAATGGCCAACCGTGGGCTGATTTACCTGCCTAGGCTTGGAGTTAGGCTTCTGCCTAGTGTTGAGCCTTCTCTTAGGGTTAGGTTTAGGGTTTAGGGTTGGGCTTGGGTTTAGGGTTTGGTATACGGTTAGGGTTAGGGTAAGCGCTTGTGTTAGGGTTGGGTTTATGGTTAGGTATAGAGTTAGGGTTTAGGGTAAGGTTTAGGATTAGGGTTAGCGTTAGGGTAAGGTTTAGGCTTAGGTTTAGGGTTAGGGGTAAGAGTAAGGTTAGGGTAAGGGTTAAGGTTACTGTTAGGGTTACCGTTAAGTTTTGGGTAATGTTAAGGGTTTCTTAAGCTAGGAAAATCTCACTTCCACGAACCATTCAACTCTAAAATTCATCCCAAGGACACCGCTAAATTTCCACAACGAGGCTGCCTCAACCTCTTTTTCCTTGGAACCATCCCTAACCCTGGGCTGATTTACCTGCCTAGGGTTAGGCTTTGGATTAGGGTTAGGGTTAGGATAAGGTTAGAGTTAGGGTTGGGGTTAGGGTTAGAGGTAGGGTTTGCCTTAGGGTTAGGGTTAGGATTAGGGTTTAGTTTAGGTTTAGGGTCAGGGTAAGGGTAAGCGTTAGGGCTGGGGTTAGGTTTTATCGTGTTCTTTAGGGTTAAGGATTAGGGTTAGCGTTAGCGTTTACGGTTACGGTTAGGGTTAGATTTAGGTTTAGGGTTAAGGCTGGAGTTAGGATTAGGGTTCAGCTTAGTGTTAGGGTTTGGGTGAAGGATAGTGTTAGTGTTAGGAATAGGGTTAGGGTTTCTTAAACCAGGAAAATCTCCCGTCAAGGAACGCTTCAACAACAAATGTCATCTCAAGAGGAGCGCAAAAGTACCTCAACAAGGCTTCCTCCCCCTCTTTTTTCTGGGGACCGTTCCTAACCCTAGCCTGATTTACCTGCCTCCAGTAAGGGTTAGGGTAAGGGTTACGCCTAGGGTGAGGGTTTTTTAAACTAGGCATCCCTGAGTTGAAAGAATACTGCAGCTGCAAAAGGCATCCCAAGGGGAGTGCAAAAGTGCCTCAACATGGTGGCCCCTTCTGCTTTTATCCTTGGGACCATCGCCAACACTCGGCTGATTAAGCTCCCTCGGGTCAGGGTCAGGGTTAGGGTTAAGGTTAGGATTAGAGTTAGGGTTAGGTTTAAGGTTAGGGTTAGGTTTAGGTCTAGGTCTAGGGTTAGGGTTAGGGTCAGGTTAGGGTTACGGTTAGGGTTAGGGTTAGGCTTAGGGTTAGGGTTAGGGTTAGGGCTAGGGATTGGTTTAGGTTTAGTCTTTAGGCTTAGAGTTAGGGTTAGAATTAGGGTTAGGGTTTCTTAAACCAGAAAAATCTTACCTGAAGGAACACTTCAGCTGCAAAAGTCATCCCAAGGGGAGCGCAAAAGTACAACAACAACGCTGCATCCTCCTCTTTTTCCTGGGACTATCCCTAACCCTAGGCTGCTTTACTGCCTCCTCTTACTCTTACAGTCAGGGTTAGGGTTAGGCTTAGGCTTAGGGCTTCTTAAACATGGAAAATCTTACCTCAAGGAGCACTTTACCTCTAAAAGTCATCCCAACTGCAGCATAAAATTACCACAACAATGCTGCCTCCACCTGTTTTTCCCTGAGACAATGCCCAACCGTGGGCTGATTTACCTGCCTAGGCTTGGAGTTAGGCTTCTGCCTAGTGTTGAGCCTTCTCTTAGGGTTAGGTTTAGGGTTTAGGGTTGGGCTTGGGTTTAGGGTTTGGTATACGGTTAGGGTTAGGGTAAGCGCTTGTGTTAGGGTTGGGTTTATGGTTAGGTATAGAGTTAGGGTTAGGGTTAGGGTTTAGGATTAGGGTTAGCGTTAGGGTAAGGTTTAGGCTTAGGTTTAGGGTTAGGGGTAAGAGTAAGGTTAGGGTAAGGGTTAAGGTTACTGTTAGGGTTACCGTTAAGTTTTGGGTAATGTTAAGGGTTTCTTAAGCTAGGAAAATCTCACTTCCACGAACCATTCAACTCTAAAATTCATCCCAAGGACACCGCTAAATTTCCACAATGAGGCTGCCTCAACCTCTTTTTCCTTGGCACCATCCCTAACCCTGGGCTGATTTACCTGCCTAGGGTTAGGCTTTGGATTAGGGTTAGGGTTAGGATAAGGTTAGAGTTAGGGTTGGGGTTAGGGTTAGAGGTAGGGTTTGCCTTAGGGTTAGGGTTAGGATTAGGGTTTAGTTTAGGTTTAGGGTCAGGGTAAGGGTAAGCGTTAGGGCTGGGGTTAGGTTTTATCGTGTTCTTTAGGGTTAAGGATTAGGGTTAGCGTTAGCGTTTACGGTTACGGTTAGGGTTAGATTTAGGTTTAGGGTTAAGGCTGGAGTTAGGATTAGGGTTCAGCTTAGTGTTAGGGTTTGGGTGAAGGATAGTGTTAGTGTTAGGAATAGGGTTAGGGTTTCTTAAACCAGGAAAATCTCCCGTCAAGGAACGCTTCAACAACAAATGTCATCTCAAGAGGAGCGCAAAAGTACCTCAACAAGGCTTCCTCCCCCTCTTTTTTCTGGGGACCGTTCCTAACCCTAGCCTGATTTACCTGCCTCCAGTAAGGGTTAGGGTAAGGGTTATGCCTAGGGTGAGGGTTTTTTAAACTAGGCATCCCTGAGTTGAAAGAATACTGCAGCTGCAAAAGGCATCCCAAGGGGAGTGCAAAAGTGCCTCAACATGGTGGCCCCTTCTGCTTTTATCCTTGGGACCATCGCCAACACTCGGCTGATTAAGCTCCCTCGGGTCAGGGTCAGGGTTAGGGTTAAGGTTAGGATTAGAGATAGGGTTAGGTTTAAGGTTAGGGTTAGGTTTAGGTCTAGGTCTAGGGTTAGGGTTAGGGTCAGGTTAGGGTTACGGTTAGGGTTAGGGTTAGGCTTAGGGTTAGGGTTAGGGTTAGGGCTAGGGATTGGTTTAGGTTTAGTCTTTAGGCTTAGAGTTAGGGTTAGAATTAGGGTTAGGGTTTCTTAAACCAGAAAAATCTTACCTGAAGGAACACTTCAGCTGCAAAAGTCATCCCAAGGGGAGCGCAAAAGTACAACAACAACGCTGCATCCTCCTCTTTTTCCTGGGACTATCCCTAACCCTAGGCTGCTTTACTGCCTCCTCTTACTCTTACAGTCAGGGTTAGGGTTAGGCTTAGGCTTAGGGCTTCTTAAACATGGAAAATCTTACCTCAAGGAGCACTTTACCTCTAAAAGTCATCCCAACTGCAGCATAAAATTACCACAACAATGCTGCCTCCACCTGTTTTTCCCTGAGACAATGCCCAACCGTGGGCTGATTTACATGCCTAGGCTTGGAGTTAGGCTTCTGCCTAGTGTTGAGCCTTCTCTTAGGGTTAGGTTTAGGGTTTAGGGTTGGGCTTGGGTTTAGGGTTTGGTATACGGTTAGGGTTAGGGTAAGCGCTTGTGTTAGGGTTGGGTTTATGGTTAGGTATAGAGTTAGGGTTTAGGGTTAGGGTTTAGGATTAGGGTTAGCGTTAGGGTCAGGTTTAGGCTTAGGTTTAGGGTTAGGGGTAAGAGTAAGGTTAGGGTAAGGGTTAAGGTTACTGTTAGGGTTACCGTTAAGTTTTGGGTAATGTTAAGGGTTTCTTAAGCTAGGAAAATCTCACTTCCAGGAACCATTCAACTCTAAAATTCATCCCCAGGACACCGCAAAATTTCCACAATGAGGCTGCCTCAACCTCTTTTTCCTTGGCACCATCCCTAACCCTGGGCTGATTTACCTGCCTAGGGTTAGGCTTTGGATTAGGGTTAGGGTTAGGATAAGGTTAGAGTTAGGGTTGGGGTTAGGGTTAGAGGTAGGGTTTGCCTTAGGGTTAGGGTTAGGATTAGGGTTTAGTTTAGGTTTAGGGTCAGGGTAAGGGTAAGCGTTAGGGCTGGGGTTAGGTTTTATCGTGTTCTTTAGGGTTAAGGATTAGGGTTAGCGTTAGCGTTTACGGTTACGGTTAGGGTTAGATTTAGGTTTAGGGTTAAGGCTGGAGTTAGGATTAGGGTTCAGCTTAGTGTTAGGGTTTGGGTGAAGGATAGTGTTAGTGTTAGGAATAGGGTTAGGGTTTCTTAAACCAGGAAAATCTCCCGTCAAGGAACGCTTCAACAACAAATGTCATCTCAAGAGGAGCGCAAAAGTACCTCAACAAGGCTTCCTCCCCCTCTTTTTTCTGGGGACCGTTCCTAACCCTAGCCTGATTTACCTGCCTCCAGTAAGGGTTAGGGTAAGGGTTATGCCTAGGGTGAGTGTTTTTTAAACTAGGCATCCCTGAGTTGAAAGAATACTGCAGCTGCAAAAGGCATCCCAAGGGGAGTGCAAAAGTGCCTCAACATGGTGGCCCCTTCTGCTTTTATCCTTGGGACCATCGCCAACACTCGGCTGATTAAGCTCCCTCGGGTCAGGGTCAGGGTTAGGGTTAAGGTTAGGATTAGAGTTAGGGTTAGGTTTAAGGTTAGGGTTAGGTTTAGGTCTAGGTCTAGGGTTAGGGTTAGGGTCAGGTTAGGGTTAGGGTTAGGGTTAGGCTTAGGGTTAGGGTTAGGGTTAGGGCTAGGGATTGGTTTAGGTTTAGTCTTTAGGCTTAGTGTTAGGGTTAGAGTTAGGGTTAGGGTTTCTTAAACCAGAAAAATCTTACCTGAAGGAACACTTCAGCTGCAAAAGTCATCCCAAGGGGAGCGCAAAAGTACAACAACAACGCTGCATCCTCCTCTTTTTCCTGGGACTATCCCTAACCCTAGGCTGCTTTACTGCCTCCTCTTACTCTTACAGTCAGGGTTAGGGTTAGGCTTAGGCTTAGGGCTTCTTAAACATGGAAAATCTTACCTCAAGGAGCACTTTACCTCTAAAAGTCATCCCAACTGCAGCATAAAATTACCACAACAATGCTGCCTCCACCTGTTTTTCCCTGAGACAATGCCCAACCGTGGGCTGATTTACCTGCCTAGGCTTGGAGTTAGGCTTCTGCCTAGTGTTGAGCCTTCTCTTAGGGTTAGGTTTAGGGTTTAGGGTTGGGCTTGGGTTTAGGGTTTGGTATACGGTTAGGGTTAGGGTAAGCGCTTGTGTTAGGGTTGGGTTTATGGTTAGGTATAGAGTTAGGGTTTAGGGTTAGGGTTTAGGATTAGGGTTAGCGTTAGGGTAAGGTTTAGGCTTAGGTTTAGGGTTAGGGGTAAGAGTAAGGTTAGGGTAAGGGTTAAGGTTACTGTTAGGGTTACGGTTAAGTTTTGGGTAATGTTAAGGGTTTCTTAAGCTAGGAAAATCTCACTTCCACGAACCATTCAACTCTAAAATTCATCCCAAGGACACCGCTAAATTTCCACAATGAGGCTGCCTCAACCTCTTTTTCCTTGGAACCATCCCTAACCCTGGGCTGATTTACCTGCCTAGGGTTAGGCTTTGGATTAGGGTTAGGGTTAGGATAAGGTTAGAGTTAGGGTTGGGGTTAGGGTTAGAGGTAGGGTTTGCCTTAGGGTTAGGGTTAGGATTAGGGTTTAGTTTAGGTTTAGGGTCAGGGTAAGGGTAAGCGTTAGGGCTGGGGTTAGGTTTTATCGTGTTCTTTAGGGTTAAGGATTAGGGTTAGCGTTAGCGTTTACGGTTACGGTTAGGGTTAGATTTAGGTTTAGGGTTAAGGCTGGAGTTAGGATTAGGGTTCAGCTTAGTGTTAGGGTTTGGGTGAAGGATAGTGTTAGTGTTAGGAATAGGGTTAGGGTTTCTTAAACCAGGAAAATCTCCCGTCAAGGAACGCTTCAACAACAAATGTCATCTCAAGAGGAGCGCAAAAGTACCTCAACAAGGCTTCCTCCCCCTCTTTTTTCTGGGGTCCGTTCCTAACCCTAGCCTGATTTACCTGCCTCCAGTAAGGGTTAGGGTAAGGGTTATGCCTAGGGTGAGTGTTTTTTAAACTAGGCATCCCTGAGTTGAAAGAATACTGCAGCTGCAAAAGGCATCCCAAGGGGAGTGCAAAAGTGCCTCAACATGGTGGCCCCTTCTGCTTTTATCCTTGGGACCATCGCCAACACTCGGCTGATTAAGCTCCCTCGGGTCAGGGTCAGGGTTAGGGTTAAGGTTAGGATTAGAGTTAGGGTTAGGTTTAAGGTTAGGGTTAGGTTTAGGTCTAGGTCTAGGGTTAGGGTTAGGGTCAGGTTAGGGTTAGGGTTAGGCTTAGGCTTAGGGTTAGGGTTAGGGTTAGGGCTAGGGATTGGTTTAGGTTTAGTCTTTAGGCTTAGTGTTAGGGTTAGAGTTAGGGTTAGGGTTTCTTAAACCAGAAAAATCTTACCTGAAGGAACACTTCAGCTGCAAAAGTCATCCCAAGGGGAGCGCAAAAGTACAACAACAACGCTGCATCCTCCTCTTTTTCCTGGGACTATCCCTAACCCTAGGCTGCTTTACTGCCTCCTCTTACTCTTACAGTCAGGGTTAGGGTTAGGCTTAGGCTTAGGGCTTCTTAAACATGGAAAATCTTACCTCAAGGAGCACTTTACCTCTAAAAGTCATCCCAACTGCAGCATAAAATTACCACAACAATGCTGCCTCCACCTGTTTTTCCCTGAGACAATGCCCAACCGTGGGCTGATTTACCTGCCTAGGCTTGGAGTTAGGCTTCTGCCTAGTGTTGAGCCTTCTCTTAGGGTTAGGTTTAGGGTTTAGGGTTGGGCTTGGGTTTAGGGTTTGGTATACGGTTAGGGTTAGGGTAAGCGCTTGTGTTAGGGTTGGGTTTATGGTTAGGTATAGAGTTAGGGTTTAGGGTTAGGGTTTAGGATTAGGGTTAGCGTTAGGGTAAGGTTTAGGCTTAGGTTTAGGGTTAGGGGTAAGAGTAAGGTTAGGGTAAGGGTTAAGGTTACTGTTAGGGTTACCGTTAAGTTTTGGGTAATGTTAAGGGTTTCTTAAGCTAGGAAAATCTCACTTCCATGAACCATTCAACTCTAAAATTCATCCCAAGGACACCGCTAAATTTCCACAATGAGGCTGCCTCAACCTCTTTTTCCTTGGAACCATCCCTAACCCTGGGCTGATTTACCTGCCTAGGGTTAGGCTTTGGATTAGGGTTAGGGTTAGGATAAGGTTAGAGTTAGGGTTGGGGTTAGGGTTAGAGGTAGGGTTTGCCTTAGGGTTAGGGTTAGGATTAGGGTTTAGTTTAGGTTTAGGGTCAGGGTAAGGGTAAGCGTTAGGGCTGGGGTTAGGTTTTATCGTGTTCTTTAGGGTTAAGGATTAGGGTTAGCGTTAGCGTTTACGGTTACGGTTAGGGTTAGATTTAGGTTTAGGGTTAAGGCTGGAGTTAGGATTAGGGTTCAGCTTAGTGTTAGGGTTTGGGTGAAGGATAGTGTTAGTGTTAGGAATAGGGTTAGGGTTTCTTAAACCAGGAAAATCTCCCGTCAAGGAACGCTTCAACAACAAATGTCATCTCAAGAGGAGTGCAAAAGTACCTCAACAAGGCTTCCTCCCCCTCTTTTTTCTGGGGTCCGTTCCTAACCCTAGCCTGATTTACCTGCCTCCAGTAAGGGTTAGGGTAAGGGTTACGCCTAGGGTGAGTGTTTTTTAAACTAGGCATCCCTGAGTTGAAAGAATACTGCAGCTGCAAAAGGCATCCCAAGGGGAGTGCAAAAGTGCCTCAACATGGTGGCCCCTTCTGCTTTTATCCTTGGGACCATCGCCAACACTCGGCTGATTAAGCTCCCTCGGGTCAGGGTCAGGGTTAGGGTTAAGGTTAGGATTAGAGTTAGGGTTAGGTTTAAGGTTAGGGTTAGGTTTAGGTCTAGGTCTAGGGTTAGGGTTAGGGCCAGGTTGGGGTTAGGGTTAGGGTTAGGCTTAGGGTTAGGGTTAGGGTTAGGGCTAGGGATTGGTTTAGGTTTAGTCTTTAGGCTTAGTGTTAGGGTTAGAATTAGGGTTAGGGTTTCTTAAACCAGAAAAATCTTACCTGAAGGAACACTTCAGCTGCAAAAGTCATCCCAAGGGGAGCGCAAAAGTACAACAACAACGCTGCATCCTCCTCTTTTTCCTGGGACTATCCCTAACCCTAGGCTGCTTTACTGCCTCCTCTTACTCTTACAGTCAGGGTTAGGGTTAGGCTTAGGCTTAGGGCTTCTTAAACATGGAAAATCTTACCTCAAGGAGCACTTTACCTCTAAAAGTCATCCCAACTGCAGCATAAAATTACCACAACAATGCTGCCTCCACCTGTTTTTCCCTGAGACAATGCCCAACCGTGGGCTGATTTACCTGCCTAGGCTTGGAGTTAGGCTTCTGCCTAGTGTTGAGCCTTCTCTTAGGGTTAGGTTTAGGGTTTAGGGTTGGGCTTGGGTTTAGGGTTTGGTATACGGTTAGGGTTAGGGTAAGCGCTTGTGTTAGGGTTGGGTTTATGGTTAGGTATAGAGTTAGGGTTAGGGTTAGGGTTTAGGATTAGGGTTAGCGTTAGGGTAAGGTTTAGGCTTAGGTTTAGGGTTAGGGGTAAGAGTAAGGTTAGGGTAAGGGTTAAGGTTACTGTTAGGGTTACGGTTAAGTTTTGGGTAATGTTAAGGGTTTCTTAAGCTAGGAAAATCTCACTTCCACGAACCATTCAACTCTAAAATTCATCCCAAGGACACCGCAAAATTTCCACAACGAGGCTGCCTCAACCTCTTTTTCCTTGGAACCATCCCTAACCCTGGGCTGATTTACCTGCCTAGGGTTAGGCTTTGGATTAGGGTTAGGGTTAGGATAAGGTTAGAGTTAGGGTTGGGGTTAGGGTTAGAGGTAGGGTTTGCCTTAGGGTTAGGGTTAGGATTAGGGTTTAGTTTAGGTTTAGGGTCAGGGTAAGGGTAAGCGTTAGGGCTGGGGTTAGGTTTTATCGTGTTCTTTAGGGTTAAGGATTAGGGTTAGCGTTAGCGTTTACGGTTACGGTTAGGGTTAGATTTAGGTTTAGGGTTAAGGCTGGAGTTAGGATTAGGGTTCAGCTTAGTGTTAGGGTTTGGGTGAAGGATAGTGTTAGTGTTAGGAATAGGGTTAGGGTTTCTTAAACCAGGAAAATCTCCCGTCAAGGAACGCTTCAACAACAAATGTCATCTCAAGAGGAGCGCAAAAGTACCTCAACAAGGCTTCCTCCCCGTCTTTTTTCTGGGGACCGTTCCTAACCCTAGCCTGATTTACCTGCCTCCAGTAAGGGTTAGGGTAAGGGTTACGCCTAGGGTGAGGGTTTTTTAAACTAGGCATCCCTGAGTTGAAAGAATACTGCAGCTGCAAAAGGCATCCCAAGGGGAGTGCAAAAGTGCCTCAACATGGTGGCCCCTTCTGCTTTTATCCTTGGGACCATCGCCAACACTCGGCTGATTAAGCTCCCTCGGGTCAGGGTCAGGGTTAGGGTTAAGGTTAGGATTAGAGTTAGGATTTAAGGTTAGGGTTAGGTTTAGGTCTAGGTCTAGGGTTAGGGTTAGGGTCAGGTTAGGGTTAGGGTTAGGGTTAGGGTTAGGCTTAGGGTTAGGGTTAGGGTTAGGGCTAGGGATTGGTTTAGGTTTAGTCTTTAGGCTTAGTGTTAGGGTTAGAATTAGGGTTAGGGTTTCTTAAACCAGAAAAATCTTACCTGAAGGAACACTTCAGCTGCAAAAGTCATCCCAAGGGGAGCGCAAAAGTACAACAACAACGCTGCATCCTCCTCTTTTTCCTGGGATGATCCCTAACCCTAGGCTGCTTTACTGCCTCCTCTTACTCTTACAGTCAGGGTTAGGGTTAGGCTTAGGCTTAGGGCTTCTTAAACATGGAAAATCTTACCTCAAGGAGCACTTTACCTCTAAAAGTCATCCCAACTGCAGCATAAAATTACCACAACAATGCTGCCTCCACCTGTTTTTCCCTGAGACAATGCCCAACCGTGGGCTGATTTACCTGCCTAGGCTTGGAGTTAGGCTTCTGCCTAGTGTTGAGCCTTCTCTTAGGGTTAGGTTTAGGGTTTAGGGTTGGGCTTGGGTTTAGGTATTGGTATACGGTTAGGGTTAGGGTAAGCGCTTGTGTTAGGGTTGGGTTTATGGTTAGGTATAGAGTTAGGGTTTAGGGTTAGGGTTTAGGATTAGGGTTAGCGTTAGGGTAAGGTTTAGGCTTAGGTTTAGGGTTAGGGGTAAGAGTAAGGTTAGGGTAAGGGTTAAGGTTACTGTTAGGGTTACGGTTAAGTTTTGGGTAATGTTAAGGGTTTCTTAAGCTAGGAAAATCTCACTTCCAGGAACCATTCAACTCTAAAATTCATCCCAAGGACACCGCTAAATTTCCACAATGAGGCTGCCTCAACCTCTTTTTCCTTGGAACCATCCCTAACCCTGGGCTGATTTACCTGCCTAGGGTTAGGCTTTGGATTAGGGTTAGGGTTAGGATAAGGTTAGAGTTAGGGTTGGGGTTAGGGTTAGAGGTAGGGTTTGCCTTAGGGTTAGGGTTAGGATTAGGGTTTAGTTTAGGTTTAGGGTCAGGGTAAGGGTAAGCGTTAGGGCTGGGGTTAGGTTTTATCGTGTTCTTTAGGGTTAAGGATTAGGGTTAGCGTTAGCGTTTACGGTTACGGTTAGGGTTAGATTTAGGTTTAGGGTTAAGGCTGGAGTTAGGATTAGGGTTCAGCTTAGTGTTAGGGTTTGGGTGAAGGATAGTGTTAGTGTTAGGAATAGGGTTAGGGTTTCTTAAACCAGGAAAATCTCCCGTCAAGGAACGCTTCAACAACAAATGTCATCTCAAGAGGAGTGCAAAAGTACCTCAACAAGGCTTCCTCCCCCTCTTTTTTCTGGGACCGTTCCTAACCCTAGCCTGATTTACCTGCCTCCAGTAAGGGTTAGGGTAAGGGTTATGCCTAGGGTGAGGGTTTTTTAAACTAGGCATCCCTGAGTTGAAAGAATACTGCAGCTGCAAAAGGCATCCCAAGGGGAGTGCAAAAGTGCCTCAACATGGTGGCCCCTTCTGCTTTTATCCTTGGGACCATCGCCAACACTCGGCTGATTAAGCTCCCTCGGGTCAGGGTCAGGGTTAGGGTTAAGGTTAGGATTAGAGTTAGGGTTAGGTTTAAGGTTAGGGTTAGGTTTAGGTCTAGGTCTAGGGTTAGGGTTAGGGTCAGGTTAGGGTTAGGGTTAGGGTTAGGCTTAGGGTTAGGGTTAGGGTTAGGGCTAGGGATTGGTTTAGGTTTAGTCTTTAGGCTTAGTGTTAGGGTTAGAGTTAGGGTTAGGGTTTCTTAAACCAGAAAAATCTTACCTGAAGGAACACTTCAGCTGCAAAAGTCATCCCAAGGGGAGCGCAAAAGTACAACAACAACGCTGCATCCTCCTCTTTTTCCTGGGACTATCCCTAACCCTAGGCTGCTTTACTGCCTCCTCTTACTCTTACAGTCAGGGTTAGGGTTAGGCTTAGGCTTAGGGCTTCTTAAACATGGAAAATCTTACCTCAAGGAGCACTTTACCTCTAAAAGTCATCCCAACTGCAGCATAAAATTACCACAACAATGCTGCCTCCACCTGTTTTTCCCTGAGACAATGCCCAACCGTGAGCTGATTTACCTGCCTAGGCTTGGAGTTAGGCTTCTGCCTAGTGTTGAGCCTTCTCTTAGGGTTAGGTTTAGGGTTTAGGGTTGGGCTTGGGTTTAGGGTTTGGTATACGGTTAGGGTTAGGGTAAGCGCTTGTGTTAGGGTTGGGTTTATGGTTAGGTATAGAGTTAGGGTGTAGGGTTAGGGTTTAGGATTAGGGTTAGCGTTAGGGTAAGGTTTAGGCTTAGGTTTAGGGTTAGGGGTAAGAGTAAGGTTAGGGTAAGGGTTAAGGTTACTGTTAGGGTTACCGTTAAGTTTTGGGTAATGTTAAGGGTTTCTTAAGCTAGGAAAATCTCACTTCCACGAACCATTCAACTCTAAAATTCATCCCAAGGACACCGCTAAATTTCCACAATGAGGCTGCCTCAACCTCTTTTTCCTTGGAACCATCCCTAACCCTGGGCTGATTTACCTGCCTAGGGTTAGGCTTTGGATTAGGGTTAGGGTTAGGATAAGGTTAGAGTTAGGGTTGGGGTTAGGGTTAGAGGTAGGGTTTGCCTTAGGGTTAGGGTTAGGATTAGGGTTTAGTTTAGGTTTAGGGTCAGGGTAAGGGTAAGCGTTAGGGCTGGGGTTAGGTTTTATCGTGTTCTTTAGGGTTAAGGATTAGGGTTAGCGTTAGCGTTTACGGTTACGGTTAGGGTTAGATTTAGGTTTAGGGTTAAGGCTGGAGTTAGGATTAGGGTTCAGCTTAGTGTTAGGGTTTGGGTGAAGGATAGTGTTAGTGTTAGGAATAGGGTTAGGGTTTCTTAAACCAGGAAAATCTCCCGTCAAGGAACGCTTCAACAACAAATGTCATCTCAAGAGGAGTGCAAAAGTACCTCAACAAGGCTTCCTCCCCCTCTTTTTTCTGGGGTCCGTTCCTAACCCTAGCCTGATTTACCTGCCTCCAGTAAGGGTTAGGGTAAGGGTTACGCCTAGGGTGAGTGTTTTTTAAACTAGGCATCCCTGAGTTGAAAGAATACTGCAGCTGCAAAAGGCATCCCAAGGGGAGTGCAAAAGTGCCTCAACATGGTGGCCCCTTCTGCTTTTATCCTTGGGACCATCGCCAACACTCGGCTGATTAAGCTCCCTCGGGTCAGGGTCAGGGTTAGGGTTAAGGTTAGGATTAGAGTTAGGGTTAGGTTTAAGGTTAGGGTTAGGTTTAGGTCTAGGTCTAGGGTTAGGGTTAGGGCCAGGTTAGGGTTAGGGTTAGGGTTAGGCTTAGGGTTAGGGTTAGGGTTAGGGCTAGGGATTGGTTTAGGTTTAGTCTTTAGGCTTAGTGTTAGGGTTAGAATTAGGGTTAGGGTTTCTTAAACCAGAAAAATCTTACCTGAAGGAACACTTCAGCTGCAAAAGTCATCCCAAGGGGAGCGCAAAAGTACAACAACAACGCTGCATCCTCCTCTTTTTCCTGGGACTATCCCTAACCCTAGGCTGCTTTACTGCCTCCTCTTACTCTTACAGTCAGGGTTAGGGTTAGGCTTAGGCTTAGGGCTTCTTAAACATGGAAAATCTTACCTCAAGGAGCACTTTACCTCTAAAAGTCATCCCAACTGCAGCATAAAATTACCACAACAATGCTGCCTCCACCTGTTTTTCCCTGAGACAATGCCCAACCGTGGGCTGATTTACCTGCCTAGGCTTGGAGTTAGGCTTCTGCCTAGTGTTGAGCCTTCTCTTAGGGTTAGGTTTAGGGTTTAGGGTTGGGCTTGGGTTTAGGGTTTGGTATACGGTTAGGGTTAGGGTAAGCGCTTGTGTTAGGGTTGGGTTTATGGTTAGGTATAGAGTTAGGGTTTAGGGTTAGGGTTTAGGATTAGGGTTAGCGTTAGGGTAAGGTTTAGGCTTAGGTTTAGGGTTAGGGGTAAGAGTAAGTTTAGGGTAAGGGTTAAGGTTACTGTTAGGGTTACCGTTAAGTTTTGGGTAATGTTAAGGGTTTCTTAAGCTAGGAAAATCTCACTTCCAGGAACCATTCAACTCTAAAATTCATCCCAAGGACACCGCTAAATTTCCACAATGAGGCTGCCTCAACCTCTTTTTCCTTGGAACCATCCCTAACCCTGGGCTGATTTACCTGCCTAGGGTTAGGCTTTGGATTAGGGTTAGGGTTAGGATAAGGTTAGAGTTAGGGTTGGGGTTAGGGTTAGAGGTAGGGTTTGCCTTAGGGTTAGGGTTAGGATTAGGGTTTAGTTTAGGTTTAGGGTCAGGGTAAGGGTAAGCGTTAGGGCTGGGGTTAGGTTTTATCGTGTTCTTTAGGGTTAAGGATTAGGGTTAGCGTTAGCGTTTACGGTTACGGTTAGGGTTAGATTTAGGTTTAGGGTTAAGGCTGGAGTTAGGATTAGGGTTCAGCTTAGTGTTAGGGTTTGGGTGAAGGATAGTGTTAGTGTTAGGAATAGGGTTAGGGTTTCTTAAACCAGGAAAATCTCCCGTCAAGGAACGCTTCAACAACAAATGTCATCTCAAGAGGAGTGCAAAAGTACCTCAACAAGGCTTCCTCCCCCTCTTTTTTCTGGGACCGTTCCTAACCCTAGCCTGATTTACCTGCCTCCAGTAAGGGTTAGGGTAAGGGTTATGCCTAGGGTGAGGGTTTTTTAAACTAGGCATCCCTGAGTTGAAAGAATACTGCAGCTGCAAAAGGCATCCCAAGGGGAGTGCAAAAGTGCCTCAACATGGTGGCCCCTTCTGCTTTTATCCTTGGGACCATCGCCAACACTCGGCTGATTAAGCTCCCTCGGGTCAGGGTCAGGGTTAGGGTTAAGGTTAGGATTAGAGTTAGGGTTAGGTTTAAGGTTAGGGTTAGGTTTAGGTCTAGGTCTAGGGTTAGGGTTAGGGTCAGGTTAGGGTTAGGGTTAGGGTTAGGCTTAGGGTTAGGGTTAGGGTTAGGGCTAGGGATTGGTTTAGGTTTAGTCTTTAGGCTTAGTGTTAGGGTTAGAGTTAGGGTTAGGGTTTCTTAAACCAGAAAAATCTTACCTGAAGGAACACTTCAGCTGCAAAAGTCATCCCAAGGGGAGCGCAAAAGTACAACAACAACGCTGCATCCTCCTCTTTTTCCTGGGACTATCCCTAACCCTAGGCTGCTTTACTGCCTCCTCTTACTCTTACAGTCAGGGTTAGGGTTAGGCTTAGGCTTAGGGCTTCTTAAACATGGAAAATCTTACCTCAAGGAGCACTTTACCTCTAAAAGTCATCCCAACTGTAGCATAAAATTACCACAACAATGCTGCCTCCACCTGTTTTTCCCTGAGACAATGCCCAACCGTGAGCTGATTTACCTGCCTAGGCTTGGAGTTAGGCTTCTGCCTAGTGTTGAGCCTTCTCTTAGGGTTAGGTTTAGGGTTTAGGGTTGGGCTTGGGTTTAGGGTTTGGTATACGGTTAGGGTTAGGGTAAGCGCTTGTGTTAGGGTTGGGTTTATGGTTAGGTATAGAGTTAGGGTGTAGGGTTAGGGTTTAGGATTAGGGTTAGCGTTAGGGTAAGGTTTAGGCTTAGGTTTAGGGTTAGGGGTAAGAGTAAGGTTAGGGTAAGGGTTAAGGTTACTGTTAGGGTTACCGTTAAGTTTTGGGTAATGTTAAGGGTTTCTTAAGCTAGGAAAATCTCACTTCCACGAACCATTCAACTCTAAAATTCATCCCAAGGACACCGCTAAATTTCCACAATGAGGCTGCCTCAACCTCTTTTTCCTTGGAACCATCCCTAACCCTGGGCTGATTTACCTGCCTAGGGTTAGGCTTTGGATTAGGGTTAGGGTTAGGATAAGGTTAGAGTTAGGGTTGGGGTTAGGGTTAGAGGTAGGGTTTGCCTTAGGGTTAGGGTTAGGATTAGGGTTTAGTTTAGGTTTAGGGTCAGGGTAAGGGTAAGCGTTAGGGCTGGGGTTAGGTTTTATCGTGTTCTTTAGGGTTAAGGATTAGGGTTAGCGTTAGCGTTTACGGTTACGGTTAGGGTTAGATTTAGGTTTAGGGTTAAGGCTGGAGTTAGGATTAGGGTTCAGCTTAGTGTTAGGGTTTGGGTGAAGGATAGTGTTAGTGTTAGGAATAGGGTTAGGGTTTCTTAAACCAGGAAAATCTCCCGTCAAGGAACGCTTCAACAACAAATGTCATCTCAAGAGGAGTGCAAAAGTACCTCAACAAGGCTTCCTCCCCCTCTTTTTTCTGGGGTCCGTTCCTAACCCTAGCCTGATTTACCTGCCTCCAGTAAGGGTTAGGGTAAGGGTTATGCCTAGGGTGAGGGTTTTTTAAACTAGGCATCCCTGAGTTGAAAGAATACTGCAGCTGCAAAAGGCATCCCAAGGGGAGTGCAAAAGTGCCTCAACATGGTGGCCCCTTCTGCTTTTATCCTTGGGACCATCGCCAACACTCGGCTGATTAAGCTCCCTCGGGTCACGGTCAGGGTTAGGGTTAAGGTTAGGATTAGAGTTAGGGTTAGGTTTAAGGTTAGGGTTAGGTTTAGGTCTAGGTCTAGGGTTAGGGTTAGGGCCAGGTTAGGGTTAGGGTTAGGGTTAGGCTTAGGGTTAGGGTTAGGGTTAGGGCTAGGGATTGGTTTAGGTTTAGTCTTTAGGCTTAGTGTTAGGGTTAGAATTAGGGTTAGGGTTTCTTAAACCAGAAAAATCTTACCTGAAGGAACACTTCAGCTGCAAAAGTCATCCCAAGGGGAGCGCAAAAGTACAACAACAACGCTGCATCCTCCTCTTTTTCCTGGGACTATCCCTAACCCTAGGCTGCTTTACTGCCTCCTCTTACTCTTACAGTCAGGGTTAGGGTTAGGCTTAGGCTTAGGGCTTCTTAAACATGGAAAATCTTACCTCAAGGAGCACTTTACCTCTAAAAGTCATCCCAACTGCAGCATAAAATTACCACAACAATGCTGCCTCCACCTGTTTTTCCCTGAGACAATGCCCAACCGTAGGCTGATTTACCTGCCTAGGCTTGGAGTTAGGCTTCTGCCTAGTGTTGAGCCTTCTCTTAGGGTTAGGTTTAGGGTTTAGGGTTGGGCTTGGGTTTAGGGTTTGGTATACGGTTAGGGTTAGGGTAAGCGCTTGTGTTAGGGTTGGGTTTATGGTTAGGTATAGAGTTAGGGTTAGGGTTAGGGTTTAGGATTAGGGTTAGCGTTAGGGTAAGGTTTAGGCTTAGGTTTAGGGTTAGGGGTAAGAGTAAGGTTAGGGTAAGGGTTAAGGTTACTGTTAGGGTTACGGTTAAGTTTTGGGTAATGTTAAGGGTTTCTTAAGCTAGGAAAATCTCACTTCCACGAACCATTCAACTCTAAAATTCATCCCAAGGACACCGCTAAATTTCCACAACGAGGCTGCCTCAACCTCTTTTTCCTTGGAACCATCCCTAACCCTGGGCTGATTTACCTGCCAAGGGTTAGGCTTTGGATTAGGGTTAGGGTTAGGATAAGGTTAGAGTTAGGGTTGGGGTTAGGGTTAGAGGTAGGGTTTGCCTTAGGGTTAGGGTTAGGATTAGGGTTTAGTTTAGGTTTAGGGTCAGGGTAAGGGTAAGCGTTAGGGCTGGGGTTAGGTTTTATCGTGTTCTTTAGGGTTAAGGATTAGGGTTAGCGTTAGCGTTTACGGTTACGGTTAGGGTTAGATTTAGGTTTAGGGTTAAGGCTGGAGTTAGGATTAGGGTTCAGCTTAGTGTTAGGGTTTGGGTGAAGGATAGTGTTAGTGTTAGGAATAGGGTTAGGGTTTCTTAAACCAGGAAAATCTCCCGTCAAGGAACGCTTCAACAACAAATGTCATCTCAAGAGGAGCGCAAAAGTACCTCAACAAGGCTTCCTCCCCCTCTTTGTTCTGGGGACCGTTCCTAACCCTAGCCTGATTTACCTGCCTCCAGTAAGGGTTAGGGTAAGGGTTACGCCTAGGGTGAGGGTTTTTTAAACTAGGCATCCCTGAGTTGAAAGAATACTGCAGCTGCAAAAGGCATCCCAAGGGGAGTGCAAAAGTGCCTCAACATGGTGGCCCCTTCTGCTTTTATCCTTGGGACCATCGCCAACACTCGGCTGATTAAGCTCCCTCGGGTCAGGGTCAGGGTTAGGGTTAAGGTTAGGATTAGAGTTAGGATTTAAGGTTAGGGTTAGGTTTAGGTCTAGGTCTAGGGTTAGGGTTAGGGTCAGGTTAGGGTTAGGGTTAGGGTTAGGGTTAGGCTTAGGGTTAGGGTTAGGGTTAGGGCTAGGGATTGGTTTAGGTTTAGTCTTTAGGCTTAGTGTTAGGGTTAGAATTAGGGTTAGGGTTTCTTAAACCAGAAAAATCTTACCTGAAGGAACACTTCAGCTGCAAAAGTCATCCCAAGGGGAGCGCAAAAGTACAACAACAACGCTGCATCCTCCTCTTTTTCCTGGGATGATCCCTAACCCTAGGCTGCTTTACTGCCTCCTCTTACTCTTACAGTCAGGGTTAGGGTTAGGCTTAGGCTTAGGGCTTCTTAAACATGGAAAATCTTACCTCAAGGAGCACTTTACCTCTAAAAGTCATCCCAACTGCAGCATAAAATTACCACAACAATGCTGCCTCCACCTGTTTTTCCCTGAGACAATGGCCAACCGTGGGCTGATTTACCTGCCTAGGCTTGGAGTTAGGCTTCTGCCTAGTGTTGAGCCTTCTCTTAGGGTTAGGTTTAGGGTTTAGGGTTGGGCTTGGGTTTAGGGTTTGGTATACGGTTAGGGTTAGGGTAAGCGCTTGTGTTAGGGTTGGGTTTATGGTTAGGTATAGAGTTAGGGTTAGGGTTAGGGTTTAGGATTAGGGTTAGCGTTAGGGTAAGGTTTAGGCTTAGGTTTAGGGTTAGGGGTAAGAGTAAGGTTAGGGTAAGGGTTAAGGTTACTGTTAGGGTTACGGTTAAGTTTTGGGTAATGTTAAGGGTTTCTTAAGCTAGGAAAATCTCACTTCCAGGAACCATTCAACTCTAAAATTCATCCCAAGGACACCGCTAAATTTCCACAATGAGGCTGCCTCAACCTCTTTTTCCTTGGAACCATCCCTAACCCTGGGCTGATTTACCTGCCTAGGGTTAGGCTTTGGATTAGGGTTAGGGTTAGGATAAGGTTAGAGTTAGGGTTGGGGTTAGGGTTAGAGGTAGGGTTTGCCTTAGGGTTAGGGTTAGGATTAGGGTTTAGTTTAGGTTTAGGGTCAGGGTAAGGGTAAGCGTTAGGGCTGGGGTTAGGTTTTATCGTGTTCTTTAGGGTTAAGGATTAGGGTTAGCGTTAGCGTTTACGGTTACGGTTAGGGTTAGATTTAGGTTTAGGGTTAAGGCTGGAGTTAGGATTAGGGTTCAGCTTAGTGTTAGGGTTTGGGTGAAGGATAGTGTTAGTGTTAGGAATAGGGTTAGGGTTTCTTAAACCAGGAAAATCTCCCGTCAAGGAACGCTTCAACAACAAATGTCATCTCAAGAGGAGCGCAAAAGTACCTCAACAAGGCTTCCTCCCCCTCTTTTTTCTGGGACCGTTCCTAACCCTAGCCTGATTTACCTGCCTCCAGTAAGGGTTAGGGTAAGGGTTATGCCTAGGGTGAGGGTTTTTTAAACTAGGCATCCCTGAGTTGAAAGAATACTGCAGCTGCAAAAGGCATCCCAAGGGGAGTGCAAAAGTGCCTCAACATGGTGGCCCCTTCTGCTTTTATCCTTGGGACCATCGCCAACACTCGGCTGATTAAGCTCCCTCGGGTCAGGGTCAGGGTTAGGGTTAAGGTTAGGATTAGAGTTAGGGTTAGGTTTAAGGTTAGGGTTAGGTTTAGGTCTAGGTCTAGGGTTAGGGTTAGGGTCAGGTTAGGGTTAGGGTTAGGGTTAGGCTTAGGGTTAGGGTTAGGGTTAGGGCTAGGGATTGGTTTAGGTTTAGTCTTTAGGCTTAGTGTTAGGGTTAGAGTTAGGGTTAGGGTTTCTTAAACCAGAAAAATCTTACCTGAAGGAACACTTCAGCTGCAAAAGTCATCCCAAGGGGAGCGCAAAAGTACAACAACAACGCTGCATCCTCCTCTTTTTCCTGGGACTATCCCTAACCCTAGGCTGCTTTACTGCCTCCTCTTACTCTTACAGTCAGGGTTAGGGTTAGGCTTAGGCTTAGGGCTTCTTAAACATGGAAAATCTTACCTCAAGGAGCACTTTACCTCTAAAAGTCATCCCAACTGCAGCATAAAATTACCACAACAATGCTGCCTCCACCTGTTTTTCCCTGAGACAATGCCCAACCGTGAGCTGATTTACCTGCCTAGGCTTGGAGTTAGGCTTCTGCCTAGTGTTGAGCCTTCTCTTAGGGTTAGGTTTAGGGTTTAGGGTTGGGCTTGGGTTTAGGGTTTGGTATACGGTTAGGGTTAGGGTAAGCGCTTGTGTTAGGGTTGGGTTTATGGTTAGGTATAGAGTTAGGGTGTAGGGTTAGGGTTTAGGATTAGGGTTAGCGTTAGGGTAAGGTTTAGGCTTAGGTTTAGGGTTAGGGGTAAGAGTAAGGTTAGGGTAAGGGTTAAGGTTACTGTTAGGGTTACCGTTAAGTTTTGGGTAATGTTAAGGGTTTCTTAAGCTAGGAAAATCTCACTTCCACGAACCATTCAACTCTAAAATTCATCCCAAGGACACCGCTAAATTTCCACAATGAGGCTGCCTCAACCTCTTTTTCCTTGGAACCATCCCTAACCCTGGGCTGATTTACCTGCCTAGGGTTAGGCTTTGGATTAGGGTTAGGGTTAGGATAAGGTTAGAGTTAGGGTTGGGGTTAGGGTTAGAGGTAGGGTTTGCCTTAGGGTTAGGGTTAGGATTAGGGTTTAGTTTAGGTTTAGGGTCAGGGTAAGGGTAAGCGTTAGGGCTGGGGTTAGGTTTTATCGTGTTCTTTAGGGTTAAGGATTAGGGTTAGCGTTAGCGTTTACGGTTACGGTTAGGGTTAGATTTAGGTTTAGGGTTAAGGCTGGAGTTAGGATTAGGGTTCAGCTTAGTGTTAGGGTTTGGGTGAAGGATAGTGTTAGTGTTAGGAATAGGGTTAGGGTTTCTTAAACCAGGAAAATCTCCCGTCAAGGAACGCTTCAACAACAAATGTCATCTCAAGAGGAGTGCAAAAGTACCTCAACAAGGCTTCCTCCCCCTCTTTTTTCTGGGGTCCGTTCCTAACCCTAGCCTGATTTACCTGCCTCCAGTAAGGGTTAGGGTAAGGGTTATGCCTAGGGTGAGGGTTTTTTAAACTAGGCATCCCTGAGTTGAAAGAATACTGCAGCTGCAAAAGGCATCCCAAGGGGAGTGCAAAAGTGCCTCAACATGGTGGCCCCTTCTGCTTTTATCCTTGGGACCATCGCCAACACTCGGCTGATTAAGCTCCCTCGGGTCAGGGTCAGGGTTAGGGTTAAGGTTAGGATTAGAGTTAGGGTTAGGTTTAAGGTTAGGGTTAGGTTTAGGTCTAGGTCTAGGGTTAGGGTTAGGGTCAGGTTAGGGTTAGGGTTAGGGTTAGGCTTAGGGTTAGGGTTAGGGTTAGGGCTAGGGATTGGTTTAGGTTTAGTCTTTAGGCTTAGTGTTAGGGTTAGAATTAGGGTTAGGGTTTCTTAAACCAGAAAAATCTTACCTGAAGGAACACTTCAGCTGCAAAAGTCATCCCAAGGGGAGCGCAAAAGTACAACAACAACGCTGCATCCTCCTCTTTTTCCTGGGACTATCCCTAACCCTAGGCTGCTTTACTGCCTCCTCTTACTCTTAGAGTCAGGGTTAGGGTTAGGCTTAGGCTTAGGGCTTCTTAAACATGGAAAATCTTACCTCAAGGAGCACTTTACCTCTAAAAGTCATCCCAACTGCAGCATAAAATTACCACAACAATGCTGCCTCCACCTGTTTTTCCCTGAGACAATGCCCAACCGTAGGCTGATTTACCTGCCTAGGCTTGGAGTTAGGCTTCTGCCTAGTGTTGAGCCTTCTCTTAGGGTTAGGTTTAGGGTTTAGGGTTGGGCTTGGGTTTAGGGTTTGGTATACGGTTAGGGTTAGGGTAAGCGCTTGTGTTAGGGTTGGGTTTATGGTTAGGTATAGAGTTAGGGTTAGGGTTAGGGTTTAGGATTAGGGTTAGCGTTAGGGTAAGGTTTAGGCTTAGGTTTAGGGTTAGGGGTAAGAGTAAGGTTAGGGTAAGGGTTAAGGTTACTGTTAGGGTTACGGTTAAGTTTTGGGTAATGTTAAGGGTTTCTTAAGCTAGGAAAATCTCACTTCCACGAACCATTCAACTCTAAAATTCATCCCAAGGACACCGCTAAATTTCCACAACGAGGCTGCCTCAACCTCTTTTTCCTTGGAACCATCCCTAACCCTGGGCTGATTTACCTGCCAAGGGTTAGGCTTTGGATTAGGGTTAGGGTTAGGATAAGGTTAGAGTTAGGGTTGGGGTTAGGGTTAGAGGTAGGGTTTGCCTTAGGGTTAGGGTTAGGATTAGGGTTTAGTTTAGGTTTAGGGTCAGGGTAAGGGTAAGCGTTAGGGCTGGGGTTAGGTTTTATCGTGTTCTTTAGGGTTAAGGATTAGGGTTAGCGTTAGCGTTTACGGTTACGGTTAGGGTTAGATTTAGGTTTAGGGTTAAGGCTGGAGTTAGGATTAGGGTTCAGCTTAGTGTTAGGGTTTGGGTGAAGGATAGTGTTAGTGTTAGGAATAGGGTTAGGGTTTCTTAAACCAGGAAAATCTCCCGTCAAGGAACGCTTCAACAACAAATGTCATCTCAAGAGGAGCGCAAAAGTACCTCAACAAGGCTTCCTCCCCCTCTTTGTTCTGGGGACCGTTCCTAACCCTAGCCTGATTTACCTGCCTCCAGTAAGGGTTAGGGTAAGGGTTACGCCTAGGGTGAGGGTTTTTTAAACTAGGCATCCCTGAGTTGAAAGAATACTGCAGCTGCAAAAGGCATCCCAAGGGGAGTGCAAAAGTGCCTCAACATGGTGGCCCCTTCTGCTTTTATCCTTGGGACCATCGCCAACACTCGGCTGATTAAGCTCCCTCGGGTCAGGGTCAGGGTTAGGGTTAAGGTTAGGATTAGAGTTAGGATTTAAGGTTAGGGTTAGGTTTAGGTCTAGGTCTAGGGTTAGGGTTAGGGTCAGGTTAGGGTTAGGGTTAGGGTTAGGGTTAGGCTTAGGGTTAGGGTTAGGGTTAGGGCTAGGGATTGGTTTAGGTTTAGTCTTTAGGCTTAGTGTTAGGGTTAGAATTAGGGTTAGGGTTTCTTAAACCAGAAAAATCTTACCTGAAGGAACACTTCAGCTGCAAAAGTCATCCCAAGGGGAGCGCAAAAGTACAACAACAACGCTGCATCCTCCTCTTTTTCCTGGGATGATCCCTAACCCTAGGCTGCTTTACTGCCTCCTCTTACTCTTACAGTCAGGGTTAGGGTTAGGCTTAGGCTTAGGGCTTCTTAAACATGGAAAATCTTACCTCAAGGAGCACTTTACCTCTAAAAGTCATCCCAACTGCAGCATAAAATTACCACAACAATGCTGCCTCCACCTGTTTTTCCCTGAGACAATGCCCAACCGTGGGCTGATTTACCTGCCTAGGCTTGGAGTTAGGCTTCTGCCTAGTGTTGAGCCTTCTCTTAGGGTTAGGTTTAGGGTTTAGGGTTGGGCTTGGGTTTAGGGTTTGGTATACGGTTAGGGTTAGGGTAAGCGCTTGTGTTAGGGTTGGGTTTATGGTTAGGTATAGAGTTAGGGTTTAGGGTTAGGGTTTAGGATTAGGGTTAGCGTTAGGGTAAGGTTTAGGCTTAGGTTTAGGGTTAGGGGTAAGAGTAAGGTTAGGGTAAGGGTTAAGGTTACTGTTAGGGTTACGGTTAAGTTTTGGGTAATGTTAAGGGTTTCTTAAGCTAGGAAAATCTCACTTCCACGAACCATTCAACTCTAAAATTCATCCCAAGGACACCGCTAAATTTCCACAATGAGGCTGCCTCAACCTCTTTTTCCTTGGAACCATCCCTAACCCTGGGCTGATTTACCTGCCTAGGGTTAGGCTTTGGATTAGGGTTAGGGTTAGGATAAGTTTAGAGTTAGGGTTGGGGTTAGGGTTAGAGGTAGGGTTTGCCTTAGGGTTAGGGTTAGGATTAGGGTTTAGTTTAGGTTTAGGGTCAGGGTAAGGGTAAGCGTTAGGGCTGGGGTTAGGTTTTATCGTGTTCTTTAGGGTTAAGGATTAGGGTTAGCGTTAGCGTTTACGGTTACGGTTAGGGTTAGATTTAGGTTTAGGGTTAAGGCTGGAGTTAGGATTAGGGTTCAGCTTAGTGTTAGGGTTTGAGTGAAGGATAGTGTTAGTGTTAGGAATAGGGTTAGGGTTTCTTAAACCAGGAAAATCTCCCGTCAAGGAACGCTTCAACAACAAATGTCATCTCAAGAGGAGTGCAAAAGTACCTCAACAAGGCTTCCTCCCCCTCTTTTTTCTGGGGACCGTTCCTAACCCTAGCCTGATTTACCTGCCTCCAGTAAGGGTTAGGGTAAGGGTTATGCCTAGGGTGAGGGTTTTTTAAACTAGGCATCCCTGAGTTGAAAGAATACTGCAGCTGCAAAAGGCATCCCAAGGGGAGTGCAAAAGTGCCTCAACATGGTGGCCCCTTCTGCTTTTATCCTTGGGACCATCGCCAACACTCGGCTGATTAAGCTCCCTCGGGTCAGGGTCAGGGTTAGGGTTAAGGTTAGGATTAGAGTTAGGGTTAGGTTTAAGGTTAGGGTTAGGTTTAGGTCTAGGTCTAGGGTTAGGGTTAGGGTCAGGTTAGGGTTAGGGTTAGGGTTAGGCTTAGGGTTAGGGTTAGGGTTAGGGCTAGGGATTGGTTTAGGTTTAGTCTTTAGGCTTAGTGTTAGGGTTAGAGTTAGGGTTAGGGTTTCTTAAACCAGAAAAATCTTACCTGAAGGAACACTTCAGCTGCAAAAGTCATCCCAAGGGGAGCGCAAAAGTACAACAACAACGCTGCATCCTCCTCTTTTTCCTGGGACTATCCCTAACCCTAGGCTGCTTTACTGCCTCCTCTTACTCTTACAGTCAGGGTTAGGGTTAGGGTTAGGGTTAGGGTTAGGGCTAGGGATTGGTTTAGTTTTAGGGTTAGGGTTAGGGTTAGGGTTAGGGCTAGGGATTGGTTTAGGTTTAGTCTTTAGGCTTAGTGTTAGGGTTAGAATTAGGGTTAGGGTTTCTTAAACCAGAAAAATCTTACCTGAAGGAACACTTCAGCTGCAAAAGTCATCCCAAGGGGAGCGCAAAAGTACAACAACAACGCTGCATCCTCCTCTTTTTCCTGGGACTATCCCTAACCCTAGGCTGCTTTACTGCCTCCTCTTACTCTTACAGTCAGGGTTAGGGTTAGGCTTAGGCTTAGGGCTTCTTAAACATGGAAAATCTTACCTCAAGGAGCACTTTACCTCTAAAAGTCATCCCAACTGCAGCATAAAATTACCACAACAATGCTGCCTCCACCTGTTTTTCCCTGAGACAATGCCCAACCGTGGGCTGATTTACCTGCCTAGGCTTGGAGTTAGGCTTCTGCCTAGTGTTGAGCCTTCTCTTAGGGTTAGGTTTAGGGTTTAGGGTTGGGCTTGGGTTTAGGGTTTGGTATACGGTTAGGGTTAGGGTAAGCGCTTGTGTTAGGGTTGGGTTTATGGTTAGGTATAGAGTTAGGGTTAGGGTTAGGGTTTAGGATTAGGGTTAGCGTTAGGGTAAGGTTTAGGCTTAGGTTTAGGGTTAGGGGTAAGAGTAAGGTTAGGGTAAGGGTTAAGGTTACTGTTAGGGTTACGGTTAAGTTTTGGGTAATGTTAAGGGTTTCTTAAGCTAGGAAAATCTCACTTCCAGGAACCATTCAACTCTAAAATTCATCCCAAGGACACCGCTAAATTTCCACAATGAGGCTGCCTCAACCTCTTTTTCCTTGGAACCATCCCTAACCCTGGGCTGATTTACCTGCCTAGGGTTAGGCTTTGGATTAGGGTTAGGGTTAGGATAAGGTTAGAGTTAGGGTTGGGGTTAGGGTTAGAGGTAGGGTTTGCCTTAGGGTTAGGGTTAGGATTAGGGTTTAGTTTAGGTTTAGGGTCAGGGTAAGGGTAAGCGTTAGGGCTGGGGTTAGGTTTTATCGTGTTCTTTAGGGTTAAGGATTAGGGTTAGCGTTAGCGTTTACGGTTACGGTTAGGGTTAGATTTAGGTTTAGGGTTAAGGCTGGAGTTAGGATTAGGGTTCAGCTTAGTGTTAGGGTTTGGGTGAAGGATAGTGTTAGTGTTAGGAATAGGGTTAGGGTTTCTTAAACCAGGAAAATCTCCCGTCAAGGAACGCTTCAACAACAAATGTCATCTCAAGAGGAGCGCAAAAGTACCTCAACAAGGCTTCCTCCCCCTCTTTTTTCTGGGGACCGTTCCTAACCCTAGCCTGATTTACCTGCCTCCAGTAAGGGTTAGGGTAAGTGTTATGCCTAGGGTGAGGGTTTTTTAAACTAGGCATCCCTGAGTTGAAAGAATACTGCAGCTGCAAAAGGCATCCCAAGGGGAGTGTAAAAGTGCCTCAACATGGTGGCCCCTTCTGCTTTTATCCTTGGGACCATCGCCAACACTCGGCTGATTAAGCTCCCTCGGGTCAGGGTCAGGGTTAGGGTTAAGGTTAGGATTAGAGTTAGGGTTAGGTTTAAGGTTAGGGTTAGGTTTAGGTCTAGGTCTAGGGTTAGGGTTAGGGTCAGGTTAGGGTTAGGGTTAGGGTTAGGGTTAGGCTTAGGGTTAGGGTTAGGGTTAGGGCTAGGGATTGGTTTAGGTTTAGGGTTAGGGTTAGGGTTAGGGTTAGGGTTAGGGCTAGGGATTGGTTTAGGTTTTGTCTTTAGGCTTAGTGTTAGGGTTAGAATTAGGGTTAGGGTTTCTTAAACCAGAAAAATCTTACCTGAAGGAACACTTCAGCTGCAAAAGTCATCCCAAGGGGAGCGCAAAAGTACAACAACAACGCTGCATCCTCCTCTTTTTCCTGGGACTATCCCTAACCCTAGGCTGCTTTACTGCCTCCTCTTACTCTTACAGTCAGGGTTAGGGTTAGGCTTAGGCTTAGGGCTTCTTAAACATGGAAAATCTTACCTCAAGGAGCACTTTACCTCTAAAAGTCATCCCAACTGCAGCATAAAATTACCACAACAATGCTGCCTCCACCTGTTTTTCCCTGAGACAATGCCCAACCGTGGGCTGATTTACCTGCCTAGGCTTGGAGTTAGGCTTCTGCCTAGTGTTGAGCCTTCTCTTAGGGTTAGGTTTAGGGTTTAGGGTTGGGCTTGGGTTTAGGGTTTGGTATACGGTTAGGGTTAGGGTAAGCGCTTGTGTTAGGGTTGGGTTTATGGTTAGGTATAGAGTTAGGGTTTAGGGTAAGGTTTAGGATTAGGGTTAGCGTTAGGGTAAGGTTTAGGCTTAGGTTTAGGGTTAGGGGTAAGAGTAAGGTTAGGGTAAGGGTTAAGGTTACTGTTAGGGTTACCGTTAAGTTTTGGGTAATGTTAAGGGTTTCTTAAGCTAGGAAAATCTCACTTCCAGGAACCATTCATCTCTAAAATTCATCCCAAGGACACCGCTAAATTTCCACAATGAGGCTGCCTCAACCTCTTTTTCCTTGGCACCATCCCTAACCCTGGGCTGATTTACCTGCCTAGGGTTAGGCTTTGGATTAGGGTTAGGGTTAGGATAAGGTTAGAGTTAGGGTTGGGGTTAGGGTTAGAGGTAGGGTTTGCCTTAGGGTTAGGGTTAGGATTAGGGTTTAGTTTAGGTTTAGGGTCAGGGTAAGGGTAAGCGTTAGGGCTGGGGTTAGGTTTTATCGTGTTCTTTAGGGTTAAGGATTAGGGTTAGCGTTAGCGTTTACGGTTACGGTTAGGGTTAGATTTAGGTTTAGGGTTAAGGCTGGAGTTAGGATTAGGGTTCAGCTTAGTGTTAGGGTTTGGGTGAAGGATAGTGTTAGTGTTAGGAATAGGGTTAGGGTTTCTTAAACCAGGAAAATCTCCCGTCAAGGAACGCTTCAACAACAAATGTCATCTCAAGAGGAGCGCAAAAGTACCTCAACAAGGCTTCCTCCCCCTCTTTTTTCTGGGGACCGTTCCTAACCCTAGCCTGATTTACCTGCCTCCAGTAAGGGTTAGGGTAAGGGTTATGCCTAGGGTGAGGGTTTTTTAAACTAGGCATCCCTGAGTTGAAAGAATACTGCAGCTGCAAAAGGCATCCCAAGGGGAGTGCAAAAGTGCCTCAACATGGTGGCCCCTTCTGCTTTTATCCTTGGGACCATCGCCAACACTCGGCTGATTAAGCTCCCTCGGGTCAGGGTCAGGGTTAGGGTTAAGGTTAGGATTAGAGTTAGGGTTAGGTTTAAGGTTAGGGTTAGGTTTAGGTCTAGGTCTAGGGTTAGGGTTAGGGTCAGGTTAGGGTTAGGGTTAGGGTTAGGCTTAGGGTTAGGGTTAGGGTTAGGGTTAGGGCTAGGGATTGGTTTAGGTTTATTCTTTAGGCTTAGTGTTAGGGTTAGAGTTAGGGTTAGGGTTTCTTAAACCAGAAAAATCTTACCTGAAGGAACACTTCAGCTGCAAAAGTCATCCCAAGGGGAGCGCAAAAGTACAACAACAACGCTGCATCCTCCTCTTTTTCCTGGGACTATCCCTAACCCTAGGCTGCTTTACTGCCTCCTCTTACTCTTACAGTCAGGGTTAGGGTTAGGGTTAGGGTTAGGGTTAGGGTTAGGGCTAGGGATTGGTTTAGTTTCAGGGTTAGGGTTAGGGTTAGGGTTAGGGTTAGGGCTAGGGATTGGTTTAGGTTTTGTCTTTAGGCTTAGTGTTAGGGTTAGAATTAGGGTTAGGGTTTCTTAAACCAGAAAAATCTTACCTGAAGGAACACTTCAGCTGCAAAAGTCATCCCAAGGGGAGCGCAAAAGTACAACAACAACGCTGCATCCTCCTCTTTTTCCTGGGACTATCCCTAACCCTAGGCTGCTTTACTGCCTCCTCTTACTCTTACAGTCAGGGTTAGGGTTAGGCTTAGGCTTAGGGCTTCTTAAACATGGAAAATCTTACCTCAAGGAGCACTTTACCTCTAAAAGTCATCCCAACTGCAGCATAAAATTACCACAACAATGCTGCCTCCACCTGTTTTTCCCTGAGACAATGCCCAACCGTGGGCTGATTTACCTGCCTAGGCTTGGAGTTAGGCTTCTGCCTAGTGTTGAGCCTTCTCTTAGGGTTAGGTTTAGGGTTTAGGGTTGGGCTTGGGTTTAGGGTTTGGTATACGGTTAGGGTTAGGGTAAGCGCTTGTGTTAGGGTTGGGTTTATGGTTAGGTATAGAGTTAGGGCTTAGGGTAAGGTTTAGGATTAGGGTTAGCGTTAGGGTAAGGTTTAGGCTTAGGTTTAGGGTTAGGGGTAAGAGTAAGGTTAGGGTAAGGGTTAAGGTTACTGTTAGGGTTACCGTTAAGTTTTGGGTAATGTTAAGGGTTTCTTAAGCTAGGAAAATCTCACTTCCACGAACCATTCAACTCTAAAATTCATCCCAAGGACACCGCTAAATTTCCACAACGAGGCTGCCTCAACCTCTTTTTCCTTGGAACCATCCCTAACCCTGGGCTGATTTACCTGCCTAGGGTTAGGCTTTGGATTAGGGTTAGGGTTAGGATAAGGTTAGAGTTAGGGTTGGGGTTAGGGTTAGAGGTAGGGTTTGCCTTAGGGTTAGGGTTAGGATTAGGGTTTAGTTTAGGTTTAGGGTCAGGGTAAGGGTAAGCGTTAGGGCTGGGGTTAGGTTTTATCGTGTTCTTTAGGGTTAAGGATTAGGGTTAGCGTTAGCGTTTACGGTTACGGTTAGGGTTAGATTTAGGTTTAGGGTTAAGGCTGGAGTTAGGATTAGGGTTCAGCTTAGTGTTAGGGTTTGGGTGAAGGATAGTGTTAGTGTTAGGAATAGGGTTAGGGTTTCTTAAACCAGGAAAATCTCCCGTCAAGGAACGCTTCAACAACAAATGTCATCTCAAGAGGAGCGCAAAAGTACCTCAACAAGGCTTCCTCCCCCTCTTTTTTCTGGGGACCGTTCCTAACCCTAGCCTGATTTACCTGCCTCCAGTAAGGGTTAGGGTAAGTGTTATGCCTAGGGTGAGGGTTTTTTAAACTAGGCATCCCTGAGTTGAAAGAATACTGCAGCTGCAAAAGGCATCCCAAGGGGAGTGCAAAAGTGCCTCAACATGGTGGCCCCTTCTGCTTTTATCCTTGGGACCATCGCCAACACTCGGCTGATTAAGCTCCCTCGGGTCAGGGTCAGGGTTAGGGTTAAGGTTAGGATTAGAGTTAGGGTTAGGTTTAAGGTTAGGGTTAGGTTTAGGTCTAGGTCTAGGGTTAGAGTTAGGGTCAGGTTAGGGTTAGGGTTAGGGTTAGGCTTAGGGTTAGGGTTAGGGTTAGGGCTAGGGATTGGTTTAGGTTTAGTCTTTAGGCTTAGAGTTAGGGTTAGAATTAGGGTTAGGGTTTCTTAAACCAGAAAAATCTTACCTGAAGGAACACTTCAGCTGCAAAAGTCATCCCAAGGGGAGCGCAAAAGTACAACAACAACGCTGCATCCTCCTCTTTTTCCTGGGACTATCCCTAACCCTAGGCTGCTTTACTGCCTCCTCTTACTCTTACAGTCAGGGTTAGGGTTAGGCTTAGGCTTAGGGCTTCTTAAACATGGAAAATCTTACCTCAAGGAGCACTTTACCTCTAAAAGTCATCCCAACTGCAGCATAAAATTACCACAACAATGCTGCCTCCACCTGTTTTTCCCTGAGACAATGCCCAACCGTGGGCTGATTTACCTGCCTAGGCTTGGAGTTAGGCTTCTGCCTAGTGTTGAGCCTTCTCTTAGGGTTAGGTTTAGGGTTTAGGGTTGGGCTTGGGTTTAGGGTTTGGTATACGGTTAGGGTTAGGGTAAGCGCTTGTGTTAGGGTTGGGTTTATGGTTAGGTATAGAGTTAGGGTTTAGGGTTAGGGTTTAGGATTAGGGTTAGCGTTAGGGTAAGGTTTAGGCTTAGGTTTAGGGTTAGGGGTAAGAGTAAGGTTAGGGTAAGGGTTAAGGTTACTGTTAGGGTTACCGTTAAGTTTTGGGTAATGTTAAGGGTTTCTTAAGCTAGGAAAATCTCACTTCCACGAACCATTCAACTCTAAAATTCATCCCAAGGACACCGCAAAATTTCCACAACGAGGCTGCCTCAACCTCTTTTTCCTTGGAACCATCCCTAACCCTGGGCTGATTTACCTGCCTAGGGTTAGGCTTTGGATTAGGGTTAGGGTTAGGATAAGGTTAGAGTTAGGGTTGGGGTTAGGGTTAGAGGTAGGGTTTGCCTTAGGGTTAGGGTTAGGATTAGGGTTTAGTTTAGGTTTAGGGTCAGGGTAAGGGTAAGCGTTAGGGCTGGGGTTAGGTTTTATCGTGTTCTTTAGGGTTAAGGATTAGGGTTAGCGTTAGCGTTTACGGTTACGGTTAGGGTTAGATTTAGGTTTAGGGTTAAGGCTGGAGTTAGGATTAGGGTTCAGCTTAGTGTTAGGGTTTGGGTGAAGGATAGTGTTAGTGTTAGGAATAGGGTTAGGGTTTCTTAAACCAGGAAAATCTCCCGTCAAGGAACGCTTCAACAACAAATGTCATCTCAAGAGGAGCGCAAAAGTACCTCAACAAGGCTTCCTCCCCCTCTTTTTTCTGGGGTCCGTTCCTAACCCTAGCCTGATTTACCTGCCTCCAGTAAGGGTTAGGGTAAGGGTTATGCCTAGGGTGAGGGTTTTTTAAACTAGGCATCCCTGAGTTGAAAGAATACTGCAGCTGCAAAAGGCATCCCAAGGGGAGTGCAAAAGTGCCTCAACATGGTGGCCCCTTCTGCTTTTATCCTTGGGACCATCGCCAACACTCGGCTGATTAAGCTCCCTCGGGTCAGGGTCAGGGTTAGGGTTAAGGTTAGGATTAGAGTTAGGGTTAGGTTTAAGGTTAGGGTTAGGTTTAGGTCTAGGTCTAGGGTTAGGGTTAGGGTCAGGTTAGGGTTAGGGTTAGGGTTAGGCTTAGGGTTAGGGTTAGGGTTAGGGCTAGGGATTGGTTTAGGTTTAGTCTTTAGGCTTAGAGTTAGGGTTAGAATTAGGGTTAGGGTTTCTTAAACCAGAAAAATCTTACCTGAAGGAACACTTCAGCTGCAAAAGTCATCCCAAGGGGAGCGCAAAAGTACAACAACAACGCTGCATCCTCCTCTTTTTCCTGGGACTATCCCTAACCCTAGGCTGCTTTACTGCCTCCTCTTACTCTTACAGTCAGGGTTAGGGTTAGGCTTAGGCTTAGGGCTTCTTAAACATGGAAAATCTTACCTCAAGGAGCACTTTACCTCTAAAAGTCATCCCAACTGCAGCATAAAATTACCACAACAATGCTGCCTCCACCTGTTTTTCCCTGAGACAATGCCCAACCGTGGGCTGATTTACCTGCCTAGGCTTGGAGTTAGGCTTCTGCCTAGTGTTGAGCCTTCTCTTAGGGTTAGGTTTAGGGTTTAGGGTTGGGCTTGGGTTTAGGGTTTGGTATACGGTTAGGGTTAGGGTAAGCGCTTGTGTTAGGGTTGGGTTTATGGTTAGGTATAGAGTTAGGGTTAGGGTTAGGGTTTAGGATTAGGGTTAGCGTTAGGGTAAGGTTTAGGCTTAGGTTTAGGGTTAGGGGTAAGAGTAAGGTTAGGGTAAGGGTTAAGGTTACTGTTAGGGTTACGGTTAAGTTTTGGGTAATGTTAAGGGTTTCTTAAGCTAGGAAAATCTCACTTCCAGGAACCATTCAACTCTAAAATTCATCCCAAGGACACCGCTAAATTTCCACAATGAGGCTGCCTCAACCTCTTTTTCCTTGGCACCATCCCTAACCCTGGGCTGATTTACCTGCCTAGGGTTAGGCTTTGGATTAGGGTTAGGGTTAGGATAAGGTTAGAGTTAGGGTTGGGGTTAGGGTTAGAGGTAGGGTTTGCCTTAGGGTTAGGGTTAGGATTAGGGTTTAGTTTAGGTTTAGGGTCAGGGTAAGGGTAAGCGTTAGGGCTGGGGTTAGGTTTTATCGTGTTCTTTAGGGTTAAGGATTAGGGTTAGCGTTAGCGTTTACGGTTACGGTTAGGGTTAGATTTAGGTTTAGGGTTAAGGCTGGAGTTAGGATTAGGGTTCAGCTTAGTGTTAGGGTTTGGGTGAAGGATAGTGTTAGTGTTAGGAATAGGGTTAGGGTTTCTTAAACCAGGAAAATCTCCCGTCAAGGAACGCTTCAACAACAAATGTCATCTCAAGAGGAGCGCAAAAGTACCTCAACAAGGCTTCCTCCCCCTCTTTTTTCTGGGGACCGTTCCTAACCCTAGCCTGATTTACCTGCCTCCAGTAAGGGTTAGGGTAAGTGTTACGCCTAGGGTGAGGGTTTTTTAAACTAGGCATCCCTGAGTTGAAAGAATACTGCAGCTGCAAAAGGCATCCCAAGGGGAGTGCAAAAGTGCCTCAACATGGTGGCCCCTTCTGCTTTTATCCTTGGGACCATCGCCAACACTCGGCTGATTAAGCTCCCTCGGGTCAGGGTCAGGGTTAGGGTTAAGGTTAGGATTAGAGTTAGGGTTAGGTTTAAGGTTAGGGTTAGGTTTAGGTCTAGGTCTAGGGTTAGAGTTAGGGTCAGGTTAGGGTTAGGGTTAGGGTTAGGCTTAGGGTTAGGGTTAGGGTTAGGGCTAGGGATTGGTTTAGGTTTAGTCTTTAGGCTTAGAGTTAGGGTTAGAATTAGGGTTAGGGTTTCTTAAACCAGAAAAATCTTACCTGAAGGAACACTTCAGCTGCAAAAGTCATCCCAAGGGGAGCGCAAAAGTACAACAACAACGCTGCATCCTCCTCTTTTTCCTGGGACTATCCCTAACCCTAGGCTGCTTTACTGCCTCCTCTTACTCTTACAGTCAGGGTTAGGGTTAGGCTTAGGCTTAGGGCTTCTTAAACATGGAAAATCTTACCTCAAGGAGCACTTTACCTCTAAAAGTCATCCCAACTGCAGCATAAAATTACCACAACAATGCTGCCTCCACCTGTTTTTCCCTGAGACAATGCCCAACCGTGGGCTGATTTACCTGCCTAGGCTTGGAGTTAGGCTTCTGCCTAGTGTTGAGCCTTCTCTTAGGGTTAGGTTTAGGGTTTAGGGTTGGGCTTGGGTTTAGGGTTTGGTATACGGTTAGGGTTAGGGTAAGCGCTTGTGTTAGGGTTGGGTTTATGGTTAGGTATAGAGTTAGGGTTTAGGGTTAGGGTTTAGAATTAGGGTTAGCGTTAGGGTAAGGTTTAGGCTTAGGTTTAGGGTTAGGGGTAAGAGTAAGGTTAGGGTAAGGGTTAAGGTTACTGTTAGGGTTACCGTTAAGTTTTGGGTAATGTTAAGGGTTTCTTAAGCTAGGAAAATCTCACTTCCAGGAACCATTCAACTCTAAAATTCATCCCAAGGACACCGCTAAATTTCCACAACGAGGCTGCCTCAACCTCTTTTTCCTTGGAACCATCCCTAACCCTGGGCTGATTTACCTGCCTAGGGTTAGGCTTTGGATTAGGGTTAGGGTTAGGATAAGGTTAGAGTTAGGGTTGGGGTTAGGGTTAGAGGTAGGGTTTGCCTTAGGGTTAGGGTTAGGATTAGGGTTTAGTTTAGGTTTAGGGTCAGGGTAAGGGTAAGCGTTAGGGCTGGGGTTAGGTTTTATCGTGTTCTTTAGGGTTAAGGATTAGGGTTAGCGTTAGCGTTTACGGTTACGGTTAGGGTTAGATTTAGGTTTAGGGTTAAGGCTGGAGTTAGGATTAGGGTTCAGCTTAGTGTTAGGGTTTGGGTGAAGGATAGTGTTAGTGTTAGGAATAGGGTTAGGGTTTCTTAAACCAGGAAAATCTCCCGTCAAGGAACGCTTCAACAACAAATGTCATCTCAAGAGGAGCGCAAAAGTACCTCAACAAGGCTTCCTCCCCCTCTTTTTTCTGGGGACCGTTCCTAACCCTAGCCTGATTTACCTGCCTCCAGTAAGGGTTAGGGTAAGTGTTATGCCTAGGGTGAGGGTTTTTTAAACTAGGCATCCCTGAGTTGAAAGAATACTGCAGCTGCAAAAGGCATCCCAAGGGGAGTGCAAAAGTGCCTCAACATGGTGGCCCCTTCTGCTTTTATCCTTGGGACCATCGCCAACACTCGGCTGATTAAGCTCCCTCGGGTCAGGGTCAGGGTTAGGGTTAAGGTTAGGATTAGAGTTAGGGTTAGGTTTAAGGTTAGGGTTAGGTTTAGGTCTAGGTCTAGGGTTAGAGTTAGGGTCAGGTTAGGGTTAGGGTTAGGGTTAGGCTTAGGGTTAGGGTTAGGGTTAGGGCTAGGGATTGGTTTAGGTTTAGTCTTTAGGCTTAGAGTTAGGGTTAGAATTAGGGTTAGGGTTTCTTAAACCAGAAAAATCTTACCTGAAGGAACACTTCAGCTGCAAAAGTCATCCCAAGGGGAGCGCAAAAGTACAACAACAACGCTGCATCCTCCTCTTTTTCCTGGGACTATCCCTAACCCTAGGCTGCTTTACTGCCTCCTCTTACTCTTACAGTCAGGGTTAGGGTTAGGCTTAGGCTTAGGGCTTCTTAAACATGGAAAATCTTACCTCAAGGAGCACTTTACCTCTAAAAGTCATCCCAACTGCAGCATAAAATTACCACAACAATGCTGCCTCCACCTGTTTTTCCCTGAGACAATGCCCAACCGTGGGCTGATTTACCTGCCTAGGCTTGGAGTTAGGCTTCTGCCTAGTGTTGAGCCTTCTCTTAGGGTTAGGTTTAGGGTTTAGGGTTGGGCTTGGGTTTAGGGTTTGGTATACGGTTAGGGTTAGGGTAAGCGCTTGTGTTAGGGTTGGGTTTATGGTTAGGTATAGAGTTAGGGTTTAGGGTTAGGGTTTAGGATTAGGGTTAGCGTTAGGGTAAGGTTTAGGCTTAGGTTTAGGGTTAGGGGTAAGAGTAAGGTTAGGGTAAGGGTTAAGGTTACTGTTAGGGTTACGGTTAAGTTTTGGGTAATGTTAAGGGTTTCTTAAGCTAGGAAAATCTCACTTCCACGAACCATTCAACTCTAAAATTCATCCCAAGGACACCGCAAAATTTCCACAACGAGGCTGCCTCAACCTCTTTTTCCTTGGAACCATCCCTAACCCTGGGCTGATTTACCTGCCTAGGGTTAGGCTTTGGATTAGGGTTAGGGTTAGGATAAGGTTAGAGTTAGGGTTGGGGTTAGGGTTAGAGGTAGGGTTTGCCTTAGGGTTAGGGTTAGGATTAGGGTTTAGTTTAGGTTTAGGGTCAGGGTAAGGGTAAGCGTTAGGGCTGGGGTTAGGTTTTATCGTGTTCTTTAGGGTTAAGGATTAGGGTTAGCGTTAGCGTTTACGGTTACGGTTAGGGTTAGATTTAGGTTTAGGGTTAAGGCTGGAGTTAGGATTAGGGTTCAGCTTAGTGTTAGGGTTTGGGTGAAGGATAGTGTTAGTGTTAGGAATAGGGTTAGGGTTTCTTAAACCAGGAAAATCTCCCGTCAAGGAACGCTTCAACAACAAATGTCATCTCAAGAGGAGCGCAAAAGTACCTCAACAAGGCTTCCTCCCCCTCTTTTTTCTGGGGTCCGTTCCTAACCCTAGCCTGATTTACCTGCCTCCAGTAAGGGTTAGGGTAAGGGTTATGCCTAGGGTGAGGGTTTTTTAAACTAGGCATCCCTGAGTTGAAAGAATACTGCAGCTGCAAAAGGCATCCCAAGGGGAGTGCAAAAGTGCCTCAACATGGTGGCCCCTTCTGCTTTTATCCTTGGGACCATCGCCAACACTCGGCTGATTAAGCTCCCTCGGGTCAGGGTCAGGGTTAGGGTTAAGGTTAGGATTAGAGTTAGGGTTAGGTTTAAGGTTAGGGTTAGGTTTAGGTCTAGGTCTAGGGTTAGGGTTAGGGCCAGGTTAGGGTTAGGGTTAGGGTTAGGCTTAGGGTTAGGGTTAGGGTTAGGGCTAGGGATTGGTTTAGGTTTAGTCTTTAGGCTTAGTGTTAGGGTTAGAATTAGGGTTAGGGTTTCTTAAACCAGAAAAATCTTACCTGAAGGAACACTTCAGCTGCAAAAGTCATCCCAAGGGGAGCGCAAAAGTACAACAACAACGCTGCATCCTCCTCTTTTTCCTGGGACTATCCCTAACCCTAGGCTGCTTTACTGCCTCCTCTTACTCTTACAGTCAGGGTTAGGGTTAGGCTTAGGCTTAGGGCTTCTTAAACATGGAAAATCTTACCTCAAGGAGCACTTTACCTCTAAAAGTCATCCCAACTGCAGCATAAAATTACCACAACAATGCTGCCTCCACCTGTTTTTCCCTGAGACAATGCCCAACCGTGGGCTGATTTACCTGCCTAGGCTTGGAGTTAGGCTTCTGCCTAGTGTTGAGCCTTCTCTTAGGGTTAGGTTTAGGGTTTAGGGTTGGGCTTGGGTTTAGGGTTTGGTATACGGTTAGGGTTAGGGTAAGCGCTTGTGTTAGGGTTGGGTTTATGGTTAGGTATAGAGTTAGGGTTAGGGTTAGGGTTTAGGATTAGGGTTAGCGTTAGGGTAAGGTTTAGGCTTAGGTTTAGGGTTAGGGGTAAGAGTAAGGTTAGGGTAAGGGTTAAGGTTACTGTTAGGGTTACGGTTAAGTTTTGGGTAATGTTAAGGGTTTCTTAAGCTAGGAAAATCTCACTTCCACGAACCATTCAACTCTAAAATTCATCCCAAGGACACCGCAAAATTTCCACAACGAGGCTGCCTCAACCTCTTTTTCCTTGGAACCATCCCTAACCCTGGGCTGATTTACCTGCCTAGGGTTAGGCTTTGGATTAGGGTTAGGGTTAGGATAAGGTTAGAGTTAGGGTTGGGGTTAGGGTTAGAGGTAGGGTTTGCCTTAGGGTTAGGGTTAGGATTAGGGTTTAGTTTAGGTTTAGGGTCAGGGTAAGGGTAAGCGTTAGGGCTGGGGTTAGGTTTTATCGTGTTCTTTAGGGTTAAGGATTAGGGTTAGCGTTAGCGTTTACGGTTACGGTTAGGGTTAGATTTAGGTTTAGGGTTAAGGCTGGAGTTAGGATTAGGGTTCAGCTTAGTGTTAGGGTTTGGGTGAAGGATAGTGTTAGTGTTAGGAATAGGGTTAGGGTTTCTTAAACCAGGAAAATCTCCCGTCAAGGAACGCTTCAACAACAAATGTCATCTCAAGAGGAGCGCAAAAGTACCTCAACAAGGCTTCCTCCCCGTCTTTTTTCTGGGGACCGTTCCTAACCCTAGCCTGATTTACCTGCCTCCAGTAAGGGTTAGGGTAAGGGTTACGCCTAGGGTGAGGGTTTTTTAAACTAGGCATCCCTGAGTTGAAAGAATACTGCAGCTGCAAAAGGCATCCCAAGGGGAGTGCAAAAGTGCCTCAACATGGTGGCCCCTTCTGCTTTTATCCTTGGGACCATCGCCAACACTCGGCTGATTAAGCTCCCTCGGGTCAGGGTCAGGGTTAGGGTTAAGGTTAGGATTAGAGTTAGGATTTAAGGTTAGGGTTAGGTTTAGGTCTAGGTCTAGGGTTAGGGTTAGGGTCAGGTTAGGGTTAGGGTTAGGGTTAGGCTTAGGGTTAGGGTTAGGGTTAGGGCTAGGGATTGGTTTAGGTTTAGTCTTTAGGCTTAGTGTTAGGGTTAGAATTAGGGTTAGGGTTTCTTAAACCAGAAAAATCTTACCTGAAGGAACACTTCAGCTGCAAAAGTCATCCCAAGGGGAGCGCAAAAGTACAACAACAACGCTGCATCCTCCTCTTTTTCCTGGGATGATCCCTAACCCTAGGCTGCTTTACTGCCTCCTCTTACTCTTACAGTCAGGGTTAGGGTTAGGCTTAGGCTTAGGGCTTCTTAAACATGGAAAATCTTACCTCAAGGAGCACTTTACCTCTAAAAGTCATCCCAACTGCAGCATAAAATTACCACAACAATGCTGCCTCCACCTGTTTTTCCCTGAGACAATGCCCAACCGTGGGCTGATTTACCTGCCTAGGCTTGGAGTTAGGCTTCTGCCTAGTGTTGAGCCTTCTCTTAGGGTTAGGTTTAGGGTTTAGGGTTGGGCTTGGGTTTAGGGTTTGGTATACGGTTAGGGTTAGGGTAAGCGCTTGTGTTAGGGTTGGGTTTATGGTTAGGTATAGAGTTAGGGTTTAGGGTTAGGGTTTAGGATTAGGGTTAGCGTTAGGGTAAGGTTTAGGCTTAGGTTTAGGGTTAGGGGTAAGAGTAAGGTTAGGGTAAGGGTTAAGGTTACTGTTAGGGTTACCGTTAAGTTTTGGGTAATGTTAAGGGTTTCTTAAGCTAGGAAAATCTCACTTCCAGGAACCATTCAACTCTAAAATTCATCCCAAGGACACCGCTAAATTTCCACAATGAGGCTGCCTCAACCTCTTTTTCCTTGGAACCATCCCTAACCCTGGGCTGATTTACCTGCCTAGGGTTAGGCTTTGGATTAGGGTTAGGGTTAGGATAAGGTTAGAGTTAGGGTTGGGGTTAGGGTTAGAGGTAGGGTTTGCCTTAGGGTTAGGGTTAGGATTAGGGTTTAGTTTAGGTTTAGGGTCAGGGTAAGGGTAAGCGTTAGGGCTGGGGTTAGGTTTTATCGTGTTCTTTAGGGTTAAGGATTAGGGTTAGCGTTAGCGTTTACGGTTACGGTTAGGGTTAGATTTAGGTTTAGGGTTAAGGCTGGAGTTAGGATTAGGGTTCAGCTTAGTGTTAGGGTTTGGGTGAAGGATAGTGTTAGTGTTAGGAATAGGGTTAGGGTTTCTTAAACCAGGAAAATCTCCCGTCAAGGAACGCTTCAACAACAAATGTCATCTCAAGAGGAGTGCAAAAGTACCTCAACAAGGCTTCCTCCCCCTCTTTTTTCTGGGGACCGTTCCTAACCCTAGCCTGATTTACCTGCCTCCAGTAAGGGTTAGGGTAAGGGTTATGCCTAGGGTGAGGGTTTTTTAAACTAGGCATCCCTGAGTTGAAAGAATACTGCAGCTGCAAAAGGCATCCCAAGGGGAGTGCAAAAGTGCCTCAACATGGTGGCCCCTTCTGCTTTTATCCTTGGGACCATCACCAACACTCGGCTGATTAAGCTCCCTCGGGTCAGGGTCAGGGTAAGGGTTAAGGTTAGGATTAGAGTTAGGGTTAGGTTTAAGGTTAGGGTTAGGTTTAGGTCTAGGTCTAGGGTTAGGGTTAGGGTCAGGTTAGGGTTAGGGTTAGGGTTAGGCTTAGGGTTAGGGTTAGGGTTAGGGCTAGGGATTGGTTTAGGTTTAGTCTTTAGGCTTAGTGTTAGGGTTAGAATTAGGGTTAGGGTTTCTTAAACCAGAAAAATCTTACCTGAAGGAACACTTCAGCTGCAAAAGTCATCCCAAGGGGAGCGCAAAAGTACAACAACAACGCTGCATCCTCCTCTTTTTCCTGGGACTATCCCTAACCCTAGGCTGCTTTACTGCCTCCTCTTACTCTTACAGTCAGGGTTAGGGTTAGGCTTAGGCTTAGGGCTTCTTAAACATGGAAAATCTTACCTCAAGGAGCACTTTACCTCTAAAAGTCATCCCAACTGCAGCATAAAATTACCACAACAATGCTGCCTCCACCTGTTTTTCCCTGAGACAATGCCCAACCGTGGGCTGATTTACCTGCCTAGGCTTGGAGTTAGGCTTCTGCCTAGTGTTGAGCCTTCTCTTAGGGTTAGGTTTAGGGTTTAGGGTTGGGCTTGGGTTTAGGGTTTGGTATACGGTTAGGGTTAGGGTAAGCGCTTGTGTTAGGGTTGGGTTTATGGTTAGGTATAGAGTTAGGGTTAGGGTTAGGGTTTAGGATTAGGGTTAGCGTTAGGGTAAGGTTTAGGCTTAGGTTTAGGGTTAGGGGTAAGAGTAAGGTTAGGGTAAGGGTTAAGGTTACTGTTAGGGTTACGGTTAAGTTTTGGGTAATGTTAAGGGTTTCTTAAGCTAGGAAAATCTCACTTCCACGAACCATTCAACTCTAAAATTCATCCCAAGGACACCGCAAAATTTCCACAACGAGGCTGCCTCAACCTCTTTTTCCTTGGAACCATCCCTAACCCTGGGCTGATTTACCTGCCTAGGGTTAGGCTTTGGATTAGGGTTAGGGTTAGGATAAGGTTAGAGTTAGGGTTGGGGTTAGGGTTAGAGGTAGGGTTTGCCTTAGGGTTAGGGTTAGGATTAGGGTTTAGTTTAGGTTTAGGGTCAGGGTAAGGGTAAGCGTTAGGGCTGGGGTTAGGTTTTATCGTGTTCTTTAGGGTTAAGGATTAGGGTTAGCGTTAGCGTTTACGGTTACGGTTAGGGTTAGATTTAGGTTTAGGGTTAAGGCTGGAGTTAGGATTAGGGTTCAGCTTAGTGTTAGGGTTTGGGTGAAGGATAGTGTTAGTGTTAGGAATAGGGTTAGGGTTTCTTAAACCAGGAAAATCTCCCGTCAAGGAACGCTTCAACAACAAATGTCATCTCAAGAGGAGCGCAAAAGTACCTCAACAAGGCTTCCTCCCCCTCTTTTTTCTGGGGACCGTTCCTAACCCTAGCCTGATTTACCTGCCTCCAGTAAGGGTTAGGGTAAGGGTTACGCCTAGGGTGAGGGTTTTTTAAACTAGGCATCCCTGAGTTGAAAGAATACTGCAGCTGCAAAAGGCATCCCAAGGGGAGTGCAAAAGTGCCTCAACATGGTGGCCCCTTCTGCTTTTATCCTTGGGACCATCGCCAACACTCGGCTGATTAAGCTCCCTCGGGTCAGGGTCAGGGTTAGGGTTAAGGTTAGGATTAGAGTTAGGATTTAAGGTTAGGGTTAGGTTTAGGTCTAGGTCTAGGGTTAGGGTTAGGGTCAGGTTAGGGTTAGGGTTAGGGTTAGGCTTAGGGTTAGGGTTAGGGTTAGGGCTAGGGATTGGTTTAGGTTTAGTCTTTAGGCTTAGTGTTAGGGTTAGAATTAGGGTTAGGGTTTCTTAAACCAGAAAAATCTTACCTGAAGGAACACTTCAGCTGCAAAAGTCATCCCAAGGGGAGCGCAAAAGTACAACAACAACGCTGCATCCTCCTCTTTTTCCTGGGATGATCCCTAACCCTAGGCTGCTTTACTGCCTCCTCTTACTCTTACAGTCAGGGTTAGGGTTAGGCTTAGGCTTAGGGCTTCTTAAACATGGAAAATCTTACCTCAAGGAGCACTTTACCTCTAAAAGTCATCCCAACTGCAGCATAAAATTACCACAACAATGCTGCCTCCACCTGTTTTTCCCTGAGACAATGCCCAACCGTGGGCTGATTTACCTGCCTAGGCTTGGAGTTAGGCTTCTGCCTAGTGTTGAGCCTTCTCTTAGGGTTAGGTTTAGGGTTTAGGGTTGGGCTTGGGTTTAGGGTTTGGTATACGGTTAGGGTTAGGGTAAGCGCTTGTGTTAGGGTTGGGTTTATGGTTAGGTATAGAGTTAGGGTGTAGGGTTAGGGTTTAGGATTAGGGTTAGCGTTAGGGTAAGGTTTAGGCTTAGGTTTAGGGTTAGGGGTAAGAGTAAGGTTAGGGTAAGGGTTAAGGTTACTGTTAGGGTTACCGTTAAGTTTTGGGTAATGTTAAGGGTTTCTTAAGCTAGGAAAATCTCACTTCCACGAACCATTCAACTCTAAAATTCATCCCAAGGACACCGCTAAATTTCCACAATGAGGCTGCCTCAACCTCTTTTTCCTTGGAACCATCCCTAACCCTGGGCTGATTTACCTGCCTAGGGTTAGGCTTTGGATTAGGGTTAGGGTTAGGATAAGGTTAGAGTTAGGGTTGGGGTTAGGGTTAGAGGTAGGGTTTGCCTTAGGGTTAGGGTTAGGATTAGGGTTTAGTTTAGGTTTAGGGTCAGGGTAAGGGTAAGCGTTAGGGCTGGGGTTAGGTTTTATCGTGTTCTTTAGGGTTGAGGATTAGTGTTAGCGTTAGCGTTTACGGTTACGGTTAGGGTTAGATTTAGGTTTAGGGTTAAGGCTGGAGTTAGGATTAGGGTTCAGCTTAGTGTTAGGGTTTGGGTGAAGGATAGTGTTAGTGTTAGGAATAGGGTTAGGGTTTCTTAAACCAGGAAAATCTCCCGTCAAGGAACGCTTCAACAACAAATGTCATCTCAAGAGGAGTGCAAAAGTACCTCAACAAGGCTTCCTCCCCCTCTTTTTTCTGGGGACCGTTCCTAACCCTAGCCTGATTTACCTGCCTCCAGTAAGGGTTAGGGTAAGGGTTATGCCTAGGGTGAGGGTTTTTTAAACTAGGCATCCCTGAGTTGAAAGAATACTGCAGCTGCAAAAGGCATCCCAAGGGGAGTGCAAAAGTGCCTCAACATGGTGGCCCCTTCTGCTTTTATCCTTGGGACCATCACCAACACTCGGCTGATTAAGCTCCCTCGGGTCAGGGTCAGGGTAAGGGTTAAGGTTAGGATTAGAGTTAGGGTTAGGTTTAAGGTTAGGGTTAGGTTTAGGTCTAGGTCTAGGGTTAGGGTTAGGGTCAGGTTAGGGTTAGGGTTAGGGTTAGGGTTAGGCTTAGGGTTAGGGTTAGGGTTAGGGCTAGGGATTGGTTTAGGTTTAGGGTTAGGGTTAGGCTTAGGGTTAGGGTTAGGGCTAGGGATTGGTTTAGGTTTAGTCTTTAGGCTTAGTGTTAGGGTTAGAATTAGGGTTAGGGTTTCTTAAACCAGAAAAATCTTACCTGAAGGAACACTTCAGCTGCAAAAGTCATCCCAAGGGGAGCGCAAAAGTACAACAACAACGCTGCATCCTCCTCTTTTTCCTGGGACTATCCCTAACCCTAGGCTGCTTTACTGCCTCCTCTTACTCTTACAGTCAGGGTTAGGGTTAGGCTTAGGCTTAGGGCTTCTTAAACATGGAAAATCTTACCTCAAGGAGCACTTTACCTCTAAAAGTCATCCCAACTGCAGCATAAAATTACCACAACAATGCTGCCTCCACCTGTTTTTCCCTGAGACAATGCCCAACCGTGGGCTGATTTACCTGCCTAGGCTTGGAGTTAGGCTTCTGCCTAGTGTTGAGCCTTCTCTTAGGGTTAGGTTTAGGGTTTAGGGTTGGGCTTGGGTTTAGGGTTTGGTATACGGTTAGGGTTAGGGTAAGCGCTTGTGTTAGGGTTGGGTTTATGGTTAGGTATAGAGTTAGGGTTAGGGTTAGGGTTTAGGATTAGGGTTAGCGTTAGGGTAAGGTTTAGGCTTAGGTTTAGGGTTAGGGGTAAGAGTAAGGTTAGGGTAAGGGTTAAGGTTACTGTTAGGGTTACGGTTAAGTTTTGGGTAATGTTAAGGGTTTCTTAAGCTAGGAAAATCTCACTTCCACGAACCATTCAACTCTAAAATTCATCCCAAGGACACCGCAAAATTTCCACAACGAGGCTGCCTCAACCTCTTTTTCCTTGGAACCATCCCTAACCCTGGGCTGATTTACCTGCCTAGGGTTAGGCTTTGGATTAGGGTTAGGGTTAGGATAAGGTTAGAGTTAGGGTTGGGGTTAGGGTTAGAGGTAGGGTTTGCCTTAGGGTTAGGGTTAGGATTAGGGTTTAGTTTAGGTTTAGGGTCAGGGTAAGGGTAAGCGTTAGGGCTGGGGTTAGGTTTTATCGTGTTCTTTAGGGTTAAGGATTAGGGTTAGCGTTAGCGTTTACGGTTACGGTTAGGGTTAGATTTAGGTTTAGGGTTAAGGCTGGAGTTAGGATTAGGGTTCAGCTTAGTGTTAGGGTTTGGGTGAAGGATAGTGTTAGTGTTAGGAATAGGGTTAGGGTTTCTTAAACCAGGAAAATCTCCCGTCAAGGAACGCTTCAACAACAAATGTCATCTCAAGAGGAGCGCAAAAGTACCTCAACAAGGCTTCCTCCCCGTCTTTTTTCTGGGGACCGTTCCTAACCCTAGCCTGATTTACCTGCCTCCAGTAAGGGTTAGGGTAAGGGTTACGCCTAGGGTGAGGGTTTTTTAAACTAGGCATCCCTGAGTTGAAAGAATACTGCAGCTGCAAAAGGCATCCCAAGGGGAGTGCAAAAGTGCCTCAACATGGTGGCCCCTTCTGCTTTTATCCTTGGGACCATCGCCAACACTCGGCTCATTTAGCTCCCTCGGGTCAGCGTCAGGGTTAGGGTTAAGGTTAGGATTAGAGTTAGGGTTAGGTTTAAGGTTAGGGTTAGGTTTAGGTCTAGGTCTAGGGTTAGGGTTAGGGTCAGGTTAGGGTTAGGGTTAGGGTTAGGCTTAGGGTTAGGGTTAGGGTTAGGGCTAGGGATTGGTTTAGGTTTAGTCTTTAGGCTTAGAGTTAGGGTTAGAATTAGGGTTAGGGTTTCTTAAACCAGAAAAATCTTACCTGAAGGAACACTTCAGCTGCAAAAGTCATCCCAAGGGGAGCGCAAAAGTACAACAACAACGCTGCATCCTCCTCTTTTTCCTGGGACTATCCCTAACCCTAGGCTGCTTTACTGCCTCCTCTTACTCTTACAGTCAGGGTTAGGGTTAGGCTTAGGCTTAGGGCTTCTTAAACATGGAAAATCTTACCTCAAGGAGCACTTTACCTCTAAAAGTCATCCCAACTGCAGCATAAAATTACCACAACAATGCTGCCTCCACCTGTTTTTCCCTGAGACAATGCCCAACCGTGGGCTGATTTACCTGCCTAGGCTTGGAGTTAGGCTTCTGCCTAGTGTTGAGCCTTCTCTTAGGGTTAGGTTTAGGGTTTAGGGTTGGGCTTGGGTTTAGGGTTTGGTATACGGTTAGGGTTAGGGTAAGCGCTTGTGTTAGGGTTGGGTTTATGGTTAGGTATAGAGTTAGGGTTTAGGGTTAGGGTTTAGGATTAGGGTTAGCGTTAGGGTAAGGTTTAGGCTTAGGTTTAGGGTTAGGGGTAAGAGTAAGGTTAGGGTAAGGGTTAAGGTTACTGTTAGGGTTACCGTTAAGTTTTGGGTAATGTTAAGGGTTTCTTAAGCTAGGAAAATCTCACTTCCACGAACCATTCAACTCTAAAATTCATCCCAAGGACACCGCTATATTTCCACAACGAGGCTGCCTCAACCTCTTTTTCCTTGGAACCATCCCTAACCCTGGGCTGATTTACCTGCCTAGGGTTAGGCTTTGGATTAGGGTTAGGGTTAGGATAAGGTTAGAGTTAGGGTTGGGGTTAGGGTTAGAGGTAGGGTTTGCCTTAGGGTTAGGGTTAGGATTAGGGTTTAGTTTAGGTTTAGGGTCAGGGTAAGGGTAAGCGTTAGGGCTGGGGTTAGGTTTTATCGTGTTCTTTAGGGTTAAGGATTAGGGTTAGCGTTAGCGTTTACGGTTACGGTTAGGGTTAGATTTAGGTTTAGGGTTAAGGCTGGAGTTAGGATTAGGGTTCAGCTTAGTGTTAGGGTTTGGGTGAAGGATAGTGTTAGTGTTAGGAATAGGGTTAGGGTTTCTTAAACCAGGAAAATCTCCCGTCAAGGAACGCTTCAACAACAAATGTCATCTCAAGAGGAGTGCAAAAGTACCTCAACAAGGCTTCCTCCCCCTCTTTTTTCTGGGGTCCGTTCCTAACCCTAGCCTGATTTACCTGCCTCCAGTAAGGGTTAGGGTAAGGGTTATGCCTAGGGTGAGGGTTTTTTAAACTAGGCATCCCTGAGTTGAAAGAATACTGCAGCTGCAAAAGGCATCCCAAGGGGAGTGCAAAAGTGCCTCAACATGGTGGCCCCTTCTGCTTTTATCCTTGGGACCATCGCCAACACTCGGCTGATTAAGCTCCCTCGGGTCAGGGTCAGGGTTAGGGTTAAGGTTAGGATTAGAGTTAGGGTTAGGTTTAAGGTTAGGGTTAGGTTTAGGTCTAGGTCTAGGGTTAGGGTTAGAGCCATGTTAGGGTTAGGGTTAGGCTTAGGGTTAGGGTTAGGGTTAGGGTTAGGGCTAGGGATTGGTTTAGGTTTAGTCTTTAGGCTTAGTGTTAGGGTTAGAATTAGGGTTAGGGTTTCTTAAACCAGAAAAATCTTACCTGAAGGAACACTTCAGCTGCAAAAGTCATCCCAAGGGGAGCGCAAAAGTACAACAACAACGCTGCATCCTCCTCTTTTTCCTGGGACTATCCCTAACCCTAGGCTGCTTTACTGCCTCCTCTTACTCTTACAGTCAGGGTTAGGGTTAGGCTTAGGCTTAGGGCTTCTTAAACATGGAAAATCTTACCTCAAGGAGCACTTTACCTCTAAAAGTCATCCCAACTGCAGCATAAAATTACCACAACAATGCTGCCTCCACCTGTTTTTCCCTGAGACAATGCCCAACCGTGGGCTGATTTACCTGCCTAGGCTTGGAGTTAGGCTTCTGCCTAGTGTTGAGCCTTCTCTTAGGGTTAGGTTTAGGGTTTAGGGTTGGGCTTGGGTTTAGGGTTTGGTATACGGTTAGGGTTAGGGTAAGCGCTTGTGTTAGGGTTGGGTTTATGGTTAGGTATAGAGTTAGGGTTAGGGTTAGGGTTTAGGATTAGGGTTAGCGTTAGGGTAAGGTTTAGGCTTAGGTTTAGGGTTAGGGGTAAGAGTAAGGTTAGGGTAAGGGTTAAGGTTACTGTTAGGGTTACCGTTAAGTTTTGGGTAATGTTAAGGGTTTCTTAAGCTAGGAAAATCTCACTTCCACGAACCATTCAACTCTAAAATTCATCCCAAGGACACCGCAAAATTTCCACAACGAGGCTGCCTCAACCTCTTTTTCCTTGGAACCATCCCTAACCCTGGGCTGATTTACCTGCCTAGGGTTAGGCTTTGGATTAGGGTTAGGGTTAGGATAAGGTTAGAGTTAGGGTTGGGGTTAGGGTTAGAGGTAGGGTTTGCCTTAGGGTTAGGGTTAGGATTAGGGTTTAGTTTAGGTTTAGGGTCAGGGTAAGGGTAAGCGTTAGGGCTGGGGTTAGGTTTTATCGTGTTCTTTAGGGTTAAGGATTAGGGTTAGCGTTAGCGTTTACGGTTACGGTTAGGGTTAGATTTAGGTTTAGGGTTAAGGCTGGAGTTAGGATTAGGGTTCAGCTTAGTGTTAGGGTTTGGGTGAAGGATAGTGTTAGTGTTAGGAATAGGGTTAGGGTTTCTTAAACCAGGAAAATCTCCCGTCAAGGAACGCTTCAACAACAAATGTCATCTCAAGAGGAGCGCAAAAGTACCTCAACAAGGCTTCCTCCCCGTCTTTTTTCTGGGGACCGTTCCTAACCCTAGCCTGATTTACCTGCCTCCAGTAAGGGTTAGGGTAAGGGTTACGCCTAGGGTGAGGGTTTTTTAAACTAGGCATCCCTGAGTTGAAAGAATACTGCAGCTGCAAAAGGCATCCCAAGGGGAGTGCAAAAGTGCCTCAACATGGTGGCCCCTTCTGCTTTTATCCTTGGGACCATCGCCAACACTCGGCTGATTAAGCTCCCTCGGGTCAGGGTCAGGGTTAGGGTTAAGGTTAGGATTAGAGTTAGGATTTAAGGTTAGGGTTAGGTTTAGGTCTAGGTCTAGGGTTAGGGTTAGGGTCAGGTTAGGGTTAGGGTTAGGGTTAGGCTTAGGGTTAGGGTTAGGGTTAGGGCTAGGGATTGGTTTAGGTTTAGTCTTTAGGCTTAGTGTTAGGGTTAGAATTAGGGTTAGGGTTTCTTAAACCAGAAAAATCTTACCTGAAGGAACACTTCAGCTGCAAAAGTCATCCCAAGGGGAGCGCAAAAGTACAACAACAACGCTGCATCCTCCTCTTTTTCCTGGGATGATCCCTAACCCTAGGCTGCTTTACTGCCTCCTCTTACTCTTACAGTCAGGGTTAGGGTTAGGCTTAGGCTTAGGGCTTCTTAAACATGGAAAATCTTACCTCAAGGAGCACTTTACCTCTAAAAGTCATCCCAACTGCAGCATAAAATTACCACAACAATGCTGCCTCCACCTGTTTTTCCCTGAGACAATGCCCAACCGTGGGCTGATTTACCTGCCTAGGCTTGGAGTTAGGCTTCTGCCTAGTGTTGAGCCTTCTCTTAGGGTTAGGTTTAGGGTTTAGGGTTGGGCTTGGGTTTAGGGTTTGGTATACGGTTAGGGTTAGGGTAAGCGCTTGTGTTAGGGTTGGGTTTATGGTTAGGTATAGAGTTAGGGTTTAGGGTTAGGGTTTAGGATTAGGGTTAGCGTTAGGGTAAGGTTTAGGCTTAGGTTTAGGGTTAGGGGTAAGAGTAAGGTTAGGGTAAGGGTTAAGGTTACTGTTAGGGTTACCGTTAAGTTTTGGGTAATGTTAAGGGTTTCTTAAGCTAGGAAAATCTCACTTCCACGAACCATTCAACTCTAAAATTCATCCCAAGGACACCGCTAAATTTCCACAATGAGGCTGCCTCAACCTCTTTTTCCTTGGAACCATCCCTAACCCTGGGCTGATTTACCTGCCTAGGGTTAGGCTTTGGATTAGGGTTAGGGTTAGGATAAGGTTAGAGTTAGGGTTGGGGTTAGGGTTAGAGGTAGGGTTTGCCTTAGGGTTAGGGTTAGGATTAGGGTTTAGTTTAGGTTTAGGGTCAGGGTAAGGGTAAGCGTTAGGGCTGGGGTTAGGTTTTATCGTGTTCTTTAGGGTTAAGGATTAGGGTTAGCGTTAGCGTTTACGGTTACGGTTAGGGTTAGATTTAGGTTTAGGGTTAAGGCTGGAGTTAGGATTAGGGTTCAGCTTAGTGTTAGGGTTTGGGTGAAGGATAGTGTTAGTGTTAGGAATAGGGTTAGGGTTTCTTAAACCAGGAAAATCTCCCGTCAAGGAACGCTTCAACAACAAATGTCATCTCAAGAGGAGTGCAAAAGTACCTCAACAAGGCTTCCTCCCCCTCTTTTTTTCTGGGGACCGTTCCTAACCCTAGCCTGATTTACCTGCCTCCAGTAAGGGTTAGGGTAAGGGTTATGCCTAGGGTGAGGGTTTTTTAAACTAGGCATCCCTGAGTTGAAAGAATACTGCAGCTGCAAAAGGCATCCCAAGGGGAGTGCAAAAGTGCCTCAACATGGTGGCCCCTTCTGCTTTTATCCTTGGGACCATCACCAACACTCGGCTGATTAAGCTCCCTCGGGTCAGGGTCAGGGTAAGGGTTAAGGTTAGGATTAGAGTTAGGGTTAGGTTTAAGGTTAGGGTTAGGTTTAGGTCTAGGTCTAGGGTTAGGGTTAGGGTCAGGTTAGGGTTAGGGTTAGGGTTAGGCTTAGGGTTAGGGTTAGGGTTAGGGCTAGGGATTGGTTTAGGTTTAGGGTTAGGGTTAGGCTTAGGGTTAGGGTTAGGGCTAGGGATTGGTTTAGGTTTAGTCTTTAGGCTTAGTGTTAGGGTTAGAATTAGGGTTAGGGTTTCTTAAACCAGAAAAATCTTACCTGAAGGAACACTTCAGCTGCAAAAGTCATCCCAAGGGGAGCGCAAAAGTACAACAACAACGCTGCATCCTCCTCTTTTTCCTGGGACTATCCCTAACCCTAGGCTGCTTTACTGCCTCCTCTTACTCTTACAGTCAGGGTTAGGGTTAGGCTTAGGCTTAGGGCTTCTTAAACATGGAAAATCTTACCTCAAGGAGCACTTTACCTCTAAAAGTCATCCCAACTGCAGCATAAAATTACCACAACAATGCTGCCTCCACCTGTTTTTCCCTGAGACAATGCCCAACCGTGGGCTGATTTACCTGCCTAGGCTTGGAGTTAGGCTTCTGCCTAGTGTTGAGCCTTCTCTTAGGGTTAGGTTTAGGGTTTAGGGTTGGGCTTGGGTTTAGGGTTTGGTATACGGTTAGGGTTAGGGTAAGCGCTTGTGTTAGGGTTGGGTTTATGGTTAGGTATAGAGTTAGGGTTAGGGTTAGGGTTTAGGATTAGGGTTAGCGTTAGGGTAAGGTTTAGGCTTAGGTTTAGGGTTAGGGGTAAGAGTAAGGTTAGGGTAAGGGTTAAGGTTACTGTTAGGGTTACGGTTAAGTTTTGGGTAATGTTAAGGGTTTCTTAAGCTAGGAAAATCTCACTTCCACGAACCATTCAACTCTAAAATTCATCCCAAGGACACCGCAAAATTTCCACAACGAGGCTGCCTCAACCTCTTTTTCCTTGGAACCATCCCTAACCCTGGGCTGATTTACCTGCCTAGGGTTAGGCTTTGGATTAGGGTTAGGGTTAGGATAAGGTTAGAGTTAGGGTTGGGGTTAGGGTTAGAGGTAGGGTTTGCCTTAGGGTTAGGGTTAGGATTAGGGTTTAGTTTAGGTTTAGGGTCAGGGTAAGGGTAAGCGTTAGGGCTGGGGTTAGGTTTTATCGTGTTCTTTAGGGTTAAGGATTAGGGTTAGCGTTAGCGTTTACGGTTACGGTTAGGGTTAGATTTAGGTTTAGGGTTAAGGCTGGAGTTAGGATTAGGGTTCAGCTTAGTGTTAGGGTTTGGGTGAAGGATAGTGTTAGTGTTAGGAATAGGGTTAGGGTTTCTTAAACCAGGAAAATCTCCCGTCAAGGAACGCTTCAACAACAAATGTCATCTCAAGAGGAGTGCAAAAGTACCTCAACAAGGCTTCCTCCCCGTCTTTTTTCTGGGGACCGTTCCTAACCCTAGCCTGATTTACCTGCCTCCAGTAAGGGTTAGGGTAAGGGTTACGCCTAGGGTGAGGGTTTTTTAAACTAGGCATCCCTGAGTTGAAAGAATACTGCAGCTGCAAAAGGCATCCCAAGGGGAGTGCAAAAGTGCCTCAACATGGTGGCCCCTTCTGCTTTTATCCTTGGGACCATCGCCAACACTCGGCTGATTAAGCTCCCTCGGGTCAGGGTCAGGGTTAGGGTTAAGGTTAGGATTAGAGTTAGGATTTAAGGTTAGGGTTAGGTTTAGGTCTAGGTCTAGGGTTAGGGTTAGGGTCAGGTTAGGGTTAGGGTTAGGGTTAGGCTTAGGGTTAGGGTTAGGGTTAGGGCTAGGGATTGGTTTAGGTTTAGTCTTTAGGCTTAGTGTTAGGGTTAGAATTAGGGTTAGGGTTTCTTAAACCAGAAAAATCTTACCTGAAGGAACACTTCAGCTGCAAAAGTCATCCCAAGGGGAGCGCAAAAGTACAACAACAACGCTGCATCCTCCTCTTTTTCCTGGGATGATCCCTAACCCTAGGCTGCTTTACTGCCTCCTCTTACTCTTACAGTCAGGGTTAGGGTTAGGCTTAGGCTTAGGGCTTCTTAAACATGGAAAATCTTACCTCAAGGAGCACTTTACCTCTAAAAGTCATCCCAACTGCAGCATAAAATTACCACAACAATGCTGCCTCCACCTGTTTTTCCCTGAGACAATGCCCAACCGTGGGCTGATTTACCTGCCTAGGCTTGGAGTTAGGCTTCTGCCTAGTGTTGAGCCTTCTCTTAGGGTTAGGTTTAGGGTTTAGGGTTGGGCTTGGGTTTAGGGTTTGGTATACGGTTAGGGTTAGGGTAAGCGCTTGTGTTAGGGTTGGGTTTATGGTTAGGTATAGAGTTAGGGTTAGGGTTAGGGTTTAGGATTAGGGTTAGCGTTAGGGTAAGGTTTAGGCTTAGGTTTAGGGTTAGGGGTAAGAGTAAGGTTAGGGTAAGGGTTAAGGTTACTGTTAGGGTTACCGTTAAGTTTTGGGTAATGTTAAGGGTTTCTTAAGCTAGGAAAATCTCACTTCCACGAACCATTCAACTCTAAAATTCATCCCAAGGACACCGCTAAATTTCCACAATGAGGCTGCCTCAACCTCTTTTTCCTTGGAACCATCCCTAACCCTGGGCTGATTTACCTGCCTAGGGTTAGGCTTTGGATTAGGGTTAGGGTTAGGATAAGGTTAGAGTTAGGGTTGGGGTTAGGGTTAGAGGTAGGGTTTGCCTTAGGGTTAGGGTTAGGATTAGGGTTTAGTTTAGGTTTAGGGTCAGGGTAAGGGTAAGCGTTAGGGCTGGGGTTAGGTTTTATCGTGTTCTTTAGGGTTAAGGATTAGGGTTAGCGTTAGCGTTTACGGTTACGGTTAGGGTTAGATTTAGGTTTAGGGTTAAGGCTGGAGTTAGGATTAGGGTTCAGCTTAGTGTTAGGGTTTGGGTGAAGGATAGTGTTAGTGTTAGGAATAGGGTTAGGGTTTCTTAAACCAGGAAAATCTCCCGTCAAGGAACGCTTCAACAACAAATGTCATCTCAAGAGGAGTGCAAAAGTACCTCAACAAGGCTTCCTCCCCCTCTTTTTTCTGGGGACCGTTCCTAACCCTAGCCTGATTTACCTGCCTCCAGTAAGGGTTAGGGTAAGGGTTATGCCTAGGGTGAGGGTTTTTTAAACTAGGCATCCCTGAGTTGAAAGAATACTGCAGCTGCAAAAGGCATCCCAAGGGGAGTGCAAAAGTGCCTCAACATGGTGGCCCCTTCTGCTTTTATCCTTGGGACCATCACCAACACTCGGCTGATTAAGCTCCCTCGGGTCAGGGTCAGGGTAAGGGTTAAGGTTAGGATTAGAGTTAGGGTTAGGTTTAAGGTTAGGGTTAGGTTTAGGTCTAGGTCTAGGGTTAGGGTTAGGGTCAGGTTAGGGTTAGGGTTAGGGTTAGGCTTAGGGTTAGGGTTAGGGTTAGGGCTAGGGATTGGTTTAGGTTTAGGGTTAGGGTTAGGCTTAGGGTTAGGGTTAGGGCTAGGGATTGGTTTAGGTTTAGTCTTTAGGCTTAGTGTTAGGGTTAGAATTAGGGTTAGGGTTTCTTAAACCAGAAAAATCTTACCTGAAGGAACACTTCAGCTGCAAAAGTCATCCCAAGGGGAGCGCAAAAGTACAACAACAACGCTGCATCCTCCTCTTTTTCCTGGGACTATCCCTAACCCTAGGCTGCTTTACTGCCTCCTCTTACTCTTACAGTCAGGGTTAGGGTTAGGCTTAGGCTTAGGGCTTCTTAAACATGGAAAATCTTACCTCAAGGAGCACTTTACCTCTAAAAGTCATCCCAACTGCAGCATAAAATTACCACAACAATGCTGCCTCCACCTGTTTTTCCCTGAGACAATGCCCAACCGTGGGCTGATTTACCTGCCTAGGCTTGGAGTTAGGCTTCTGCCTAGTGTTGAGCCTTCTCTTAGGGTTAGGTTTAGGGTTTAGGGTTGGGCTTGAGTTTAGGGTTTGGTATACGGTTAGGGTTAGGGTAAGCGCTTGTGTTAGGGTTGGGTTTATGGTTAGGTATAGAGTTAGGGTTAGGGTTAGGGTTTAGGATTAGGGTTAGCGTTAGGGTAAGGTTTAGGCTTAGGTTTAGGGTTAGGGGTAAGAGTAAGGTTAGGGTAAGGGTTAAGGTTACTGTTAGGGTTACCGTTAAGTTTTGGGTAATGTTAAGGGTTTCTTAAGCTAGGAAAATCTCACTTCCACGAACCATTCAACTCTAAAATTCATCCCAAGGACACCGCTAAATTTCCACAACGAGGCTGCCTCAACCTCTTTTTCCTTGGAACCATCCCTAACCCTGGGCTGATTTACCTGCCTAGGGTTAGGCTTTGGATTAGGGTTAGGGTTAGGATAAGGTTAGAGTTAGGGTTGGGGTTAGGGTTAGAGGTAGGGTTTGCCTTAGGGTTAGGGTTAGGATTAGGGTTTAGTTTAGGTTTAGGGTCAGGGTAAGGGTAAGCGTTAGGGCTGGGGTTAGGTTTTATCGTGTTCTTTAGGGTTAAGGATTAGGGTTAGCGTTAGCGTTTACGGTTACGGTTAGGGTTAGATTTAGGTTTAGGGTTAAGGCTGGAGTTAGGATTAGGGTTCAGCTTAGTGTTAGGGTTTGGGTGAAGGATAGTGTTAGTGTTAGGAATAGGGTTAGGGTTTCTTAAACCAGGAAAATCTCCCGTCAAGGAACGCTTCAACAACAAATGTCATCTCAAGAGGAGCGCAAAAGTACCTCAACAAGGCTTCCTCCCCGTCTTTTTTCTGGGGACCGTTCCTAACCCTAGCCTGATTTACCTGCCTCCAGTAAGGGTTAGGGTAAGGGTTACGCCTAGGGTGAGGGTTTTTTAAACTAGGCATCCCTGAGTTGAAAGAATACTGCAGCTGCAAAAGGCATCCCAAGGGGAGTGCAAAAGTGCCTCAACATGGTGGCCCCTTCTGCTTTTATCCTTGGGACCATCGCCAACACTCGGCTGATTAAGCTCCCTCGGGTCAGGGTCAGGGTTAGGGTTAAGGTTAGGATTAGAGTTAGGATTTAAGGTTAGGGTTAGGTTTAGGTCTAGGTCTAGGGTTAGGGTTAGGGTCAGGTTAGGGTTAGGGTTAGGGTTAGGCTTAGGGTTAGGGTTAGGGTTAGGGCTAGGGATTGGTTTAGGTTTAGTCTTTAGGCTTAGTGTTAGGGTTAGAATTAGGGTTAGGGTTTCTTAAACCAGAAAAATCTTACCTGAAGGAACACTTCAGCTGCAAAAGTCATCCCAAGGGGAGCGCAAAAGTACAACAACAACGCTGCATCCTCCTCTTTTTCCTGGGACTATCCCTAACCCTAGGCTGCTTTACTGCCTCCTCTTACTCTTACAGTCAGGGTTAGGGTTAGGCTTAGGCTTAGGGCTTCTTAAACATGGAAAATCTTACCTCAAGGAGCACTTTACCTCTAAAAGTCATCCCAACTGCAGCATAAAATTACCACAACAATGCTGCCTCCACCTGTTTTTCCCTGAGACAATGCCCAACCGTGGGCTGATTTACCTGCCTAGGCTTGGAGTTAGGCTTCTGCCTAGTGTTGAGCCTTCTCTTAGGGTTAGGTTTAGGGTTTAGGGTTGGGCTTGGGTTTAGGGTTTGGTATACGGTTAGGGTTAGGGTAAGCGCTTGTGTTAGGGTTGGGTTTATGGTTAGGTATAGAGTTAGGGTTAGGGTTAGGGTTTAGGATTAGGGTTAGCGTTAGGGTAAGGTTTAGGCTTAGGTTTAGGGTTAGGGGTAAGAGTAAGGTTAGGGTAAGGGTTAAGGTTACTGTTAGGGTTACCGTTAAGTTTTGGGTAATGTTAAGGGTTTCTTAAGCTAGGAAAATCTCACTTCCACGAACCATTCAACTCTAAAATTCATCCCAAGGACACCGCTAAATTTCCACAATGAGGCTGCCTCAACCTCTTTTTCCTTGGAACCATCCCTAACCCTGGGCTGATTTACCTGCCTAGGGTTAGGCTTTGGATTAGGGTTAGGGTTAGGATAAGGTTAGAGTTAGGGTTGGGGTTAGGGTTAGAGGTAGGGTTTGCCTTAGGGTTAGGGTTAGGATTAGGGTTTAGTTTAGGTTTAGGGTCAGGGTAAGGGTAAGCGTTAGGGCTGGGGTTAGGTTTTATCGTGTTCTTTAGGGTTAAGGATTAGGGTTAGCGTTAGCGTTTACGGTTACGGTTAGGGTTAGATTTAGGTTTAGGGTTAAGGCTGGAGTTAGGATTAGGGTTCAGCTTAGTGTTAGGGTTTGGGTGAAGGATAGTGTTAGTGTTAGGAATAGGGTTAGGGTTTCTTAAACCAGGAAAATCTCCCGTCAAGGAACGCTTCAACAACAAATGTCATCTCAAGAGGAGTGCAAAAGTACCTCAACAAGGCTTCCTCCCCCTCTTTTTTCTGGGGACCGTTCCTAACCCTAGCCTGATTTACCTGCCTCCAGTAAGGGTTAGGGTAAGGGTTATGCCTAGGGTGAGGGTTTTTTAAACTAGGCATCCCTGAGTTGAAAGAATACTGCAGCTGCAAAAGGCATCCCAAGGGGAGTGCAAAAGTGCCTCAACATGGTGGCCCCTTCTGCTTTTATCCTTGGGACCATCGCCAACACTCGGCTGATTAAGCTCCCTCGGGTCAGGGTCAGGGTAAGGGTTAAGGTTAGGATTAGAGTTAGGGTTAGGTTTAAGGTTAGGGTTAGGTTTAGGTCTAGGTCTAGGGTTAGGGTTAGGGTCAGGTTAGGGTTAGGGTTAGGGTTAGGCTTAGGGTTAGGGTTAGGGTTAGGGCTAGGGATTGGTTTAGGTTTAGGGTTAGGGTTAGGCTTAGGGTTAGGGTTAGGGCTAGGGATTGGTTTAGGTTTAGTCTTTAGGCTTAGTGTTAGGGTTAGAATTAGGGTTAGGGTTTCTTAAACCAGAAAAATCTTACCTGAAGGAACACTTCAGCTGCAAAAGTCATCCCAAGGGGAGCGCAAAAGTACAACAACAACGCTGCATCCTCCTCTTTTTCCTGGGACTATCCCTAACCCTAGGCTGCTTTACTGCCTCCTCTTACTCTTACAGTCAGGGTTAGGGTTAGGCTTAGGCTTAGGGCTTCTTAAACATGGAAAATCTTACCTCAAGGAGCACTTTACCTCTAAAAGTCATCCCAACTGCAGCATAAAATTACCACAACAATGCTGCCTCCACCTGTTTTTCCCTGAGACAATGCCCAACCGTGGGCTGATTTACCTGCCTAGGCTTGGAGTTAGGCTTCTGCCTAGTGTTGAGCCTTCTCTTAGGGTTAGGTTTAGGGTTTAGGGTTGGGCTTGGGTTTAGGGTTTGGTATACGGTTAGGGTTAGGGTAAGCGCTTGTGTTAGGGTTGGGTTTATGGTTAGGTATAGAGTTAGGGTTAGGGTTAGGGTTTAGGATTAGGGTTAGCGTTAGGGTAAGGTTTAGGCTTAGGTTTAGGGTTAGGGGTAAGAGTAAGGTTAGGGTAAGGGTTAAGGTTACTGTTAGGGTTACCGTTAAGTTTTGGGTAATGTTAAGGGTTTCTTAAGCTAGGAAAATCTCACTTCCACGAACCATTCAACTCTAAAATTCATCCCAAGGACACCGCTAAATTTCCACAACGAGGCTGCCTCAACCTCTTTTTCCTTGGAACCATCCCTAACCCTGGGCTGATTTACCTGCCTAGGGTTAGGCTTTGGATTAGGGTTAGGGTTAGGATAAGGTTAGAGTTAGGGTTGGGGTTAGGGTTAGAGGTAGGGTTTGCCTTAGGGTTAGGGTTAGGATTAGGGTTTAGTTTAGGTTTAGGGTCAGGGTAAGGGTAAGCGTTAGGGCTGGGGTTAGGTTTTATCGTGTTCTTTAGGGTTAAGGATTAGGGTTAGCGTTAGCGTTTACGGTTACGGTTAGGGTTAGATTTAGGTTTAGGGTTAAGGCTGGAGTTAGGATTAGGGTTCAGCTTAGTGTTAGGGTTTGGGTGAAGGATAGTGTTAGTGTTAGGAATAGGGTTAGGGTTTCTTAAATCAGGAAAATCTCCCGTCAAGGAACGCTTCAACAACAAATGTCATCTCAAGAGGAGCGCAAAAGTACCTCAACAAGGCTTCCTCCCCCTCTTTTTTCTGGGGACCGTTCCTAACCCTAGCCTGATTTACCTGCCTCCAGTAAGGGTTAGGGTAAGGGTTACGCCTAGGGTGAGGGTTTTTTAAACTAGGCATCCCTGAGTTGAAAGAATACTGCAGCTGCAAAAGGCATCCCAAGGGGAGTGCAAAAGTGCCTCAACATGGTGGCCCCTTCTGCTTTTATCCTTGGGACCATCGCCAACACTCGGCTGATTAAGCTCCCTCGGGTCAGGGTCAGGGTTAGGGTTAAGGTTAGGATTAGAGTTAGGATTTAAGGTTAGGGTTAGGTTTAGGTCTAGGTCTAGGGTTAGGGTTAGGGTCAGGTTAGGGTTAGGGTTAGGGTTAGGCTTAGGGTTAGGGTTAGGGTTAGGGCTAGGGATTGGTTTAGGTTTAGTCTTTAGGCTTAGTGTTAGGGTTAGAATTAGGGTTAGGGTTTCTTAAACCAGAAAAATCTTACCTGAAGGAACACTTCAGCTGCAAAAGTCATCCCAAGGGGAGCGCAAAAGTACAACAACAACGCTGCATCCTCCTCTTTTTCCTGGGATGATCCCTAACCCTAGGCTGCTTTACTGCCTCCTCTTACTCTTACAGTCAGGGTTAGGGTTAGGCTTAGGCTTAGGGCTTCTTAAACATGGAAAATCTTACCTCAAGGAGCACTTTACCTCTAAAAGTCATCCCAACTGCAGCATAAAATTACCACAACAATGCTGCCTCCACCTGTTTTTCCCTGAGACAATGCCCAACCGTGGGCTGATTTACCTGCCTAGGCTTGGAGTTAGGCTTCTGCCTAGTGTTGAGCCTTCTCTTAGGGTTAGGTTTAGGGTTTAGGGTTGGGCTTGGGTTTAGGGTTTGGTATACGGTTAGGGTTAGGGTAAGCGCTTGTGTTAGGGTTGGGTTTATGGTTAGGTATAGAGTTAGGGTTTAGGGTTAGGGTTTAGGATTAGGGTTAGCGTTAGGGTAAGGTTTAGGCTTAGGTTTAGGGTTAGGGGTAAGAGTAAGGTTAGGGTAAGGGTTAAGGTTACTGTTAGGGTTACCGTTAAGTTTTGGGTAATGTTAAGGGTTTCTTAAGCTAGGAAAATCTCACTTCCACGAACCATTCAACTCTAAAATTCATCCCAAGGACACCGCTAAATTTCCACAATGAGGCTGCCTCAACCTCTTTTTCCTTGGAACCATCCCTAACCCTGGGCTGATTTACCTGCCTAGGGTTAGGCTTTGGATTAGGGTTAGGGTTAGGATAAGGTTAGAGTTAGGGTTGGGGTTAGGGTTAGAGGTAGGGTTTGCCTTAGGGTTAGGGTTAGGATTAGGGTTTAGTTTAGGTTTAGGGTCAGGGTAAGGGTAAGCGTTAGGGCTGGGGTTAGGTTTTATCGTGTTCTTTAGGGTTAAGGATTAGGGTTAGCGTTAGCGTTTACGGTTACGGTTAGGGTTAGATTTAGGTTTAGGGTTAAGGCTGGAGTTAGGATTAGGGTTCAGCTTAGTGTTAGGGTTTGGGTGAAGGATAGTGTTAGTGTTAGGAATAGGGTTAGGGTTTCTTAAACCAGGAAAATCTCCCGTCAAGGAACGCTTCAACAACAAATGTCATCTCAAGAGGAGTGCAAAAGTACCTCAACAAGGCTTCCTCCCCCTCTTTTTTCTGGGGACCGTTCCTAACCCTAGCCTGATTTACCTGCCTCCAGTAAGGGTTAGGGTAAGGGTTATGCCTAGGGTGAGGGTTTTTTAAACTAGGCATCCCTGAGTTGAAAGAATACTGCAGCTGCAAAAGGCATCCCAAGGGGAGTGCAAAAGTGCCTCAACATGGTGGCCCCTTCTGCTTTTATCCTTGGGACCATCGCCAACACTCGGCTGATTAAGCTCCCTCGGGTCAGGGTCAGGGTAAGGGTTAAGGTTAGGATTAGAGTTAGGGTTAGGTTTAAGGTTAGGGTTAGGTTTAGGTCTAGGTCTAGGGTTAGGGTTAGGGTCAGGTTAGGGTTAGGGTTAGGGTTAGGCTTAGGGTTAGGGTTAGGGTTAGGGCTAGGGATTGGTTTAGGTTTAGGGTTAGGGTTAGGCTTAGGGTTAGGGTTAGGGCTAGGGATTGGTTTAGGTTTAGTCTTTAGGCTTAGTGTTAGGGTTAGAATTAGGGTTAGGGTTTCTTAAACCAGAAAAATCTTACCTGAAGGAACACTTCAGCTGCAAAAGTCATCCCAAGGGGAGCGCAAAAGTACAACAACAACGCTGCATCCTCCTCTTTTTCCTGGGACTATCCCTAACCCTAGGCTGCTTTACTGCCTCCTCTTACTCTTACAGTCAGGGTTAGGGTTAGGCTTAGGCTTAGGGCTTCTTAAACATGGAAAATCTTACCTCAAGGAGCACTTTACCTCTAAAAGTCATCCCAACTGCAGCATAAAATTACCACAACAATGCTGCCTCCACCTGTTTTTCCCTGAGACAATGCCCAACCGTGGGCTGATTTACCTGCCTAGGCTTGGAGTTAGGCTTCTGCCTAGTGTTGAGCCTTCTCTTAGGGTTAGGTTTAGGGTTTAGGGTTGGGCTTGGGTTTAGGGTTTGGTATACGGTTAGGGTTAGGGTAAGCGCTTGTGTTAGGGTTGGGTTTATGGTTAGGTATAGAGTTAGGGTTAGGGTTAGGGTTTAGGATTAGGGTTAGCGTTAGGGTAAGGTTTAGGCTTAGGTTTAGGGTTAGGGGTAAGAGTAAGGTTAGGGTAAGGGTTAAGGTTACTGTTAGGGTTACCGTTAAGTTTTGGGTAATGTTAAGGGTTTCTTAAGCTAGGAAAATCTCACTTCCACGAACCATTCAACTCTAAAATTCATCCCAAGGACACCGCTAAATTTCCACAACGAGGCTGCCTCAACCTCTTTTTCCTTGGAACCATCCCTAACCCTGGGCTGATTTACCTGCCTAGGGTTAGGCTTTGGATTAGGGTTAGGGTTAGGATAAGGTTAGAGTTAGGGTTGGGGTTAGGGTTAGAGGTAGGGTTTGCCTTAGGGTTAGGGTTAGGATTAGGGTTTAGTTTAGGTTTAGGGTCAGGGTAAGGGTAAGCGTTAGGGCTGGGGTTAGGTTTTATCGTGTTCTTTAGGGTTAAGGATTAGGGTTAGCGTTAGCGTTTACGGTTACGGTTAGGGTTAGATTTAGGTTTAGGGTTAAGGCTGGAGTTAGGATTAGGGTTCAGCTTAGTGTTAGGGTTTGGGTGAAGGATAGTGTTAGTGTTAGGAATAGGGTTAGGGTTTCTTAAATCAGGAAAATCTCCCGTCAAGGAACGCTTCAACAACAAATGTCATCTCAAGAGGAGCGCAAAAGTACCTCAACAAGGCTTCCTCCCCCTCTTTTTTCTGGGGACCGTTCCTAACCCTAGCCTGATTTACCTGCCTCCAGTAAGGGTTAGGGTAAGGGTTACGCCTAGGGTGAGGGTTTTTTAAACTAGGCATCCCTGAGTTGAAAGAATACTGCAGCTGCAAAAGGCATCCCAAGGGGAGTGCAAAAGTGCCTCAACATGGTGGCCCCTTCTGCTTTTATCCTTGGGACCATCGCCAACACTCGGCTGATTAAGCTCCCTCGGGTCAGGGTCAGGGTTAGGGTTAAGGTTAGGATTAGAGTTAGGATTTAAGGTTAGGGTTAGGTTTAGGTCTAGGTCTAGGGTTAGGGTTAGGGTCAGGTTAGGGTTAGGGTTAGGGTTAGGCTTAGGGTTAGGGTTAGGGTTAGGGCTAGGGATTGGTTTAGGTTTAGTCTTTAGGCTTAGTGTTAGGGTTAGAATTAGGGTTAGGGTTTCTTAAACCAGAAAAATCTTACCTGAAGGAACACTTCAGCTGCAAAAGTCATCCCAAGGGGAGCGCAAAAGTACAACAACAACGCTGCATCCTCCTCTTTTTCCTGGGATGATCCCTAACCCTAGGCTGCTTTACTGCCTCCTCTTACTCTTACAGTCAGGGTTAGGGTTAGGCTTAGGCTTAGGGCTTCTTAAACATGGAAAATCTTACCTCAAGGAGCACTTTACCTCTAAAAGTCATCCCAACTGCAGCATAAAATTACCACAACAATGCTGCCTCCACCTGTTTTTCCCTGAGACAATGCCCAACCGTGGGCTGATTTACCTGCCTAGGCTTGGAGTTAGGCTTCTGCCTAGTGTTGAGCCTTCTCTTAGGGTTAGGTTTAGGGTTTAGGGTTGGGCTTGGGTTTAGGGTTTGGTATACGGTTAGGGTTAGGGTAAGCGCTTGTGTTAGGGTTGGGTTTATGGTTAGGTATAGAGTTAGGGTTTAGGGTTAGGGTTTAGGATTAGGGTTAGCGTTAGGGTAAGGTTTAGGCTTAGGTTTAGGGTTAGGGGTAAGAGTAAGGTTAGGGTAAGGGTTAAGGTTACTGTTAGGGTTACCGTTAAGTTTTGGGTAATGTTAAGGGTTTCTTAAGCTAGGAAAATCTCACTTCCACGAACCATTCAACTCTAAAATTCATCCCAAGGACACCGCTAAATTTCCACAATGAGGCTGCCTCAACCTCTTTTTCCTTGGAACCATCCCTAACCCTGGGCTGATTTACCTGCCTAGGGTTAGGCTTTGGATTAGGGTTAGGGTTAGGATAAGGTTAGAGTTAGGGTTGGGGTTAGGGTTAGAGGTAGGGTTTGCCTTAGGGTTAGGGTTAGGATTAGGGTTTAGTTTAGGTTTAGGGTCAGGGTAAGGGTAAGCGTTAGGGCTGGGGTTAGGTTTTATCGTGTTCTTTAGGGTTAAGGATTAGGGTTAGCGTTAGCGTTTACGGTTACGGTTAGGGTTAGATTTAGGTTTAGGGTTAAGGCTGGAGTTAGGATTAGGGTTCAGCTTAGTGTTAGGGTTTGGGTGAAGGATAGTGTTAGTGTTAGGAATAGGGTTAGGGTTTCTTAAACCAGGAAAATCTCCCGTCAAGGAACGCTTCAACAACAAATGTCATCTCAAGAGGAGTGCAAAAGTACCTCAACAAGGCTTCCTCCCCCTCTTTTTTTCTGGGGACCGTTCCTAACCCTAGCCTGATTTACCTGCCTCCAGTAAGGGTTAGGGTAAGGGTTATGCCTAGGGTGAGGGTTTTTTAAACTAGGCATCCCTGAGTTGAAAGAATACTGCAGCTGCAAAAGGCATCCCAAGGGGAGTGCAAAAGTGCCTCAACATGGTGGCCCCTTCTGCTTTTATCCTTGGGACCATCGCCAACACTCGGCTGATTAAGCTCCCTCGGGTCAGGGTCAGGGTAAGGGTTAAGGTTAGGATTAGAGTTAGGGTTAGGTTTAAGGTTAGGGTTAGGTTTAGGTCTAGGTCTAGGGTTAGGGTTAGGGTCAGGTTAGGGTTAGGGTTAGGGTTAGGCTTAGGGTTAGGGTTAGGGTTAGGGCTAGGGATTGGTTTAGGTTTAGGGTTAGGGTTAGGCTTAGGGTTAGGGTTAGGGCTAGGGATTGGTTTAGGTTTAGTCTTTAGGCTTAGTGTTAGGGTTAGAATTAGGGTTAGGGTTTCTTAAACCAGAAAAATCTTACCTGAAGGAACACTTCAGCTGCAAAAGTCATCCCAAGGGGAGCGCAAAAGTACAACAACAACGCTGCATCCTCCTCTTTTTCCTGGGACTATCCCTAACCCTAGGCTGCTTTACTGCCTCCTCTTACTCTTACAGTCAGGGTTAGGGTTAGGCTTAGGCTTAGGGCTTCTTAAACATGGAAAATCTTACCTCAAGGAGCACTTTACCTCTAAAAGTCATCCCAACTGCAGCATAAAATTACCACAACAATGCTGCCTCCACCTGTTTTTCCCTGAGACAATGCCCAACCGTGGGCTGATTTACCTGCCTAGGCTTGGAGTTAGGCTTCTGCCTAGTGTTGAGCCTTCTCTTAGGGTTAGGTTTAGGGTTTAGGGTTGGGCTTGGGTTTAGGGTTTGGTATACGGTTAGGGTTAGGGTAAGCGCTTGTGTTAGGGTTGGGTTTATGGTTAGGTATAGAGTTAGGGTTAGGGTTAGGGTTTAGGATTAGGGTTAGCGTTAGGGTAAGGTTTAGGCTTAGGTTTAGGGTTAGGGGTAAGAGTAAGGTTAGGGTAAGGGTTAAGGTTACTGTTAGGGTTACCGTTAAGTTTTGGGTAATGTTAAGGGTTTCTTAAGCTAGGAAAATCTCACTTCCACGAACCATTCAACTCTAAAATTCATCCCAAGGACACCGCAAAATTTCCACAACGAGGCTGCCTCAACCTCTTTTTCCTTGGAACCATCCCTAACCCTGGGCTGATTTACCTGCCTAGGGTTAGGCTTTGGATTAGGGTTAGGGTTAGGATAAGGTTAGAGTTAGGGTTGGGGTTAGGGTTAGAGGTAGGGTTTGCCTTAGGGTTAGGGTTAGGATTAGGGTTTAGTTTAGGTTTAGGGTCAGGGTAAGGGTAAGCGTTAGGGCTGGGGTTAGGTTTTATCGTGTTCTTTAGGGTTAAGGATTAGGGTTAGCGTTAGCGTTTACGGTTACGGTTAGGGTTAGATTTAGGTTTAGGGTTAAGGCTGGAGTTAGGATTAGGGTTCAGCTTAGTGTTAGGGTTTGGGTGAAGGATAGTGTTAGTGTTAGGAATAGGGTTAGGGTTTCTTAAACCAGGAAAATCTCCCGTCAAGGAACGCTTCAACAACAAATGTCATCTCAAGAGGAGTGCAAAAGTACCTCAACAAGGCTTCCTCCCCGTCTTTTTTCTGGGGACCGTTCCTAACCCTAGCCTGATTTACCTGCCTCCAGTAAGGGTTAGGGTAAGGGTTACGCCTAGGGTGAGGGTTTTTTAAACTAGGCATCCCTGAGTTGAAAGAATACTGCAGCTGCAAAAGGCATCCCAAGGGGAGTGCAAAAGTGCCTCAACATGGTGGCCCCTTCTGCTTTTATCCTTGGGACCATCGCCAACACTCGGCTGATTAAGCTCCCTCGGGTCAGGGTCAGGGTTAGGGTTAAGGTTAGGATTAGAGTTAGGATTTAAGATTAGGGTTAGGTTTAGGTCTAGGTCTAGGGTTAGGGTTAGGGTCAGGTTAGGGTTAGGGTTAGGGTTAGGCTTAGGGTTAGGGTTAGGGTTAGGGCTAGGGATTGGTTTAGGTTTAGTCTTTAGGCTTAGTGTTAGGGTTAGAATTAGGGTTAGGGTTTCTTAAACCAGAAAAATCTTACCTGAAGGAACACTTCAGCTGCAAAAGTCATCCCAAGGGGAGCGCAAAAGTACAACAACAACGCTGCATCCTCCTCTTTTTCCTGGGATGATCCCTAACCCTAGGCTGCTTTACTGCCTCCTCTTACTCTTACAGTCAGGGTTAGGGTTAGGCTTAGGCTTAGGGCTTCTTAAACATGGAAAATCTTACCTCAAGGAGCACTTTACCTCTAAAAGTCATCCCAACTGCAGCATAAAATTACCACAACAATGCTGCCTCCACCTGTTTTTCCCTGAGACAATGCCCAACCGTGGGCTGATTTACCTGCCTAGGCTTGGAGTTAGGCTTCTGCCTAGTGTTGAGCCTTCTCTTAGGGTTAGGTTTAGGGTTTAGGGTTGGGCTTGGGTTTAGGGTTTGGTATACGGTTAGGGTTAGGGTAAGCGCTTGTGTTAGGGTTGGGTTTATGGTTAGGTATAGAGTTAGGGTTAGGGTTAGGGTTTAGGATTAGGGTTAGCGTTAGGGTAAGGTTTAGGCTTAGGTTTAGGGTTAGGGGTAAGAGTAAGGTTAGGGTAAGGGTTAAGGTTACTGTTAGGGTTACCGTTAAGTTTTGGGTAATGTTAAGGGTTTCTTAAGCTAGGAAAATCTCACTTCCACGAACCATTCAACTCTAAAATTCATCCCAAGGACACCGCTAAATTTCCACAATGAGGCTGCCTCAACCTCTTTTTCCTTGGAACCATCCCTAACCCTGGGCTGATTTACCTGCCTAGGGTTAGGCTTTGGATTAGGGTTAGGGTTAGGATAAGGTTAGAGTTAGGGTTGGGGTTAGGGTTAGAGGTAGGGTTTGCCTTAGGGTTAGGGTTAGGATTAGGGTTTAGTTTAGGTTTAGGGTCAGGGTAAGGGTAAGCGTTAGGGCTGGGGTTAGGTTTTATCGTGTTCTTTAGGGTTAAGGATTAGGGTTAGCGTTAGCGTTTACGGTTACGGTTAGGGTTAGATTTAGGTTTAGGGTTAAGGCTGGAGTTAGGATTAGGGTTCAGCTTAGTGTTAGGGTTTGGGTGAAGGATAGTGTTAGTGTTAGGAATAGGGTTAGGGTTTCTTAAACCAGGAAAATCTCCCGTCAAGGAACGCTTCAACAACAAATGTCATCTCAAGAGGAGTGCAAAAGTACCTCAACAAGGCTTCCTCCCCCTCTTTGTTCTGGGGACCGTTCCTAACCCTAGCCTGATTTACCTGCCTCCAGTAAGGGTTAGGGTAAGGGTTATGCCTAGGGTGAGGGTTTTTTAAACTAGGCATCCCTGAGTTGAAAGAATACTGCAGCTGCAAAAGGCATCCCAAGGGGAGTGCAAAAGTGCCTCAACATGGTGGCCCCTTCTGCTTTTATCCTTGGGACCATCACCAACACTCGGCTGATTAAGCTCCCTCGGGTCAGGGTCAGGGTAAGGGTTAAGGTTAGGATTAGAGTTAGGGTTAGGTTTAAGGTTAGGGTTAGGTTTAGGTCTAGGTCTAGGGTTAGGGTTAGGGTCAGGTTAGGGTTAGGGTTAGGGTTAGGCTTAGGGTTAGGGTTAGGGTTAGGGCTAGGGATTGGTTTAGGTTTAGGGTTAGGGTTAGGCTTAGGGTTAGGGTTAGGGCTAGGGATTGGTTTAGGTTTAGTCTTTAGGCTTAGTGTTAGGGTTAGAATTAGGGTTAGGGTTTCTTAAACCAGAAAAATCTTACCTGAAGGAACACTTCAGCTGCAAAAGTCATCCCAAGGGGAGCGCAAAAGTACAACAACAACGCTGCATCCTCCTCTTTTTCCTGGGACTATCCCTAACCCTAGGCTGCTTTACTGCCTCCTCTTACTCTTACAGTCAGGGTTAGGGTTAGGCTTAGGCTTAGGGCTTCTTAAACATGGAAAATCTTACCTCAAGGAGCACTTTACCTCTAAAAGTCATCCCAACTGCAGCATAAAATTACCACAACAATGCTGCCTCCACCTGTTTTTCCCTGAGACAATGCCCAACCGTGGGCTGATTTACCTGCCTAGGCTTGGAGTTAGGCTTCTGCCTAGTGTTGAGCCTTCTCTTAGGGTTAGGTTTAGGGTTTAGGGTTGGGCTTGAGTTTAGGGTTTGGTATACGGTTAGGGTTAGGGTAAGCGCTTGTGTTAGGGTTGGGTTTATGGTTAGGTATAGAGTTAGGGTTAGGGTTAGGGTTTAGGATTAGGGTTAGCGTTAGGGTAAGGTTTAGGCTTAGGTTTAGGGTTAGGGGTAAGAGTAAGGTTAGGGTAAGGGTTAAGGTTACTGTTAGGGTTACCGTTAAGTTTTGGGTAATGTTAAGGGTTTCTTAAGCTAGGAAAATCTCACTTCCACGAACCATTCAACTCTAAAATTCATCCCAAGGACACCGCTAAATTTCCACAACGAGGCTGCCTCAACCTCTTTTTCCTTGGAACCATCCCTAACCCTGGGCTGATTTACCTGCCTAGGGTTAGGCTTTGGATTAGGGTTAGGGTTAGGATAAGGTTAGAGTTAGGGTTGGGGTTAGGGTTAGAGGTAGGGTTTGCCTTAGGGTTAGGGTTAGGATTAGGGTTTAGTTTAGGTTTAGGGTCAGGGTAAGGGTAAGCGTTAGGGCTGGGGTTAGGTTTTATCGTGTTCTTTAGGGTTAAGGATTAGGGTTAGCGTTAGCGTTTACGGTTACGGTTAGGGTTAGATTTAGGTTTAGGGTTAAGGCTGGAGTTAGGATTAGGGTTCAGCTTAGTGTTAGGGTTTGGGTGAAGGATAGTGTTAGTGTTAGGAATAGGGTTAGGGTTTCTTAAACCAGGAAAATCTCCCGTCAAGGAACGCTTCAACAACAAATGTCATCTCAAGAGGAGCGCAAAAGTACCTCAACAAGGCTTCCTCCCCGTCTTTTTTCTGGGGACCGTTCCTAACCCTAGCCTGATTTACCTGCCTCCAGTAAGGGTTAGGGTAAGGGTTACGCCTAGGGTGAGGGTTTTTTAAACTAGGCATCCCTGAGTTGAAAGAATACTGCAGCTGCAAAAGGCATCCCAAGGGGAGTGCAAAAGTGCCTCAACATGGTGGCCCCTTCTGCTTTTATCCTTGGGACCATCGCCAACACTCGGCTGATTAAGCTCCCTCGGGTCAGGGTCAGGGTTAGGGTTAAGGTTAGGATTAGAGTTAGGATTTAAGGTTAGGGTTAGGTTTAGGTCTAGGTCTAGGGTTAGGGTTAGGGTCAGGTTAGGGTTAGGGTTAGGGTTAGGCTTAGGGTTAGGGTTAGGGTTAGGGCTAGGGATTGGTTTAGGTTTAGTCTTTAGGCTTAGTGTTAGGGTTAGAATTAGGGTTAGGGTTTCTTAAACCAGAAAAATCTTACCTGAAGGAACACTTCAGCTGCAAAAGTCATCCCAAGGGGAGCGCAAAAGTACAACAACAACGCTTCATCCTCCTCTTTTTCCTGGGACTATCCCTAACCCTAGGCTGCTTTACTGCCTCCTCTTACTCTTACAGTCAGGGTTAGGGTTAGGCTTAGGCTTAGGGCTTCTTAAACATGGAAAATCTTACCTCAAGGAGCACTTTACCTCTAAAAGTCATCCCAACTGCAGCATAAAATTACCACAACAATGCTGCCTCCACCTGTTTTTCCCTGAGACAATGCCCAACCGTGGGCTGATTTACCTGCCTAGGCTTGGAGTTAGGCTTCTGCCTAGTGTTGAGCCTTCTCTTAGGGTTAGGTTTAGGGTTTAGGGTTGGGCTTGGGTTTAGGGTTTGGTATACGGTTAGGGTTAGGGTAAGCGCTTGTGTTAGGGTTGGGTTTATGGTTAGGTATAGAGTTAGGGTTTAGGGTTAGGGTTTAGGATTAGGGTTAGCGTTAGGGTAAGGTTTAGGCTTAGGTTTAGGGTTAGGGGTAAGAGTAAGGTTAGGGTAAGGGTTAAGGTTACTGTTAGGGTTACCGTTAAGTTTTGGGTAATGTTAAGGGTTTCTTAAGCTAGGAAAATCTCACTTCCACGAACCATTCAACTCTAAAATTCATCCCAAGGACACCGCTAAATTTCCACAATGAGGCTGCCTCAACCTCTTTTTCCTTGGAACCATCCCTAACCCTGGGCTGATTTACCTGCCTAGGGTTAGGCTTTGGATTAGGGTTAGGGTTAGGATAAGGTTAGAGTTAGGGTTGGGGTTAGGGTTAGAGGTAGGGTTTGCCTTAGGGTTAGGGTTAGGATTAGGGTTTAGTTTAGGTTTAGGGTCAGGGTAAGGGTAAGCGTTAGGGCTGGGGTTAGGTTTTATCGTGTTCTTTAGGGTTAAGGATTAGGGTTAGCGTTAGCGTTTACGGTTACGGTTAGGGTTAGATTTAGGTTTAGGGTTAAGGCTGGAGTTAGGATTAGGGTTCAGCTTAGTGTTAGGGTTTGGGTGAAGGATAGTGTTAGTGTTAGGAATAGGGTTAGGGTTTCTTAAACCAGGAAAATCTCCCGTCAAGGAACGCTTCAACAACAAATGTCATCTCAAGAGGAGTGCAAAAGTACCTCAACAAGGCTTCCTCCCCCTCTTTTTTCTGGGGACCGTTCCTAACCCTAGCCTGATTTACCTGCCTCCAGTAAGGGTTAGGGTAAGGGTTATGCCTAGGGTGAGGGTTTTTTAAACTAGGCATCCCTGAGTTGAAAGAATACTGCAGCTGCAAAAGGCATCCCAAGGGGAGTGCAAAAGTGCCTCAACATGGTGGCCCCTTCTGCTTTTATCCTTGGGACCATCGCCAACACTCGGCTGATTAAGCTCCCTCGGGTCAGGGTCAGGGTAAGGGTTAAGGTTAGGATTAGAGTTAGGGTTAGGTTTAAGGTTAGGGTTAGGTTTAGGTCTAGGTCTAGGGTTAGGGTTAGGGTCAGGTTAGGGTTAGGGTTAGGGTTAGGCTTAGGGTTAGGGTTAGGGTTAGGGCTAGGGATTGGTTTAGGTTTAGGGTTAGGGTTAGGCTTAGGGTTAGGGTTAGGGCTAGGGATTGGTTTAGGTTTAGTCTTTAGGCTTAGTGTTAGGGTTAGAATTAGGGTTAGGGTTTCTTAAACCAGAAAAATCTTACCTGAAGGAACACTTCAGCTGCAAAAGTCATCCCAAGGGGAGCGCAAAAGTACAACAACAACGCTGCATCCTCCTCTTTTTCCTGGGACTATCCCTAACCCTAGGCTGCTTTACTGCCTCCTCTTACTCTTACAGTCAGGGTTAGGGTTAGGCTTAGGCTTAGGGCTTCTTAAACATGGAAAATCTTACCTCAAGGAGCACTTTACCTCTAAAAGTCATCCCAACTGCAGCATAAAATTACCACAACAATGCTGCCTCCACCTGTTTTTCCCTGAGACAATGCCCAACCGTGGGCTGATTTACCTGCCTAGGCTTGGAGTTAGGCTTCTGCCTAGTGTTGAGCCTTCTCTTAGGGTTAGGTTTAGGGTTTAGGGTTGGGCTTGGGTTTAGGGTTTGGTATACGGTTAGGGTTAGGGTAAGCGCTTGTGTTAGGGTTGGGTTTATGGTTAGGTATAGAGTTAGGGTTAGGGTTAGGGTTTAGGATTAGGGTTAGCGTTAGGGTAAGGTTTAGGCTTAGGTTTAGGGTTAGGGGTAAGAGTAAGGTTAGGGTAAGGGTTAAGGTTACTGTTAGGGTTACCGTTAAGTTTTGGGTAATGTTAAGGGTTTCTTAAGCTAGGAAAATCTCACTTCCACGAACCATTCAACTCTAAAATTCATCCCAAGGACACCGCAAAATTTCCACAACGAGGCTGCCTCAACCTCTTTTTCCTTGGAACCATCCCTAACCCTGGGCTGATTTACCTGCCTAGGGTTAGGCTTTGGATTAGGGTTAGGGTTAGGATAAGGTTAGAGTTAGGGTTGGGGTTAGGGTTAGAGGTAGGGTTTGCCTTAGGGTTAGGGTTAGGATTAGGGTTTAGTTTAGGTTTAGGGTCAGGGTAAGGGTAAGCGTTAGGGCTGGGGTTAGGTTTTATCGTGTTCTTTAGGGTTAAGGATTAGGGTTAGCGTTAGCGTTTACGGTTACGGTTAGGGTTAGATTTAGGTTTAGGGTTAAGGCTGGAGTTAGGATTAGGGTTCAGCTTAGTGTTAGGGTTTGGGTGAAGGATAGTGTTAGTGTTAGGAATAGGGTTAGGGTTTCTTAAATCAGGAAAATCTCCCGTCAAGGAACGCTTCAACAACAAATGTCATCTCAAGAGGAGCGCAAAAGTACCTCAACAAGGCTTCCTCCCCCTCTTTTTTCTGGGGACCGTTCCTAACCCTAGCCTGATTTACCTGCCTCCAGTAAGGGTTAGGGTAAGGGTTACGCCTAGGGTGAGGGTTTTTTAAACTAGGCATCCCTGAGTTGAAAGAATACTGCAGCTGCAAAAGGCATCCCAAGGGGAGTGCAAAAGTGCCTCAACATGGTGGCCCCTTCTGCTTTTATCCTTGGGACCATCGCCAACACTCGGCTGATTAAGCTCCCTCGGGTCAGGGTCAGGGTTAGGGTTAAGGTTAGGATTAGAGTTAGGATTTAAGGTTAGGGTTAGGTTTAGGTCTAGGTCTAGGGTTAGGGTTAGGGTCAGGTTAGGGTTAGGGTTAGGGTTAGGCTTAGGGTTAGGGTTAGGGTTAGGGCTAGGGATTGGTTTAGGTTTAGTCTTTAGGCTTAGTGTTAGGGTTAGAATTAGGGTTAGGGTTTCTTAAACCAGAAAAATCTTACCTGAAGGAACACTTCAGCTGCAAAAGTCATCCCAAGGGGAGCGCAAAAGTACAACAACAACGCTGCATCCTCCTCTTTTTCCTGGGATGATCCCTAACCCTAGGCTGCTTTACTGCCTCCTCTTACTCTTACAGTCAGGGTTAGGGTTAGGCTTAGGCTTAGGGCTTCTTAAACATGGAAAATCTTACCTCAAGGAGCACTTTACCTCTAAAAGTCATCCCAACTGCAGCATAAAATTACCACAACAATGCTGCCTCCACCTGTTTTTCCCTGAGACAATGCCCAACCGTGGGCTGATTTACCTGCCTAGGCTTGGAGTTAGGCTTCTGCCTAGTGTTGAGCCTTCTCTTAGGGTTAGGTTTAGGGTTTAGGGTTGGGCTTGGGTTTAGGGTTTGGTATACGGTTAGGGTTAGGGTAAGCGCTTGTGTTAGGGTTGGGTTTATGGTTAGGTATAGAGTTAGGGTTTAGGGTTAGGGTTTAGGATTAGGGTTAGCGTTAGGGTAAGGTTTAGGCTTAGGTTTAGGGTTAGGGGTAAGAGTAAGGTTAGGGTAAGGGTTAAGGTTACTGTTAGGGTTACCGTTAAGTTTTGGGTAATGTTAAGGGTTTCTTAAGCTAGGAAAATCTCACTTCCACGAACCATTCAACTCTAAAATTCATCCCAAGGACACCGCTAAATTTCCACAATGAGGCTGCCTCAACCTCTTTTTCCTTGGAACCATCCCTAACCCTGGGCTGATTTACCTGCCTAGGGTTAGGCTTTGGATTAGGGTTAGGGTTAGGATAAGGTTAGAGTTAGGGTTGGGGTTAGGGTTAGAGGTAGGGTTTGCCTTAGGGTTAGGGTTAGGATTAGGGTTTAGTTTAGGTTTAGGGTCAGGGTAAGGGTAAGCGTTAGGGCTGGGGTTAGGTTTTATCGTGTTCTTTAGGGTTAAGGATTAGGGTTAGCGTTAGCGTTTACGGTTACGGTTAGGGTTAGATTTAGGTTTAGGGTTAAGGCTGGAGTTAGGATTAGGGTTCAGCTTAGTGTTAGGGTTTGGGTGAAGGATAGTGTTAGTGTTAGGAATAGGGTTAGGGTTTCTTAAACCAGGAAAATCTCCCGTCAAGGAACGCTTCAACAACAAATGTCATCTCAAGAGGAGTGCAAAAGTACCTCAACAAGGCTTCCTCCCCCTCTTTTTTCTGGGGACCGTTCCTAACCCTAGCCTGATTTACCTGCCTCCAGTAAGGGTTAGGGTAAGGGTTATGCCTAGGGTGAGGGTTTTTTAAACTAGGCATCCCTGAGTTGAAAGAATACTGCAGCTGCAAAAGGCATCCCAAGGGGAGTGCAAAAGTGCCTCAACATGGTGGCCCCTTCTGCTTTTATCCTTGGGACCATCACCAACACTCGGCTGATTAAGCTCCCTCGGGTCAGGGTCAGGGTAAGGGTTAAGGTTAGGATTAGAGTTAGGGTTAGGTTTAAGGTTAGGGTTAGGTTTAGGTCTAGGTCTAGGGTTAGGGTTAGGGTCAGGTTAGGGTTAGGGTTAGGGTTAGGCTTAGGGTTAGGGTTAGGGTTAGGGCTAGGGATTGGTTTAGGTTTAGGGTTAGGGTTAGGCTTAGGGTTAGGGTTAGGGCTAGGGATTGGTTTAGGTTTAGTCTTTAGGCTTAGTGTTAGGGTTAGAATTAGGGTTAGGGTTTCTTAAACCAGAAAAATCTTACCTGAAGGAACACTTCAGCTGCAAAAGTCATCCCAAGGGGAGCGCAAAAGTACAACAACAACGCTGCATCCTCCTCTTTTTCCTGGGACTATCCCTAACCCTAGGCTGCTTTACTGCCTCCTCTTACTCTTACAGTCAGGGTTAGGGTTAGGCTTAGGCTTAGGGCTTCTTAAACATGGAAAATCTTACCTCAAGGAGCACTTTACCTCTAAAAGTCATCCCAACTGCAGCATAAAATTACCACAACAATGCTGCCTCCACCTGTTTTTCCCTGAGACAATGCCCAACCGTGGGCTGATTTACCTGCCTAGGCTTGGAGTTAGGCTTCTGCCTAGTGTTGAGCCTTCTCTTAGGGTTAGGTTTAGGGTTTAGGGTTGGGCTTGGGTTTAGGGTTTGGTATACGGTTAGGGTTAGGGTAAGCGCTTGTGTTAGGGTTGGGTTTATGGTTAGGTATAGAGTTAGGGTTAGGGTTAGGGTTTAGGATTAGGGTTAGCGTTAGGGTAAGGTTTAGGCTTAGGTTTAGGGTTAGGGGTAAGAGTAAGGTTAGGGTAAGGGTTAAGGTTACTGTTAGGGTTACCGTTAAGTTTTGGGTAATGTTAAGGGTTTCTTAAGCTAGGAAAATCTCACTTCCACGAACCATTCAACTCTAAAATTCATCCCAAGGACACCGCTAAATTTCCACAACGAGGCTGCCTCAACCTCTTTTTCCTTGGAACCATCCCTAACCCTGGGCTGATTTACCTGCCTAGGGTTAGGCTTTGGATTAGGGTTAGGGTTAGGATAAGGTTAGAGTTAGGGTTGGGGTTAGGGTTAGAGGTAGGGTTTGCCTTAGGGTTAGGGTTAGGATTAGGGTTTAGTTTAGGTTTAGGGTCAGGGTAAGGGTAAGCGTTAGGGCTGGGGTTAGGTTTTATCGTGTTCTTTAGGGTTAAGGATTAGGGTTAGCGTTAGCGTTTACGGTTACGGTTAGGGTTAGATTTAGGTTTAGGGTTAAGGCTGGAGTTAGGATTAGGGTTCAGCTTAGTGTTAGGGTTTGGGTGAAGGATAGTGTTAGTGTTAGGAATAGGGTTAGGGTTTCTTAAACCAGGAAAATCTCCCGTCAAGGAACGCTTCAACAACAAATGTCATCTCAAGAGGAGCGCAAAAGTACCTCAACAAGGCTTCCTCCCCGTCTTTTTTCTGGGGACCGTTCCTAACCCTAGCCTGATTTACCTGCCTCCAGTAAGGGTTAGGGTAAGGGTTACGCCTAGGGTGAGGGTTTTTTAAACTAGGCATCCCTGAGTTGAAAGAATACTGCAGCTGCAAAAGGCATCCCAAGGGGAGTGCAAAAGTGCCTCAACATGGTGGCCCCTTCTGCTTTTATCCTTGGGACCATCGCCAACACTCGGCTGATTAAGCTCCCTCGGGTCAGGGTCAGGGTTAGGGTTAAGGTTAGGATTAGAGTTAGGATTTAAGATTAGGGTTAGGTTTAGGTCTAGGTCTAGGGTTAGGGTTAGGGTCAGGTTAGGGTTAGGGTTAGGGTTAGGCTTAGGGTTAGGGTTAGGGTTAGGGCTAGGGATTGGTTTAGGTTTAGTCTTTAGGCTTAGTGTTAGGGTTAGAATTAGGGTTAGGGTTTCTTAAACCAGAAAAATCTTACCTGAAGGAACACTTCAGCTGCAAAAGTCATCCCAAGGGGAGCGCAAAAGTACAACAACAACGCTGCATCCTCCTCTTTTTCCTGGGACTATCCCTAACCCTAGGCTGCTTTACTGCCTCCTCTTACTCTTACAGTCAGGGTTAGGGTTAGGCTTAGGCTTAGGGCTTCTTAAACATGGAAAATCTTACCTCAAGGAGCACTTTACCTCTAAAAGTCATCCCAACTGCAGCATAAAATTACCACAACAATGCTGCCTCCACCTGTTTTTCCCTGAGACAATGCCCAACCGTGGGCTGATTTACCTGCCTAGGCTTGGAGTTAGGCTTCTGCCTAGTGTTGAGCCTTCTCTTAGGGTTAGGTTTAGGGTTTAGGGTTGGGCTTGGGTTTAGGGTTTGGTATACGGTTAGGGTTAGGGTAAGCGCTTGTGTTAGGGTTGGGTTTATGGTTAGGTATAGAGTTAGGGTTAGGGTTAGGGTTTAGGATTAGGGTTAGCGTTAGGGTAAGGTTTAGGCTTAGGTTTAGGGTTAGGGGTAAGAGTAAGGTTAGGGTAAGGGTTAAGGTTACTGTTAGGGTTACCGTTAAGTTTTGGGTAATGTTAAGGGTTTCTTAAGCTAGGAAAATCTCACTTCCACGAACCATTCAACTCTAAAATTCATCCCAAGGACACCGCTATATTTCCACAACGAGGCTGCCTCAACCTCTTTTTCCTTGGAACCATCCCTAACCCTGGGCTGATTTACCTGCCTAGGGTTAGGCTTTGGATTAGGGTTAGGGTTAGGATAAGGTTAGAGTTAGGGTTGGGGTTAGGGTTAGAGGTAGGGTTTGCCTTAGGGTTAGGGTTAGGATTAGGGTTTAGTTTAGGTTTAGGGTCAGGGTAAGGGTAAGCGTTAGGGCTGGGGTTAGGTTTTATCGTGTTCTTTAGGGTTAAGGATTAGGGTTAGCGTTAGCGTTTACGGTTACGGTTAGGGTTAGATTTAGGTTTAGGGTTAAGGCTGGAGTTAGGATTAGGGTTCAGCTTAGTGTTAGGGTTTGGGTGAAGGATAGTGTTAGTGTTAGGAATAGGGTTAGGGTTTCTTAAACCAGGAAAATCTCCCGTCAAGGAACGCTTCAACAACAAATGTCATCTCAAGAGGAGCGCAAAAGTACCTCAACAAGGCTTCCTCCCCCTCTTTGTTCTGGGGACCGTTCCTAACCCTAGCCTGATTTACCTGCCTCCAGTAAGGGTTAGGGTAAGGGTTACGCCTAGGGTGAGGGTTTTTTAAACTAGGCATCCCTGAGTTGAAAGAATACTGCAGCTGCAAAAGGCATCCCAAGGGGAGTGCAAAAGTGCCTCAACATGGTGGCCCCTTCTGCTTTTATCCTTGGGACCATCGCCAACACTCGGCTGATTAAGCTCCCTCGGGTCAGGGTCAGGGTTAGGGTTAAGGTTAGGATTAGAGTTAGGGTTTAAGGTTAGGGTTAGGTTAGGTCTAGGTCTAGGGTTAGGGTTAGGGTCAGGTTAGGGTTAGGGTTAGGGTTAGGCTTAGGGTTAGGGTTAGGGTTAGGGCTAGGGATTGGTTTAGGTTTAGTCTTTAGGCTTAGTGTTAGGGTTAGAATTAGGGTTAGGGTTTCTTAAACCAGAAAATTCTTACCTGAAGGAACACTTCAGCTGCAAAAGTCATCCCAAGGGGAGCGCAAAAGTACAACAACAACGCTGCATCCTCCTCTTTTTCCTGGGACTATCCCTAACCCTAGGCTGCTTTACTGCCTCCTCTTACTCTTACAGTCAGGGTTAGGGTTAGGCTTAGGCTTAGGGCTTCTTAAACATGGAAAATCTTACCTCAAGGAGCACTTTACCTCTAAAAGTCATCCCAACTGCAGCATAAAATTACCACAACAATGCTGCCTCCACCTGTTTTTCCCTGAGACAATGCCCAACCGTGGGCTGATTTACCTGCCTAGGCTTGGAGTTAGGCTTCTGCCTAGTGTTGAGCCTTCTCTTAGGGTTAGGTTTAGGGTTTAGGGTTGGGCTTGGGTTTAGGGTTTGGTATACGGTTAGGGTTAGGGTAAGCGCTTGTGTTAGGGTTGGGTTTATGGTTAGGTATAGAGTTAGGGTTTAGGGTTAGGGTTTAGGATTAGGGTTAGCGTTAGGGTAAGGTTTAGGCTTAGGTTTAGGGTTAGGGGTAAGAGTAAGGTTAGGGTAAGGGTTAAGGTTACTGTTAGGGTTACGGTTAAGTTTTGGGTAATGTTAAGGGTTTCTTAAGCTAGGAAAATCTCACTTCCACGAACCATTCAACTCTAAAATTCATCCCAAGGACACCGCAAAATTTCCACAACGAGGCTGCCTCAACCTCTTTTTCCTTGGAACCATCCCTAACCCTGGGCTGATTTACCTGCCTAGGGTTAGGCTTTGGATTAGGGTTAGGGTTAGGATAAGGTTAGAGTTAGGGTTGGGGTTAGGGTTAGAGGTAGGGTTTGCCTTAGGGTTAGGGTTAGGATTAGGGTTTAGTTTAGGTTTAGGGTCAGGGTAAGGGTAAGCGTTAGGGCTGGGGTTAGGTTTTATCGTGTTCTTTAGGGTTAAGGATTAGGGTTAGCGTTAGCGTTTACGGTTACGGTTAGGGTTAGATTTAGGTTTAGGGTTAAGGCTGGAGTTAGGATTAGGGTTCAGCTTAGTGTTAGGGTTTGGGTGAAGGATAGTGTTAGTGTTAGGAATAGGGTTAGGGTTTCTTAAACCAGGAAAATCTCCCGTCAAGGAACGCTTCAACAACAAATGTCATCTCAAGAGGAGTGCAAAAGTACCTCAACAAGGCTTCCTCCCCCTCTTTTTTCTGGGGACCGTTCCTAACCCTAGCCTGATTTACCTGCCTCCAGTAAGGGTTAGGGTAAGGGTTATGCCTAGGGTGAGGGTTTTTTAAACTAGGCATCCCTGAGTTGAAAGAATACTGCAGCTGCAAAAGGCATCCCAAGGGGAGTGCAAAAGTGCCTCAACATGGTGGCCCCTTCTGCTTTTATCCTTGGGACCATCGCCAACACTCGGCTGATTAAGCTCCCTCGGGTCAGGGTCAGGGTTAGGGTTAAGGTTAGGATTAGAGTTAGGATTTAAGGTTAGGGTTAGGTTTAGGTCTAGGTCTAGGGTTAGGGTTAGGGTCAGGTTAGGGTTAGGGTTAGGGTTAGGCTTAGGGTTAGGCTTAGGGTTAGGGCTAGGGGTTGGTTTAGGTTTAGTCTTTAGGCTTAGTGTTAGGGTTAGAGTTAGGGTTAGGGTTTCTTAAACCAGAAAAATCTTACCTGAAGGAACACTTCAGCTGCAAAAGTCATCCCAAGGGGAGCGCAAAAGTACAACAATAACGCTTCATCCTCCTCTTTTTCCTGGGACTATCCCTAACCCTAGGCTGCTTTACTGCCTCCTCTTACTCTTACAGTCAGGGTTAGGGTTAGGCTTAGGCTTAGGGCTTCTTAAACATGGAAAATCTTACCTCAAGGAGCACTTTACCTCTAAAAGTCATCCCAACTGCAGCATAAAATTACCACAACAATGCTGCCTCCACCTGTTTTTCCCTGAGACAATGCCCAACCGTGGGCTGATTTACCTGCCTAGGCTTGGAGTTAGGCTTCTGCCTAGTGTTGAGCCTTCTCTTAGGGTTAGGTTTAGGGTTTAGGGTTGGGCTTGGGTTTAGGGTTTGGTATACGGTTAGGGTTAGGGTAAGCGCTTGTGTTAGGGTTGGGTTTATGGTTAGGTATAGAGTTAGGGTTAGGGTTAGGGTTTAGGATTAGGGTTAGCGTTAGGGTAAGGTTTAGGCTTAGGTTTAGGGTTAGGGGTAAGAGTAAGGTTAGGGTAAGGGTTAAGGTTACTGTTAGGGTTACCGTTAAGTTTTGGGTAATGTTAAGGGTTTCTTAAGCTAGGAAAATCTCACTTCCACGAACCATTCAACTCTAAAATTCATCCCAAGGACACCGCAAAATTTCCACAACGAGGCTGCCTCAACCTCTTTTTCCTTGGAACCATCCCTAACCCTGGGCTGATTTACCTGCCTAGGGTTAGGCTTTGGATTAGGGTTAGGGTTAGGATAAGGTTAGAGTTAGGGTTGGGGTTAGGGTTAGAGGTAGGGTTTGCCTTAGGGTTAGGGTTAGGATTAGGGTTTAGTTTAGGTTTAGGGTCAGGGTAAGGGTAAGCGTTAGGGCTGGGGTTAGGTTTTATCGTGTTCTTTAGGGTTAAGGATTAGGGTTAGCGTTAGCGTTTACGGTTACGGTTAGGGTTAGATTTAGGTTTAGGGTTAAGGCTGGAGTTAGGATTAGGGTTCAGCTTAGTGTTAGGGTTTGGGTGAAGGATAGTGTTAGTGTTAGGAATAGGGTTAGGGTTTCTTAAACCAGGAAAATCTCCCGTCAAGGAACGCTTCAACAACAAATGTCATCTCAAGAGGAGCGCAAAAGTACCTCAACAAGGCTTCCTCCCCCTCTTTTTTCTGGGGACCGTTCCTAACCCTAGCCTGATTTACCTGCCTCCAGTAAGGGTTAGGGTAAGGGTTACGCCTAGGGTGAGGGTTTTTTAAACTAGGCATCCCTGAGTTGAAAGAATACTGCAGCTGCAAAAGGCATCCCAAGGGGAGTGCAAAAGTGCCTCAACATGGTGGCCCCTTCTGCTTTTATCCTTGGGACCATCGCCAACACTCGGCTGATTAAGCTCCCTCGGGTCAGGGTCAGGGTTAGGGTTAAGGTTAGGATTAGATTTAGGGTTTAAGGTTAGGGTTAGGTTAGGTCTAGGTCTAGGGTTAGGGTTAGGGTCAGGTTAGGGTTAGGGTTAGGGTTAGGCTTAGGGTTAGGGTTAGGGTTAGGGCTAGGGGTTGGTTTAGGTTTAGTCTTTAGGCTTAGTGTTAGGGTTAGAGTTAGGGTTAGGGTTTCTTAAACCAGAAAAATCTTACCTGAAGGAACACTTCAGCTGCAAAAGTCATCCCAAGGGGAGCGCAAAAGTACAACAACAACGCTGCATCCTCCTCTTTTTCCTGGGACTATCCCTAACCCTAGGCTGCTTTACTGCCTCCTCTTACTCTTACAGTCAGGGTTAGGGTTAGGCTTAGGCTTAGGGCTTCTTAAACATGGAAAATCTTACCTCAAGGAGCACTTTACCTCTAAAAGTCATCCCAACTGCAGCATAAAATTACCACAACAATGCTGCCTCCACCTGTTTTTCCCTGAGACAATGCCCAACCGTGGGCTGATTTACCTGCCTAGGCTTGGAGTTAGGCTTCTGCCTAGTGTTGAGCCTTCTCTTAGGGTTAGGTTTAGGGTTTAGGGTTGGGCTTGGGTTTAGGGTTTGGTATACGGTTAGGGTTAGGGTAAGCGCTTGTGTTAGGGTTGGGTTTATGGTTAGGTATAGAGTTAGGGTTAGGGTTAGGGTTTAGGATTAGGGTTAGCGTTAGGGTAAGGTTTAGGCTTAGGTTTAGGGTTAGGGGTAAGAGTAAGGTTAGGGTAAAGGTTAAGGTTAGGGTTAGGGTTACCGTTAAGTTTTGGGTAATGTTAAGGGTTTCTTAAGCTAGGAAAATCTCACTTCCACGAACCATTCAACTCTAAAATTCATCCCAAGGACACCGCAAAATTTCCACAACGAGGCTGCCTCAACCTCTTTTTCCTTGGAACCATCCCTAACCCTGGGCTGATTTACCTGCCTAGGGTTAGGCTTTGGATTAGGGTTAGGGTTAGGATAAGGTTAGAGTTAGGGTTGGGGTTAGGGTTAGAGGTAGGGTTTGCCTTAGGGTTAGGGTTAGGATTAGGGTTTAGTTTAGGTTTAGGGTCAGGGTAAGGGTAAGCGTTAGGGCTGGGGTTAGGTTTTATCGTGTTCTTTAGGGTTAAGGATTAGGGTTAGCGTTAGCGTTTACGGTTACGGTTAGGGTTAGATTTAGGTTTAGGGTTAAGGCTGGAGTTAGGATTAGGGTTCAGCTTAGTGTTAGGGTTTGGGTGAAGGATAGTGTTAGTGTTAGGAATAGGGTTAGGGTTTCTTAAACCAGGAAAATCTCCCGTCAAGGAACGCTTCAACAACAAATGTCATCTCAAGAGGAGTGCAAAAGTACCTCAACAAGGCTTCCTCCCCCTCTTTTTTCTGGGGACCGTTCCTAACCCTAGCCTGATTTACCTGCCTCCAGTAAGGGTTAGGGTAAGGGTTATGCCTAGGGTGAGGGTTTTTTAAACTAGGCATCCCTGAGTTGAAAGAATACTGCAGCTGCAAAAGGCATCCCAAGGGGAGTGCAAAAGTGCCTCAACATGGTGGCCCCTTCTGCTTTTATCCTTGGGACCATCGCCAACACTCGGCTGATTAAGCTCCCTCGGGTCAGGGTCAGGGTTAGGGTTAAGGTTAGGATTAGAGTTAGGATTTAAGGTTAGGGTTAGGTTTAGGTCTAGGTCTAGGGTTAGGGTTAGGGTCAGGTTAGGGTTAGGGTTAGGGTTAGGCTTAGGGTTAGGGTTAGGGTTAGGGCTAGGGATTGGTTTAGGTTTAGTCTTTAGGCTTAGTGTTAGGGTTAGAATTAGGGTTAGGGTTTCTTAAACCAGAAAAATCTTACCTGAAGGAACACTTCAGCTGCAAAAGTCATCCCAAGGGGAGCGCAAAAGTACAACAACAACGCTGCATCCTCCTCTTTTTCCTGGGATGATCCCTAACCCTAGGCTGCTTTACTGCCTCCTCTTACTCTTACAGTCAGGGTTAGGGTTAGGCTTAGGCTTAGGGCTTCTTAAACATGGAAAATCTTACCTCAAGGAGCACTTTACCTCTAAAAGTCATCCCAACTGCAGCATAAAATTACCACAACAATGCTGCCTCCACCTGTTTTTCCCTGAGACAATGCCCAACCGTGGGCTGATTTACCTGCCTAGGCTTGGAGTTAGGCTTCTGCCTAGTGTTGAGCCTTCTCTTAGGGTTAGGTTTAGGGTTTAGGGTTGGGCTTGGGTTTAGGGTTTGGTATACGGTTAGGGTTAGGGTAAGCGCTTGTGTTAGGGTTGGGTTTATGGTTAGGTATAGAGTTAGGGTTTAGGGTTAAGGTTTAGGATTAGGGTTAGCGTTAGGGTAAGGTTTAGGCTTAGGTTTAGGGTTAGGGGTAAGAGTAAGGTTAGGGTAAGGGTTAAGGTTACTGTTAGGGTTACCGTTAAGTTTTGGGTAATGTTAAGGGTTTCTTAAGCTAGGAAAATCTCACTTCCACGAACCATTCAACTCTAAAATTCATCCCAAGGACACCGCTATATTTCCACAACGAGGCTGCCTCAACCTCTTTTTCCTTGGAACCATCCCTAACCCTGGGCTGATTTACCTGCCTAGGGTTAGGCTTTGGATTAGGGTTAGGGTTAGGATAAGGTTAGAGTTAGGGTTGGGGTTAGGGTTAGAGGTAGGGTTTGCCTTGGGGTTAGGGTTAGGATTAGGGTTTAGTTTAGGTTTAGGGTCAGGGTAAGGGTAAGCGTTAGGGCTGGGGTTAGGTTTTATCGTGTTCTTTAGGGTTAAGGATTAGGGTTAGCGTTAGCGTTTACGGTTACGGTTAGGGTTAGATTTAGGTTTAGGGTTAAGGCTGGAGTTAGGATTAGGGTTCAGCTTAGTGTTAGGGTTTGGGTGAAGGATAGTGTTAGTGTTAGGAATAGGGTTAGGGTTTCTTAAACCAGGAAAATCTCCCGTCAAGGAACGCTTCAACAACAAATGTCATCTCAAGAGGAGCGCAAAAGTACCTCAACAAGGCTTCCTCCCCCTCTTTTTTCTGGGGACCGTTCCTAACCCTAGCCTGATTTACCTGCCTCCAGTAAGGGTTAGGGTAAGGGTTACGCCTAGGGTGAGGGTTTTTTAAACTAGGCATCCCTGAGTTGAAAGAATACTGCAGCTGCAAAAGGCATCCCAAGGGGAGTGCAAAAGTGCCTCAACATGGTGGCCCCTTCTGCTTTTATCCTTGGGACCATCGCCAACACTCGGCTGATTAAGCTCCCTCGGGTCAGGGTCAGGGTTAGGGTTAAGGTTAGGATTAGAGTTAGGATTTAAGGTTAGGGTTAGGTTTAGGTCTAGGTCTAGGGTTAGGGTTAGGGTCAGGTTAGGGTTAGGGTTAGGGTTAGGCTTAGGGTTAGGGTTAGGGTTAGGGCTAGGGATTGGTTTAGGTTTAGTCTTTAGGCTTAGTGTTAGGGTTAGAATTAGGGTTAGGGTTTCTTAAACCAGAAAAATCTTACCTGAAGGAACACTTCAGCTGCAAAAGTCATCCCAAGGGGAGCGCAAAAGTACAACAACAACGCTGCATCCTCCTCTTTTTCCTGGGACTATCCCTAACCCTAGGCTGCTTTACTGCCTCCTCTTACTCTTACAGTCAGGGTTAGGGTTAGGCTTAGGCTTAGGGCTTCTTAAACATGGAAAATCTTACCTCAAGGAGCACTTTACCTCTAAAAGTCATCCCAACTGCAGCATAAAATTACCACAACAATGCTGCCTCCACCTGTTTTTCCCTGAGACAATGCCCAACCGTGGGCTGATTTACCTGCCTAGGCTTGGAGTTAGGCTTCTGCCTAGTGTTGAGCCTTCTCTTAGGGTTAGGTTTAGGGTTTAGGGTTGGGCTTGGGTTTAGGGTTTGGTATACGGTTAGGGTTAGGGTAAGCGCTTGTGTTAGGGTTGGGTTTATGGTTAGGTATAGAGTTAGGGTTAGGGTTAGGGTTTAGGATTAGGGTTAGCGTTAGGGTAAGGTTTAGGCTTAGGTTTAGGGTTAGGGGTAAGAGTAAGGTTAGGGTAAGGGTTAAGGTTACTGTTAGGGTTACCGTTAAGTTTTGGGTAATGTTAAGGGTTTCTTAAGCTAGGAAAATCTCACTTCCACGAACCATTCAACTCTAAAATTCATCCCAAGGACACCGCAAAATTTCCACAACGAGGCTGCCTCAACCTCTTTTTCCTTGGAACCATCCCTAACCCTGGGCTGATTTACCTGCCTAGGGTTAGGCTTTGGATTAGGGTTAGGGTTAGGATAAGGTTAGAGTTAGGGTTGGGGTTAGGGTTAGAGGTAGGGTTTGCCTTAGGGTTAGGGTTAGGATTAGGGTTTAGTTTAGGTTTAGGGTCAGGGTAAGGGTAAGCGTTAGGGCTGGGGTTAGGTTTTATCGTGTTCTTTAGGGTTAAGGATTAGGGTTAGCGTTAGCGTTTACGGTTACGGTTAGGGTTAGATTTAGGTTTAGGGTTAAGGCTGGAGTTAGGATTAGGGTTCAGCTTAGTGTTAGGGTTTGGGTGAAGGATAGTGTTAGTGTTAGGAATAGGGTTAGGGTTTCTTAAACCAGGAAAATCTCCCGTCAAGGAACGCTTCAACAACAAATGTCATCTCAAGAGGAGCGCAAAAGTACCTCAACAAGGCTTCCTCCCCCTCTTTTTTCTGGGGACCGTTCCTAACCCTAGCCTGATTTACCTGCCTCCAGTAAGGGTTAGGGTAAGGGTTATGCCTAGGGTGAGGGTTTTTTAAACTAGGCATCCCTGAGTTGAAAGAATACTGCAGCTGCAAAAGGCATCCCAAGGGGAGTGCAAAAGTGCCTCAACATGGTGGCCCCTTCTGCTTTTATCCTTGGGACCATCGCCAACACTCGGCTGATTAAGCTCCCTCGGGTCAGGGTCAGGGTTAGGGTTAAGGTTAGGATTAGAGTTAGGATTTAAGGTTAGGGTTAGGTTTAGGTCTAGGTCTAGGGTTAGGGTTAGGGTCAGGTTAGGGTTAGGGTTAGGGTTAGGCTTAGGGTTAGGGTTAGGGTTAGGGCTAGGGATTGGTTTAGGTTTAGTCTTTAGGCTTACTGTTAGGGTTAGAATTAGGGTTAGGGTTTCTTAAACCAGAAAAATCTTACCTGAAGGAACACTTCAGCTGCAAAAGTCATCCCAAGGGGAGCGCAAAAGTACAACAACAACGCTGCATCCTCCTCTTTTTCCTGGGACTATCCCTAACCCTAGGCTGCTTTACTGCCTCCTCTTACTCTTACAGTCAGGGTTAGGGTTAGGCTTAGGCTTAGGGCTTCTTAAACATGGAAAATCTTACCTCAAGGAGCACTTTACCTCTAGAAGTCATCCCAACTGCAGCATAAAATTACCACAACAATGCTGCCTCCACCTGTTTTTCCCTGAGACAATGCCCAACCGTGGGCTGATTTACCTGCCTAGGCTTGGAGTTAGGCTTCTGCCTAGTGTTGAGCCTTCTCTTAGGGTTAGGTTTAGGGTTTAGGGTTGGGCTTGGGTTTAGGGTTTGGTATACGGTTAGGGTTAGGGTAAGCGCTTGTGTTAGGGTTGGGTTTATGGTTAGGTATAGAGTTAGGGTTTAGGGTTAGGGTTTAGGATTAGGGTTAGCGTTAGGGTAAGGTTTAGGCTTAGGTTTAGGGTTAGGGGTAAGAGTAAGGTTAGGGTAAGGGTTAAGGTTACTGTTAGGGTTACCGTTAAGTTTTGGGTAATGTTAAGGGTTTCTTAAGCTAGGAAAATCTCACTTCCACGAACCATTCAACTCTAAAATTCATCCCAAGGACACCGCAAAATTTCCACAACGAGGCTGCCTCAACCTCTTTTTCCTTGGCACCATCCCTAACCCTGGGCTGATTTACCTGCCTAGGGTTAGGCTTTGGATTAGGGTTAGGGTTAGGATAAGGTTAGAGTTAGGGTTGGGGTTAGGGTTAGAGGTAGGGTTTGCCTTAGGGTTAGGGTTAGGATTAGGGTTTAGTTTAGGTTTAGGGTCAGGGTAAGGGTAAGCGTTAGGGCTGGGGTTAGGTTTTATCGTGTTCTTTAGGGTTAAGGATTAGGGTTAGCGTTAGCGTTTACGGTTACGGTTAGGGTTAGATTTAGGTTTAGGGTTAAGGCTGGAGTTAGGATTAGGGTTCAGCTTAGTGTTAGGGTTTGGGTGAAGGATAGTGTTAGTGTTAGGAATAGGGTTAGGGTTTCTTAAACCAGGAAAATCTCCCGTCAAGGAACGCTTCAACAACAAATGTCATCTCAAGAGGAGTGCAAAAGTACCTCAACAAGGCTTCCTCCCCCTCTTTTTTCTGGGGACCGTTCCTAACCCTAGCCTGATTTACCTGCCTCCAGTAAGGGTTAGGGTAAGGGTTACGCCTAGGGTGAGGGTTTTTTAAACTAGGCATCCCTGAGTTGAAAGAATACTGCAGCTGCAAAAGGCATCCCAAGGGGAGTGCAAAAGTGCCTCAACATGGTGGCCCCTTCTGCTTTTATCCTTGGGACCATCGCCAACACTCGGCTGATTAAGCTCCCTCGGGTCAGGGTCAGGGTTAGGGTTAAGGTTAGGATTAGAGTTAGGATTTAAGGTTAGGGTTAGGTTTAGGTCTAGGTCTAGGGTTAGGGTTTGGGTCAGGTTAGGGTTAGGGTTAGGGTTAGGCTTAGGGTTAGGGTTAGGGTTAGGGCTAGGGATTGGTTTAGGTTTAGTCTTTAGGCTTAGTGTTAGGGTTAGAATTAGGGTTAGGGTTTCTTAAACCAGAAAAATCTTACCTGAAGGAACACTTCAGCTGCAAAAGTCATCCCAAGGGGAGCGCAAAAGTACAACAACAACGCTGCATCCTCCTCTTTTTCCTGGGACTATCCCTAACCCTAGGCTGCTTTACTGCCTCCTCTTACTCTTACAGTCAGGGTTAGGGTTAGGCTTAGGCTTAGGGCTTCTTAAACATGGAAAATCTTACCTCAAGGAGCACTTTACCTCTAAAAGTCATCCCAACTGCAGCATAAAATTACCACAACAATGCTGCCTCCACCTGTTTTTCCCTGAGACAATGCCCAACCGTGGGCTGATTTACCTGCCTAGGCTTGGAGTTAGGCTTCTGCCTAGTGTTGAGCCTTCTCTTAGGGTTAGGTTTAGGGTTTAGGGTTGGGCTTGGGTTTAGGGTTTGGTATACGGTTAGGGTTAGGGTAAGCGCTTGTGTTAGGGTTGGGTTTATGGTTAGGTATAGAGTTAGGGTTAGGGTTAGGGTTTAGGATTAGGGTTAGCGTTAGGGTAAGGTTTAGGCTTAGGTTTAGGGTTAGGGGTAAGAGTAAGGTTAGGGTAAGGGTTAAGGTTACTGTTAGGGTTACCGTTAAGTTTTGGGTAATGTTAAGGGTTTCTTAAGCTAGGAAAATCTCACTTCCACGAACCATTCAACTCTAAAATTCATCCCAAGGACACCGCTATATTTCCACAACGAGGCTGCCTCAACCTCTTTTTCCTTGGAACCATCCCTAACCCTGGGCTGATTTACCTGCCTAGGGTTAGGCTTTGGATTAGGGTTAGGGTTAGGATAAGGTTAGAGTTAGGGTTGGGGTTAGGGTTAGAGGTAGGGTTTGCCTTAGGGTTAGGGTTAGGATTAGGGTTTAGTTTAGGTTTAGGGTCAGGGTAAGGGTAAGCGTTAGGGCTGGGGTTAGGTTTTATCGTGTTCTTTAGGGTTAAGGATTAGGGTTAGCGTTAGCGTTTACGGTTACGGTTAGGGTTAGATTTAGGTTTAGGGTTAAGGCTGGAGTTAGGATTAGGGTTCAGCTTAGTGTTAGGGTTTGGGTGAAGGATAGTGTTAGTGTTAGGAATAGGGTTAGGGTTTCTTAAACCAGGAAAATCTCCCGTCAAGGAACGCTTCAACAACAAATGTCATCTCAAGAGGAGCGCAAAAGTACCTCAACAAGGCTTCCTCCCCCTCTTTTTTCTGGGGACCGTTCCTAACCCTAGCCTGATTTACCTGCCTCCAGTAAGGGTTAGGGTAAGGGTTATGCCTAGGGTGAGGGTTTTTTAAACTAGGCATCCCTGAGTTGAAAGAATACTGCAGCTGCAAAAGGCATCCCAAGGGGAGTGCAAAAGTGCCTCAACATGGTGGCCCCTTCTGCTTTTATCCTTGGGACCATCGCCAACACTCGGCTGATTAAGCTCCCTCGGGTCAGGGTCAGGGTTAGGGTTAAGGTTAGGATTAGAGTTAGGGTTTAAGGTTAGGGTTAGGTTAGGTCTAGGTCTAGGGTTAGGGTTAGGGTCAGGTTAGGGTTAGGGTTAGGGTTAGGCTTAGGGTTAGGGTTAGGGTTAGGGCTAGGGGTTGGTTTAGGTTTAGTCTTTAGGCTTAGTGTTAGGGTTAGAGTTAGGGTTAGGGTTTCTTAAACCAGAAAAATCTTACCTGAAGGAACACTTCAGCTGCAAAAGTCATCCCAAGGGGAGCGCAAAAGTACAACAACAACGCTGCATCCTCCTCTTTTTCCTGGGACTATCCCTAACCCTAGGCTGCTTTACTGCCTCCTCTTACTCTTACAGTCAGGGTTAGGGTTAGGCTTAGGCTTAGGGCTTCTTAAACATGGAAAATCTTACCTCAAGGAGCACTTTACCTCTAAAAGTCATCCCAACTGCAGCATAAAATTACCACAACAATGCTGCCTCCACCTGTTTTTCCCTGAGACAATGCCCAACCGTGGGCTGATTTACCTGCCTAGGCTTGGAGTTAGGCTTCTGCCTAGTGTTGAGCCTTCTCTTAGGGTTAGGTTTAGGGTTTAGGGTTGGGCTTGGGTTTAGGGTTTGGTATACGGTTAGGGTTAGGGTAAGCGCTTGTGTTAGGGTTGGGTTTATGGTTAGGTATAGAGTTAGGGTTAGGGTTAGGGTTTAGGATTAGGGTTAGCGTTAGGGTAAGGTTTAGGCTTAGGTTTAGGGTTAGGGGTAAGAGTAAGGTTAGGGTAAGGGTTAAGGTTACTGTTAGGGTTACCGTTAAGTTTTGGGTAATGTTAAGGGTTTCTTAAGCTAGGAAAATCTCACTTCCACGAACCATTCAACTCTAAAATTCATCCCAAGGACACCGCAAAATTTCCACAACGAGGCTGCCTCAACCTCTTTTTCCTTGGCACCATCCCTAACCCTGGGCTGATTTACCTGCCTAGGGTTAGGCTTTGGATTAGGGTTAGGGTTAGGATAAGGTTAGAGTTAGGGTTGGGGTTAGGGTTAGAGGTAGGGTTTGCCTTAGGGTTAGGGTTAGGATTAGGGTTTAGTTTAGGTTTAGGGTCAGGGTAAGGGTAAGCGTTAGGGCTGGGGTTAGGTTTTATCGTGTTCTTTAGGGTTAAGGATTAGGGTTAGCGTTAGCGTTTACGGTTACGGTTAGGGTTAGATTTAGGTTTAGGGTTAAGGCTGGAGTTAGGATTAGGGTTCAGCTTAGTGTTAGGGTTTGGGTGAAGGATAGTGTTAGTGTTAGGAATAGGGTTAGGGTTTCTTAAACCAGGAAAATCTCCCGTCAAGGAACGCTTCAACAACAAATGTCATCTCAAGAGGAGCGCAAAAGTACCTCAACAAGGCTTCCTCCCCCTCTTTTTTCTGGGGACCGTTCCTAACCCTAGCCTGATTTACCTGCCTCCAGTAAGGGTTAGGGTAAGGGTTATGCCTAGGGTGAGGGTTTTTTAAACTAGGCATCCCTGAGTTGAAAGAATACTGCAGCTGCAAAAGGCATCCCAAGGGGAGTGCAAAAGTGCCTCAACATGGTGGCCCCTTCTGCTTTTATCCTTGGGACCATCGCCAACACTCGGCTGATTAAGCTCCCTCGGGTCAGGGTCAGGGTTCGGGTTAAGGTTAGGATTAGAGTTAGGATTTAAGGTTAGGGTTAGGTTTAGGTCTAGGTCTAGGGTTAGGGTTAGGGTCAGGTTAGGGTTAGGGTTAGGGTTAGGCTTAGGGTTAGGGTTAGGGTTAGGGCTAGGGATTGGTTTAGGTTTAGTCTTTAGGCTTAGTGTTAGGGTTAGAATTAGGGTTAGGGTTTCTTAAACCAGAAAAATCTTACCTGAAGGAACACTTCAGCTGCAAAAGTCATCCCAAGGGGAGCGCAAAAGTACAACAACAACGCTGCATCCTCCTCTTTTTCCTGGGACTATCCCTAACCCTAGGCTGCTTTACTGCCTCCTCTTACTCTTACAGTCAGGGTTAGGGTTAGGCTTAGGCTTAGGGCTTCTTAAACATGGAAAATCTTACCTCAAGGAGCACTTTACCTCTAGAAGTCATCCCAACTGCAGCATAAAATTACCACAACAATGCTGCCTCCACCTGTTTTTCCCTGAGACAATGCCCAACCGTGGGCTGATTTACCTGCCTAGGCTTGGAGTTAGGCTTCTGCCTAGTGTTGAGCCTTCTCTTAGGGTTAGGTTTAGGGTTTAGGGTTGGGCTTGGGTTTAGGGTTTGGTATACGGTTAGGGTTAGGGTAAGCGCTTGTGTTAGGGTTGGGTTTATGGTTAGGTATAGAGTTAGGGTTTAGGGTTAGGGTTTAGGATTAGGGTTAGCGTTAGGGTAAGGTTTAGGCTTAGGTTTAGGGTTAGGGGTAAGAGTAAGGTTAGGGTAAGGGTTAAGGTTACTGTTAGGGTTACCGTTAAGTTTTGGGTAATGTTAAGGGTTTCTTAAGCTAGGAAAATCTCACTTCCACGAACCATTCAACTCTAAAATTCATCCCAAGGACACCGCTATATTTCCACAACGAGGCTGCCTCAACCTCTTTTTCCTTGGAACCATCCCTAACCCTGGGCTGATTTACCTGCCTAGGGTTAGGCTTTGGATTAGGGTTAGGGTTAGGATAAGGTTAGAGTTAGGGTTGGGGTTAGGGTTAGAGGTAGGGTTTGCCTTAGGGTTAGGGTTAGGATTAGGGTTTAGTTTAGGTTTAGGGTCAGGGTAAGGGTAAGCGTTAGGGCTGGGGTTAGGTTTTATCGTGTTCTTTAGGGTTAAGGATTAGGGTTAGCGTTAGCGTTTACGGTTACGGTTAGGGTTAGATTTAGGTTTAGGGTTAAGGCTGGAGTTAGGATTAGGGTTCAGCTTAGTGTTAGGGTTTGGGTGAAGGATAGTGTTAGTGTTAGGAATAGGGTTAGGGTTTCTTAAACCAGGAAAATCTCCCGTCAAGGAACGCTTCAACAACAAATGTCATCTCAAGAGGAGCGCAAAAGTACCTCAACAAGGCTTCCTCCCCCTCTTTTTTCTGGGGACCGTTCCTAACCCTAGCCTGATTTACCTGCCTCCAGTAAGGGTTAGGGTAAGGGTTATGCCTAGGGTGAGGGTTTTTTAAAATAGGCATCCCTGAGTTGAAAGAATACTGCAGCTGCAAAAGGCATCCCAAGGGGAGTGCAAAAGTGCCTCAACATGGTGGCCCCTTCTGCTTTTATCCTTGGGACCATCGCCAACACTCGGCTGATTAAGCTCCCTCGGGTCAGGGTCAGGGTTAGGGTTAAGGTTAGGATTAGAGTTAGGGTTTAAGGTTAGGGTTAGGTTAGGTCTAGGTCTAGGGTTAGGGTTAGGGTCAGGTTAGGGTTAGGGTTAGGGTTAGGCTTAGGGTTAGGGTTAGGGTTAGGGCTAGGGGTTGGTTTAGGTTTAGTCTTTAGGCTTAGTGTTAGGGTTAGAGTTAGGGTTAGGGTTTCTTAAACCAGAAAAATCTTACCTGAAGGAACACTTCAGCTGCAAAAGTCATCCCAAGGGGAGCGCAAAAGTACAACAACAACGCTGCATCCTCCTCTTTTTCCTGGGACTATCCCTAACCCTAGGCTGCTTTACTGCCTCCTATTACTCTTACAGTCAGGGTTAGGGTTAGGCTTAGGCTTAGGGCTTCTTAAACATGGAAAATCTTACCTCAAGGAGCACTTTACCTCTAAAAGTCATCCCAACTGCAGCATAAAATTACCACAACAATGCTGCCTCCACCTGTTTTTCCCTGAGACAATGCCCAACCGTGGGCTGATTTACCTGCCTAGGCTTGGAGTTAGGCTTCTGCCTAGTGTTGAGCCTTCTCTTAGGGTTAGGTTTAGGGTTTAGGGTTGGGCTTGGGTTTAGGGTTTGGTATACGGTTAGGGTTAGGGTAAGCGCTTGTGTTAGGGTTGGGTTTATGGTTAGGTATAGAGTTAGGGTTAGGGTTAGGGTTTAGGATTAGGGTTAGCGTTAGGGTAAGGTTTAGGCTTAGGTTTAGGGTTAGGGGTAAGAGTAAGGTTAGGGTAAGGGTTAAGGTTACTGTTAGGGTTACCGTTAAGTTTTGGGTAATGTTAAGGGTTTCTTAAGCTAGGAAAATCTCACTTCCACGAACCATTCAACTCTAAAATTCATCCCAAGGACACCGCAAAATTTCCACAACGAGGCTGCCTCAACCTCTTTTTCCTTGGAACCATCCCTAACCCTGGGCTGATTTACCTGCCTAGGGTTAGGCTTTGGATTAGGGTTAGGGTTAGGATAAGGTTAGAGTTAGGGTTGGGGTTAGGGTTAGAGGTAGGGTTTGCCTTAGGGTTAGGGTTAGGATTAGGGTTTAGTTTAGGTTTAGGGTCAGGGTAAGGGTAAGTGTTAGGGCTGGGGTTAGGTTTCATCGTGTTCTTTAGGGTTAAGGATTAGGGTTAGCGTTAGCGTTTACGGTTACGGTTAGGGTTAGATTTAGGTTTAGGGTTAAGGCTGGAGTTAGGATTAGGGTTCAGCTTAGTGTTAGGGTTTGGGTGAAGGATAGTGTTAGTGTTAGGAATAGGGTTAGGGTTTCTTAAACCAGGAAAATCTCCCGTCAAGGAACGCTTCAACAACAAATGTCATCTCAAGAGGAGTGCAAAAGTACCTCAACAAGGCTTCCTCCCCCTCTTTTTTCTGGGGACCGTTCCTAACCCTAGCCTGATTTACCTGCCTCCAGTAAGGGTTAGGGTAAGGGTTATGCCTAGGGTGAGGGTTTTTTAAAATAGGCATCCCTGAGTTGAAAGAATACTGCAGCTGCAAAAGGCATCCCAAGGGGAGTGCAAAAGTGCCTCAACATGGTGGCCCCTTCTGCTTTTATCCTTGGGACCATCGCCAACACTCGGCTGATTAAGCTCCCTCGGGTCAGGGTCAGGGTTAGGGTTAAGGTTAGGATTAGAGTTAGGGTTTAAGGTTAGGGTTAGGTTAGGTCTAGGTCTAGGGTTAGGGTTAGGGTCAGGTTAGGGTTAGGGTTAGGGTTAGGCTTAGGGTTAGGCTTAGGGTTAGGGCTAGGGGTTGGTTTAGGTTTAGTCTTTAGGCTTAGTGTTAGGGTTAGAGTTAGGGTTAGGGTTTCTTAAACCAGAAAAATCTTACCTGAAGGAACACTTCAGCTGCAAAAGTCATCCCAAGGGGAGCGCAAAAGTACAACAACAACGCTGCATCCTCCTCTTTTTCCTGGGACTATCCCTAACCCTAGGCTGCTTTACTGCCTCCTATTACTCTTACAGTCAGGGTTAGGGTTAGGCTTAGGCTTAGGGCTTCTTAAACATGGAAAATCTTACCTCAAGGAGCACTTTACCTCTAAAAGTCATCCCAACTGCAGCATAAAATTACCACAACAATGCTGCCTCCACCTGTTTTTCCCTGAGACAATGCCCAACCGTGGGCTGATTTACCTGCCTAGGCTTGGAGTTAGGCTTCTGCCTAGTGTTGAGCCTTCTCTTAGGGTTAGGTTTAGGGTTTAGGGTTGGGCTTGGGTTTAGGGTTTGGTATACGGTTAGGGTTAGGGTAAGCGCTTGTGTTAGGGTTGGGTTTATGGTTAGGTATAGAGTTAGGGTTAGGGTTAGGGTTTAGGATTAGGGTTAGCGTTAGGGTAAGGTTTAGGCTTAGGTTTAGGGTTAGGGGTAAGAGTAAGGTTAGGGTAAGGGTTAAGGTTACTGTTAGGGTTACGGTTAAGTTTTGGGTAATGTTAAGGGTTTCTTAAGCTAGGAAAATCTCACTTCCACGAACCATTCAACTCTAAAATTCATCCCAAGGACACCGCAAAATTTCCACAACGAGGCTGCCTCAACCTCTTTTTCCTTGGAACCATCCCTAACCCTGGGCTGATTTACCTGCCTAGGGTTAGGCTTTGGATTAGGGTTAGGGTTAGGATAAGGTTAGAGTTAGGGTTGGGGTTAGGGTTAGAGGTAGGGTTTGCCTTAGGGTTAGGGTTAGGATTAGGGTTTAGTTTAGGTTTAGGGTCAGGGTAAGGGTAAGCGTTAGGGCTGGGGTTAGGTTTTATCGTGTTCTTTAGGGTTAAGGATTAGGGTTAGCGTTAGCGTTTACGGTTACGGTTAGGGTTAGATTTAGGTTTAGGGTTAAGGCTGGAGTTAGGATTAGGGTTCAGCTTAGTGTTAGGGTTTGGGTGAAGGATAGTGTTAGTGTTAGGAATAGGGTTAGAGTTTCTTAAACCAGGAAAATCTCCCGTCAAGGAACGCTTCAACAACAAATGTCATCTCAAGAGGAGCGCAAAAGTACCTCAACAAGGCTTCCTCCCCCTCTTTTTTCTGGGGACCGTTCCTAACCCTAGCCTGATTTACCTGCCTCCAGTAAGGGTTAGGGTAAGGGTTATGCCTAGGGTGAGGGTTTTTTAAACTAGGCATCCCTGAGTTGAAAGAATACTGCAGCTGCAAAAGGCATCCCAAGGGGAGTGCAAAAGTGCCTCAACATGGTGGCCCCTTCTGCTTTTATCCTTGGGACCATCGCCAACACTCGGCTGATTAAGCTCCCTCGGGTCAGGGTCAGGGTCAGGTTAAGGTTAGGATTAGAGTTAGGATTTAAGGTTAGGGTTAGGATTAGGTCTAGGTCTAGGGTTAGGGTTAGGGTCAGGTTAGGGTTAGGGTTAGGGTTAGGCTTAGGGTTAGGGTTAGGGTTAGGGCTAGGGATTGGTTTAGGTTTAGTCTTTAGGCTTAGTGTTAGGGTTAGAGTTAGGGTTAGGGTTTCTTAAACCAGAAAAATCTTACCTGAAGGAACACTTCAGCTGCAAAAGTCATCCCAAGGGGAGCGCAAAAGTACAACAACAACGCTGCATCCTCCTCTTTTTCCTGGGACTATCCCTAACCCTAGGCTGCTTTACTGCCTCCTATTACTCTTACAGTCAGGGTTAGGGTTAGGCTTAGGCTTAGGGCTTCTTAAACATGGAAAATCTTACCTCAAGGAGCTCTTTACCTCTAAAAGTCATCCCAACTGCAGCATAAAATTACCACAACAATGCTGCCTCCACCTGTTTTTCCCTGAGACAATGCCCAACCGTGGGCTGATTTACCTGCCTAGGCTTGGAGTTAGGCTTCTGCCTAGTGTTGAGCCTTCTCTTAGGGTTAGGTTTAGGGTTTAGGGTTGGGCTTGGGTTTAGGGTTTGGTATACGGTTAGGGTTAGGGTAAGCGCTTGTGTTAGGGTTGGGTTTATGGTTAGGTATAGAGTTAGGGTTAGGGTTAGGGTTTAGGATTAGGGTTAGCGTTAGGGTAAGGTTTAGGCTTAGGTTTAGGGTTAGGGGTAAGAGTAAGGTTAGGGTAAGGGTTAAGGTTACTGTTAGGGTTACCGTTAAGTTTTGGGTAATGTTAAGGGTTTCTTAAGCTAGGAAAATCTCACTTCCACGAACCATTCAACTCTAAAATTCATCCCAAGGACACCGCAAAATTTCCACAACGAGGCTGCCTCAACCTCTTTTTCCTTGGAACCATCCCTAACCCTGGGCTGATTTACCTGCCTAGGGTTAGGCTTTGGATTAGGGTTAGGGTTAGGATAAGGTTAGAGTTAGGGTTGGGGTTAGGGTTAGAGGTAGGGTTTGCCTTAGGGTTAGGGTTAGGATTAGGGTTTAGTTTAGGTTTAGGGTCAGGGTAAGGGTAAGCGTTAGGGCTGGGGTTAGGTTTTATCGTGTTCTTTAGGGTTAAGGATTAGGGTTAGCGTTAGCGTTTACGGTTACGGTTAGGGTTAGATTTAGGTTTAGGGTTAAGGCTGGAGTTAGGATTAGGGTTCAGCTTAGTGTTAGGGTTTGGGTGAAGGATAGTGTTAGTGTTAGGAATAGGGTTAGAGTTTCTTAAACCAGGAAAATCTCCCGTCAAGGAACGCTTCAACAACAAATGTCATCTCAAGAGGAGCGCAAAAGTACCTCAACAAGGCTTCCTCCCCCTCTTTTTTCTGGGGACCGTTCCTAACCCTAGCCTGATTTACCTGCCTCCAGTAAGGGTTAGGGTAAGGGTTATGCCTAGGTGAGGGTTTTTTAAACTAGGCATCCCTGAGTTGAAAGAATACTGCAGCTGCAAAAGGCATCCCAAGGGGAGTGCAAAAGTGCCTCAACATGGTGGCCCCTTCTGCTTTTATCCTTGGGACCATCGCCAACACTCGGCTGATTAAGCTCCCTCGGGTCAGGGTCAGGGTTAGGGTTAAGGTTAGGATTAGAGTTAGGATTTAAGGTTAGGGTTAGGATTAGGTCTAGGTCTAGGGTTAGGGTTAGGGTCAGGTTAGGGTTAGGGTTAGGGTTAGGCTTAGGGTTAGGGTTAGGGTTAGGGCTAGGGATTGGTTTAGGTTTAGTCTTTAGGCTTAGTGTTAGGGTTAGAGTTAGGGTTAGGGTTTCTTAAACCAGAAAAATCTTACCTGAAGGAACACTTCAGCTGCAAAAGTCATCCCAAGGGGAGCGCAAAAGTACAACAACAACGCTGCATCCTCCTCTTTTTCCTGGGACTATCCCTAACCCTAGGCTGCTTTACTGCCTCCTATTACTCTTACAGTCAGGGTTAGGGTTAGGCTTAGGCTTAGGGCTTCTTAAACATGGAAAATCTTACCTCAAGGAGCACTTTACCTCTAAAAGTCATCCCAACTGCAGCATAAAATTACCACAACAATGCTGCCTCCACCTGTTTTTCCCTGAGACAATGCCCAACCGTGGGCTGATTTACCTGCCTAGGCTTGGAGTTAGGCTTCTGCCTAGTGTTGAGCCTTCTCTTAGGGTTAGGTTTAGGGTTTAGGGTTGGGCTTGGGTTTAGGGTTTGGTATACGGTTAGGGTTAGGGTAAGCGCTTGTGTTAGGGTTGGGTTTATGGTTAGGTATAGAGTTAGGGTTAGGGTTAGGGTTTAGGATTAGGGTTAGCGTTAGGGTAAGGTTTAGGCTTAGGTTTAGGGTTAGGGGTAAGAGTAAGGTTAGGGTAAGGGTTAAGGTTACTGTTAGGGTTACGGTTAAGTTTTGGGTAATGTTAAGGGTTTCTTAAGCTAGGAAAATCTCACTTCCACGAACCATTCAACTCTAAAATTCATCCCAAGGACACCGCTATATTTCCACAACGAGGCTGCCTCAACCTCTTTTTCCTTGGAACCATCCCTAACCCTGGGCTGATTTACCTGCCTAGGGTTAGGCTTTGGATTAGGGTTAGGGTTAGGATAAGGTTAGAGTTAGGGTTGGGGTTAGGGGTAGAGGTAGGGTTTGCCTTAGGGTTAGGGTTAGGATTAGGGTTTAGTTTAGGTTTAGGGTCAGGGTAAGGGTAAGCGTTAGGGCTGGGGTTAGGTTTCATCGTGTTCTTTAGGGTTAAGGATTAGGGTTAGCGTTAGCGTTTACGGTTACGGTTAGGGTTAGATTTAGGTTTAGGGTTAAGGCTGGAGTTAGGATTAGGGTTCAGCTTAGTGTTAGGGTTTGGGTGAAGGATAGTGTTAGTGTTAGGAATAGGGTTAGGGTTTCTTAAACCAGGAAAATCTCCCGTCAAGGAACGCTTCAACAACAAATGTCATCGCAAGAGGAGCGCAAAAGTACCTCAACAAGGCTTCCTCCCCCTCTTTTTTCTGGGGACCGTTCCTAACCCTAGCCTGATTTACCTGCCTCCAGTAAGGGTTAGGGTAAGGGTTACGCCTAGGGTGAGGGTTTTTTAAACTAGGCATCCCTGAGTTGAAAGAATACTGCAGCTGCAAAAGGCATCCCAAGGGGAGTGCAAAAGTGCCTCAACATGGTGGCCCCTTCTGCTTTTATCCTTGGGACCATCGCCAACACTCGGCTGATTAAGCTCCCTCGGGTCAGGGTCAGGGTCAGGTTAAGGTTAGGATTAGAGTTAGGATTTAAGGTTAGGGTTAGGTTTAGGTCTAGGTCTAGGGTTAGGGTTAGGGTCAGGTTAGGGTTAGGGTTAGGGTTAGGGTTAGGCTTAGGGTTAGGGTTAGGGTTAGGGCTAGGGATTGGTTTAGGTTTAGTCTTTAGGCTTAGTGTTAGGGTTAGAGTTAGGGTTAGGGTTTCTTAAACCAGAAAAATCTTACCTGAAGGAACACTTCAGCTGCAAAAGTCATCCCAAGGGGAGCGCAAAAGTACAACAACAACGCTGCATCCTCCTCTTTTTCCTGGGACTATCCCTAACCCTAGGCTGCTTTACTGCCTCCTCTTACTCTTACAGTCAGGGTTAGGGTTAGGCTTAGGCTTAGGGCTTCTTAAACATGGAAAATCTTACCTCAAGGAGCACTTTACCTCTAAAAGTCATCCCAACTGCAGCATAAAATTACCACAACAATGCTGCCTCCACCTGTTTTTCCCTGAGACAATGCCCAACCGTGGGCTGATTTACCTGCCTAGGCTTGGAGTTAGGCTTCTGCCTAGTGTTGAGCCTTCTCTTAGGGTTAGGTTTAGGGTTTAGGGTTGGGCTTGGGTTTAGGGTTTGGTATACGGTTAGGGTTAGGGTAAGCGCTTGTGTTAGGGTTGGGTTTATGGTTAGGTATAGAGTTAGGGTTAGGGTTAGGGTTTAGGATTAGGGTTAGCGTTAGGGTAAGGTTTAGGCTTAGGTTTAGGGTTAGGGGTAAGAGTAAGGTTAGGGTAAGGGTTAAGGTTACTGTTAGGGTTACCGTTAAGTTTTGGGTAATGTTAAGGGTTTCTTAAGCTAGGAAAATCTCACTTCCACGAACCATTCAACTCTAAAATTCATCCCAAGGACACCGCTATATTTCCACAACGAGGCTGCCTCAACCTCTTTTTCCTTGGAACCATCCCTAACCCTGGGCTGATTTACCTGCCTAGGGTTAGGCTTTGGATTAGGGTTAGGGTTAGGATAAGGTTAGAGTTAGGGTTGGGGTTAGGGTTAGAGGTAGGGTTTGCCTTAGGGTTAGGGTTAGGATTAGGGTTTAGTTTAGGTTTAGGGTCAGGGTAAGGGTAAGCGTTAGGGCTGGGGTTAGGTTTTATCGTGTTCTTTAGGGTTAAGGATTAGGGTTAGCGTTAGCGTTTACGGTTACGGTTAGGGTTAGATTTAGGTTTAGGGTTAAGGCTGGAGTTAGGATTAGGGTTCAGCTTAGTGTTAGGGTTTGGGTGAAGGATAGTGTTAGTGTTAGGAATAGGGTTAGAGTTTCTTAAACCAGGAAAATCTCCCGTCAAGGAACGCTTCAACAACAAATGTCATCTCAAGAGGAGCGCAAAAGTACCTCAACAAGGCTTCCTCCCCCTCTTTTTTCTGGGGACCGTTCCTAACCCTAGCCTGATTTACCTGCCTCCAGTAAGGGTTAGGGTAAGGGTTATGCCTAGGTGAGGGTTTTTTAAACTAGGCATCCCTGAGTTGAAAGAATACTGCAGCTGCAAAAGGCATCCCAAGGGGAGTGCAAAAGTGCCTCAACATGGTGGCCCCTTCTGCTTTTATCCTTGGGACCATCGCCAACACTCGGCTGATTAAGCTCCCTCGGGTCAGGGTCAGGGTTAGGGTTAAGGTTAGGATTAGAGTTAGGATTTAAGGTTAGGGTTAGGATTAGGTCTAGGTCTAGGGTTAGGGTTAGGGTCAGGTTAGGGTTAGGGTTAGGGTTAGGCTTAGTGTTAGGGTTAGGGTTAGGGCTAGGGATTGGTTTAGGTTTAGTCTTTAGGCTTAGTGTTAGGGTTAGAGTTAGGGTTAGGGTTTCTTAAACCAGAAAAATCTTACCTGAAGGAACACTTCAGCTGCAAAAGTCATCCCAAGGGGAGCGCAAAAGTACAACAACAACGCTGCATCCTCCTCTTTTTCCTGGGACTATCCCTAACCCTAGGCTGCTTTACTGCCTCCTATTACTCTTACAGTCAGGGTTAGGGTTAGGCTTAGGCTTAGGGCTTCTTAAACATGGAAAATCTTACCTCAAGGAGCACTTTACCTCTAAAAGTCATCCCAACTGCAGCATAAAATTACCACAACAATGCTGCCTCCACCTGTTTTTCCCTGAGACAATGCCCAACCGTGGGCTGATTTACCTGCCTAGGCTTGGAGTTAGGCTTCTGCCTAGTGTTGAGCCTTCTCTTAGGGTTAGGTTTAGGGTTTAGGGTTGGGCTTGGGTTTAGGGTTTGGTATACGGTTAGGGTTAGGGTAAGCGCTTGTGTTAGGGTTGGGTTTATGGTTAGGTATAGAGTTAGGGTTAGGGTTAGGGTTTAGGATTAGGGTTAGCGTTAGGGTAAGGTTTAGGCTTAGGTTTAGGGTTAGGGGTAAGAGTAAGGTTAGGGTAAGGGTTAAGGTTACTGTTAGGGTTACGGTTAAGTTTTGGGTAATGTTAAGAGTTTCTTAAGATAGGAAAATCTCACTTCCACGAACCATTCAACTCTAAAATTCATCCCAAGGACACCGCTATATTTCCACAACGAGGCTGCCTCAACCTCTTTTTCCTTGGAACCATCCCTAACCCTGGGCTGATTTACCTGCCTAGGGTTAGGCTTTGGATTAGGGTTAGGGTTAGGATAAGGTTAGAGTTAGGGTTGGGGTTAGGGGTAGAGGTAGGGTTTGCCTTAGGGTTAGGGTTAGGATTAGGGTTTAGTTTAGGTTTAGGGTCAGGGTAAGGGTAAGCGTTAGGGCTGGGGTTAGGTTTCATCGTGTTCTTTAGGGTTAAGGATTAGGGTTAGCGTTAGCGTTTACGGTTACGGTTAGGGTTAGATTTAGGTTTAGGGTTAAGGCTGGAGTTAGGATTAGGGTTCAGCTTAGTGTTAGGGTTTGGGTGAAGGATAGTGTTAGTGTTAGGAATAGGGTTAGGGTTTCTTAAACCAGGAAAATCTCCCGTCAAGGAACGCTTCAACAACAAATGTCATCTCAAGAGGAGCGCAAAAGTACCTCAACAAGGCTTCCTCCCCCTCTTTTTTCTGGGGACCGTTCCTAACCCTAGCCTGATTTACCTGCCTCCAGTAAGGGTTAGGGTAAGGGTTACGCCTAGGGTGAGGGTTTTTTAAACTAGGCATCCCTGAGTTGAAAGAATACTGCAGCTGCAAAAGGCATCCCAAGGGGAGTGCAAAAGTGCCTCAACATGGTGGCCCCTTCTGCTTTTATCCTTGGGACCATCGCCAACACTCGGCTGATTAAGCTCCCTCGGGTCAGGGTCAGGGTCAGGTTAAGGTTAGGATTAGAGTTAGGATTTAAGGTTAGGGTTAGGTTTAGGTCTAGGTCTAGGGTTAGGGTTAGGGTCAGGTTAGGGTTAGGGTTAGGGTTAGGGTTAGGGTTAGGCTTAGGGTTAGGGTTAGGGTTAGGGCTAGGGATTGGTTTAGGTTTAGTCTTTAGGCTTAGTGTTAGGGTTAGAGTTAGGGTTAGGGTTTCTTAAACCAGAAAAATCTTACCTGAAGGAACACTTCAGGTGCAAAAGTCATCCCAAGGGGAGCGCAAAAGTACAACAACAACGCTGCATCCTCCTCTTTTTCCTGGGACTATCCCTAACCCTAGGCTGCTTTACTGCCTCCTCTTACTCTTACAGTCAGGGTTAGGGTTAGGCTTAGGCTTAGGGCTTCTTAAACATGGAAAATCTTACCTCAAGGAGCTCTTTACCTCTAAAAGTCATCCCAACTGCAGCATAAAATTACCACAACAATGCTGCCTCCACCTGTTTTTCCCTGAGACAATGCCCAACCGTGGGCTGATTTACCTGCCTAGGCTTGGAGTTAGGCTTCTGCCTAGTGTTGAGCCTTCTCTTAGGGTTAGGTTTAGGGTTTAGGGTTGGGCTTGGGTTTAGGGTTTGGTATACGGTTAGGGTTAGGGTAAGCGCTTGTGTTAGGGTTGGGTTTATGGTTAGGTATAGAGTTAGGGTTAGGGTTAGGGTTTAGGATTAGGGTTAGCGTTAGGGTAAGGTTTAGGCTTAGGTTTAGGGTTAGGGGTAAGAGTAAGGTTAGGGTAAGGGTTAAGGTTACTGTTAGGGTTACCGTTAAGTTTTGGGTAATGTTAAGGGTTTCTTAAGCTAGGAAAATCTCACTTCCAGGAACCATTCAACTCTAAAATTCATCCCAAGGACACCGCTAAATTTCCACAACGAGGCTGCCTCAACCTCTTTTTCCTTGGAACCATCCCTAACCCTGGGCTGATTTACCTGCCTAGGGTTAGGCTTTGGATTAGGGTTAGGGTTAGGATAAGGTTAGAGTTAGGGTTGGGGTTAGGGTTAGAGGTAGGGTTTGCCTTAGGGTTAGGGTTAGGATTAGGGTTTAGTTTAGGTTTAGGGTCAGGGTAAGGGTAAGCGTTAGGGCTGGGGTTAGGTTTTATCGTGTTCTTTAGGGTTAAGGATTAGGGTTAGCGTTAGCGTTTACGGTTACGGTTAGGGTTAGATTTAGGTTTAGGGTTAAGGCTGGAGTTAGGATTAGGGTTCAGCTTAGTGTTAGGGTTTGGGTGAAGGATAGTGTTAGTGTTAGGAATAGGGTTAGGGTTTCTTAAACCAGGAAAATCTCCCGTCAAGGAACGCTTCAACAACAAATGTCATCTCAAGAGGAGCACAAAAGTACCTCAACAAGGCTTCCTCCCCCTCTTTTTTCTGGGGACCGTTCCTAACCCTAGCCTGATTTACCTGCCTCCAGTAAGGGTTAGGGTAAGGGTTACGCCTAGGGTGAGGGTTTTTTAAACTAGGCATCCCTGAGTTGAAAGAATACTGCAGCTGCAAAAGGCATCCCAAGGGGAGTGCAAAAGTGCCTCAACATGGTGGCCCCTTCTGCTTTTATCCTTGGGACCATCGCCAACACTCGGCTGATTAAGCTCCCTCGGGTCAGGGTCAGGGTTAGGGTTAAGGTTAGGATTAGAGTTAGGATTTAAGGTTAGGGTTAGGATTAGGTCTAGGTCTAGGGTTAGGGTTAGGGTCAGGTTAGGGTTAGGGTTAGGGTTAGGCTTAGGGTTAGGGTTAGGGTTAGGGCTAGGGATTGGTTTAGGTTTAGTCTTTAGGCTTAGTGTTAGGGTTAGAGTTAGGGTTAGGGTTTCTTAAACCAGAAAAATCTTACCTGAAGGAACACTTCAGCTGCAAAAGTCATCCCAAGGGGAGCGCAAAAGTACAACAACAACGCTGCATCCTCCTCTTTTTCCTGGGACTATCCCTAACCCTAGGCTGCTTTACTGCCTCCTCTTACTCTTACAGTCAGGGTTAGGGTTAGGCTTAGGCTTAGGGCTTCTTAAACATGGAAAATCTTACCTCAAGGAGCACTTTACCTCTAAAAGTCATCCCAACTGCAGCATAAAATTACCACAACAATGCTGCCTCCACCTGTTTTTCCCTGAGACAATGCCCAACCGTGGGCTGATTTACCTGCCTAGGCTTGGAGTTAGGCTTCTGCCTAGTGTTGAGCCTTCTCTTAGGGTTAGGTTTAGGGTTTAGGGTTGGGCTTGGGTTTAGGGTTTGGTATACGGTTAGGGTTAGGGTAAGCGCTTGTGTTAGGGTTGGGTTTATGGTTAGGTATAGAGTTAGGGTTAGGGTTAGGGTTTAGGATTAGGGTTAGCGTTAGGGTAAGGTTTAGGCTTAGGTTTAGGGTTAGGGGTAAGAGTAAGGTTAGGGTAAGGGTTAAGGTTACTGTTAGGGTTACGGTTAAGTTTTGGGTAATGTTAAGGGTTTCTTAAGCTAGGAAAATCTCACTTCCACGAACCATTCAACTCTAAAATTCATCCCAAGGACACCGCTATATTTCCACAACGAGGCTGCCTCAACCTCTTTTTCCTTGGAACCATCCCTAACCCTGGGCTGATTTACCTGCCTAGGGTTAGGCTTTGGATTAGGGTTAGGGTTAGGATAAGGTTAGAGTTAGGGTTGGGGTTAGGGTTAGAGGTAGGGTTTGCCTTAGGGTTAGGGTTAGGATTAGGGTTTAGTTTAGGTTTAGGGTCAGGGTAAGGGTAAGCGTTAGGGCTGGGGTTAGGTTTTATCGTGTTCTTTAGGGTTAAGGATTAGGGTTAGCGTTAGCGTTTACGGTTACGGTTAGGGTTAGATTTAGGTTTAGGGTTAAGGCTGGAGTTAGGATTAGGGTTCAGCTTAGTGTTAGGGTTTGGGTGAAGGATAGTGTTAGTGTTAGGAATAGGGTTAGAGTTTCTTAAACCAGGAAAATCTCCCGTCAAGGAACGCTTCAACAACAAATGTCATCTCAAGAGGAGCGCAAAAGTACCTCAACAAGGCTTCCTCCCCCTCTTTTTTCTGGGGACCGTTCCTAACCCTAGCCTGATTTACCTGCCTCCAGTAAGGGTTAGGGTAAGGGTTATGCCTAGGTGAGGGTTTTTTAAACTAGGCATCCCTGAGTTGAAAGAATACTGCAGCTGCAAAAGGCATCCCAAGGGGAGTGCAAAAGTGCCTCAACATGGTGGCCCCTTCTGCTTTTATCCTTGGGACCATCGCCAACACTCGGCTGATTAAGCTCCCTCGGGTCAGGGTCAGGGTTAGGGTTAAGGTTAGGATTAGAGTTAGGATTTAAGGTTAGGGTTAGGATTAGGTCTAGGTCTAGGGTTAGGGTTAGGGTCAGGTTAGGGTTAGGGTTAGGGTTAGGCTTAGGGTTAGGGTTAGGGTTAGGGCTAGGGATTGGTTTAGGTTTAGTCTTTAGGCTTAGTGTTAGGGTTAGAGTTAGGGTTAGGGTTTCTTAAACCAGAAAAATCTTACCTGAAGGAACACTTCAGCTGCAAAAGTCATCCCAAGGGGAGCGCAAAAGTACAACAACAACGCTGCATCCTCCTCTTTTTCCTGGGACTATCCCTAACCCTAGGCTGCTTTACTGCCTCCTCTTACTCTTACAGTCAGGGTTAGGGTTAGGCTTAGGCTTAGGGCTTCTTAAACATGGAAAATCTTACCTCAAGGAGCACTTTACCTCTAAAAGTCATCCCAACTGCAGCATAAAATTACCACAACAATGCTGCCTCCACCTGTTTTTCCCTGAGACAATGCCCAACCGTGGGCTGATTTACCTGCCTAGGCTTGGAGTTAGGCTTCTGCCTAGTGTTGAGCCTTCTCTTAGGGTTAGGTTTAGGGTTTAGGGTTGGGCTTGGGTTTAGGGTTTGGTATACGGTTAGGGTTAGGGTAAGCGCTTGTGTTAGGGTTGGGTTTATGGTTAGGTATAGAGTTAGGGTTAGGGTTAGGGTTTAGGATTAGGGTTAGCGTTAGGGTAAGGTTTAGGCTTAGGTTTAGGGTTAGGGGTAAGAGTAAGGTTAGGGTAAGGGTTAAGGTTACTGTTAGGGTTACGGTTAAGTTTTGGGTAATGTTAAGGGTTTCTTAAGCTAGGAAAATCTCACTTCCACGAACCATTCAACTCTAAAATTCATCCCAAGGACACCGCTATATTTCCACAACGAGGCTGCCTCAACCTCTTTTTCCTTGGAACCATCCCTAACCCTGGGCTGATTTACCTGCCTAGGGTTAGGCTTTGGATTAGGGTTAGGGTTAGGATAAGGTTAGAGTTAGGGTTGGGGTTAGGGTTAGAGGTAGGGTTTGCCTTAGGGTTAGGGTTAGGATTAGGGTTTAGTTTAGGTTTAGGGTCAGGGTAAGGGTAAGCGTTAGGGCTGGGGTTAGGTTTTATCGTGTTCTTTAGGGTTAAGGATTAGGGTTAGCGTTAGCGTTTACGGTTACGGTTAGGGTTAGATTTAGGTTTAGGGTTAAGGCTGGAGTTAGGATTAGGGTTCAGCTTAGTGTTAGGGTTTGGGTGAAGGATAGTGTTAGTGTTAGGAATAGGGTTAGAGTTTCTTAAACCAGGAAAATCTCCCGTCAAGGAACGCTTCAACAACAAATGTCATCTCAAGAGGAGCGCAAAAGTACCTCAACAAGGCTTCCTCCCCCTCTTTTTTCTGGGGACCGTTCCTAACCCTAGCCTGATTTACCTGCCTCCAGTAAGGGTTAGGGTAAGGGTTATGCCTAGGTGAGGGTTTTTTAAACTAGGCATCCCTGAGTTGAAAGAATACTGCAGCTGCAAAAGGCATCCCAAGGGGAGTGCAAAAGTGCCTCAACATGGTGGCCCCTTCTGCTTTTATCCTTGGGACCATCGCCAACACTCGGCTGATTAAGCTCCCTCGGGTCAGGGTCAGGGTTAGGGTTAAGGTTAGGATTAGAGTTAGGATTTAAGGTTAGGGTTAGGATTAGGTCTAGGTCTAGGGTTAGGGTTAGGGTCAGGTTAGGGTTAGGGTTAGGGTTAGGCTTAGGGTTAGGGTTAGGGTTAGGGCTAGGGATTGGTTTAGGTTTAGTCTTTAGGCTTAGTGTTAGGGTTAGAGTTAGGGTTAGGGTTTCTTAAACCAGAAAAATCTTACCTGAAGGAACACTTCAGCTGCAAAAGTCATCCCAAGGGGAGCGCAAAAGTACAACAACAACGCTGCATCCTCCTCTTTTTCCTGGGACTATCCCTAACCCTAGGCTGCTTTACTGCCTCCTCTTACTCTTACAGTCAGGGTTAGGGTTAGGCTTAGGCTTAGGGCTTCTTAAACATGGAAAATCTTACCTCAAGGAGCACTTTACCTCTAAAAGTCATCCCAACTGCAGCATAAAATTACCACAACAATGCTGCCTCCACCTGTTTTTCCCTGAGACAATGCCCAACCGTGGGCTGATTTACCTGCCTAGGCTTGGAGTTAGGCTTCTGCCTAGTGTTGAGCCTTCTCTTAGGGTTAGGTTTAGGGTTTAGGGTTGGGCTTGGGTTTAGGGTTTGGTATACGGTTAGGGTTAGGGTAAGCGCTTGTGTTAGGGTTGGGTTTATGGTTAGGTATAGAGTTAGGGTTAGGGTTAGGGTTTAGGATTAGGGTTAGCGTTAGGGTAAGGTTTAGGCTTAGGTTTAGGGTTAGGGGTAAGAGTAAGGTTAGGGTAAGGGTTAAGGTTACTGTTAGGGTTACCGTTAAGTTTTGGGTAATGTTAAGGGTTTCTTAAGCTAGGAAAATCTCACTTCCACGAACCATTCAACTCTAAAATTCATCCCAAGGACACCGCTATATTTCCACAACGAGGCTGCCTCAACCTCTTTTTCCTTGGAACCATCCCTAACCCTGGGCTGATTTACCTGCCTAGGGTTAGGCTTTGGATTAGGGTTAGGGTTAGGATAAGGTTAGAGTTAGGGTTGGGGTTAGGGTTAGAGGTAGGGTTTGCCTTAGGGTTAGGGTTAGGATTAGGGTTTAGTTTAGGTTTAGGGTCAGGGTAAGGGTAAGCGTTAGGGCTGGGGTTAGGTTTCATCGTGTTCTTTAGGGTTAAGGATTAGGGTTAGCGTTAGCGTTTACGGTTACGGTTAGGGTTAGATTTAGGTTTAGGGTTAAGGCTGGAGTTAGGATTAGGGTTCAGCTTAGTGTTAGGGTTTGGGTGAAGGATAGTGTTAGTGTTAGGAATAGGGTTAGGGTTTCTTAAACCAGGAAAATCTCCCGTCAAGGAACGCTTCAACAACAAATGTCATCTCAAGAGGAGCGCAAAAGTACCTCAACAAGGCTTCCTCCCCCTCTTTTTTCTGGGGACCGTTCCTAACCCTAGCCTGATTTACCTGCCTCCAGTAAGGGTTAGGGTAAGGGTTACGCCTAGGGTGAGGGTTTTTTAAACTAGGCATCCCTGAGTTGAAAGAATACTGCAGCTGCAAAAGGCATCCCAAGGGGAGTGCAAAAGTGCCTCAACATGGTGGCCCCTTCTGCTTTTATCCTTGGGACCATCGCCAACACTCGGCTGATTAAGCTCCCTCGGGTCAGGGTCAGGGTCAGGTTAAGGTTAGGATTAGAGTTAGGATTTAAGGTTAGGGTTAGGTTTAGGTCTAGGTCTAGGGTTAGGGTTAGGGTCAGGTTAGGGTTAGGGTTAGGGTTAGGGTTAGGGTTAGGCTTAGGGTTAGGGTTAGGGTTAGGGCTAGGGATTGGTTTAGGTTTAGTCTTTAGGCTTAGTATTAGGGTTAGAGTTAGGGTTAGGGTTTCTTAAACCAGAAAAATCTTACCTGAAGGAACACTTCAGGTGCAAAAGTCATCCCAAGGGGAGCGCAAAAGTACAACAACAACGCTGCATCCTCCTCTTTTTCCTGGGACTATCCCTAACCCTAGGCTGCTTTACTGCCTCCTCTTACTCTTACAGTCAGGGTTAGGGTTAGGCTTAGGCTTAGGGCTTCTTAAACATGGAAAATCTTACCTCAAGGAGCTCTTTACCTCTAAAAGTCATCCCAACTGCAGCATAAAATTACCACAACAATGCTGCCTCCACCTGTTTTTCCCTGAGACAATGCCCAACCGTGGGCTGATTTACCTGCCTAGGCTTGGAGTTAGGCTTCTGCCTAGTGTTGAGCCTTCTCTTAGGGTTAGGTTTAGGGTTTAGGGTTGGGCTTGGGTTTAGGGTTTGGTATACGGTTAGGGTTAGGGTAAGCGCTTGTGTTAGGGTTGGGTTTATGGTTAGGTATAGAGTTAGGGTTAGGGTTAGGGTTTAGGATTAGGGTTAGCGTTAGGGTAAGGTTTAGGCTTAGGTTTAGGGTTAGGGGTAAGAGTAAGGTTAGGGTAAGGGTTAAGGTTACTGTTAGGGTTACCGTTAAGTTTTGGGTAATGTTAAGGGTTTCTTAAGCTAGGAAAATCTCACTTCCAGGAACCATTCAACTCTAAAATTCATCCCAAGGACACCGCTAAATTTCCACAACGAGGCTGCCTCAACCTCTTTTTCCTTGGAACCATCCCTAACCCTGGGCTGATTTACCTGCCTAGGGTTAGGCTTTGGATTAGGGTTAGGGTTAGGATAAGGTTAGAGTTAGGGTTGGGGTTAGGGTTAGAGGTAGGGTTTGCCTTAGGGTTAGGGTTAGGATTAGGGTTTAGTTTAGGTTTAGGGTCAGGGTAAGGGTAAGCGTTAGGGCTGGGGTTAGGTTTTATCGTGTTCTTTAGGGTTAAGGATTAGGGTTAGCGTTAGCGTTTACGGTTACGGTTAGGGTTAGATTTAGGTTTAGGGTTAAGGCTGGAGTTAGGATTAGGGTTCAGCTTAGTGTTAGGGTTTGGGTGAAGGATAGTGTTAGTGTTAGGAATAGGGTTAGGGTTTCTTAAACCAGGAAAATCTCCCGTCAAGGAACGCTTCAACAACAAATGTCATCGCAAGAGGAGCGCAAAAGTACCTCAACAAGGCTTCCTCCCCCTCTTTTTTCTGGGGACCGTTCCTAACCCTAGCCTGATTTACCTGCCTCCAGTAAGGGTTAGGGTAAGGGTTACGCCTAGGGTGAGGGTTTTTTAAACTAGGCATCCCTGAGTTGAAAGAATACTGCAGCTGCAAAAGGCATCCCAAGGGGAGTGCAAAAGTGCCTCAACATGGTGGCCCCTTCTGCTTTTATCCTTGGGACCATCGCCAACACTCGGCTGATTAAGCTCCCTCGGGTCAGGGTCAGGGTTAGGGTTAAGGTTAGGATTAGAGTTAGGATTTAAGGTTAGGGTTAGGTTTAGGTCTAGGTCTAGGGTTAGGGTTAGGGTCAGGTTAGGGTTAGGCTTAGGGTTAGGCTTAGGGTTAGGGTTAGGGTTAGGGCTAGGGATTGGTTTAGGTTTAGTCTTTAGGCTTAGTGTTAGGGTTAGAGTTAGGGTTAGGGTTTCTTAAACCAGAAAAATCTTACCTGAAGGAACACTTCAGCTGCAAAAGTCATCCCAAGGGGAGCGCAAAAGTACAACAACAACGCTGCATCCTCCTCTTTTTCCTGGGACTATCCCTAACCCTAGGCTGCTTTACTGCCTCCTCTTACTCTTACAGTCAGGGTTAGGGTTAGGCTTAGGCTTAGGGCTTCTTAAACATGGAAAATCTTACCTCAAGGAGCACTTTACCTCTAAAAGTCATCCCAACTGCAGCATAAAATTACCACAACAATGCTGCCTCCACCTGTTTTTCCCTGAGACAATGCCCAACCGTGGGCTGATTTACCTGCCTAGGCTTGGAGTTAGGCTTCTGCCTAGTGTTGAGCCTTCTCTTAGGGTTAGGTTTAGGGTTTAGGGTTGGGCTTGGGTTTAGGGTTTGGTATACGGTTAGGGTTAGGGTAAGCGCTTGTGTTAGGGTTGGGTTTATGGTTAGGTATAGAGTTAGGGTTTAGGGTTAGGGTTTAGGATTAGGGTTAGCGTTAGGGTAAGGTTTAGGCTTAGGTTTAGGGTTAGGGGTAAGAGTAAGGTTAGGGTAAGGGTTAAGGTTACTGTTAGGGTTACGGTTAAGTTTTGGGTAATGTTAAGGGTTTCTTAAGCTAGGAAAATCTCACTTCCAGGAACCATTCAACTCTAAAATTCATCCCAAGGACACCGCTAAATTTCCACAACGAGGCTGCCTCAACCTCTTTTTCCTTGGAACCATCCCTAACCCTGGGCTGATTTACCTGCCTAGGGTTAGGCTTTGGATTAGGGTTAGGGTTAGGATAAGGTTAGAGTTAGGGTTGGGGTTAGGGTTAGAGGTAGGGTTTGCCTTAGGGTTAGGGTTAGGATTAGGGTTTAGTTTAGGTTTAGGGTCAGGGTAAGGGTAAGCGTTAGGGCTGGGGTTAGGTTTTATCGTGTTCTTTAGGGTTAAGGATTAGGGTTAGCGTTAGCGTTTACGGTTACGGTTAGGGTTAGATTTAGGTTTAGGGTTAAGGCTGGAGTTAGGATTAGGGTTCAGCTTAGTGTTAGGGTTTGGGTGAAGGATAGTGTTAGTGTTAGGAATAGGGTTAGGGTTTCTTAAACCAGGAAAATCTCCCGTCAAGGAACGCTTCAACAACAAATGTCATCTCAAGAGGAGCGCAAAAGTACCTCAACAAGGCTTCCTCCCCCTCTTTTTTCTGGGGACCGTTCCTAACCCTAGCCTGATTTACCTGCCTCCAGTAAGGGTTAGGGTAAGGGTTATGCCTAGGGTGAGGGTTTTTTAAACTAGGCATCCCTGAGTTGAAAGAATACTGCAGCTGCAAAAGGCATCCCAAGGGGAGTGCAAAAGTGCCTCAACATGGTGGCCCCTTCTGCTTTTATCCTTGGGACCATCGCCAACACTCGGCTGATTAAGCTCCCTCGGGTCAGGGTCAGGGTTAGGGTTAAGGTTAGGATTAGAGTTAGGGTTAGGTTTAAGGTTAGGGTTAGGTTTAGGTCTAGGTCTAGGGTTAGGGTTAGGGTCAGGTTAGGGTTAGGGTTAGGGTTAGGCTTAGGGTTAGGGTTAGGGTTAGGGCTAGGGATTGGTTTAGGTTTAGTCTTTAGGCTTAGTGTTAGGGTTAGAATTAGGGTTAGGTTTTCTTAAACCAGAAAAATCTTACCTGAAGGAACACTTCAGGTGCAAAAGTCATCCCAAGGGGAGCGCAAAAGTACAACAACAACGCTGCATCCTCCTCTTTTTCCTGGGACTATCCCTAACCCTAGGCTGCTTTACTGCCTCCTCTTACTCTTACAGTCAGGGTTAGGGTTAGGCTTAGGCTTAGGGCTTCTTAAACATGGAAAATCTTACCTCAAGGAGCACTTTACCTCTAAATGTCATCCCAACTGCAGCATAAAATTACCACAACAATGCTGCCTCCACCTGTTTTTCCCTGAGACAATGCCCAACCGTGGGCTGATTGACCTGCCTAGGCTTGGAGTTAGGCTTCTGCCTAGTGTTGAGCCTTCTCTTAGGGTTAGGTTTAGGGTTTAGGGTTGGGCTTGGGTTTAGGGTTTGGTATACGGTTAGGGTTAGGGTAAGCGCTTGTGTTAGGGTTGGGTTTATGGTTAGGTATAGAGTTAGGGTTTAGGGTTAGGGTTTAGGATTAGGGTTAGCGTTAGGGTAAGGTTTAGGCTTAGGTTTAGGGTTAGGGGTAAGAGTAAGGTTAGGGTAAGGGTTAAGGTTACTGTTAGGGTTACGGTTAAGTTTTGGGTAATGTTAAGGGTTTCTTAAGCTAGGAAAATCTCACTTCCACGAACCATTCAACTCTAAAATTCATCCCAAGGACACCGCAAAATTTCCACAACGAGGCTGCCTCAACCTCTTTTTCCTTGGAACCATCCCTAACCCTGGGCTGATTTACCTGCCCAGGGTTAGGCTTTGGATTAGGGTTAGGGTTAGGATAAGGTTAGAGTTAGGGTTGGGGTTAGGGTTAGAGGTAGGGTTTGCCTTAGGGTTAGGGTTAGGATTAGGGTTTAGTTTAGGTTTAGGGTCAGGGTAAGGGTAAGCGTTAGGGCTGGGGTTAGGTTTTATCGTGTTCTTTAGGGTTAAGGATTAGGGTTAGTGTTAGCGTTTACGGTTACGGTTAGGGTTAGATTTAGGTTTAGGGTTAAGGCTGGAGTTAGGATTAGGGTTCAGCTTAGTGTTAGGGTTTGGGTGAAGGATAGTGTTAGTGTTAGGAATAGGGTTAGGGTTTCTTAAACCAGGAAAATCTCCCGTCAAGGAACGCTTCAACAACAAATGTCATCTCAAGAGGAGTGCAAAAGTACCTCAACAAGGCTTCCTCCCCCTCTTTTTTCTGGGGACCGTTCCTAACCCTAGCCTGATTTACCTGCCTCCAGTAAGGGTTAGGGTTAGGGTTATGCCTAGGGTGAGGGTTTTTTAAACTAGGCATCCCTGAGTTGAAAGAATACTGCAGCTGCAAAAGGCATCCCCAGGGGAGTGCAAAAGTGCCTCAACATGGTGGCCCCTTCTGCTTTTATCCTTGGGACCATCGCCAACACTCGGCTGATTAAGCTCCCTCGGGTCAGGGTCAGGGTTAGGGTTAAGGTTAGGATTAGAGTTAGGATTTAAGGTTACGGTTAGGTTTAGGTCTAGGTCTAGGGTTAGGGTTAGGGTCAGGTTAGGGTTAGGGTTAGGGTTAGGATTAGGGTTAGGGTTAGGGTTAGGGCTAGGGGTTGGTTTAGGTTTAGTCTTTAGGCTTAGTGTTAGGGTTAGAGTTAGGGTTAGGATTTCTTAAACCAGAAAAATCTTACCTGAAGGAACACTTCAGCTGCAAAAGTCATCCCAAGGGGAGCGCAAAAGTACAACAACAACGCTGCATCCTCCTCTTTTTCCTGGGACTATCCCTAACCCTAGGCTGCTTTACTGCCTCCTCTTACTCTTACAGTCAGGGTTAGGGTTAGGCTTAGGCTTAGTGCTTCTTAAACATGGAAAATCTTACCTCAAGGAGCTCTTTACCTCTAAAAGTCATCCCAACTGCAGCATAAAATTACCACAACAATGCTGCCTCCACCTGTTTTTCCCTGAGACAATGCCCAACCGTGGGCTGATTTACCTGCCTAGGCTTGGAGTTAGGCTTCTGCCTAGTGTTGAGCCTTCTCTTAGGGTTAGGTTTAGGGTTTAGGGTTGGGCTTGGGTTTAGGGTTTGGTATACGGTTAGGGTTAGGGTAAGCGCTTGTGTTAGGGTTGGGTTTATGGTTAGGTATAGAGTTAGGGTTTAGGGTTAGGGTTTAGGATTAGGGTTAGCGTTAGGGTAAGGTTTAGGCTTAGGTTTAGGGTTAGGGGTAAGAGTAAGGTTAGGGTAAGGGTTAAGGTTACTGTTAGGGTTACCGTTAAGTTTTGGGTAATGTTAAGGGTTTCTTAAGCTAGGAAAATCTCACTTCCACGAACCATTCAACTCTAAAATTCATCCCAAGGACACCGCAAAATTTCCACAACGAGGCTGCCTCAACCTCTTTTTCCTTGGAACCATCCCTAACCCTGGGCTGATTTACCTGCCTAGGGTTAGGCTTTGGATTAGGGTTAGGGTTAGGATAAGGTTAGAGTTAGGGTTGGGGTTAGGGTTAGAGGTAGGGTTTGCCTTAGGGTTAGGGTTAGGATTAGGGTTTAGTTTAGGTTTAGGGTCAGGGTAAGGGTAAGCGTTAGGGCTGGGGTTAGGTTTTATCGTGTTCTTTAGGGTTAAGGATGAGGGTTAGCGTTAGCGTTTACGGTTACGGTTAGGGTTAGATTTAGGTTTAGGGTTAAGGCTGGAGTTAGGATTAGGGTTCAGCTTAGTGTTAGGGTTTGGGTGAAGGATAGTGTTAGTGTTAGGAATAGGGTTAGGGTTTCTTAAACCAGGAAAATCTCCCGTCAAGGAACGCTTCAACAACAAATGTCATCTCAAGAGGAGCGCAAAAGTACCTCAACAAGGCTTCCTCCCCCTCTTTTTTCTGGGGACCGTTCCTAACCCTAGCCTGATTTACCTGCCTCCAGTAAGGGTTAGGGTAAGGGTTATGCCTAGGGTGAGGGTTTTTTAAACTAGGCATCCCTGAGTTAAAAGAATACTGCAGCTGCAAAAGGCATCCCAAGGGGAGTGCAAAAGTGCCTCAACATGGTGGCCCCTTCTGCTTTTATCCTTGGGACCATCGCCAACACTCGGCTGATTAAGCTCCCTCGGGTCAGGGTCAGGGTTAGGGTTAAGGTTAGGATTAGAGTTAGGGTTAGGTTTAAGGTTAGGGTTAGGTTTAGGTCTAGGTCTAGGGTTAGGGTTAGGGTCAGGTTAGGGTTAGGCTTAGGGTTAGGCTTAGGGTTAGGGTTAGGGTTAGGGCTAGGGATTGGTTTAGGTTTAGTCTTTAGGCTTAGTGTTAGGGTTAGAGTTAGGGTTAGGGTTTCTTAAACCAGAAAAATCTTACCTGAAGGAACACTTCAGCTGCAAAAGTCATCCCAAGGGGAGCGCAAAAGTACAACAACAACGCTGCATCCTCCTCTTTTTCCTGGGACTATCCCTAACCCTAGGCTGCTTTACTGCCTCCTCTTACTCTTACAGTCAGGGTTAGGGTTAGGCTTAGGCTTAGGGCTTCTTAAACATGGAAAATCTTACCTCAAGGAGCACTTTACCTCTAAAAGTCATCCCAACTGCAGCATAAAATTACCACAACAATGCTGCCTCCACCTGTTTTTCCCTGAGACAATGCCCAACCGTGGGCTGATTTACCTGCCTAGGCTTGGAGTTAGGCTTCAGCCTAGTTTTGAGCCTTCTCTTAGGGTTAGGTTTAGGGTTTAGGGTTGGGCTTGGGTTTAGGGTTTGGTATACGGTTAGGGTTAGGGTAAGCGCTTGTGTTAGGGTTGGGTTTATGGTTAGGTATAAAGTTAGGGTTAGGGTTAGGGTTTAGGATTAGGGTTAGCGTTAGGGTAAGGTTTAGGCTTAGGTTTAGGGTTAGGGGTAAGAGTAAGGTTAGGGTAAGGGTTAAGGTTACTGTTAGGGTTACCGTTAAGTTTTGGGTAATGTTAAGGGTTTCTTAAGCTAGGAAAATCTCACTTCCACGAACCATTCAACTCTAAAATTCATCCCAAGGACACCGCAAAATTTCCACAACGAGGCTGCCTCAACCTCTTTTTCCTTGGAACCATCCCTAACCCTGGGCTGATTTACCTGCCTAGGGTTAGGCTTTGGATTAGGGTTAGGGTTAGGATAAGGTTAGAGTTAGGGTTGGGGTTAGGGTTAGAGGTAGGGTTTGCCTTAGGGTTAGGGTTAGGATTAGGGTTTAGTTTAGGTTTAGGGTCAGGGTAAGGGTAAGCGTTAGGGCTGGGGTTAGGTTTTATCGTGTTCTTTAGGGTTAAGGATTAGGGTTAGCGTTAGCGTTTACGGTTACGGTTAGGGTTAGATTTAGGTTTAGGGTTAAGGCTGGAGTTAGGATTAGGGTTCAGCGTAGTGTTAGGGTTTGGGTGAAGGATAGTGTTAGTGTTAGGAATAGGGTTAGGGTTTCTTAAACCAGGAAAATCTCCCGTCAAGGAACGCTTCAACAACAAATGTCATCTCAAGAGGAGTGCAAAAGTACCTCAACAAGGCTTCCTCCCCCTCTTTTTTCTGGGGACCGTTCCTAACCCTAGCCTGATTTACCTGCCTCCAGTAAGGGTTAGGGTAAGGGTTATGCCTAGGGTGAGGGTTTTTTAAACTAGGCATCCCTGAGTTGAAAGAATACTGCAGCTGCAAAAGGCATCCCAAGGGGAGTGCAAAAGTGCCTCAACATGGTGGCCCCTTCTGCTTTTATCCTTGGGACCATCGCCAACACTCGGCTGATTAAGCTCCCTCGGGTCAGGGTCAGGGTTAGGGTTAAGGTTAGGATTAGGGTTAGGGTTTAAGGTTAGGGTTAGGTTTAGGTCTAGGTCTAGGGTTAGGGTTACGGTCAGGTTTAGGACTAGGCTTAGGCTTAGGCTTAGGGTCAATGTTTCTTAAACCATGAAAATCTACCCTAAAGGAAGACTTCAGCTCTAAACCTCATCCCAAGGGGAGCGCAAAAGTACCACAACAAGGCTGCCTCCTACTCTTTTTCCTTGGGACCATTCCTCACCATCGGCTTATTTTCCTGCCTGAGGTTCGGGTTTGGCTTAGGGTTAGGATTAGGGTTGGCCTTAGAGTTAGGTACAGGGTTAGCGTTAGGGTTAGGGTTAGGGTCAGGGTTACGATTTGGTTTAGGCTGAGATTTAGGCTTAGGCTTAGGTTTAGGCTTAGGGTTAGGCTTAGGGTTAGGGTTAGCGGAAGGGCTAGGTTTAGGGTTAGGCTTTTTTAAACCTGGAAAATCTCACCTCAAGAAACACTTCAGCTGCAAAAGTCATCCCAAGCGGAGCTCAAAAGTATCACAATAAGGCTGCCTCCACCTCTTTTTCCTATGGACCGTCCCTAACCCTAGGTAGATGGACCTGCCTCCACGTAGGGTCAGGGTAAGGATTACGCCTTGGGTTGGGGTTTTTAAACTAGGAAACCCAGAGCTCCAAGCACACTGCAGCTGTCAAAGGATCTCAAGGGCAGTGCAAATGTTCCACAATATGGCTGCTTTCACAGCTTTTTCCTTGGCACCATCCCGACCCCTAGGCTGATTGACCTATTTAGGGTTATGGTTACGATGAGGGCTTTTGTTTACTGAGGAATTTCTGAGCTGAAGCAATTTGGCCGCTGCAAAAGGCATCCCAAGGGGAGCGCTAAAGTACCACAACAAGGCTGCCTCCACCTCTTCTTCCTGGGGACCGTCCTTAACCCTAGGCTGATTTACCTGCCTAGGGTCAGGGTTAGTGTTAAGCCTAGGTTTAGGGTTTGGTAAACCACTGAACCCTGAGCTCCAAGCACACTGCAGCTGCCAAAGGCATCGCAAGGGGAGCACAGAAGTGCCATAACATGGCTGCCTCCACTGCATTTTCCTTGGCACCATCCCTAACTCTAGGCTGAGTTTCCTGCCTAGGGTTAGGCTTACGGTTTAACCTAGGCTAAGGGGTTTTTTAAACTAGGAAAGTCTGAGCTCAAGGAGCACTGCAGCTGTGAAAAGCATCACAAGGGGAGCGCATAAGTTCCAGAACATGGCTGCTTTCACAGCTTTTTCCTTGGCACCATCCCGACCCCTAGGCTGATTGACCTGTTTAGGGTTAGGGTTAGGATTGGGGTTCCGGCTAGGGTTAGGATTAGGAGTAGGGTTAGGGCAAGGGTGAGGACTAGGGTTAGGGTTAGGGTCACTCTTAGGGTTAGGGTTAGGTTTAGGGTTACGGTTACGTTTAGGGTTAGGGTTACTTTTACGGTTAGGGCTAGGGTTCGGGTTAGAGTTGATGTTTAGGCTTAGGGTTAGGGTTAGGGTTAGGGCTAGGGATTGGTTTAGGTTTAGTCTTTAGGCTTAGTGTTAGGGTTAGAGTTAGGGTTAGGGTTTCTTAAACCAGAAAAATCTTACCTGAAGGAACACTTCAGCTGCAAAAGTCATCCCAAGGGGAGCGCAAAAGTACAACAACAACGCTGCATCCTCCTCTTTTTCCTGGGACTATCCCTAACCCTAGGCTGCTTTACTGCCTCCTCTTACTCTTACAGTCAGGGTTAGGGTTAGGCTTAGGCTTAGGGCTTCTTAAACATGGAAAATCTTACCTCAAGGAGCACTTTACCTCTAAAAGTCATCCCAACTGCAGCATAAAATTACCACAACAATGCTGCCTCCACCTGTTTTTCCCTGAGACAATGCCCAACCGTGGGCTGATTTACCTGCCTAGGCTTGGAGTTAGGCTTCAGCCTAGTTTTGAGCCTTCTCTTAGGGTTAGGTTTAGGGTTTAGGGTTGGGCTTGGGTTTAGGGTTTGGTATACGGTTAGGGTTAGGGTAAGCGCTTGTGTTAGGGTTGGGTTTATGGTTAGGTATAGAGTTAGGGTTAGGGTTAGGGTTTAGGATTAGGGTTAGCGTTAGGGTAAGGTTTAAGCTTAGGTTTAGGGTTAGGGGTAAGAGTAAGGTTAGGGTAAGGGTTAAGGTTACTGTTAGGGTTACCGTTAAGTTTTGGGTAATGTTAAGGGTTTCTTAAGCTAGGAAAATCTCACTTCCAGGAACCATTCAACTCTAAAATTCATCCCAAGGACACCGCAAAATTTCCACAACGAGGCTGCCTCAACCTCTTTTTCCTTGGCACCATCCCTAACCCTGGGCTGATTTACCTGCCTAGGGTTAGGCTTTGGATTAGGGTTAGGGTTAGGATAAGGTTAGAGTTAGGGTTGGGGTTAGGGTTAGAGGTAGGGTTTGCCTTAGGGTTAGGGTTAGGATTAGGGTTTAGTTTAGGTTTAGGGTCAGGGTAAGGGTAAGCGTTAGGGCTGGGGTTAGGTTTTATCGTGTTCTTTAGGGTTAAGGATTAGGGTTAGCGTTAGCGTTTACGGTTACGGTTAGGGTTAGATTTAGGTTTAGGGTTAAGGCTGGAGTTAGGATTAGGGTTCAGCTTAGTGTTAGGGTTTGGGTGAAGGATAGTGTTAGTGTTAGGAATAGGGTTAGGGTTTCTTAAACCAGGAAAATCTCCCGTCAAGGAACGCTTCAACAACAAATGTCATCTCAAGAGGAGCGCAAAAGTACCTCAACAAGGCTTCCTCCCCCTCTTTTTTCTGGGGACCGTTCCTAACCCTAGCCTGATTTACCTGCCTCCAGTAAGGGTTAGGGTAAGGGTTATGCCTAGGGTGAGGGTTTTTTAAACTAGGCATCCCTGAGTTGAAAGAATACTGCAGCTGCAAAAGGCATCCCAAGGGGAGTGCAAAAGTGCCTCAACATGGTGGCCCCTTCTGCTTTTATCCTTGGGACCATCGCCAACACTCGGCTGATTAAGCTCCCTCAGGTCAGGGTCAGGGTTAGGGTTAAGGTTAGGATTAGAGTTAGGGTTTAAGGTTAGGGTTAGGTTTAGGTCTAGGTCTAGGGTTAGGGTTAGGGTCAGGTTAGGGTTAGGGTTAGGGTTAGGGTTAGGCTTAGGGTTAGGGTTAGGGTTAGGGCTAGGGATTGGTTTAGGTTTAGTCTTTAGGCTTAGTGTTAGGGTTAGAGTTAGGGTTAGGGTTTCTTAAACCAGAAAAATCTTACCTGAAGGAACACTTCAGCTGCAAAAGTCATCCCAAGGGGAGCGCAAAAGTACAACAACAACGCTGCATCCTCCTCTTTTTCCTGGTACTATCCCTAACCCTAGGCTGCTTTACTGCCTCCTCTTACTCTTACAGTCAGGGTTAGGGTTAGGCTTAGGCTTAGCGCTTCTTAAACATGGAAAATCTTACCTCAAGGAGCACTTTACCTCTAAAAGTCATCCCAACTGCAGCATAAAATTACCACAACAATGCTGCCTCCACCTGTTTTTCCCTGAGACAATGCCCAACCGTGGGCTGATTTACCTGCCTAGGCTTGGAGTTAGGCTTCTGCCTAGTGTTGAGCCTTCTCTTAGGGTTAGGTTTAGGGTTTAGGGTTGGGCTTGGGTTTAGGGTTTGGTATACGGTTAGGGTTAGGGTAAGCGCTTGTGTTAGGGTTGGGTTTATGGTTAGGTATAGAGTTAGGGTTTAGGGTTTAGGATTAGGGTTAGCGTTAGGGTAAGGTTTAGGCTTAGGTTTAGGGTTAGGGGTAAGAGTAAGGTTAGGGTAAGGGTTAAGGTTACTGTTAGGGTTACCGTTAAGTTTTGGGTAATGTTAAGGGTTTCTTAAGCTAGGAAAATCTCACTTCCACGAACCATTCAACTCTAAAATTCATCCCAAGGACACCGCAAAATTTCCACAATGAGGCTGCCTCAACCTCTTTTTCCTTGGAACCATCCCTAACCCTGGGCTGATTTACCTGCCTAGGGTTAGTCTTTGGATTAGGGTTAGGGTTAGGATAAGGTTAGAGTTAGGGTTGGGGTTAGGGTTAGAGGTAGGGTTTGCCTTAGGGTTAGGGTTAGGATTAGGGTTTAGTTTAGGTTTAGGGTCAGGGTAAGGGTAAGCGTTAGGGCTGGGGTTAGGTTTTATCGTGTTCTTTAGGGTTAAGGATTAGGGTTAGCGTTAGCGTTTACGGTTACGGTTAGGGTTAGATTTAGGTTTAGGGTTAAGGCTGGAGTTAGGATTAGGGTTCAGCTTAGTGTTAGGGTTTGGGTGAAGGATAGTGTTAGTGTTAGGAATAGGGTTAGGGTTTCTTAAACCAGGAAAATCTCCCGTCAAGGAACGCTTCAACAACAAATGTCATCTCAAGAGGAGCGCAAAAGTACCTCAACAAGGCTTCCTCCCCCTCTTTTTTCTGGGGACCGTTCCTAACCCTAGCCTGATTTACCTGCCTCCAGTAAGGGTTAGGGTAAGGGTTATGCCTAGGGTGAGTGTTTTTTAAACTAGGCATCCCTGAGTTGAAAGAATACTGCAGCTGCAAAAGGCATCCCAAGGGGAGTGCAAAAGTGCCTCAACATGGTGGCCCCTTCTGCTTTTATCCTTGGGACCATCGCCAACACTCGGCTGATTAAGCTCCCTCGGGTCAGGGTCAGGGTTATGGTTAAGGTTAGTTTTAGAGTTAGTGTTAGGTTTAAGGTTAGGTTTAGGTCTAGGTCTAGGGTTAGGGTTAGGGTCAGGTTAGGGTTAGGCTTAGGGTTAGGGTTAGGGTTAGGGTTATGGTTAGGGTTAGGGCTAGGGATTGGTTTAGGTTTAGTCTTTAGGCTTAGTGTTAGGGTTAGAGTTAGGGTTAGGGTTTCTTAAACCAGAAAAATCTTACCTGAAGGAACACTTCAGCTGCAAAAGTCATCCCAAGGGGAGCGCAAAAGTACAACAACAACGCTGCATCCTCCTCTTTTTCCTGGGACTATCCCTAACCCTAGGCTGCTTTACTGCCTCCTCTTACTCTTACAGTCAGGGTTAGGGTTAGGCTTAGGCTTAGGGCTTCTTAAACATGGAAAATCTTACCTCAAGGAGCACTTTACCTCTAAAAGTCATCCCAACTGCAGCATAAAATTACCACAACAATGCTGCCTCCACCTGTTTTTCCCTGAGACAATGCCCAACCGTGGGCTGATTTACCTGCCTAGGCTTGGAGTTAGGCTTCTGCCTAGTGTTGAGCCTTCTCTTAGGGTTAGGTTTAGGGTTTAGGGTTGGGCTTGGGTTTAGGGTTTGGTATACGGTTAGGGTTAGGGTAAGCGCTTGTGTTAGGGTTGGGTTTATGGTTAGGTATAGAGTTAGGGTTAGGGTTAGGGTTTAGGATTAGGGTTAGCGTTAGGGTAAGGTTTAGGCTTAGGTTTAGGGTTAGGGGTAAGAGTATGGTTAGGGTATGTTTAAGGTTACTGTTAGGATTACGGTTAAGTTTTGGGTAATGTTAAGGGTTTCTTAAGCTAGGAAAATCTCACTTCCAGGAACCATTCAACTCTAAAATTCATCCCAAGGACACCGCAAAATTTCCACAACGAGGCTGCCTCAACCTCTTTTTCCTTGGAACCATCCCTAACCCTGGGCTGATTTACCTGCCTAGGGTTAGGCTTTGGATTAGGGTTAGGGTTAGGATAAGGTTAGAGTTAGGGTTGGGGTTAGGGTTAGAGGTAGGGTTTGCCTTAGGGTTAGGGTTAGGATTAGGGTTTAGTTTAGGTTTAGGGTCAGGGTACGGGTAAGCGTTAGGGCTGGGGTTAGGTTTTATCGTGTTCTTTAGGGTTAAGGATTAGGGTTAGCGTTAGCGTTTACGGTTACGGTTAGGGTTAGATTTAGGTTTAGGGTTAAGGCTGGAGTTAGGATTAGGGTTCAGCTTAGTGTTAGGGTTTGGGTGAAGGATAGTGTTAGTGTTAGGAATAGGGTTAGGGTTTCTTAAACCAGGAAAATCTCCCGTCAAGGAACGCTTCAACAACAAATGTCATCTCAAGAGGAGCGCAAAAGTACCTCAACAAGGCTTCCTCCCCCTCTTTTTTCTGGGGACCGTTCCTAACCCTAGCCTGATTTACCTGCCTCCAGTAAGGGTTAGGGTAAGGGTTATGCCTAGGGTGAGGGTTTTTTAAACTAGGCATCCCTGAGTTGAAAGAATACTGCAGCTGCAAAAGGCATCCCAAGGGGAGTGCAAAAGTGCCTCAACATGGTGGCCCCTTCTGCTTTTATCCTTGGGACCATCGCCAACACTCGGCTGATTAAGCTCCCTCGGGTCAGGGTCAGGGTTAGGGTTAAGGTTAGGATTAGAGTTAGGGTTAGGTTTAAGGTTAGGGTTAGGTTTAGGTCTAGGTCTAGGGTTAGGGTTAGGGTCAGGTTAGGGTTAGGCTTAGGGTTAGGGTTAGGGTTAGGGTTAGGGTTAGGGCTAGGGATTGGTTTAGGTTTAGTCTTTAGGCTTAGTGTTAGGGTTAGAGTTAGGGTTAGGGTTTCTTAAACCAGAAAAATCTTACCTGAAGGAACACTTCAGCTGCAAAAGTCATCCCAAGGGGAGCGCAAAAGTACAACAACAACGCTGCATCCTCCTCTTTTTCCTGGGACTATCCCTAACCCTAGGCTGCTTTACTGCCTCCTCTTACTCTTACAGTCAGGGTTAGGGTTAGGCTTAGGCTTAGGGCTTCTTAAACATGGAAAATCTTACCTCAAGGAGCACTTTACCTCTAAAAGTCATCCCAACTGCAGCATAAAATTACCACAACAATGCTGCCTCCACCTGTTTTTCCCTGAGACAATGCCCAACCGTGGGCTGATTTACCTGCCTAGGCTTGGAGTTAGGCTTCAGCCTAGTGTTGAGCCTTCTCTTAGGGTTAGGTTTAGGGTTTAGGGTTGGGCTTGGGTTTAGGGTTTGGTATACGATTAGGGTTAGGGTAAGCGCTTGTGTTAGGGTTGGGTTTATGGTTAGGTATAAAGTTAGGGTGTAGGGTTAGGGTTTAGGATTAGGGTTAGCGTTAGGGTAAGGTTTAGGCTTAGGTTTAGGGTTAGGGGTAAGAGTAAGGTTAGGGTAAGGGTTAAGGTTACTGTTAGGGTTACCGTTAAGTTTTGGGTAATGTTAAGGGTTTCTTAAGCTAGGAAAATCTCACTTCCAGGAACCATTCAACTCTAAAATTCATCCCAAGGACACCGCAAAATTTCCACAACGAGGCTGCCTCAACCTCTTTTTCCTTGGAACCATCCCTAACCCTGGGCTGATTTACCTGCCTAGGGTTAGGCTTTGGATTAGGGTTAGGGTTAGGATAAGGTTAGAGTTAGGGTTGGGGTTAGGGTTAGAGGTAGGGTTTGCCTTAGGGTTAGGGTTAGGATTAGGGTTTAGTTTAGGTTTAGGGTCAGGGTACGGGTAAGCGTTAGGGCTGGGGTTAGGTTTTATCGTGTTCTTTAGGGTTAAGGATTAGGGTTAGCGTTAGCGTTTACGGTTACGGTTAGGGTTAGATTTAGGTTTAGGGTTAGGGCTGGAGTTAGGATTAGGGTTCAGCTTAGTGTTAGGGTTTGGGTGAAGGATAGTGTTAGTGTTAGGAATAGGGTTAGGGTTTCTTAAACCAGGAAAATCTCCCGTCAAGGAACGCTTCAACAACAAATGTCATCTCAAGAGGAGCACAAAAGTACCTCAACAAGGCTTCCTCCCCCTCTTTTTTCTGGGGACCGTTCCTAACCCTAGCCTGATTTACCTGCCTCCAGTAAGGGTTAGGGTAAGGGTTACGCCTAGGGTGAGGGTTTTTTAAACTAGGCATCCCTGAGTTGAAAGAATACTGCAGCTGCAAAAGGCATCCCAAGGGGAGTGCAAAAGTGCCTCAACATGGTGGCCCCTTCTGCTTTTATCCTTGGGACCATCGCCAACACTCGGCTGATTAAGCTCCCTCGGGTCAGGGTCAGGGTTAGGGTTAAGGTTAGGATTAGGGTTAGGGTTTAAGGTTAGGGTTAGGTTTAGGTCTAGGTCTAGGGTTAGGGTTACGGTCAGGTTTAGGACTAGGCTTAGGCTTAGGCTTAGGGTCAATGTTTCTTAAACCATGAAAATCTACCCTAAAGGAAGACTTCAGCTCTAAACCTCATCCCAAGGGGAGCGCAAAAGTACCACAACAAGGCTGCCTCCTACTCTTTTTCCTTGGGACCATTCCTCACCATCGGCTTATTTTCCTGCCTGAGGTTCGGGTTTGGCTTAGGGTTAGGATTAGGGTTGGCCTTAGAGTTAGGTACAGGGTTAGCGTTAGGGTTAGGGTTAGGGTCAGGGTTACGATTTGGTTTAGGCTGAGATTTAGGCTTAGGCTTAGGTTTAGGCTTAGGGTTAGGCTTAGGGTTAGGGTTAGCGGAAGGGCTAGGTTTAGGGTTAGGCTTTTTTAAACCTGGAAAATCTCACCTCAAGAAACACTTCAGCTGCAAAAGTCATCCCAAGCGGAGCTCAAAAGTATCACAATAAGGCTGCCTCCACCTCTTTTTCCTATGGACCGTCCCTAACCCTAGGTAGATGGACCTGCCTCCACGTAGGGTCAGGGTAAGGATTACGCCTTGGGTTGGGGTTTTTAAACTAGGAAACCCAGAGCTCCAAGCACACTGCAGCTGTCAAAGGATCTCAAGGGCAGTGCAAATGTTCCACAATATGGCTGCTTTCACAGCTTTTTCCTTGGCACCATCCCGACCCCTAGGCTGATTGACCTATTAGGGTTATGGTTACGATGAGGGCTTTTGTTTAACAAGGAATTTCTGAGCTGAAGCAATTTGGCCGCTGCAAAAGGCATCCCAAGGGGAGCGCTAAAGTACCACAACAAGGCTGCCTCCACCTCTTCTTCCTGGGGACCGTCCTTAACCCTAGGCTGATTTACCTGCCTAGGGTCAGGGTTAGTGTTAAGCCTAGGTTTAGGGTTTGGTAAACCACTGAACCCTGAGCTCCAAGCACACTGCAGCTGCCAAAGGCATCGCAAGGGGAGCACAGAAGTGCCATAACATGGCTGCCTCCACTGCATTTTCCTTGGCACCATCCCTAACTCTAGGCTGAGTTTCCTGCCTAGGGTTAGGCTTACGGTTTAACCTAGGCTAAGGGGTTTTTTAAACTAGGAAAGTCTGAGCTCAAGGAGCACTGCAGCTGTGAAAAGCATCACAAGGGGAGCGCATAAGTTCCAGAACATGGCTGCTTTCACAGCTTTTTCCTTGGCACCATCCCGACCCCTAGGCTGATTGACCTGTTTAGGGTTAGGGTTAGGATTGGGGTTCCGGCTAGGGTTAGGATTAGGAGTAGGGTTAGGGCAAGGGTGAGGACTAGGGTTAGGGTTAGGGTCACTCTTAGGGTTAGGGTTAGGTTTAGGGTTACGGTTATGTTTAGGGTTAGGGTTACTTTTACGGTTAGGGCTAGGGTTCGGGTTAGAGTTGATGTTTAGGCTTAGGGTTAGGGTTAGGGTTAGGGCTAGGGATTGGTTTAGGTTTAGTCTTTAGGCTTAGTGTTAGGGTTAGAGTTAGGGTTAGGGTTTCTTAAACCAGAAAAATCTTACCTGAAGGAACACTTCAGCTGCAAAAGTCATCCCAAGGGGAGCGCAAAAGTACAACAACAACGCTGCATCCTCCTCTTTTTCCTGGGACTATCCCTAACCCTAGGCTGCTTTACTGCCTCCTCTTACTCTTACAGTCAGGGTTAGGGTTAGGCTTAGGCTTAGGGCTTCTTAAACATGGAAAATCTTACCTCAAGGAGCACTTTACCTCTAAAAGTCATCCCAACTGCAGCATAAAATTACCACAACAATGCTGCCTCCACCTGTTTTTCCCTGAGACAATGCCCAACCGTGGGCTGATTTACCTGCCTAGGCTTGGAGTTAGGCTTCTGCCTAGTGTTGAGCCTTCTCTTAGGGTTAGGTTTAGGGTTCAGGGTTGGGCTTGGGTTTAGGGTTTGGTATACGGCTAGGGTTAAGGTAAGCGCTTGTGTTAGGGTTGGGTTTATGGTTAGGTATAGAGTTAGGGTTAGGGTTAGGGTTTAGGATTAGGGTTAGCGTTAGGGTAAGGTTTAGGCTTAGGTTTAGGGTTAGGGGTAAGAGTAAGGTTAGGGTAAGGGTTAAGGTTACTGTTAGGGTTACCGTTAAGTTTTGGGTAATGTTAAGGGTTTCTTAAGCTAGGAAAATCTCACTTCCAGGAACCATTCAACTCTAAAATTCATCCCAAGGACACCGCTAAATTTCCACAACGAGGCTGCCTCAACCTCTTTTACCTTGGAACCATCCCTAACCCTGGGCTGATTTACCTGCCTAGGGTTAGGCTTTGGATTAGGGTTAGGGTTAGGATAAGGTTAGAGTTAGGGTTGGGGTTAGGGTTAGAGGTAGGGTTTGCCTTAGGGTTAGGGTTAGGATTAGGGTTTAGTTTAGGTTTAGGGTCAGGGTAAGGGTAAGCGTTAGGGCTGGGGTTAGGTTTTATCGTGTTCTTTAGGGTTAAGGATTAGGGTTAGCGTTAGCATTTGCGGTTACGGTTAGGGTTAGATTTAGGTTTAGGGTTAAGGCTGGAGTTAGGATTAGGGTTCAGCTTAGTGTTAGGGTTTGGGTGAAGGATAGTGTTAGTGTTAGGAATAGGGTTAGGGTTTCTTAAACCAGGAAAATCTCCCGTCAAGGAACGCTTCAACAACAAATGTCATCTCAAGAGGAGTGCAAAAGTACCTCAACAAGGCTTCCTCCCCCTCTTTTTTCTGGGGACCGTTCCTAACCCTAGCCTGATTTACCTGCCTCCAGTAAGGGTTAGGGTAAGGGTTATGCCTAGGGTGAGGGTTTTTTAAACTAGGCATCCCTGAGTTGAAAGAATACTGCAGCTGCAAAAGGCATCCCAAGGGGAGTGCAAAAGTACCTCAACATGGTGGCCCCTTCTGCTTTTTTCCTTGGGACCATCTCCAACACTCGGCTGATTAAGCTCCCTCGGGTCAGGGTCAGGGTTAGGGTTAAGGTTAGGATTAGGGTTAGGGTTTAAGGTTAGGGTTAGGCTTAGGTCTAGGTCTAGGGTTAGGGTTACGGTCAGGTTTAGGACTAGGCATAGGCTTAGGCTTAGGGTCAATGTTTCTTAAACCATGAAAATCTACCCTAAAGGAAGACTTCAGCTCTAAACCTCATCCCAAGGGGAGCGCAAAAGTACCACAACAAGGCTGCCTCCTACTCTTTTTCCTTGGGACCATTCCTCACCATCGGCTTATTTTCCTGCCTGAGGTTCGGGTTTGGCTTAGGGTTAGGATTAGGGTTGGCCTTAGATTTAGGTACAGGGTTAGCGTTAGGGTTAGGGTTAGGGTCAGGGTTACGATTTGGTTTAGGCTGAGATTTAGGCTTAGGCTTAGGTTTAGGCTTAGGGTTAGGCTTAGGGTTAGGGTTAGCGGAAGGGCTAGGTTTAGGGTTAGGCTTTCTTAAACCTGGAAAATCTCACCTCAAGAAACACTTCAGCTGCAAAAGTCATCCCAAGCGGAGCGCAAAAGTATCACAATAAGGCTGCCTCCACCTCTTTTTCCTATGGACCGTCCCTAACCCTAGGTAGATGGACCTGCCTCCACGTAGGGTCAGGGTAAGGATTACGCCTTGGGTTGGGGTTTTTAAACTAGGAAACCCAGAGCTCCAAGCACACTGCAGCTGCCAAAGGATCTCAAGGGCAGCGCAAATGTTCCACAATATGGCTGCTTTCACAGCTTTTTCCTCGGCACCATTCCGACCCCTAGGTTGATTTACCTGTCTAGGGTTATGGTTACGATGAGGGCTTTTGTTTAACAAGGAATTTCTGAGCTGAAGCAATTTGGCCGCTGCAAAAGGCATCCCAAGGGGAGCGCTAAAGTACCACAACAAGGCTGCCTCCACCTCTTCTTCCTGGGGACCGTCCTTAACCCTAGGCTGATTTACCTGCCTAGGGTCAGGGTTAGTGTTAAGCCTAGGTTTAGGGTTTGGTAAACCACTGAACCCTGAGCTCCAAGCACACTGCAGCTGCCAAAGGCATCGCAAGGGGAGCACAGAAGTGCCATAACATGGCTGCCTCCACTGCATTTTCCTTGGCACCATCCCTAACTCTAGGCTGAGTTTCCTGCCTAGGGTTAGGCTTACGGTTTAACCTAGGCTAAGGGGTTTTTTAAACTAGGAAAGTCTGAGCTCAAGGAGCACTGCAGCTGTGAAAAGCATCACAAGGGGAGCGCATAAGTTCCAGAACATGGCTGCTTTCACAGCTTTTTCCTTGGCACCATCCCGACCCCTAGGCTGATTGACCTGTTTAGGGTTAGGGTTAGGACTGGGGTTCCGGCTAGGGTTAGGATTAGGAGTAGGGTTAGGGCAAGGGTGAGGACTAGGGTTAGGGTTCGGGTCACTATTAGGGTTAGGGTTAGGTTTAGGGTTACTTGTACATTAATGGTTAGGGTTACTTTTACGGTTAGGGCTAGGGTTCGGGTTAGAGTTGATGTTTAGGCTTAGGGTTAGGGTTAGGGTTAGGGCTAGGGATTGGTTTAGGTTTAGTCTTTAGGCTTAGTGTTAGGGTTAGAGTTAGGGTTAGGGTTTCTTAAACCAGAAAAATCTTACCTGAAGGAACACTTCAGCTGCAAAAGTCATCCCAAGGGGAGCGCAAAAGTACAACAACAACGCTGCATCCTCCTCTTTTTCCTGGGACTATCCCTAACCCTAGGCTGCTTTACTGCCTCCTCTTACTCTTACAGTCAGGGTTAGGGTTAGGCTTAGGCTTAGGGCTTCTTAAACATGGAAAATCTTACCTCAAGGAGCACTTTACCTCTAAAAGTCATCCCAACTGCAGCATAAAATTACCACAACAATGCTGCCTCCACCTGTTTTTCCCTGAGACAATGCCCAACCGTGGGCTGATTTACCTGCCTAGGCTTGGAGTTAGGCTTCTGCCTAGTGTTGAGCCTTCTCTTAGGGTTAGGTTTAGGGTTTAGGGTTGGGCTTGGGTTTAGGGTTTGGTATACGGTTAGGGTTAGGGTAAGTGCTTCTGTTAGGGTTGGGTTTATGGCTAGGTATAGAGTTAGGATTAGGGTTAGCGTTAGGGTAAGGTTTAGGCTTAGGTTTAGGGTTAGGGGTAAGAGTAAGGTTAGGGTAAGGGTTAAGGTTACTGTTAGGGTTACCGTTAAGTTTTGGGTAATGTTAAGGGTTTCTTAAGCTAGGAAAATCTCACTTCCAGGAACAATTCAACTCTAAAATTCATCCCAAGGACACCGCTATATTTCCACAACGAGGCTGCCTCAACCTCTTTTTCCTTGGAACCATCCCTAACCCTGGGCTGATTTACCTGCCTAGGGTTAGGCTTTGGATTAGGGTTAGGGTTAGGATAAGGTTAGAGTTAGGGTTGGGGTTAGGGTTAGAGGTAGGGTTTGCCTTAGGGTTAGGGTTAGGATTAGGGTTTAGTTTAGGTTTAGGGTCAGGGTAAGGGTAAGCGTTAGGGCTGGGGTTAGGTTTTATCGTGTTCTTTAGGGTTAAGGATTAGGATTAGCGTTGGCGTTTACGGTTACGGTTAGGGTTAGATTTAGGTTTAGGGTTAAGGCTGGAGTTAGGATTAGGGTTCAGCTTAGTGTTAGGGTTTGGGTGAAGGATAGTGTTAGTGTTAGGAATAGGGTTAGGGTTTCTTAAACCAGGAAAATCTCCCGTCAAGGAACGCTTCAACAACAAATGTCATCTCAAGAGGAGTGCAAAAGTACCTCAACAAGGCTTCCTCCCCCTCTTTTTTCTGGGGACCGTTCCTAACCCTAGCCTGATTTACCTGCCTCCAGTAAGGGTTAGGGTAAGGGTTACGCCTAGGGTGAGGGTTTTTTAAACTAGGCATCCCTGAGTTGAAAGAATACTGCAGCTGCAAAAGGCATCCCAAGGGGAGTGCAAAAGTGCCTCAACATGGTGGCCCCTTCTGCTTTTTTCCTTGGGACCATCTCCAACACTCGGCTGATTAAGCTCCCTCGGGTCAGGGTCAGGGTTAGGGTTAAGGTTAGGATTAGGGTTAGGGTTTAAGGTTAGGGTTAGGTTTAGGTCTAGGTCTAGGGTTAGGGTTACGGTCAGGTTTAGGACTAGGCTTAGGCTTAGGCTTAGGGTCAATGTTTCTTAAACCATGAAAATCTACCCTAAAGGAAGACTTCAGCTCTAAACCTCATCCCAAGGGGAGCGCAAAAGTACCACAACAAGGCTGCCTCCTACTCTTTTTCCTTGGGACCATTCCTCACCATCGGCTTATTTTCCTGCCTGAGGTTCGGGTTTGGCTTAGGGTTAGGATTAGGGTTGGCCTTAGAGTTAGGTACAGGGTTAGCGTTAGGGTTAGGGTTAGGGTCAGGGTTACGATTTGGTTTAGGCTGAGATTTAGGCTTAGGCTTAGGTTTAGGCTTAGGGTTAGGCTTAGGGTTAGGGTTAGCGGAAGGGCTAGGTTTAGGGTTAGGCTTTCTTAAACCTGGAAAATCTCACCTCAAGAAACACTTCAGCTGCAAAAGTCATCCCAAGTGGAGTGCAAACGTATCACAATAAGGCTTCTTCCACCTCTTTTTCCTATGGACCGTCCCTAACCCTAGGTAGATGGACCTGCCTCCACGTAGGGTCAGGGTAAGGATTACGCCTTGGGTTGGGGTTTTTAAACTAGGAAACCCAGAGCTCCAAGCACACTGCAGCTGCCAAAGGATCTCAAGGGCAGCGCAAATGTTCCACAATATGGCTGCTTTCACAGCTTTTTCCTTGGCACCATCCCGACTCCTAGGCTGATAGACCTATTTAGGGTTATGGTTATGATGAGGGCTTTTGTTTAACAAGGAATTTCTGAGCTGAAGCAATTTGGCCGCTGCAAAAGGCATCCCAAGGGGAGCGCTAAAGTACCACAACAAGGCTGCCTCCACCTCTTTTTCCTGGGGACCGTCCTTAACCCTAGGCTGATTTACCTGCCTAGGGTCAGGGTTAGTGTTAAGCCTAGGTTTAGGGTTTGGTAAACCACTGAACCCTGAGCTCCAAGCACACTGCAGCTGCCAAAGGCATCCCAAGGGGAGCACAGAAGTGCCATAACATGGCTGCTTCCACTGCATTTTCCTTGGCACCATCCCTAACTCTAGGCTGAGTTTCCTGCCTAGGGTTAGGCTTAGGGTTTAACCTAGGCTAAGGGGTTTTTTAAACTAGGAAAGTCTGAGCTCAAGGAGCACTGCAGCTGTGAAAAGCATCACAAGGGGAGCGCATAAGTTCCAGAACATGGCTGCTTTCACAGCTTTTTCCTTGGCACCATCCCGACCCCTAGGCTGATTGACCTGTTTAGGGTTAGGGTTAGGATTGGGGTTCCGGCTAGGGTTAGGATTAGGAGTAGGGTTAGGGCAAGGGTGAGGACTAGGGTTAGGGTTAGGGTCACTCTTAGGGTTAGGGTTAGGTTTAGGGTTACGGTTACGTTTAGGGTTAGGGTTACTTTTACGGTTAGGGCTAGGGTTCGGGTTAGAGTTGATGTTTAGGCTTAGGGTTAGGGTTAGGGTTAGGGCTAGGGATTGGTTTAGGTTTAGTCTTTAGGCTTAGTGTTAGGGTTAGAGTTAGGGTTAGGGTTTCTTAAACCAAAAAAATCTTACCTCAAGGAACACTTCAGCTGCAAAAGTCATCCCAAGGGGAGCGCAAAAGTACAACAACAACGCTGCATCCTCCTCTTTTTCCTGGGACTATCCCTAACCCTAGGCTGCTTTACTGCCTCCTATTACTCTTACAGTCAGGGTTAGGGTTAGGCTTAGGCTTAGGGCTTCTTAAACATGGAAAATCTTACCTCAAGGAGCACTTTACCTCTAAAAGTCATCCCAACTGCAGCATAAAATTACCACAACAATGCTGCCTCCACCTGTTTTTCCCTGAGACAATGCCCAACCGTGGGCTGATTTACCTGCCTAGGCTTGGAGTTAGGCTTCTGCCTAGTGTTGAGCCTTCTCTTAGGGTTAGGTTTAGGGTTTAGGGTTGGGCTTGGGTTTAGGGTTTGGTATACGATTAGGGTTAGGGTAAGCGCTTGTGTTAGGGTTGGGTTTATGGCTAGGTATAGAGTTAGGATTAGGGTTAGGGTTTAGGATTAGGGTTAGCGTTAGGGTAAGGTTTAGGCTTAGGTTTAGGGGTAAGAGTAAGGTTAGTGTAAGGGTTAAGGTTACTGCTAGGGTTACCGTTAAGTTTTGGGTAATGTTAAGGGTTTCTTAAGCTAGGAAAATCTCACTTCCAGGAACCATTCAACTCTAAAATTCATCCCAAGGACACCGCTAAATTTCCACAACGAGGCTGCCTCAACCTCTTTTTCCTTGGAACCATCCCTAACCCTGGGCTGATTTACCTGCCTAGGGTTAGTCTTTGGATTAGGGTTAGGGTTAGGATAAGGTTAGAGTTAGGGTTGGGGTTAGGGTTAGAGGTAGGGTTTGCCTTAGGGTTAGGGTTAGGATTAGGGTTTAGTTTAGGTTTAGGGTCAGGGTAAGGGTAAGCGTTAGGGCTGGGGTTAGGTTTTATCGTGTTCTTTAGGGTTAAGGATTAGGGTTAGCGTTAGCGTTTACGGTTACGGTTAGGGTTAGATTTAGGTTTAGGGTTAAGGCTGGAGTTAGGATTAGGGTTCAGCTTAGTGTTAGGGTTTGGGTGAAGGATAGTGTTAGTGTTAGGAATAGGGTTAGGGTTTCTTAAACCAGGAAAATCTCCCGTCAAGGAACGCTTCAACAACAAATGTCATCTCAAGAGGAGTGCAAAAGTACCTCAACAAGGCTTCCTCCCCCTCTTTTTTCTGGGGACCGTTCCTAACCCTAGCCTGATTTACCTGCCTCCAGTAAGGGTTAGGGTAAGGGTTACGCCTAGGGTGAGTGTTTTTTAAACTAGGCATCCCTGAGTTGAAAGAATACTGCAGCTGCAAAAGGCATCCCAAGGGGAGTGCAAAAGTGCCTCAACATGGTGGCCCCTTCTGCTTTTTTCCTTGGGACCATCGCCAACACTCGGCTGATTAAGCTCCCTCGGGTCAGGGTCAGGGTTAGGGTTAAGGTTAGGATTAGGGTTAGGGTTTAAGGTTAGAGTTAGGTTTAGGTCTAGGTCTAGGGTTAGGGTTAGGGTCAGGTTTAGGACTAGGCTTAGGCTTAGGCTTAGGGTTAATGTTTCTTAAACCATGAAAATCTACCCTAAAGGAAGACTTCAGCTCTAAACCTCATCCCAAGGGGAGCGCAAAAGTACCACAACAAGGCTGCCTCCAATTCTTTTTCATTGGGACCATTCCTCACCATCGGCTTATTTTCCTACCTGAGGTTCGGGTTTGGCTTAGGGTTAGGATTAGGGTTGGCCTTAGAGTTAGGTACAGGGTTAGCGTTAGGGTTAGGGTTAGGGTCAGGGTTACGATTTGGTTTAGGCTGAGATTTAGGCTTAGGCTTAGGTTTAGGCTTAGGGTTAGGCTTAGGGTTAGGGTTAGCGGAAGGGCTAGGTTTAGGGTTAGGCTTTCTTAAACCTGGAAAATCTCACCTCAAGAAACACCTCAGCTGCAAAAGTCATCCCAAGCGGAGCGCAAACGTATCACAATAAGGCTGCCTCCACCTCTTTTTCCTATGGACCGTCCCTAACCCTAGGTAGATGGACCTGCCTCCACGTAGGGTCAGGGTAAGGATTACGCCTTGGGTTGGGGTTTTTAAACTAGGAAACCCAGAGCTCCAAGCACACTGCAGCTGCCAAAGGATCTCAAGGGCAGCGCAAATGTTCCACAATATGGCTGCTTTCACAGCTTTTCCCTTGGCACCATCCCGACCCCTAGGCTGATTGCCCTATTTAGGGTTATGGTTACGATGAGGGCTTTTGTTTAACAAGGAATTTCTGAGCTGAAGCAATTTGGCCGCTGCAAAAGGCATCCCAAGGGGAGCGCTAAAGTACCACAACAAGGCTGCCTCCACCTCTTCTTCCTGGGGACCGTCCTTAACCCTAGGCTGATTTACCTGCCTAGGGTCAGGGTTAGTGTTAAGCCTAGGTTTAGGGTTTGGTAAACCACTGAACCCTGAGCTCCAAGCACACTGCAGCTGCCAAAGGCATCCCAAGGGGAGCACAGAACTGCCATAACATGGCTGCCTCCACTGCATTTTCCTTGGCACCATCCCTAACTCTAGGCTGAGTTTCCTGCCTAGGGTTAAGCTTAGGGTTTAACCTAGGCTAAGGGGTTTTTTAAACTAGGAAAGTCTGAGCTCAAGGAGCACTGCAGCTGTGAAAAGCATCACAAGGGGAGCGCATAAGTTCCAGAACATGGCTGCTTTCACAGCTTTTTCCTTGGCACCATCCCGACCCCTAGGCTGATTGACCTGTTTAGGGTTAGGGTTAGGACTGGGGTTCCGGCTAGGGTTAGGATTAGGAGTAGGGTTAGGGCAAGGGTGAGGACTAGGGTTAGGGTTAGGGTCACTATTAGGGTTAGGGTTAGGTTTAGGGTTACGGTTACATTTAGGGTTAGGGTTACTTTTACGGTTAGGGCTAGGGTTCGGGTTAGAGTTGATGTTTAGGCTTAGGGTTAGGGTTAGGGTTAGGGCTAGGCATCGGTTTAGGTTTAGTCTTTAGGCTTAGTGTTAGGGTTAGGGTTAGGGTTAGGGTTTCTTAAACCAGAAAAATCTTACCTGAAGGAACACTTCAGCTGCAAAAGTCATCCGAAAGGGGAGTGCAAAAGTAAAACAATAACGCTGCATCCTCCTCTTTTTCCTGGGACTATCCCTAACCCTAGGCTGATTTACCTGCCTCCTATTACTCTTACAGTCAGGCTTAGGGTTAGTGTTAGGCTTAGGGCTTCTTAAACATGGAAAATCTTACCTCAAGGAGCACTTTACCTCTAAAAGTCATCCCAACTGCAGCATAAAATTACCACAACAATGCTGCCTCCACCTGTTTTTCCCTGAGACAATGCCCAACCGTGGGCTGATTTACCTGCCTAGGCTTGGAGTTAGGCTTCTGCCTAGTGTTGAGCCTCCTCTTAGGGTTAGGTTTAGGGTTTAGGGTTGGGCTTGGGTTTAGAGTTTGGTATAGTATTAGGGTTAGGGTAAGCCCTTGGGTTAGGGTTGGGTTTATGGTTAGATATAGAGTGAGGGTTAGGGTTTAGGATTAGGGTTAGCGTTAGGGTAAGGTTTAGGCTTAGGTTTAGGGATAGGGGTAAGAGTAAGGTTAGGGTTACGGTTAGGGTTAGGGTTAGGCTTAGGGTTAGGGTTAGGCTTAGGGTTAGTGTGAGGATTAGGGTTAGGTTTAGGGTTAGGGTTAGGGTTAAATTTTTGGTAATGTTTAGGGTTTCTTAAACCAGGAAAATCTCCCGTCAAGGAACGCTTCAACAACAAATGTCATCTCAAGAGGAGTGCAAAAGTACCTCAACAAGGCTTCCTCCCCCTCTTTTTTCTGGGGACCGTTCCTAACCCTAGCCTGATTTACCTGTCTCCAGAAATCGTTAGGGTAAGTGTTACGCCTAGGGTGAAGTTTTTTAAACTTGGCATCCCTGAGTTGAAAGAATACTGCAGCTGCAAAAGGCATCCCAAGGGGAGTGCAAATGTGCCTCAACATGGTGGCCCCTTCTGCTTTTTTCCTTGGGACCATCGCCAACACTTGGCTCATTAAGCTCCCTCGGGTCAGGGTCAGGGTTAGGGTTAAGGTTAGGATTAGGGTTAGGGTTTAAGGTTAGGTTTAGGTTTGGGTCTAGGTCTAGGGTTAGGGTTAGGGTCAGGTTTAGGACTAGGCTTAGGCTTAGGCTTAGGGTTAATGTTTCTTAAACCATGAAAATCTACACTTAAGGAAGACTTCAGCTCTAAACGTCATCCCAAGGGGAGTACAACAGTGCCACAACAAGGCTACCTCCAACTCTTTTTCCTTGGGACCATTCCTCACCATCGGCCCATTTTCCTGCCTGGGGTTCGGGTTTGGCTTAGGGTTAGGATTAGGGTTGGCCTTAGATTTAGGTACAGGGTTAGCGTTAGGGTTAGGGTTAGGGTTAGGGTTAGGGTTAGGTTTAGGGTTAGGGTCAGGGTTATGATTTGGTTTAGGCTGAGATTTAGGCTTAGGGTTAGGTTTAGGCTTAGGGTTAGGCTTAGGGTTAGGGTTAGCGGAAGGGCTAGGTTTAGGGTTAGGCTTTCTTAAATCTGGAAAATCTCACCTCAAGGAACACTTCAGCTGCAAAAGGCATCCCAAGGGGAGCGCTAAAGTACCACAACAAGGCTGCCTCCACCTCTTCTTCCTGGGGACCGTCCTTAACCCTAGGCTGATTTACCTGCCTAGGGTCAGGGTTAGTGTTAAGCCTAGGTTTAGGGTTTGGTAAACCACTGAACCCTGACCTCCAAGCACACTGCAGCTGCCAAAGGCATCCCAAGGTTAGCACAGAACTGCCATAACATGGCTGCCTCCACTGCACTTTCCTTGGCACCATCCCTAACTCTAGGCTGAGTTTCCTGCCTAGGGTTAGGCTTAGGGTTTAACCTAGGCTAAGGGGTTTTTTAAACTAGGAAAGTCTGAGCTCAAGGAGCACTGCAGCTGTGAAAAGCATCACAAGGGGAGCGCATAAGTTCCAGAACATGGCTGCTTTCACAGCTTTTTCCTTGGCACCATCCCGACCCCTAGGCTGATTGACCTGTTTAGGGTTAGGGTTAGGACTGGGGTTCCGGCTAGGGTTAGGATTAGGAGTAGGGTTAGGGCAAGGGTGAGGACTAGGGTTAGGGTTATGGTCACTATTAGGGTTAGGGTTAGGTTTAGGGTTACGGTTATGTTTAGGGTTAGGGTTACTTTTACTTTTCGGGCAAGGGTTTGGGTTAGAGTTGATGTTTAGGCTTAGGGTTAGGGTTAGGGTTAGGGCTAGGGGTCGGTTTAGGTTTAGTCTTTAGGCTTAGTGTTAGGGTTAGGGTTAGGGTTAGGGTTTCTTAAACCAGAAAAATCTTACCTGAAGGAACACTTCAGCTGCAAAAGTCATCCCAAGGGGAGCGCCAAAGTACAACAACAACGCTGCATCCTCCTCTTTTTCCTGGGACTATCCCTAACCCTAGGCTGATTTACCTGCCTCCTATTACTCTTACAGTCAGGCTTAGGGTTAGTGTTAGGCTTAGGGCTTCTTAAACATGGAAAATCTTACCTCAAGGAGCACTTTACCTCTAAAAGTCATCCCAACTGCAGCATAAAATTACCACAACAATGCTGCCTCCACCTGTTTTTCCCTGAGACAATGCCCAACCTTGGGCTGATTTACCTGCCTAGGCTTGGAGTTAGGCTTCTGCCTAGTGTTGAGCCTCCTCTTAGGGTTAGGTGTAAAGTTTAGGGTTGGGCTTGGGTTTAGAGTTTGGTATACGGTTAGGGTTAGGGTAAGCGCTTGTGTTAGGTTTGGGTTTATGGTTATGTATAGAGTTTGGGTTAGGGTTAGGGTTTAGGATTAGGGTTAGCGTTAGGGTAAGGTTTAGGCTTAGGTTTAGGGATAGGGGTAAGGGTAAGTTTAGGGTTAGGGTTAGGGTTAGGGTTAGGCTTAGGGTTAGGGTGAGGATTAGTGTTAGGGTTAGGGTTAGGGTTAGGGTTAGGGTTAGGGTTACGGTTAAATTTTTGGTAATGTTAAGGGTTTCTTAAACCAGGAAAATCTCCCGTCAAGGAACGCTTCAACAACAAATGTCATCTCAAGAGGAGTGCAAAAGTACCTCAACAAGGCTTCCTCCCCCTCTTTTTTCTGGGGACCGTTCCTAACCCTAGCCTGATTTACCTGCCTCCAGTAAGGGTTAGGGTAAGGGTTACGCCTAGGGTGAGGGTTTTTTAAACTAGGCATCCCTGAGTTGAAAGAATACTGCAGCTGCAAAAGGCATCCCAAGGGGAGTGCAAAAGTGCCTCAACATGGTGGCCCCTTCTGCTTTTTTCCTTGGGACCATCGCCAACACTCGGCTGATTAAGCTCCCTCGGGTCAGGGTCAGGGTTAGGGTTAAGGTTAGGATTAGGGTTAGGGTTTAAGGTTAGAGTTAGGTTTAGGTCTAGGTCTAGGGTTAGGGTTAGGGTCAGGTTTAGGACTAGGCTTAGGCTTAGGCTTAGGGTTAATATTTCTTAAACCATGAAAATCTACCCTAAAGGAAGACTTCAGCTCTAAACGTCATCCCAAGGGGAGCGCAAAAGTACCACAACAAGGCTACCTCCAACTCTTTTTCCTTGGGACCATTCCTCACCATCCGTCCATTTTCCTGCCTGGGGTTCGGGTTTGGCTTAGGGTTAGGATTAGGGTTGGCCTTAGAGTTAGGTACAGGGTTAGCGTTAGGGTTAGGGTTAGGGTCAGGGTTATGATTTGGTTTAGGCTGAGATTTAGGCTTAGGGTTAGGTTTAGGCTTAGGGTTAGGTTTAGGCTTAGGGTTAGGCTTAGGGTTAGGGTTAGCGGAAGGGCTAGGTTTAGGGTTAGGCTTTCTTAAACCTGGAAAATCTCACCTCAAGGAACACTTCAGCTGCAAAAGTCATCCCAAGTGGAGTGCAAAAGTATCACAATTAGACTGCCTCCACCTCTTATTCCTATGGACCGTCCCTAACCCTAGGTATATGGACCTGCCTCCACTTAGGGTCAGGGTAAGGGTTACGCCTTGGGTTGGGGTTTTTAAACTAGGAAACCCAGAGCTCCAAGCACACTGCAGCTGCCAAAGGATCTCAAGGGCAGCGCAAATGTTCCACAATATGGCTGCTTTCACAGCTTTTTCCTCGGCACCATTCCGACCCCTAGGTTGATTTACCTGTCTAGGGTTATGGTTACGATGAGGGCTTTTGTTTAACAAGGAATTTCTGAGCTGAAGCAATTTGGCCGCTGCAAAAGGCATCCCAAGGGGAGCGCTAAAGTACCACAACAAGGCTGCCTCCACCTCTTCTTCCTGGGGACCGTCCTTAACCCTAGGCTGATTTACCTGCCTAGGGTCAGGGTTAGTGTTAAGCCTAGGGTTAAGGTTTAGGGTTTGGTAAACCACTGAACCCTGAGCTCCAAGCACACTGCAGCTGCCAAAGGCATCCCAAGGGGAGCACAGAACTGCCATAACATGGCTGCCTCCACTGCACTTTCCTTGGCACCATCCCTAACTCTAGGCTGAGTTTCCTGCCTAGGGTTAGGCTTAGGGTTTAACCTAGGCTAAGGGGTTTTTTAAACTAGGAAAGTCTGAGCTCAAGGAGCACTGCAGCTGTGAAAAGCATCACAAGGGGAGCACATAAGTTCCAGAACATGGCTGCTTTCACAGCTTTTTCCTTGGCACCATCCCGACCCCTAGGCTGATTGACCTGTTTAGGGTTAGGGTTAGGACTGGGGTTCCGGCTAGGGTTAGGATTAGGAGTAGGGTTAGGGCAAGGGTGAGGACTAGGGTTAGGGTTATGGTCACTATTAGGGTTAGGGTTAGGTTTAGGGTTACGGTTATGTTTAGGGTTAGGGTTACTTTTACGTTTTGGGCTAGGGTTCGGGTTAGAGTTGATGTTTAGGCTTAGGGTTAGGGTTAGGGTTAGGGCTAGGGGTCGGTTTAGGTTTAGTCTTTAGGCTTAGTGTTACGGTTAGGGTTTCTTAAATCAGAAAAATCTTACCTCAAGGAACACTTCAGCTGCAAAAGTCATCCCAAGGGGAGCGCAAAAGTACAACAACAACGCTGCATCCTCCTCTTTTTCCTGGGGCTATCCCTAACCCTAGGCTGATTTACCTGCCTCCTATTACTCTTACAGTCAGGCTTAGGGTTAAGGTTAGACTTAGGGCTTCTTAAACATGGAAAATCTTACCTCAAGGAGCACTTTACCTCTAAAAGTCATCCCAACTGCAGCATAAAATTACCACAACAATGCTGCCTCCACCTGTTTTTCCTTGAGACAATGCCCAACCATGGGCTGATTTACCTGCCTAGGCTTGGAGTTAGGCTTCTGCCTAGTGTTGAGCCTTCTCTTAGGGTTAGGTGTAGGGTTTAGGGTTGGGCTTGGGTTTAGAGTTTGGTATACGGTTAGGGTTAGGGTAAGCGCTTGGGTTAGGGTTGGGTTTATGGTTAGGTATAGAGTTAGGGTTAGGGTTAGGGTTTAGGATTAGGGTTAGCGTTAGGGTAAGGTTAACGCTTAGGTTTAGGGTTAGGGGTAAGAGTAAGGTTAGGGTTAGGGTTAGGGTTAGGGTTAGGCTTAGGGTTAGGGTGAGGATTAGTGTTAGGTTTAGGGTTAGGGTTAGGGTTAGGGTTATGGTTACGGTTAAATTTTTGGTAATGTTAAGGGTTTCTTAAACCAGGAAAATCTCCCGTCAAGGAACGCTTCAACAACAAATGTCAACTCAAGAGGAGTGCAAAAGTACCTCAACAAGGCTTCCTCCCCCTCTTTTTTCTGGGGACCGTTCCTAACCCTAGCCTGATTTACCTGTCTCCAGAGAGGGTTAGGGTAAGGGTTACGCCTAGGGTGAGGGTTTTTTAAACTAGGCATCCCTGAGTTGAAAGAATACTGCAGCTGCAAAAGGCATCCCAAGGGGAGTGCAAAAGTGCCTCAACATGGTGGCCCCTTCTGCTTTTTTGCTTGGAACCATCGCCAACACTTGGCTCATTAAGCTCCCTCGGGTCAGCGTCAGGGTTAGGGTTAAGGTTAGGATTAGGGTTAGGGTTTAAGGTTAGGATTAGGTTTGGTCTAGGTCTAGGGTTAGGGTTAGGGTCAGGTTTAGGACTAGGCTTAGGCTTAGGCTTAGGGTTAATGTTTCTTAAACCATGAAAATCTACCCTAAAGGAAGACTTCAGCTCTAAACCTCATCCCAAGGGGAGCGCAAAAGTACCACAACAAGCCTACATCCAACTCTTTTTCCTTGGGACCATTCCTCACCATCGGTCCATTTTCCTGCCTGGGGTTCGGGTTTGGCTTAGGGTTAGGATTAGGGTTGGCCTTAGAGTTAGGTACAGGGTTAGCGTTAGGGTTAGGGTTAGGGTCAGGGTTATGATTTGGTTTAGGCTGAGATTTAGGCTTAGGGTTAGGTTTAGGCTTAGGGTTAGGCTTAGGGTTAGGGTTAGCGGAAGGGCTAGGTTTAGGGTTAGGCTTTCTTAAACCTGGAAAATCTCACCTCAAGGAACACCTCAGCTGCAAAAGTCATCCCAAGCGGAGCGCAAAAGTATCACAATTAGGCTGCCTCCACCTCTTATTCCTATGGACCGTCCCTAACCCTAGGTACATGGACCTGCCTCCACTTAGGGTCAGGGTAAGGATTACGCCTTGGGTTGGGGTTTTTAAACTAGGAAACCCAGAGCTCCAAGCACACTGCAGCTGCCAAAGGATCTCAAGGGCAGCGCAAATGTTCCATAATATGGCTGCTTTCACAGCTTTTTCCTCGGCACCATTCCGACCCCTAGGTTGATTGACCTGTCTAGGGTTATGGTTACGATGAGGGCTTTTGTTTAACAAGGAATTTCTGAGCTGAAGCAATTTGGCCACTGCAAAAGGCATCCCAAGGGGAGCGCTAAAGTACCACAACAAGGCTGCCTCCACCTCTTCTTCCTGGGGACCGTCCTTAACCCTAGGCTGATTTACCTGCCTAGGGTCAGGGTTAGTGTTAAGCCTAGGTTAAGGTTTAGGGTTTGGTAAACCACTGAACCCTGACCTCCAAGCACACTGCAGCTGCCAAAGGCATCCCAAGGGGAGCACAGAAGTGCCATAACATGGCTGCTTCCACTGCAGTTTCCTTGGCACCATCCCTAACTCTAGGCTGAGTTTCCTGCCTAGGGTTAGGCTTAGGGTTTAACCTAGGCTAAGGGGTTTTTTAAACTAGGAAAGTCTGAGCTCAAGGAGCACTGCAGCTGTGAAAAGCATCACAAGGGGAGCACATAAGTTCCAGAACATGGCTGCTTTCACAGTTTTTCCTTGGCACCATCCCGACCCCTAGGCTGATTGACCTGTTTAGGGTTAGGGTTAGGACTGGGGTTCCGGCTAGGGTTAGGATTAGGAGTAGGGTTAGGGCAAGGGTGAGGACTAGGGTTAGGGTTATGGTCACTCTTAGGGTTAGGGTTAGGTTTAGGGTTACGGTTATGTTTAGGGTTAGGGTTACTTTTACGTTTTGGGCTAGGGTTTGGGTTAGAGTTGATGTTTAGGCTTAGGGTTAGGGTTAGGGTTAGGGCTAGGGGTCGGTTTAGGTTTAGTCTTTAGGCTTAGTGTTAGGGTTAGGGTTAGGGCTAGGGTTTCTTAAACCAGAAAAATCTTACCTCAAGGAACACTTCAGCTGCAAAAGTCATCCCAAGGGGAGCGCAAAAGTATAACAAGCACGCTGCATCCTCCTCTTTTTCCTGGGACTATCCCTAACCCTAGGCTGATTTACCTGCCTCCTATTACTCTTATAGTCAGGCTTAGGGTTAGGGTTAAGCTTAGGGCTTCTTAAACATGGAAAATCTTACCTCAAGGAGCACTTTACCTCTAAAAGTCATCCCAACTGCAGCATAATATTACCACAACAATGCTGCCTCCACCTGTTTTTCCTTGAGACAATGCCCAACCGTGGGCTGATTTACCTGCCTAGGCTTGGGGTTAGGCTTCTGCCTAGTGTTGAGCCTTCTCTTAGGGTTAGGTTTAGGGTTTAGGGTTGGGCTTGGGTTTAGGGTTTGGTATACGGTTAGGGTTAGGGTACGCGCTTGGGTTAGGGTTGGGTTTATGGTTAGGTATAGAGTTAGGGTTAGGGTTAGGGTTTAGGATTAGGGTTAGTGTTAGGGTAAAGTTTAGGCTTAGGTTTAGGGTTAGGGAGAAGAGTAAGGTTAGGTTTAGGATTAGGGTTAGTTTTAGGCTTAGGGTTAGGGTTAGGGTTACGGTTAGGCTTAGGGTGAGGATTAGGGTTCGGGTTTTGGTTATGGTTACGGTTAAATTTTGGGTAATGATAAGGGTTTTTTAAACAGGGAAAATCTCACTTCCATGAACAATTCAACTCTAAAATTCGTCCCAAGGACACCGCAAAATTTCCGCAACAAGGCTGCCTCCACCTCTTTTTCCTTGGCGTCATCCCTAACCCTGGGTTGATTTACCTGCCTAGGGTTAGGGTTTGGGTTAGGGTTAGGTTTCAGTGTTAAGGTTAGAGGTAGGGTTTGGCTTAGGGTTAGGGTTTGGATTAGGGTTACGGTTATGTTTAGGGTTAGGGTTACTTTTACGGTTAGGGCTAGGGTTCGGGTTAGAGTTGATGTTTAGGCTTAGGGTTAGGGTTACGGTTAGGGCTAGGGATCGGTTTAGGTTTAGTCTTTAGGCTTAGTGTTTGGGTTAGGGTTAGGTTTTCTTAAACCAGAAAAATCTTACCTCAAGGAACACTTCAGCTGCAAAAGTCATCCCAAGGGGAGCGCAAAAGTACAACAACCACGCTGCATCCTCCTCTTTTTCCTGGGACTATCCCTAACCCTAGGCTGATTTACCTGCCTCCTATTACTCTTACAGTCAGGCTTAGGGTTAGTGTTAGGCTTAGGGCTTCTTAAACATGGAAAATCTTACCTCAAGGAGCACTTTACCTCTAAAAGTCATCCCAACTGCAGCATAAAATTACCACAACAATGCTGCCTCCACCTGTTTCTCCTTGAGACAATGCCCAACCGTGGGCTGATTTACCTGCCTAGGCTTGGAGTTAGGCTTCTGCCTAGTGTTGAGCCTCCTCTTAGGGTTAGGTGTAGGGTTTAGGGTTGGGCTTGGGTTTAGAGTTTGGTATACGGTTAGGGTTAGGGTAAGCGCTTGGGTTAGGGTTGGGTTTAAGGTTAGGTATAGAGTTAGGGTTAGGGTTAGGGTTTAGGATTAGGGTTAGCGTTAGGGTAAGGTTTAGGCTTAGGTTTAGGGATAGGGGTAAGGGTAATGTTAGGGTTAGGGTTAGGGTTAGGGTTAGGCTTAGGGTTAGGGTGAGGATTAGGGTTAGGGTTAGGGTTAGGGTTAGGGTTACGGTTAAATTTTTGGTAATGTTAAGGGTTTCTTAAACCAGGAAAATCTCCCGTCAAGGAACGCTTCAACAACAAATGTCATCTCAAGAGGAGTGCAAAAGTACCTCAACAAGGCTTCCTCCCCCTCTTTTTTCTGGGGACCGTTCCTAACCCTAGCCTGATTTACCTGTCTCCAGAGAGGTTTAGGGTAACGGTTACGCCTAGGGTGAGGGTTTTTTAAACTAGGCATCCCTGAGTTGAAAGAATACTGCAGCTGCAAAAGGCATCCTAAGGGAAGTGCAAAAGTGCCTCAACATGGTGGCCCCTTCTGCTTTTTTCCTTGGGACCATCGCCAACACTCGGCTCATTTAGCTCCCTCGGGTCAGCGTCAGGGTTAGGGCTAAGGTTAGGATTAGGGTTAGGGTTTAAGGTTAGGGTTAGGTTTGGGTCTAGGTCTAGGGTTAAGGTTAGGGTCAGGTTTAGGACTAGGCTTAGGCTTAGGCTTAGGTTTAATGTTTCTTAAACCATGAAAATCTACCCTAAAGGAAGACTTCAGCTCTAAACGTCATCCCAAGGGGAGCGCAAATGTACCACAACAAGGCTACCTCCAACTCTTTTTCCTTGGGACCATTCCTCACCATCCGTCCATTTTCCTGCCTGGGGTTCGGGTTTGGCTTAGGGTTAGGATTAGGGTTGGCCTTAGAGTTAGGTACAGGGTTAGCATTAGGGTTAGGGTTAGGGTCAGGGTTATGATTTGGTTTAGGCTGAGATTTAGGCTTAGAGTTAGGTTTAGGCTTAGGCTTAGGGTTAGCGGAAGGGCTAGGTTTAGGGTTAGGCTTTCTTAAACCTGGAAAATCTCACCACAAGGATCACTTCAGCTGCTAAAGTCATCGCATGCGGAGCACAAAAGTATCACAATAAGGCTGCCTCCACCTCTTTTTCCTATGGACCGTCCCTAACCCTAGGTAGATGGACCTGCCTCCACTTAGGGTCAGGGTAAGGGTTACGCCTTGGGTTGGGGTTTTTAAACTAGGAAACCCAGAGCTCCAAGCACACTGCAGCTGCCAAAGGATCTCAAGGGCAGCGCAAATGTTCCACAATATGGCTGCTTTCACAGCTTTTTACTCGGCACCATTCCGACCCCTAGGTTGATTTACCTGTCTAGGGTTATGGTTACGATGAGGGCTTTTGTTTAACAAGGAATTTCTGAGCTGAAGCAATTTGGCCGCTGCAAAAGGCATCCCAAGGGGAGCGCTAAAGTACCACAACAAGGCTGCCTCCACCTCTTCTTCCTGGGGACCGTCCTTAACCCTAGGCTGATTTACCTGCCTAGGGTCAGGGTTAGTGTTAAGCCTAGGTTTAGGGTTTGGTAAACCACTGAACCCTGAGCTCCAAGCACACTGCAGCTGCCAATGGCATCCCAAGGGGAGCACAGAACTGCCATAACATGGCTGCCTCCACTGCATTTTCCTTGGCACCATCCCTAACTCTAGGCTGAGTTTCCTGCCTACGGTTAGGCTTAGGGTTTAACCTAGGCTAAGGGGTTTTTTAAACTAGGAAAGTCTGAGCTCAAGGAGCACTGCAGCTGTGAAAAGCATCACAAGGGGAGCGCATAAGTTCCAGAACATGGCTGCTTTCACAGCTTTTTCCTTGGCACCATCCCGACCCCTAGGCTGATTGACCTGTTTAGGGTTGGGGTTAGGATTGGGGTTCCGGCTAGGGTTAGGATTAGGAGTAGGGTTAGGGCAAGGGTGAGGACTAGGGTTAGGGTTAGGGTCACTCTTAGGGTTAGGGTTAGGTTTAGGGTTACGGTTACGTTTAGGGTTAGGGTTATTTTTACGGTTAGGGCTAGGGTTCGGGTTAGAGTTGATGTTTAAGCTTAGGGTTAGAGTTAGGGTTAGGGTTAGGGCTAGGCATCGGTTTAGGTTTAGTCTTTAGTCTTAGTGTTAGGGTTTCTTAAACCAGAAAAATCTTACCTCAAGGAACACTTCAGCTGCAAAAGTCATCCCAAGGGGAGCGCAAAAGTACAACAACAACGCTGCATCCTCCTCTTTTTCCTGCGAGTATCCCTAACCCTAGGCTGATTTACCTGCCTCCTATTACTCTTACAGTCAGGCTTAGGGTTAGTGTTAGGCTTAGGGCTTCTTAAACATGGACAATCTTACCTCAAGGAGCACTTTACCTCTAAAAGTCATCCCAACTGCAGCATAAAATTACCACAACAATGCTGCCTCCACCTGTTTTTCCTTGAGACAATGCCCAACTGTGGGCTGATTTACCTGCCTAGGCTTGGGGTTAGGCTTCTGCCTAGTGTTGAGCCTCCTCTTAAGGTTAGGTTTAGGGTTTAGGGTTGGGCTTGAGTTTAGAGTTTGGTATACGGTTAGGGTTAGGGTAAGCGCTTGGGTTAGGGTTGGGGTTATGGTTAAGTATAGAGTTAGGGTTAGGGTTAGGGTTTAGGATTAGGGTTAGCGTTAGGGTAAGGTTTAGGCTTAGGTTTAGGGTTAGGGGTAAGAGTAAGGTTAGGGTAAGGGTTAGGGTTAGGGTTAGGGTTAGGATTACGGTTAAAATTTTGGTAATGTTAAGGGTTTCTTAAACCAGGAAAATCTCCCGTCAAGGAACGCTTCAACAACAAATGTCAACTCAAGAGGAGTGCAAAAGTACCTCAACAAGGCTTCCTCCCCCTCTTTTTTCTGGGGACCGTTCCTAACCCTAGCCTGATTTACCTGTCTCCAGAAAGGGTTAGGGTAACGGTTACGCCTAGGGTGAGGGTTTTTTAAATAGGCATCCCTGAGTTGAAAGAATACTGCAGCTGCAAAAGGCATCCCAAGGTGGAGTGGGTTGACAGCCTTTATCCCAATATCATGTGTTGTGTCTAGCAGCTGTGCCTTTTCTCTCTTCCCCCCCCCCCCCCGGCCGTCTTGCTGCGGCGGGGCGGGGAAGAGAGGGGGGAGTGTTTGACCAGGCCTTTTTGGCTTTTGGCTTTTGCTGCTTGGCTTGGCTAGCCGCTTTGCTTGCTTGCTTTCTGCTTTTTGTGCTGTTTTTTTTTTCCTTTTCTCTTGCTCCCTCTTTCTTACCCTCCCCTGAAGATACTGGACTGGCTCCGGACCTGACCTGTAGACGTCCAGGACACCCGAAGCTTGCAGAGAAGCGCCGCGCCCTCTCAACACACAGTCTGTTTTTTTTCTGTTTTCTTTTCTTTTCTTGTGTTGGGGAGTGTTCTTTTGTTACTTGTAAATAAATAGGTTTTGTTTTCCACTTTGCTCCTCCGAGAAATTCCTTCCCGAACCCGGTGTTGGGGGAGGGGTGGTTGGAGGTTTGTTTTGTTTTGGGGGGCTCCCTTTTGGAGATTTCCCCTAATTTGTCCTAAACCAGGACAATATACTTTTTGGTGCATTGGTCGGGAAAAAGGGAGGCCAAAAAACAGTGGAAAAAAAACCTATAACAATAATATTTTGGTTTTGGCTATTTTGTGGGCATATCGGTGATTCATAATGTCATTTGGAGTGGAAGCTTGCCGGTCGTTCTGGTCCCTAGGGGTTTTTGAAGTTTTAATACTTTTGTGGTCCCTGGGGTTATTTCCTTACCTAAAAATAGCTCTGATGTTGGCCCTAATAAGTAGCTTTTGTAAGCGGGGGGCACTAACCAGAATAGTCATTGTGCTGGTCTTATGTATGATGATGTGTCGGATAAAAATGCTGGACTTTATTTCAGGAATGTATGGACTGTTATTATGGTTGTTTACTCAGTTTGTTTGGGGAGAAGAAGGGGAAGGGGCTTTTCAGCCTTTGTCTTCCTTCTGGTCCTCCAAATTGTTGACATCTCTATTAGAAAATACTGAATTTCCCCTGAGTTTGAAAGAAACCATCTTTCTGGCATTTAATTTATTAAGCCTTTTCTATACTGTCTGGAGTGTGTATAAAATGAAGACTGAGATTTCTAGAGGGGTTAGAGACACTCCTGACTTAGGAGTAAAACAAAGCAGGAAAAATCTTGACTGGAGTGGGAAATGGGAGGACATGGGCCAGACTTTAAAGGAATTTTCTGATCCTATGGACTGGGACTTTCCATCTGATCAAATTCAGAATCCAGTCGAGGTGGCAAAGTATTTGAGGGAGAAGTGCCATGGTAACACTAAGGAAGAAAGGATTACTGCAGTGAGCTGGGCCTTGGCATTTGTTTACCGTACTCTGCTAGATACTGTGGAGCAGCAGATAGCAGAAAGGGAACAGGGAGATAAGTTAGTTACTACCCCAGTGACCCAGGCTGCAGCTAACATCCCAGGCTCCAGGCTAGCAGCTGCATCAGACAGTAGGCCCCAAACCATGGCTGTTGCAGCTAATACAAGAGGTGGAAAGTGTAAAGGCAAGACCGATCTAAAGGTGGAGGATGATGAGGATGATGATGCAGGAGAAGGACCCTCACCAAAATCAGAGGCCACATCAAGGGGCACAGAATCTGGAGCTAATATTGACTCCTTTTCTCTGAAGGACCTCAGAGGCCTAAGAAAGGATTACAGACGACAACCTGACGAATCTATAATTAGTTGGTTAGTCCGCCTTTGGGATGCTGCAGGGGAGGTTACGATTTTGGATGGTACTGAAGCGAGGCATTTGGGATCCCTGTCACATGATCCTGTCATCGATCAAGGTATGATGAGGGGGGCTAACCCTCACAGCCTCTGGGAACGGGTCCTAAGAAGCGTAGCAGAACGATACCTGTGTACGGATGATCTCTATATGCAGCAGACACGGTGGAAGACCATAGAACAGGGGATCCAACGCCTGAGAGAGATGGCGGTGGCAGAGCTCATTTTCTCAGATGACACAACAACTAGGAATCCGGACCTGGTACCATGCACACCTGTAATGTGGAGGAAACTCGTGCAACTTGGGCCACCTGAATACGCTTCTGCCCTAGCAATAATGAAGCGGGATGATACATATGAGACTGTGCTCGATATGGCAAAGAAGCTTCGAGCGTATGCAGATGCTGTGCATGGCCCAACTCATGCCAGAATTGCAGCAGTGGAAACCCGACTGCAGAAACTAGAGGATAAAATTGAGGAGAATCATAAGAAACTCCGGGAAGAGATTAAGGAGGACCTTATTCAAATCTCAGCTGTACAAATTAGAGGTCCTGGTGTCCAACGCTGGCGCTCCTTTGATGGGGAGAGAAGGTACACCCCACGGACTGAGTTATGGGCTTTTCTGCGTGAGTCTGGAGAAGACATGAGGAGATGGGATGGAAAACCCACCGCTGCTTTGGCACAACGGGTGCGTGATTTGAAGAAAAGAGAAAGTATCACCAAAAGGATAGCAGCTCCGGTCGCTCGTAGCCGAGATGTTAAGTATAATGATGACGATGACATGTCCGATCCCCTCGAAGGAACTTCTAAGGCATATGCCCAAGGAAAGAAGGACAATCTGGCTTAGAGGGGCCCTGCCTCCAGCCAGGAAGAGGCACGGGAGAACCGGGTTTTTTGGAAGGTGTGGATCAGATGGCCTGGCACATCAGAGCCACAAGACTATGAAGCGTTGGTTGACACTGGATCACAGTGTACCTTAATGCCATCAGAACATGTGGGGACAGAACCTGTTTCCATTGCTGGAGTGACGGGAGGATCACAACAGTTGACTTTGTTGGAAGCTGAGGTGAGCTTGACTGGGAAGGAATGGCAGGAACACCCGATTGTGACTGGTCCAGAGGCTCCGTGTATTTTGGGCATAGACTTCCTCCGGAATGGCTATTACAAAGATCCTAAGGGATTCAGGTGGGCTTTTGGAATAGCTGCAGTGGAGATAGAGGGTATTAAACAATTGAACACCTTGTCTGGACTATCAGAGAACCCATCTGCAGTAGGACTCTTGAAGGTAGAGGAGCAGCGAGTGCCAATTGCCACCTCAACAGTGCACCGCAGGCAGTACCGGACGAATCGAGATGCCGTGATCCCCATCCACAAAATGATCCGAGAGCTGGAGAGCCAAGGGGTGGTCAGTAAAACCCACTCACCCTTTAACAGCCCTATCTGGCCTGTGCGAAAATCTGACGGAGAATGGAGACTGACTGTGGACTATCGTGCCTTGAATGAAGTGACTCCACCACTGCGTGCGGCTGTACCGGACATACTGGAACTGCAGTACGAGCTGGAGTCTAAGGCAGCAAAGTGGTATGCGACCATCGATATTGCTAACGCGTTTTTCTCCATCCCTCTGGCAGCAGAATGCAGGCCTCAGTTTGCTTTTACATGGAGGGGAGTGCAGTATACCTGGAACCGACTGCCCCAGGGGTGGAAACACAGTCCTACCATCTGTCATGGACTGATCCAGGCTGCACTAGAAGAGGGTGAGGCTCCAGAACATCTGCAATATATTGATGATATCATTGTTTGGGGGAGCACGGCAATAGAAGTGTTCGAGAAAGGAGAGAAGATAATTCATATTCTCTTGGAAGCTGGATTTGCCATTAAGAAGAGCAAAGTCAAGGGACCTGCCCGAGAAATTCAGTTCTTGGGGGTGAAGTGGCAAGACGGACGGCGTCAGATTCCTGTGGATGTTATTAATAAAATCACTGCCATGTCCCCACCAACTGATAAAAAGGAAACACAAGCTTTCTTAGGCGCTATAGGTTTCTGGAGGATGCACATCCCTGAGTATAGTCAGATTGTGAGACCCCTTTATCTGGTTACCCGCAAGAAGAACGACTTCCATTGGGGCCCTGAGCAGCAGCAAGCTTTTGTCCAAATCAAGCAGGAGATCGCTCATGCTGTAGCCCTTGGTCCAGTCAGGACGGGACCAGATGTGAAGAACGTGCTCTACTCTGCAGCCGGGAGCCATGGTCTGTCCTGGAGCCTTTGGCAGAAGGTACCTGGCCAGACCCAAGGCCGACCATTGGGATTTTGGAGTCGGAGCTACAGGGGGTCTGAAGATAACTATACTCCAACAGAAAAGGAAATCTTGGCCGCCTATGAAGGAGTCCAAGCCGCCTCGGAGGTGATTGGTACAGAGGCACAACTCTTTTTGGCACCCCGACTACCGGTGTTGGGATGGATGTTCAAAGGAAAGGTTCCCTCTACCCACCATGCCACCAATGCTACTTGGAGTAAGTGGATTGCCCTCATTACGCAGTGCGCTCGAATTGGGAAGTTAAATCGCCCTGGGATCCTGGAGATAATTACAAATTGGCCTGAAGGTGAAAGCTTTAGTGTTGCAGATGAGGAACAAGAGCCAGTGACCCGGATTGAGGAAGCTCCGCCATACAATCAGTTACCAGTAGAAGAAACACGTTATGCTCTATTCACCGATGGTTCTTGTCGTGTCATAGGGATGAAACGGAGGTGGAAAGCAGCTGTGTGGAGTCCCACTCGACGGGTTGCAGAGGCTACTGAAGGAGAGGGTGAATCCAGTCAATTTGCTGAAATCAAAGCTATTCAACTGGCCCTAGGTATTGCAGAGAGAGAGAGGTGGCCAAGGCTCTATTTGTATACCGATTCCTGGATGGCAGCCAATGCTCTATGGGGATGGCTGAAGAGATGGAAAGAGGCGAACTGGCAGCGAAGAGGAAAACCAATTTGGGCTGCGGAAGAGTGGAAAGATATCGCTACTTGGGTAGAGAAGTTACCTGTGAAGATTCGCCATGTAGATGCCCATGTCCCCAGAAGCAGAGCTAATGAAGAGCAGCAAAACAACCAGCAAGTACATCAGGCTGCAAAGATAGGGGAGTTGAAGATAGATCTCGACTGGGAGCATAAGGGAGAGTTATTCTTAGCACGATGGGCCCATGATGCCTCAGGCCACCAGGGTAGAGATGCCACCTATAAATGGGCACGAGACCGAGGGGTGGATCTAACCATGGACAGTATCTCTCAGGTTATTCGTGACTGTGAGACATGCGCTGCCATCAAGCAGGCCAAGCGGGTGAAGCCCCTCTGGTATGGGGGGCGGTGGTCTAAGTACAAATACGGGGAGGCCTGGCAGATTGATTACATCACACTGCCTCAAACCCGCCAGGGCAAGCGCTATGTACTAACCATGGTAGAAGCCACCACGGGATGGTTGGAAACCTACCCTGTGTCTCATGCCACAGCCCGTAACACTATCTTGGGCCTTGAAAAGCAGGTCCTTTGGAGGCACGGTACTCCCGAGAGAATTGAGTCGGATAATGGAACTCATTTTAAAAACAATCTTATTAATACTTGGGCTAGGGAACATGGCATCGAGTGGATATACCATATCCCCTATCATGCACCAGCTGCAGGGAAAGTGGAAAGGTATAATGGATTGTTAAAAACCACCTTAAAAGCATTGGGTGGGGGGTCTTTTAAAAACTGGGAGCAGCATTTGGCAAAGGTTACCTGGTTAGTTAACACTCGAGGTTCCACCAACCGAGCGGGTCCTGCTCAGTCTGAGCTCCTTAATATAGTAGATGGGGATAAAGCCCCAGTGGCCCACGTCAGAGGTTTGTTGGGAAAGACAGTATGGATCAACCCTGCCTCGAGTACAGACAAACCCATCCGTGGGATTGTCTTTGCTCAAGGACCAGGTTATACATGGTGGATAAAGCAGAAAGATGGAACAACACGGTGTGTACCTCAGGGAGACCTGATTGTGGGATGAGACTCATATATGAATGTCATTGTTTGTTGAATGTGAGACAGAAGGAAACTGTAAGTGTCAAAGGTCTGAGCAAGTAAGATGAGAGGAATGCGTAAGTGTCAAAGGTGTGAGTAAGTGAAATGAAAGTTTTTATTGTATATTCACGATATGGGATAAGGGGTGGAGTGTCGTGGGTTGACAGCCTTTATCCCAATATCGTGTGTTGTGTCTGGCAGCTGTGCCTTTTCTCTCTTCCCCCCCCCCCCCCCGGCCGTCTTGCTGCGGCGGGGCAGGGAAGAGAGGGGGGAGTGTTTGACCAGGCCTTTTTGGCTTTTGGCTTTTGCTGCTTGGCTTGGCTAGCCGCTTTGCTTGCTTGCTTTCTGCTTTTTGTGCTGTTTTTTTTTTCCTTTTCTCTTGCTCCCTCTTTCTTACCCTCCCCTGAAGATACTGGACTGGCTCCGGACCTGACCTGTAGACATCCAGGACACCCGAAGCTTGCAGAGAAGCGCCGCGCCCTCTCAACACACAGTCTGTTTTTTTTCTGTTTTCTTTTCTTTTCTTGTGTTGGGGAGTGTTCTTTTGTTACTTGTAAATAAATAGGTTTTGTTTTCCACTTTGCTCCTCCGAGAAATTCCTTCCAGAACCCGGTGTTGGGGGAGGGGTGGTTGGAGGTTTGTTTTGTTTTGGGGGGCTCCCTTTTGGAGATTTCCCCTAATTTGTCCTAAACCAGGACACAAGGGGAGTGCAAAAGTGCCTCAACATGGTGGCCCCTTCTGCTTTTTTCCTTGGGACCATCGCCAACACTTGGCTCATTAAGCTCCCTCGGGTCAGCGTCAGGGTTAAGGTTAAGGTTAGGATTAGGGTTAGGGTTTAAGGTTAGGATTAGGTTTGGTCAAGGTCTAGGGTTAGGGTTAGGGTCAGGTTTAGGACTAGGCTTAGGCTTAGGCTTAGGGTTAATGTTTCTTAAACCATGAAAATCTACCCTAAAGGAAGACTTCAGCTCTAAACCTCATCCCAAGGGGAGCGCAAAAGTACCACAACAAGGCTACCTCCAACTCTTTTCCTTGGGACAATTCCTCACCATCAGTCCATTTTCCTGCCTGGGGTTCGGGTTTGGCTTAGGGTTAGGATTAGGGTTGGCCTTAGAGTTAGGTACAGGGTTAGCGTTAGGGTTAGGGTTAGGGTCAGGGTTATGATTTGGTTTAGGCTGAGATTTAGGCTTAGAGTTAGGTTTAGGCGTAGGGTTAGGCTTAGGGTTAGGCTTAGCGGAAGGGCTAGGTTTAGGGTTAGGCTTTCTTAAACCTGGAAAATCTCACCTCAAGGAACACTTCAGCTGCAAAAGTCATCCCAAGCGGAGCGCAAAAGTATCACAATTAGGCTGCCTCCACCTCTTTTTCCTATGGACTGTCCCTAACCCTAGGTAGATGGACCTGCCTCCACTTAGGGTCAGGGTAAGGGTTACGCCTTGGGTTGGGGTTTTTAAACTAGGAAACCCAGAGCTCCAAGCACACTGCAGCTGCCAAAGGATCTCAAGGGCAGCGCAAATGTTCCACAATATGGCTGCTTTCACAGCTTTTTCCTCGGCACCATTCCGACCCCTAGGTTGATTTACCTGTCTAGGGTTATGGTTACGATGAGGGCTTTTGTTTAACAAGGAATTTCTGAGCTGAAGCAATTTGGCCGCTGCAAAAGGCATCCCAAGGGGAGCGCTAAAGTACCACAACAAGGCTGCCTCCACCTCTTCTTCCTGGGGACCGTCCTTAACCCTAGGCTGATTTACCTGCCTAGGGTCAGGGTTAGTGTTAAGCCTAGGTTTAGGGTTTGGTAAACCACTGAACCCTGAGCTCCAAGCACACTGCAGCTGCCAATGGCATCCCAAGGGGAGCACAGAACTGCCATAACATGGCTGCCTCCACTGCACTTTCCTTGGCACCATCCCTAACTCTAGGCTGAGTTTCCTGCCTAGGGTTAGGCTTAGGGTTTAACCTAGGCTAAGGGGTTTTTTAAACTAGGAAAGTCTGAGCTCAAGGAGCACTGCAGCTGTGAAAAGCATCACAAGGGGAGCGCATAAGTTCCAGAACATGGCTGCTTTCACAGCTTTTTCCTTGGCACCATCCCGACCCCTAGGCTGATTGACCTGTTTAGGGTTAGGTTTAGGACTGGGGTTCCGGCTAGGGTTAGGATTAGGAGTAGGGTTAGGGCAAGGGTGAGGACTAGGGTTAGGGTTATGGTCACTATTAGGGTTAGGGTTAGGTTTAGGGTTACGGTTATGTTTAGGGTTAGGGTTACTTTTACGTTTTGGGCTAGGGTTCGGGTTAGAGTTGATGTTTAGGCTTAGGGTTAGGGTTAGGGTTAGGGCTAGGGGTCGGTTTAGGTCTAGTCTTTAGGCTTAGTGTTAGGGTTAGGGTTAGGGTTAGGGTTTCTTAAACCAGAAATATCTTACCTCAAGGAACACTTCAGCTGCAAAAGTCATCCCAAGGGGAGCGCAAAAGTATAACAACCACGCTGCATCGTCCTCTTTTTCCTGGCACTATCCCTAACCCTAGGCTGATTTACCTGCCTCCTATTACTCATATAGTCAGGCTTAGGGTTAGGGTTAAGCTTAGGGCTTCTTAAACATGGAAAATCTTACCTCAAGGAGCACTTTACCTCTAAAAGTCATCCCAACTGCAGCATAAAATTACCACAACAATGCTGCCTCCACCTGTTTTTCCTTGAGACAATGCCCAACCGTGGGCTGATTTACGTGCCTAGGCTTGGGGTTAGGCTTCTGCCTAGTGTTGAGCCTCCTCTTAGGGTTAGGTTTAGGGTTTAGGGTTGGGCTTGGGTTTAGGGTTTGGTATACGGTTAGGGTTAGGGTAAGCGCTTGGGTTAGGGTTGGGTTTATGGTTAGGTATCGAGTTACGGCTAGGGTTAGGGTTTAGGTTTAGGGTTAGCGTTAGGGTAAGTTTTAGGCTTAGGTTTAGGGATAGGGGTAAGAGTAAGGTTAGGGTTAGGGTTAGGGTTAGGGTTAGGGTTAGGGTTAGGCTTAGGGTTAGGGTGAGGATTAGGGGTAGGGTTAGGGTTAGAATTATGGTGAAATTTTTGGTAATGTTAAGGGTTTCTTAAACCAGGAAAATCTCCCGTCAAGGAACGCTTCAACAACAAATGTCAACTCAAGAGGAGTGCAAAAGTACCTCAACAAGGCTTCCTCCCCCTCTTTTTTCTGGGGACCGTTCCTAACCCTAGCCTGATTTACCTGTCTCCAGAAAGGGCTAGGGTAAGGGTTTCGCCTAGGGTGAGGGTTTTTTAAACTAGGCATCCCTGAGTTGAAAGAATACTGCAGCTGCAAAAGGTATCCCAAGGGGAGTGCAAAATGCCTCAACATGGTGGCCCCTTCTGCTTTTTTCCTTGGGACCATAGCCAGCACTTGGCTCATTAAGCTCCCTCGGGTCAGCGTCAGGGTCAGGGTTAAGGTTAGGATTAGGGTTAGGGTTTAAGGTTAGGGTTAGGTTTGGGTCTAGGTCTAGGGTTAGGGTTACGGTCAGGTTTAGGACTAGGCTTAGGCTTAGGCTTAGGGTTAATGTTTCTTAAAACATGAAAATCTACCCTAAAGGAAGACTTCAGCTCTAAACGTCATCCCAAGGGGAGCGCAAAAGTACCACAACAAGGCTACCTCCAACTCTTTTTCCTTGGGACCATTCCTCACCATCGGTCCATTTTCCTGCCTTGGGTTCGGGTTTGGCTTAGGGTTAGGATTAGGGTTGGCCTTAGAGTTAGGTACAGGGTTAGCGTTAGGGTTAGGGTTAGGGTCAGGGTTATGATTTGGTTTAGGCTGAGATTTAGGCTTAGGGTTAGGTTTAGGCGTAGGGTTAGGCTTAGGGTTAGGCTTAGCGGAAGGGCTAGGTTTAGGGTTAGGCTTTCTTAAACCTGGAAAATCTCACCTCAAGGAACACTTCAGCTGCAAAAGTCATCCCAAGCGGAGCGCAAAATTATCACAATAAGGCTGCCTCCACCTCTTTTTCCTATGGACCGTCCCTAAACCTAGGTAGATGGACCTGCCTCCACGTAGGGTCAGGGTAAGGGTTACACCTTGGGTTGGGCTGTTTAAACGAGGAAACCCAGAGCTCCAAGCACACTGCAGCTGCCAATGGCATCCCAAGGGGAGCACAGAACTGCCATAACATGGCTGCCTCCACTCCATTTTCCTTGGCACCATCCCTAACTCTAGGCTGAGTTTCCTGCCTAGGGTTAGGCTTAGGGTTTAACCTAGGCTAAGGGGTTTTTTAAACTAGGAAAGTCTGAGCTCAAGGAGCACTGCAGCTGTGAAAAGCATCACAAGGGGAGCGCATAAGTTCCAGAACATGGCTGCTTTCACAGCTTTTTCCTTGGCACCATCCCGACCCCTAGGCTGATTGACCTGTTTAGGGTTACGGTTAGGACTGGGGTTCCGGCTAGGGTTAGGATTAGGAGTAGGGTTAGGGCAAGGGTGAGGACTAGGGTTAGGGTTCGGGTCACTATTAGGGTTAGGGTTAGGTTTAGGGTTACTTGTACATTAATGGTTAGGGTTACTTTTACGTTTTGGGCTAGGGTTCGGGTTAGAGTTGATGTTTAGGCTTAGGGTTAGGGTTAGGGTTAGGGCTAGGGGTCGGTTTAGGTTTAGTCTTTAGGCTTAGTGTTAGGGTTAGGGTTAGGGTTTCTTAAACCAGAAAAATCTTACCTCAAGGAGCACTTTACCTCTAAAAGTCGTCCCAACTGCAGCATAATATTACCACAACAATGCTGCCTCCACCTGTTTTTCCTTGAGACAATGCCCAGCCGTGGGCTGATTTACCTGCCTAGGCTTGGGGTTAGGCTTCTGCCTAGTGTTGAGCCTTCTCTTAGGGTTTGGTTTAGGGTTTAGGGTTGGGCTTGGGTTTAGGGTTTGGTATACGGTTAGGGTTAGGGTAAGCGCTTGGGTTAGTGTTGGGTTTATGGTTAGGTATAGAGTTAGGGCTAGGGTTAGGGTTTAGGAATAGGGTTAGCGTTAGGGTAAGGTTTAGGCTTAGGTTTAAGGTTAGGGAGAAGAGTAAGTTTAGGTTTAGGGTTAGGGTTAGGGTTAGGGTTAGGGTTAGGTTTAGGGAGACGATTAGGGTTAGGGTTAGGGTTACGGTTACAGTTAAATTTTGGGTAATGATAAGGGTTTCTTAAACAGGGAAAATCACACTTCCAGGAACAATTCAACTCTAAAATTCGTCCCAAGGACACCACAAAATTTCTGCAACAAGGCTGCCTCCACCTCTTTATCCTTGGCACCATCCCTAACCCTGGGCTTATTTACCTGCCTAGGGTTAGGGTTTGGGTTAGGGTTAGGGTTAGGATAAGGGTTAGGGTTAGGTTTCAGTGTTAAGGTTAGAGGTCGGGTTTGGCTTAGGGTTAGGGTTAGGATTAGGGTTACGGTTACGTTTAGGGTTAAGGTTACTTTTACGGTTAGGGCTAGGGTTCGGGTTAGAGTTGATGTTTAGTCTTTGGGTTAGGGTTAGGGTTAGGGCTAGGGATCGGTTTAGGTTTAGTCTTTAGGCTTAGTGTTTGGGTTAGGGTTAGGGTTAGGGTTTCTTAAACCAGAAAAATCTTACCTCAAGGAACACTTCAGCTGCAAAAGTCATCCCATGGGGTGCGCAAAAGTACAACAACAACGCTGCATCCTCCTCTTTTTCCTGGGACTATCCCTAACCCTAGGCTGATTTACCTGCCTCCTATTACTCTTACTGTCAGGCTTAGGGTTAGTGTTAGGCTTAGGGCTTCTTAAACATGGAAAATCTTACCTCAAGGAGCACTTTACCTCTAAAAGTCATCCCAACTGCAGCATAATATTACCACAACAATGCTGCCTCCACCTGTTTTTCCTTGAGACAATGCCCAACCGTGGGCTGATTTACCTGCCTACTCTTGGGGTTAGGCTTCTGCCTAGTGTTGAGCCTTCTCTTAGGGTTAGGTTTAGGGTTTAGGGTTGGGCTTGGGTTTAGGGTTTGGTATACGGTTAGGGTTATTGTAAGCGCTTGGGTTAGGGTTGGGTTTATGGTTAGGTATAGAGTTAGGGTTAGGGTTAGGGTTTAGGATTAGGGTTAGCGTTAGGGTAAGGTTTAGGCTTAGGTTTAGGGTTAGGGGAAAGAGTAAGGTTAGGTTTAGGGTTAGGATTAGGGTTAGGGTTAGGGTTAGGGTTAGGGTTAGGGTTAGGGTTAGGGTTATGGTTACGGTTAGGCTTAGGGTGAGGATTCGGGTTAAGGTTAGGGTTAAGGTTAGGGTTAGGGTTACGGTTAAATTTTGGGTAATGATAAGGGTTTCTTAAACCAGGAAAATCTCACTTCCAGGAACAATTCAACTCTAAAATTCGTCCCAAGGACACCGCAAATTTCCGCAACAAGCTGCCTCCACCTCTTTTTCCTTGGCACCAGCCCTAACCCTGGGCTTATTTAGCTACCTAGAGTTAGGGTTTGGGTTAGGGTTAGGGTTAGGATAAGGGTTAGGGTTAGGTTTCAGTGTTAAGGTTAGAGGTAGGGTTTGGCTTAGGGTTAGGGTTAGGATTAGGGTTACGGTTACGTTTAGGGTTAGGGTTACTTTTACAAGTAGGGCTAGGGTTCGGGTTAGAGTTGATGTTTAGGCTTAGGGTTAGGGTTACGGTTAGGGCTAGGGATCGGTTTAGGTTTAGTCTTTCGGCTTAGTGTTTGGGTTAGGGTTAGGTTTTCTTAAATCAGAAAAATCTTACCTCAAGAAACACTTCAGCTGCAAAAGTCATCCCATGGGGTGCGCAAAAGTACAACAACAACGCTGCATCCTCCTCTTTTTCCTGGGACTATCCCTAACCCTAGGCTGCTTTACCTGCTTCCTACTACTCTTACAGTCAGGCTTAGGGTTAAGGTTAGGCTTCGGGATTCTAAAACATGGAAAATCTTACCTCAAGGAGCACTTTACCTCTAAAATTCATCCCAACTGCAGCATAATATTACCACAACAATGCTGCCTCCACCTGTTTTTCCTTGAGACAATGCCCAACCGTGGGCTGATTTACCTGCCTAGGCTTGGGGTTAGGCTTCTGCCTAGTGTTGAGCCTTCTCTTAGGGTTAGGTTTAGGGTTTAGGGTTGGGCTTGGGTTTAGGGTTTGGTATACGGTTAGAGTTAGGGTAGCGCTTGGGTTAGGGTTAGGTTTAGGTTAGGTACAGAGTTAGGGTTAGGGTTAAGGTTTAGGATTAGGGTTAGCATTAGGGTAAGGTTTAGGCTTAGTTTTAGGGATAGGGGTAAGAGTAAGGTTAGGGTAAGGGTTAGGGTTAGGGTTAGGGTTAGGCTTAGGGTTAGGGTGAGGATTAGGCTTAGGATTAGGCTTAGAGTTAGGGTTAGAGTAAGGGCTAGGTTTTGGGTTAGGCTTTCTTAAACCTGGAAAATCTCACCTCACGGAACACTTCAGCTGCAAAAGTCATCCCAAGCGGAGCGCAAAACTATCACAATAAGGCTGCCTCCACCTCTTTTTCCTATGGACCGTCCCTAACCCTAGGTAGATGGACCTGCCTCCACTTAGGGTCAGGGTAAGGGTTACGCCTTGGGTTGGGGTTTTTAAACTAGGAAACCCAGAGCTCCAAGCACACTGCAGCTGCCAAAGGATCTCAAGGGCAGCGCAAATGTTCCACAACATGGCTGCTTTCACAGCTTTTTCCTCCGCACCATTACGACCCCTAGGTTGATTTACCTGTCTAGGGTTATGGTTACGATGAGGGCTTTTGTTTAACAAGGAATTTCTGAGCTGAAGCAATTTGGCCGCTGCAAAAGGCATCCCAAGGGGAGCGCTAAAGTACCACAACAAGGCTGCCTCCACCTCTTCTTCCTGGGGACCGTCCTTAACCCTAGGCTGATTTACCTGCCTAGGGTCAGGGTTAGTGTTAAGCCTAGGTTTAGGGTTTGGTAAACCACTGAACCCTGAGCTCCAAGCACACTGCAGCTGCCAATGGCATCCCAAGGGGAGCACAGAAGTGCCATAACATGGCTGCCTCCACTGCACTTTCCTTGGCACCATCCCTAACTCTAGGCTGAGTTTCCTGCCTAGGGTTAGGCTTAGGGTTTAACCTAGGCTAAGGGGTTTTTAAACTAGGAAAGTCTGAGCTCAAGGAGCACTGCAGCTGTGAAAAGCATCACAAGGGGAGCGCATAAGTTCCAGAACATGGCTGCTTCCACAGCTTTTTCCTTGGCACCATCCCGACCCCTAGGCTGATTGACCTGTTTAGGGTTAGGGTTAGGACTGGGGTTCCCGCTAGGGTAAGGATTAGGAGAAGGGTCAGGGCAAGGGTGAGGACTAGGGTTAGGGTTAAGGTCACTATTAGGGTTCGGGTTAGGTTTAGGGTTACGGTTACGTTTAGGGTTAGGGTTACTTTTACGGTTAGGGCTAGGGTTCGGGTTAGAGTTGATGTTTAGGCTTAGGGTGAGGGTTAGGTTTGGGGCTAGGCATCGGTTTAGGTTCAGTCTTTAGTCTTAGTGTTAGGGTTAGGTTTTCTTAAACCAGAAAAATCTTACCTCAAGGAACACTTCAGCTGCAAAAGTCATCCCATGGGGAGCGCAAAAGTACAACAACAACGCTGCATCCTCCTCTTTTTCCTGGGACTATCCCTAACCCTAGGCTGATTTACCTGCCTCCTATTACTCTTACTGTCAGGCTTAGGGTTAGTGTTAGGCTTAGGGCTTCTTAAACATGGAAAATCTTACCTCAAGGAGCACTTTACCTCTAAAAGTCATCCCAACTGCAGCATAAAATTACCAAAACAATGCTGCCTCCACCTGTTTTTCCTTGAGACAATTCCCAACCGTGGTCTGATGTTCCTGCCTAGGCTTGGGGTTAGGCTTCTGCCTAGTGTTGAGCCTCCTCTTAGGGTTAGGTTTAGGGTTTAGGGTTGGGCTTGGGTTTAGGGTCTGGTATACGGTTAGGGTTAGGGTAAGAGCTTGGGTAAGGGTTAGGTTTATGGTTAGGTATAGAGTTAAGGTTAGGGTTAGGGTTTAGGATTAGTGTTAGCGTTAGGGTAAGGTTTAGGCTTAGGTTTAGGGATAGGGGTAAGAGTAAGGTTAGGTTTAGGGTTAGGGTTAGGGTTAGGCTTAGGGTTAGGGTGAGGATTAGGGTTAGGGTTAGGGTTAGGGTTAGGGTTACGGTTAAATTTTTGGTAATGTTAAGCGTTTCTTAAACCAGGAAAATCTCCCGTCAAGGAACGCTTCAACAACAAATGTCAACTCAAGAGGAGTGCAAAAGTACTTCAACAAGGCTTCCTCCCCCTCTTTTTTCTGGGGACCGTTCCTAACCCTACCCTGATTTACCTGCCTCCAGTTAGGGTTAGGGTAAGGGTTTCGCCTAGGGTGAGGGTTTTTTAAACTAGGCATCCCTGAGTTGAAAGAATACTGCAGCTGCAAAAGGCATCCCAAGGGGAGTGCAAAAGTGCCTCAACATGGTGGCCCCTTCTGCTTTTTTCCTTGGGACCATCGCCAACACTCGGTTCATTAAGCTCCCTCGGGTCAGCATCACCGTTAAGGTTAAGGTGTAGGATTACGGTTAGGGTTTAAGGTTACGGTTAGGTTTGGGTCTAGGTCTAGGGTTAGGGTTAGGGTCAGGTTTAGGACTAGGCTTCGGCTTAGGCTTAGGGTTAATGTTTCTTAAACCATGAAAATCTGCCCTTAAGGAAGACTTCAGCTCTAAACGTCATCCCAAGGTGAGCGCAAAAGTACCACAACAAGGCTACCTCCAACTCTTTTTCCTTGGGACCATTCCTCACCATCGGTCCATTTTCCTGCCTGGGGTTCGGGTTTGGCTTAGGGTTAGGATTAGGGTTGGCCTTAGAGTTAGGTACAGGGTTAGCGTTCGGGTTAGGGTTAGGGTCAGGGTTATGATTTGGTTTAGGCTGAGATTTAGGCTTAGGCTTAGGTTTAGGCTTAGGGTTAGGTTTAGGCTTAGGGTTAGGGTTAGGGTTAGGCTTAGCGGAAGGGCTAGGTTTAGGGTTAGGCTTTCTTAAACCTGGAAAATCTCACCTCAAGGAACACTTCAGCTGCAAAAGTCATCCCAAGCGGAGCGCAAAACGATCACCATAAGGCTGCCTCCACCTCTTTTTCCTATGGACCGTCCCTAACCCTAGGTAGATGGACCTGCCTCCACTTAGGGTCAGGGTAAGGGTTACGCCTTGGGTTGGGGTTTTTAAACTAGGAAACCCAGAGCTCCAAGCACACTGCAGCTGCCAAAGGATCTCAAGGGCAGCGCAAATGTTCCACAATATGGCTGCTTTCACAGCTTTTTCCTCGGCACCATTCCGACCCCTAGGTTGATTTACCTGTCTAGGGTTATGGTTACGATGAGGGCTTTTGTTTAACAAGGAATTTCTGAGCTGAAGCAATTTGGCCGCTGCAAAAGGCATCCCAAGGGGAGCGCTAAAGTACCACAACAAGGCTGCCTCCACCTCTTCTTCCTGGGGACCGTCCTTAACCCTAGGCTGATTTACCTGCCTAGGGTCAGGGTTAGTGTTAAGCCTAGGTTTAGGGTTTGGTAAACCACTGAACCCTGAGCTCCAAGCACACTGCAGCTGCCAATGGCATCCCAAGGGGAGCACAGAAGTGCCATAACATGGCTGCCTCCACTGCATTTTCCTTGGCACCATCCCTAACTCTAGGCTGAGTTTCCTGCCTAGGGTTAGGCTTAGGGTTTAACCTAGGCTAAGGGGTTTTTTAAACTAGGAAAGTCTGAGCTCAAGGAGCACTGCAGCTGTGAAAAGCATCACAAGGGGAGCGCATAAGTTCCAGAACATGGCTGCTTTCACAGCTTTTTCCTTGGCACCATCCCGACCCCTAGGCTGATTGACCTGTTTAGGGTTAGGGTTAGGACTGGGGTTCCGGCTAGGGTTAGGATTAGGAGTAGGGTTAGGGCAAGGGTGAGGACTAGGGTTAGGGTTATGGTCACTATTAGGGTTAGGGTTAGGTTTAGGGTTACGGTTATGTTTAGGGTTAGGGTTAATTTTACGTTTTGGGCTAGGGTTCGGGTTAGAGTTGATGTTTAGGCTTAGGGTTAGGGTTAGGTTTAGGGCTAGGCGTCGGTTCAGGTTTAGTCTTTAGGCTTAGTGTTAAGGTTAGGGTTAGGGTTAGGGTTTCTTAAACGAGAAAAATCTTACCTCAAGGAATACTTCAGCTGCAAAAGTCATCCCAAGGGGAGCGCAAAAGTATAACAACCACGCTGCATCCTCCTCTTTTTCCTGCGAGTATCCCTAACCCTAGGCTGATTTACCTGCCTCCTATTACTCTTACAGTCAGGCTTAGGATTAGGGTTAAGCTTAGGGCTTCTTAAACATGGAAAATCTAACCTCAAGGAGCACTTTACCTCTAAAAGTCATCCCAACTGCAGCATAATATTACCACAACAATGCAGCCTCCACCTGTTTTTCCTTGAGACAATGCCCAACCGTGGGCTGATTTTCCTGCCTAGGCTTGGGGTTAGGCTTCTGCCTAGTGTTGAGCCTCCTCTTAGGGTTAGGTTTAGGGTTTAGGGTTGGGCTTGGGTTTAGGGTTTGGTATACGGTTAGGGTTAGGGTAAGCGCTTTTGTTAGGGTTGGGTTTATGGTTAGGTATAGAGTTAGGGTTAGGGTTAGGGTTTAGGATTAGGGTTAGCGTTAGGGTAAGGTTTAGGCTTAGGTTTAGGGATAGGGGTAAGAGTAAGGTTAGGGTTAGGGTTAGGGTTAGGGTTAGGGTTAGGGTTAGGGTTACGGTTAGGCTTAGAATGAGGATTCGGGTTAAGGTTAGGGTTAAGGTTAGGGTTAGGGTTACGGTTAAATTTTGGGTAATGATTAGGTTTTCTTAAACCAGGAAAATCTCACTTCCAGGAACAATTCAACTCTAAAATTCGTCCCAAGGACACCGCAAATTTCCGCAACAAGCTGCCTCCACCTCTTTTTCCTTGGCACCATCCCTAACCCTGGGCTTATTTAGCTACCTAGGGTTAGGGTTTGGGTTAGGGTTAGGGTTAGGATAAGGGTTAGGGTTAGGTTTCAGTGTTAAGGTTAGAGGTAGGGTTTGGCTTAGGGTTAGGGTTAGGATTAGGGTTACGGTTACGTTAAGGTTAGGGTTACTTTTACGGTTAGAGCTAGGGTTCGGGTTAGAGTTGATGTTTAGGCTTAGGGTTAGGGTTACGGTTAGGGCTAGGGATCGGTTTAGGTTTAGTCTTTCGGCTTAGTGTTTGGGTTAGGGTTAGGTTTTCTTAAATCAGAAAAATCTAACCTCAAGAAACACTTCAGCTGCAAAAGTCATCCCAAGGGGAGCGCAAAAGTACAACAACAACGCTGCATCCTCCTCTTTTTCCTGTGACTATCCCTAACCCCAGGCTGATTTACCTGCTTCCTATTACTCTTACAGTCAGGCTTAGGGTTAGGGGTAGGCTTAGGGCTTCTAAAACCTGGAAAATCTTACCTCAAGGAGCACTTTACCTCTAAAAGTCATCCCAACTGCAGCCTAAAATTACCACAACAATGCTGCCTCCACCTGTTTTTCCTTGAGACAATGCCCAACCGTGGGCTGATTTACCTGCCTAGGCTTGGGGTTAGGCTTCTGCCTAGTGTTGAGCCGTCTCTTAGGGTTAGGTTTAGGGTTAAGGGTTGGGCTTGGGTTTAGGGTTTGGTATACGGTTAGAGTTAGGGTAGCGCTTGGGTTAGGGTTGGGTTTAGGTTAGGTACAGAGTTAGGGTTAGGGTTAAGGTTTAGGATTAGGGTTAGCATTAGGGTAAGGTTTAGGCTTAGGTTTAGGGATAGGGGTAAGAGTAAGGTTTGGGTAAGAGTTAGGGTTAGGGTTAGGGTTAGGCTTAGGGTTAGGGTGAGGATTAGTCTTAGGATTAGGCTTAGGGTTAGGGTTAGAGTAAGGGCTAGGTTTAGGGTTAGGCTTTTTTAAACCTGGAAAATCTCACCTCAAGGAACACTTCAGCTGCAAAAGTCATCCCAAGCGGAGCACAAAAGTATCACAATAAGGCTGTCTCCACCTCTTTTTCCTATGGACCGTCCCTAACCCTAGGTAGATGGAC